>NW_027640462.1:0-671259 GCF_949752795.1 Hyperoodon ampullatus | reverse complement strand
CAAGGCTCCCTGTTCTCCAGGGCCTGTCTTGCCTTTCTTGTTCTTACACATTTTGTGGATGTCCCTTTTGACCGGTGGAAGTGATACTTCTTTTGTAGTGCAGATTTGCATTGCCCGCATTGCTTGCTTGGCCAAAAAGGGCGTATGCGTTTTCTCCTGAATATATTCAGGAGAAAACGCATACGCCCCTTTTTGGCCAAGTGCATCATTGTCGAAGTTGTGCCCCTCTTCCTGTGCTTTAAAGGCGATTCCAACGTACCTCTTGAAAATCTGTTTCCTGCTATTCTGCCTCGCTTTCAAGTCCGCCTCGTTGCCTTCCCTCAACAGATTTTTGGACGATAGTTGTCCTTTATTACTCGGCCAGTTTGTGAATTGCTGTGCCCCTGAGCTCCATTTTTCAACTCGTTTTTGGTGAGCTGACCGCAAGTCCAAAAATTTTGGTTCAGGACCTATACTGGTTCCCGGTGGGTGGCTGAGAATTTGGTTAATTCTTCTTCCTGCCGGGAAATTAACAGTGATATGTGCCCGTCCAAAATGCCTAACAGCTACTGTCTCATTGGTTCTCACCTCTTCCCTTTCATCCTCTGCCAAATTGGCAACCTGTGCGAACCAAGAGGTTAAAGGGGCTGTCTCTCCAAGTTGGGAGGTTGATAGTAAAGCAGACGGAAAGTCAAACCGGAGCACCAGGAGAGGGACTATGCGTTGAGTTTTAGAAACCTTTCGTATTCACAGTGTGTCCGTTCTCTAGGTTTCCTGCACATGTTATAGCTGTAGTAATATTCCCTTCAACCTGGAGAGTTCGGACCCATGGAAATGGGTGCCATGCATTATTGCTTTAAAGGGTCTGCATTTGCTCACCCAAATCTCACCAATCGTCTCAGTCCCAAGTGTCCCTCCTTATGCCACATCCAGCTGTCGTTGTAGATAGGGTCATTCCAGATTTCATCAGAGACCCTGAAGGAATTGTAAACAATTTCCCAGTTTTTTGTTTTGTTTTTGAAATTCCTTTTTATAGTGGGTTTGAGCTGATTCTCGCTGCCATGTTTATGCCGAGTCTAGACACACTTGATTCCCTTACGGAGACATATCAATACATAGGTTTTAAGATTCTTACTAGTCAGATATTTTCCTGTGCGGGAAATATGGGGTTTTGAGTCCCTTTCACTGAGGACGGTGTAGGTCTTGTCTATTCCATAGTTGGTTTTTGGAAACGGTACCTGTGCTTATATCAAACTCTGGTTTTATGCATCACCCCACCTCTCCTTCCCCCTTAAGCAGGTATAAGAGTGTTTTCTAAATGTGAGACACTGTTCTCTTTCCTAACTCAGTTCAAGTGTAGCCATGTTTACAGGATCTTCATAAGTGATATCTTATGATAAGTTTCTTTTCTGTGTGTGACTTATTTCACTTAGAATCATCGTACCTGAATCCACCCATTTTGCTGCTACTGGTCTTATGACATTGATTTCATGGCTGAGGGATATTCCATCGTACGTAAGTACCACAATTTTTTGAACCATGTTTATATTTTCTGGGACACTTAAGGTGTATCCAAGTTGAGGTCCTTGTATGCAGTGCAGCCCTAAATTTTGGGGTGGCTCTGTCTTATTGATTTTCAGTTTTCCCAAGGTATATTCCCTAGACTGGTAGTGCCCTTGGCTCTGTAGCTCTGTTGTTTACTTGTTTTAGGGAACAGAATGCACTCCTCCAGAGAGGCAGTTGGCAATTTACATCCCGCCCATCAGCATAACAAGGCTCCCTGTTCTCCAGGGCCTGTCTTGCCTTTCTTGTTCTTACACATTTTGTGGATGTCCCTTTTGACCGGTGGGAAGTGATACTTCTTTGTAGTGCAGATTTGCATTGCCCGCTTGCTTGCTTGGCCAAAAAGGGCGTATGCGTTTTCTCCTGAATATATTCAGGAGAAAAGGCATACGCCCTTTTTGGCCAAGTGCATCATTGTCGAAGTTGTGCCCCTCTTCCTGTGCTTTAAAGGCGATTCCAACGTACCTCTTGAAATCTGTTTCCTGCTATTATGCCTCGCTTTCAAGTCCGCCTCGTTGCCTTCCCTCAACAGATTTTTGGACGATAGTTGTCCTTTATTACTCGGCCAGTTTGTGAATTGCTGTGCCCCTGAGCTCCATTTTTCAACTCGTTTTTGGTGAGCTGACCGCAAGTCCAAAATTTTGGTTCAGGACCTATACTGGTTCCCGGTGGGTGGCTGAGAATTTGATTAATTCTTCTTCCTGCTGGGAAATTACAGTGATATGTGCCCGTCCAAATGCCTAACAGCTACTCTCTCATTGGTTCTCCCTCTTCCCTTTCATCCTCTGCCAAATTGGCAACCTGTGCGAACCAAGATGTTAAAGGGGCTGTCTCTCCAAGTTGGGAGGTTGATAGTAAAGCAGACGGAAAGTCAAACTGGAGCACCAGGAGTGGGACTATTCGTTGAGTTTTAGAAACCTTTCGTATTCACAGTGTGTCCGTTCTCTAGGTTTCCCGCACATGTTATAGCTGTAGTAATATTCCCTTCAACCTGGAGAGTTCGGACCCATGGAATGGGTGCCATGCATTATTGCTTTAAAGGGTCTGCATTTGCTCACCCAATCTCACCAATCGTCTCAGTCCCAAGTGTCCCTCCTTATGCCACATCCAGCTGTCGTTGTAGATAGGGTCATTCCAGCTTTCATCAGAGACCCTGAAGGAATTGTAAAGAATTTCCCCGTTTTTTTGTTTTGTTTTTAAAATTCGTTTTTATAGTGGGTTTGAGCTGATTCTCGTTGCCATGTTTATGCCAGTCTAGACACACTTGATTCCCTTACGGAGACATATCAATACATAGGTTTTAAGATTCTTACTAGTCAGATATTTTCCTCTGCGGGAAATATGGGGTTTTGAGTCCCTTTCACTGAGGACGGTGTAGGTCTTGTCTATTCCATAGTTGGTTTTTGGAACGGTACCTGTGCTTATATCAAACTCTGGTTTTATGCATCACCCCACCTCTCCTTCCCCCTTAAGCAGGTATAAGAGTGTTTTCTAAATGTGAGACACTGTTCTCTTTCCTAACTCAGTTCAAGTGTAGCCATGTTTACAGGATCTTCATAAGTGATATCTTATGATAAGTTTCTTTTTCTGTGTGACTTATTTCACTTAGAATCATCGTACCTGAATCCACCCATTTTGCTGTTACTGGTCTTATGACATTGATTTCATGGCTGAGGGATATTCCATCGTACGTAAGTACCACAATTTTTTGAACCATGTTTATATTTTCTGGGATACTTAAGGTGTATCCAAGTTGAGGTCCTTGTATGCAGTGCAGCCCTAAATTTTGGGGTGGCTCTGTCTTATTGATTTTCAGTTTTCCCAAGGTATATTCCCTAGACTGGTAGTGCCCTTGGCTCTGTAGCTCTGTTCTTTACTTGTTTTAGGGAACAGAATGCACTCCTCCAGAGAGGCAGTTGGCAATTTACATCCCGCCCATCAGCATAACAAGGCTCCCTGTTCTCCAGGGCCTGTCTTGCCTTTCTTGTTCTTACACATTTTGTGGATGTCCCTTTTGACCGGTGGGAAGTGATACTTCTTTGTAGTGCAGATTTGCATTGCCCGCTTGCTTGCTTGGCCAAAAAGGGCGTATGCGTTTTCTCCTGAATATATTCAGGAGAAAACGCATACACTCTTTTTGGCCAAGTGCATCATTGTCGAAGTTGTGCCCCTCTTCCTGTGCTTTAAAGGCGATTCCAACGTACCTCTTGAAATCTGTTTCCTGCTATTCTGCCTCGCTTTCAAGTCCGCCTCGTTGCCTTCCCTCAACAGATTTTTGGACGATAGTTGTCCTTTATTACTCGGCCAGTTTGTGAATTGCTGTGCCCCTGAGCTCCATTTTTCAACTCGTTTTTGGTGAGCTGACCGCAAGTCCAAAATTTTGGTTCAGGACCTATACTGGTTCCCGGTGGGTGGCTGAGAATTTGGTTAATTCTTCTTCCTGCCGGGAAATTACAGTGATATGTGCCCGTCCAAATGCCTAACAGCTACTCTCTCATTGGTTCTCCCTCTTCCCTTTCATCCTCTGCAAAATTGGCAACCTGTGCGAACCAAGAGGTTAAAGGGGCTGTCTCTCCAAGTTGGGAGGTTGATAGTAAAGCAGACGGAAAGTCAAACCGGAGCACCAGGAGAGGGACTATGCGTTGAGTTTTAGAAACCTTTCGTATTCACAGTGTGTCCGTTCTCTAGGTTTCCTGCACATGTTATAGCTGTAGTAATATTCCCTTCAACCTGGAGAGTTCGGACCCATGGAATGGGTGCCATGCATTATTGCTTTAAAGGGTCTGCATTTGCTCACCCAATCTCACCAATCGTCTCAGTCCCAAGTGTCCCTCCTTATGCCACATCCAGCTGTCGTTGTAGATAGGGTCATTCCAGCTTTCATCAGAGACCCTGAAGGAATTGTAAAGAATTTCCCCGTTTTTTTGTTTTGTTTTTAAAATTCCTTTTTATAGTGGGTTTGAGCTGATTCTCGTTGCCATGTTTATGCCAGTCTAGACACACTTGATTCCCTTACGGAGACATATCAATACATAGGTTTTAAGATTCTTACTAGTCAGATATTTTCCTCTGCGGGAAATATGGGGTTTTGAGTCCCTTTCACTGAGGACGGTGTAGGTCTTGTCTATTCCATAGTTGGTTTTTGGAACGGTACCTGTGCTTATATCAAACTCTTGTTTTATGCATCACCCCACCTCTCCTTCCCCCTTAAGCAGGTATAAGAGTGTTTTCTAAATGTGAGACACTGTTCTCTTTCCTAACTCAGTTCAAGTGTAGCCATGTTTACAGGATCTTCATAAGTGATATCTTATGATAAGTTTCTTTTTCTGTGTGACTTATTTCACTTAGAATCATCGTACCTGAATCCACCCATTTTGCTGTTACTGGTCTTATGACATTGATTTCATGGCTGAGGGATATTCCATCGTACGTAAGTACCACAATTTTTTGAACCGTGTTTATATTTTCTGGGATACTTAAGGTGTATCCAAGTTGAGGTCCTTGTATGCAGTGCAGCCCTAAATTTTGGGGTGGCTCTGTCTTATTGATTTTCAGTTTTCCCAAGGTATATTCCCTAGACTGGTAGCGCCCTTGGCTCTGTAGCTCTGTTCTTTACTTGTTTTAGGGAACAGAATGCACTCCTCCAGAGAGGCAGTTGGCAATTTACATCCCGCCCATCAGCATAACAAGGCTCCCTGTTCTCCAGGGCCTGTCTTGCCTTTCTTGTTCTTACACATTTTGTGGATGTCCCTTTTGACCGGTGGGAAGTGATACTTCTTTGTAGTGCAGATTTGCATTGCCCGCTTGCTTGCTTGGCCAAAAAGGGCGTATGCGTTTTCTCCTGAATATATTCAGGAGAAAACGCATACACCCTTTTTGGCCAAGTGCATCATTGTCGAAGTTGTGCCCCTCTTCCTGTGCTTTAAAGGCGATTCCAACGTACCTCTTGAAATCTGTTTCCTGCTAGTCTGCCTCGCTTTCAAGTCCGCCTCGTTGCCTTCCCTCAACAGATTTTTGGACGATAGTTGTCCTTTATTACTCGGCCAGTTTGTGAATTGCTGTGCCCCTGAGCTCCATTTTTCAACTCGTTTTTGGTGAGCTGACCGCAAGTCCAAAATTTTGGTTCAGGACCTATACTGGTTCCCGGTGGGTGGCTGAGAATTTGGTTAATTCTTCTTCCTGCCGGGAAATTACAGTGATATGTGCCCGTCCAAATGCCTAACAGCTACTCTCTCATTGGTTCTCCCTCTTCCCTTTCATCCTCTGCCAAATTGGCAACCTGTGCGAACCAAGAGGTTAAAGGGGCTGTCTCTCCAAGTTGGGAGGTTGATAGTAAAGCAGACGGAAAGTCAAACCGGAGCACCAGGAGAGGGACTATGCGTTGAGTTTTAGAAACATTTCGTATTCACAGTGTGTCCGTTCTCTACGTTTCCTGCACATGTTATAGCTGTAGTAATATTCCCTTCAACCTGGAGAGTTCGGACCCATGGAATGGGTGCCATGCATTATTGCTTTAAAGGGTCTGCATTTGCTCACCCAATCTCACCAATCGTCTCAGTCCCAAGTGTCCCTCCTTATGCCACATCCAGCTGTCGTTGTAGATAGGGTCATTGCAGCTTTCATCAGAGACCCTGAAGGAATTGTAAAGAATTTCCCAGTTTTTTTGTTTTGTTTTTGAAATTCCTTTTTATAGTGGGTTTGAGCTGATTCTCGCTGCCATGTTTATGCCAGTCTAGACACACTTGATTCCCTTACGGAGACATATCAATACATAGGTTTTAAGATTCTTACTAGTCAGATATTTTCCTCTGCGGGAAATATGGGGTTTTGAGTCCCTATCACTGAGGAAGGTGTAGGTCTTGTCTATTCCATAGTTGGTTTTTGGAACGGTACCTGTGCTTATATCAAACTCTGGTTTTATGCATCACCCCACCTCTCCTTCCCCCTTAAGCAGGTATAAGAGTGTTTTCTAAATGTGAGACACTGTTCTCTTTCCTAACTCAGTTCAAGTGTAGCCATGTTTACAGGATCTTCATAAGTGATATCTTATGATAAGTTTCTTTTTCTGTGTGACTTATTTCACTTAGAATCATCGTACCAGAATCCACCCATTTTGCTGCTACTGGTCTTATGACATTGATTTCATGGCTGAGGGATATTCCATCGTACGTAAGTACCACAATTTTTTGAACCATGTTTATATTTTCTGGGATACTTAAGGTGTATCCAAGTTGAGGTCCTTGTATGCAGTGCAGCCCTAAATTTTGGGGTGGCTCTGTCTTATTGATTTTCAGTTTTCCCAAGGTATATTCCCTAGACTGGTAGTGCCCTTGGCTCTGTAGCTCTGTTCTTTACTTGTTTTAGGGAACAGAATGCACTCCTACAGAGAGGCAGTTGGCAATTTACATCCCGCCCATCAGCATAACAAGGCTCCCTGTTCTCCAGGGCCTGTCTTGCCTTTCTTGTTCTTACACATTTTGTGGATGTCCCTTTTGACCGGTGGGAAGTGATACTTCTTTGTAGTGCAGATTTGCATTGCCCGCTTGCTTGCTTGGCCAAAAAGGGCGTATGCGTTTTCTCCTGAATATATTCAGGAGAAAACGCATACGCCCTTTTTGGCCAAGTGCATCATTGTCGAAGTTGTGCCCCTCTTCCTGTGCTTTAAAGGCGATTCCAACGTACCTCTTGAAATCTGTTTCCTGCTATTCTGCCTCGCTTTCAAGTCCACCTCGTTGCCTTCCCTCAACAGATTTTTGGACGATAGTTGTCCTTTATTACTCGGCCAGTTTGTGAATTGCTGTGTCCCTGAGCTCCATTTTTCAACTCGTTTTTGGAGAGCTGACCGCAAGTCCAAAATTTTGGTTCAGGACCTATACTGGTTCCCGGTGGGTGGCTGAGAATTTGGTTAATTCTTCTTCCTGCCGGGAAATTACAGTGATATGTGCCCGTCCAAATGCCTAACAGCTACTCTCTCATTGGTTCTCCCTCTTCCCTTTCATCCTCTGCCAAATTGGCAACCTGTGCGAACCAAGATGTTAAAGGGGCTGTCTCTCCAAGTTGGGAGGTTGATAGTAAAGCAGACGGAAAGTCAAACCGGAGCACCAGGAGAGGGACTATGCGTGGAGTTTTAGAAACCTTTCGTATTCACAGTGTGTCCGTTCCCTAGGTTTCCAGCACATGTTATAGCTGTAGTAATATTCCCTTCAACCTGGAGAGTTCGGACCCATGGAATGGGTGCCATGCATTATTGCTTTAAAGGGTCTGAATTTGCTCACCCAATCTCACCAATCGTCTCAGTCCGAAGTGTCCCTCCTTATGCCACATCCAGCTGTCGTTGTAGATAGGGTCATTCTAGATTTCATCAGAGACCCTGAAGGAATTGTAAAGAATTTCCCAGTTTTTTTGTTTTGTTTTTGAAATTCCTTTTTGTAGTGGGTTTGAGCTGATTCTCGCTGCCATGTTTATGCCAGTCTAGACACACTTGATTCCATTACGGAGACATATCAATACATAGGTTTTAAGATTCTTACTAGTCAGATATTTTCCTCTGCGGGAAATATGGGGTTTTGAGTCCCTTTCACTGAAGACGGTGTAGGTCTTGTCTATTCCATAGTTGGTTTTTGGAACGGTACCTGTGCTTATATCAAACTCTGGTTTTATGCATCACCCCACCTCTCCTTCCCCCTTAAGCAGGTATAAGAGTGTTTTCTAAATGTGAGACACTGTTCTCTTTCCTAACTCAGTTCAAGTGTAGCCATGTTTACAGGATCTTCATAAGTGATATCTTATGATAAGTTTCTTTTTCTGTGTGACTTATTTCACTTAGAATCATCGTACCTGAATCCACCCATTTTGCTGCTACTGGTCTTATGACATTGATTTCATGGCTGAGGGATATTCCATCGTACGTAAGTACCACAATTTTTTGAACCATGTTTATATTTTCTGGGATACTTAAGGTGTATCCAAGTTGAGGTCCTTGTATGCAGTGCAGCCCTAAATTTTGGGGTGGCTCTGTCTTATTGATTTTCAGTTTTCCCAAGGTATATTCCCTAGACTGGTAGTGCCCTTGGCTCTGTAGCTCTGTTCTTTACTTGTTTTAGGGAACAGAATGCACTCCTCCAGAGAGGCAGTTGGCAATTTACATCCCGCCCATCAGCATAACAAGGCTCCCTGTTCTCCAGGGCCTGTCTTGCCTTTCTTGTTCTTACACATTTTGTGGATGTCCCTTTTGACCGGTGGGAAGTGATACTTCTTTGTAGTGCAGATTTGCATTGCCCGCTTGCTTGCTTGGCCAAAAAGGGCGTATGCGTTTTCTCCTGAATATATTCAGGAGAAAACGCATACGCCCTTTTTGGCCAAGTGCATCATTGTCGAAGTTGTGCCCCTCTTCCTGTGCTTTAAAGGCGATTCCAACGTACCTCTTGAAATCTGTTTCCTGCTATTCTGCCTCGCTTTCAAGTCCGCCTCGTTGCCTTCCCTCAACAGATTTTTGGACGATAGTTGTCCTTTATTACTCGGCCAGTTTGTGAATTGCTGTGCCCCTGAGCTCCATTTTTCAACTCGTTTTTGGTGAGCTGACCGCAAGTCCAAAATTTTGGTTCAGGACCTATACTGGTTCCCGGTGGGTGGCTGAGAATTTGGTTAATTCTTCTTCCTGCCGGGAAATTACAGTGATATGTGCCCGTCCAAATGCCTAACAGCTACTGTCTCATTGGTTCTCCCTCTTCCCTTTCATCCTCTGCCAAATTGGCAACCTGTGCGAACCAAGAGGTTAAAGGGGCTGTCTCTCCAAGTTGGGAGGTTGATAGTAAAGCAGACGGAAAGTCAAACCGGAGCACCAGGAGAGGGACTATGCGTTGAGTTTTAGAAACCTTTCGTATTCACAGTGTGTCCGTTCTCTAGGTTTCCTGCACATGTTATAGCTGTAGTAATATTCCTTCAACCTGGAGAGTTCGGACCCATGGAATGGGTGCCATGCATTATTGCTTTAAAGGGTCTGCATTTGCTCACCCAATCTCACCAATCGTCTCAGTCCCAAGTGTCCCTCCTTATGCCACATCCAGCTGTCGTTGTAGATAGGGTCATTCCAGATTTCATCAGAGACCCTGAAGGAATTGTAAACAATTTCCCAGTTTTTTGTTTTGTTTTTGAAATTCCTTTTTATAGTGGGTTTGAGCTGATTCTCGCTGCCATGTTTATGCCAGTCTAGACACACTTGATTCCCTTACGGAGACATATCAATACATAGGTTTTAAGATTCTTACTAGTCAGATATTTTCCTGTGCGGGAAATATGGGGTTTTGAGTCCCTTTCACTGAGGACGGTGTAGGTCTTGTCTATTCCATAGTTGGTTTTTGGAACGGTACCTGTGCTTATATCAAACTCTGGTTTTATGCATCACCCCACCTCTCCTTCCCCCTTAAGCAGGTATAAGAGTGTTTTCTAAATGTGAGACACTGTTCTCTTTCCTAACTCAGTTCAAGTGTAGCCATGTTTACAGGATCTTCATAAGTGATATCTTATGATAAGTTTCTTTTTCTGTGTGACTTATTTCACTTAGAATCATCGTACCTGAATCCACCCATTTTGCTGCTACTGGTCTTATGACATTGATTTCATGGCTGAGGGATATTCCATCGTACGTAAGTACCACAATTTTTTGAACCATGTTTATATTTTCTGGGACACTTAAGGTGTATCCAAGTTGAGGTCCTTGTATGCAGTGCAGCCCTAAATTTTGGGGTGGCTCTGTCTTATTGATTTTCAGTTTTCCCAAGGTATATTCCCTAGACTGGTAGTGCCCTTGGCTCTGTAGCTCTGTTCTTTACTTGCTTTAGGGAACAGAATGCACTCCTCCAGAGAGGCAGTTGGCAATTTACATCCCGCCCATCAGCATAACAAGGCTCCCTGTTCTCCAGGGCCTGTCTTGCCTTTCTTGTTCTTACACATTTTGTGGATGTCCCTTTTGACCGGTGGGAAGTGATACTTCTTTGTAGTGCAGATTTGCATTGCCCGCTTGTTTGCTTGGCCAAAAAGGGCGTATGCGTTTTCTCCTGAATATATTCAGGAGAAAAGGCATACGCCCTTTTTGGCCAAGTGCATCATTGTCGAAGTTGTGCCCCTCTTCCTGTGCTTTAAAGGCGATTCCAACGTACCTCTTGAAATCTGTTTCCTGCTATTATGCCTCGCTTTCAAGTCCGCCTCGTTGCCTTCCCTCAACAGATTTTTGGACGATAGTTGTCCTTTATTACTCGGCCAGTTTGTGAATTGCTGTGCCCCTGAGCTCCATTTTTCAACTCGTTTTTGGTGAGCTGACCGCAAGTCCAAAATTTTGGTTCAGGACCTATACTGGTTCCCGGTGGGTGGCTGAGAATTTGATTAATTCTTCTTCCTGCTGGGAAATTACAGTGATATGTGCCCGTCCAAATGCCTAACAGCTACTCTCTCATTGGTTCTCCCTCTTCCCTTTCATCCTCTGCCAAATTGGCAACCTGTGCGAACCAAGATGTTAAAGGGGCTGTCTCTCCAAGTTGGGAGGTTGATAGTAAAGCAGACGGAAAGTCAAACCGGAGCACCAGGAGTGGGACTATTCGTTGAGTTTTAGAAACCTTTCGTATTCACAGTGTGTCCGTTCTCTAGGTTTCCCGCACATGTTATAGCTGTAGTAATATTCCCTTCAACCTGGAGAGTTCGGACCCATGGAATGGGTGCCATGCATTATTGCTTTAAAGGGTCTGCATTTGCTCACCCAATCTCACCAATCGTCTCAGTCCCAAGTGTCCCTCCTTATGCCACATCCAGCTGTCGTTGTAGATAGGGTCATTCCAGCTTTCATCAGAGACCCTGAAGGAATTGTAAAGAATTTCCCCGTTTTTTTGTTTTGTTTTTAAAATTCGTTTTTATAGTGGTTTTGAGCTGATTCTCGTTGCCATGTTTATGCCAGTCTAGACACACTTGATTCCCTTACGGAGACATATCAATACATAGGTTTTAAGATTCTTACTAGTCAGATATTTTCCTCTGCGGGAAATATGGGGTTTTGAGTCCCTTTCACTGAGGACGGTGTAGGTCTTGTCTATTCCATAGTTGGTTTTTGGAACGGTACCTGTGCTTATATCAAACTCTTGTTTTATGCATCACCCCACCTCTCCTTCCCCCTTAAGCAGGTATAAGAGTGTTTTCTAAATGTGAGACACTGTTCTCTTTCCTAACTCAGTTCAAGTGTAGCCATGTTTACAGGATCTTCATAAGTGATATCTTATGATAAGTTTCTTTTTCTGTGTGACTTATTTCACTTAGAATCATCGTACCTGAATCCACCCATTTTGCTGTTACTGGTCTTATGACATTGATTTCATGGCTGAGGGATATTCCATCGTACGTAAGTACCACAATTTTTTGAACCATGTTTATATTTTCTGGGATACTTAAGGTGTATCCAAGTTGAGGTCCTTGTATGCAGTGCAGCCCTAAATTTTGGGGTGGCTCTGTCTTATTGATTTTCAGTTTTCCCAAGGTATATTCCCTAGACTGGTAGTGCCCTTGGCTCTGTAGCTCTGTTCTTTACTTGTTTTAGGGAACAGAATGCACTCCTCCAGAGAGGCAGTTGGCAATTTACATCCCGCCCATCAGCATAACAAGGCTCCCTGTTCTCCAGGGCCTGTCTTGCCTTTCTTGTTCTTACACATTTTGTGGATGTCCCTTTTGACTGGTGGGAAGTGATACTTCTTTGTAGTGCAGATTTGCATTGCCCGCTTGCTTGCTTGGCCAAAAAGGGCGTATGCGTTTTCTCCTGAATATATTCAGGAGAAAACGCATACACTCTTTTTGGCCAAGTGCATCATTGTCGAAGTTGTGCCCCTCTTCCTGTGCTTTAAAGGCGATTCCAACGTACCTCTTGAAATCTGTTTCCTGCTATTCTGCCTCGCTTTCAAGTCCGCCTCGTTGCCTTCCCTCAACAGATTTTTGGACGATAGTTGTCCTTTATTACTCGGCCAGTTTGTGAATTGCTGTGCCCCTGAGCTCCATTTTTCAACTCGTTTTTGGTGAGCTGACCGCAAGTCCAAAATTTTGGTTCAGGACCTATACTGGTTCCCGGTGGGTGGCTGAGAATTTGGTTAATTCTTCTTCCTGCCGGGAAATTACAGTGATATGTGCCCGTCCAAATGCCTAACAGCTACTCTCTCATTGGTTCTCCCTCTTCCCTTTCATCCTCTGCAAAATTGGCAACCTGTGCGAACCAAGAGGTTAAAGGGGCTGTCTCTCCAAGTTGGGAGGTTGATAGTAAAGCAGACGGAAAGTCAAACCGGAGCACCAGGAGAGGGACTATGCGTTGAGTTTTAGAAACCTTTCGTATTCACAGTGTGTCCGTTCTCTAGGTTTCCTGCACATGTTATAGCTGTAGTAATATTCCCTTCAACCTGGAGAGTTCGGACCCATGGAATGGGTGCCATGCATTATTGCTTTAAAGGGTCTGCATTTGCTCACCCAATCTCACCAATCGTCTCAGTCCCAAGTGTCCCTCCTTATGCCACATCCAGCTGTCGTTGTAGATAGGGTCATTCCAGCTTTCATCAGAGACCCTGAAGGAATTGTAAAGAATTTCCCCGTTTTTTTGTTTTGTTTTTAAAATTCTTTTTATAGTGGGTTTGAGCTGATTCTCGTTGCCATGTTTATGCCAGTCTAGACACACTTGATTCCCTTACGGAGACATATCAATACATAGGTTTTAAGATTCTTACTAGTCAGATATTTTCCTCTGCGGGAAATATGGGGTTTTGAGTCCCTTTCACTGAGGACGGTGTAGGTCTTGTCTATTCCATAGTTGGTTTTTGGAACGGTACCTGTGCTTATATCAAACTCTTGTTTTATGCATCACCCCACCTCTCCTTCCCCCTTAAGCAGGTATAAGAGTGTTTTCTAAATGTGAGACACTGTTCTCTTTCCTAACTCAGTTCAAGTGTAGCCATGTTTACAGGATCTTCATAAGTGATATCTTATGATAAGTTTCTTTTTCTGTGTGACTTATTTCACTTAGAATCATCGTACCTGAATCCACCCATTTTGCTGTTACTGGTCTTATGACATTGATTTCATGGCTGAGGGATATTCCATCGTACGTAAGTACCACAATTTTTTGAACCGTGTTTATATTTTCTGGGATACTTAAGGTGTATCCAAGTTGAGGTCCTTGTATGCAGTGCAGCCCTAAATTTTGGGGTGGCTCTGTCTTATTGATTTTCAGTTTTCCCAAGGTATATTCCCTAGACTGGTAGCGCCCTTGGCTCTGTAGCTCTGTTCTTTACTTGTTTTAGGGAACAGAATGCACTCCTCCAGAGAGGCAGTTGGCAATTTACATCCCGCCCATCAGCATAACAAGGCTCCCTGTTCTCCAGGGCCTGTCTTGCCTTTCTTGTTCTTACACATTTTGTGGATGTCCCTTTTGACCGGTGGGAAGTGATACTTCTTTGTAGTGCAGATTTGCATTGCCCGCTTGCTTGCTTGGCCAAAAAGGGCGTATGCGTTTTCTCCTGAATATATTCAGGAGAAAACGCATACACCCTTTTTGGCCAAGTGCATCATTGTCGAAGTTGTGCCCCTCTTCCTGTGCTTTAAAGGCGATTCCAACGTACCTCTTGAAATCTGTTTCCTGCTAGTCTGCCTCGCTTTCAAGTCCGCCTCGTTGCCTTCCCTCAACAGATTTTTGGACGATAGTTGTCCTTTATTACTCGGCCAGTTTGTGAATTGCTGTGCCCCTGAGCTCCATTTTTCAACTCGTTTTTGGTGAGCTGACCGCAAGTCCAAAATTTTGGTTCAGGACCTATACTGGTTCCCGGTGGGTGGCTGAGAATTTGGTTAATTCTTCTTCCTGCCGGGAAATTACAGTGATATGTGCCCGTCCAAATGCCTAACAGCTACTCTCTCATTGGTTCTCCCTCTTCCCTTTCATCCTCTGCCAAATTGGCAACCTGTGCGAACCAAGAGGTTAAAGGGGCTGTCTCTCCAAGTTGGGAGGTTGATAGTAAAGCAGACGGAAAGTCAAACCGGAGCACCAGGAGAGGGACTATGCGTTGAGTTTTAGAAACCTTTCGTATTCACAGTGTGTCCGTTCTCTAGGTTTCCTGCACATGTTATAGCTGTAGTAATATTCCCTTCAACCTGGAGAGTTCGGACCCATGGAATGGGTGCCATGCATTATTGCTTTAAAGGGTCTGCATTTGCTCACCCAATCTCACCAATCGTCTCAGTCCCAAGTGTCCCTCCTTATGCCACATCCAGCTGTCGTTGTAGATAGGGTCATTGCAGCTTTCATCAGAGACCCTGAAGGAATTGTAAAGAATTTCCCAGTTTTTTTGTTTTGTTTTTGAAATTCCTTTTTATAGTGGGTTTGAGCTGATTCTCGCTGCCATGTTTATGCCAGTCTAGACACACTTGATTCCCTTACAGAGACATATCAATACATAGGTTTTAAGATTCTTACTAGTCAGATATTTTCCTCTGCGGGAAATATGGGGTTTTGAGTCCCTATCACTGAGGAAGGTGTAGGTCTTGTCTATTCCATAGTTGGTTTTTGGAACGGTACCTGTGCTTATATCAAACTCTGGTTTTATGCATCACCCCACCTCTCCTTCCCCCTTAAGCAGGTATAAGAGTGTTTTCTAAATGTGAGACACTGTTCTCTTTCCTAACTCAGTTCAAGTGTAGCCATGTTTACAGGATCTTCATAAGTGATATCTTATGATAAGTTTCTTTTTCTGTGTGACTTATTTCACTTAGAATCATCGTACCAGAATCCACCCATTTTGCTGCTACTGGTCTTATGACATTGATTTCATGGCTGAGGGATATTCCATCGTACGTAAGTACCACAATTTTTTGAACCATGTTTATATTTTCTGGGATACTTAAGGTGTATCCAAGTTGAGGTCCTTGTATGCAGTGCAGCCCTAAATTTTGGGGTGGCTCTGTCTTATTGATTTTCAGTTTTCCCAAGGTATATTCCCTAGACTGGTAGTGCCCTTGGCTCTGTAGCTCTGTTCTTTACTTGTTTTAGGGAACAGAATGCACTCCTACAGAGAGGCAGTTGGCAATTTACATCCCGCCCATCAGCATAACAAGGCTCCCTGTTCTCCAGGGCCTGTCTTGCCTTTCTTGTTCTTACACATTTTGTGGATGTCCCTTTTGACCGGTGGGAAGTGATACTTCTTTGTAGTGCAGATTTGCATTGCCCGCTTGCTTGCTTGGCCAAAAAGGGCGTATGCGTTTTCTCCTGAATATATTCAGGAGAAAACGCATACGCCCTTTTTGGCCAAGTGCATCATTGTCGAAGTTGTGCCCCTCTTCCTGTGCTTTAAAGGCGATTCCAACGTACCTCTTGAAATCTGTTTCCTGCTATTCTGCCTCGCTTTCAAGTCCACCTCGTTGCCTTCCCTCAACAGATTTTTGGACGATAGTTGTCCTTTATTACTCGGCCAGTTTGTGAATTGCTGTGTCCCTGAGCTCCATTTTTCAACTCGTTTTTGGAGAGCTGACCGCAAGTCCAAAATTTTGGTTCAGGACCTATACTGGTTCCCGGTGGGTGGCTGAGAATTTGGTTAATTCTTCTTCCTGCCGGGAAATTACAGTGATATGTGCCCGTCCAAATGCCTAACAGCTACTCTCTCATTGGTTCTCCCTCTTCCCTTTCATCCTCTGCCAAATTGGCAACCTGTGCGAACCAAGATGTTAAAGGGGCTGTCTCTCCAAGTTGGGAGGTTGATAGTAAAGCAGACGGAAAGTCAAACCGGAGCACCAGGAGAGGGACTATGCGTGGAGTTTTAGAAACCTTTCGTATTCACAGTGTGTCCGTTCCCTAGGTTTCCAGCACATGTTATAGCTGTAGTAATATTCCCTTCAACCTGGAGAGTTCGGACCCATGGAATGGGTGCCATGCATTATTGCTTTAAAGGGTCTGAATTTGCTCACCCAATCTCACCAATCGTCTCAGTCCGAAGTGTCCCTCCTTATGCCACATCCAGCTGTCGTTGTAGATAGGGTCATTCTAGATTTCATCAGAGACCCTGAAGGAATTGTAAAGAATTTCCCAGTTTTTTTGTTTTGTTTTTGAAATTCCTTTTTGTAGTGGGTTTGAGCTGATTCTCGCTGCCATGTTTATGCCAGTCTAGACACACTTGATTCCCTTACGGAGACATATCAATACATAGGTTTTAAGATTCTTACTAGTCAGATATTTTCCTCTGCGGGAAATATGGGGTTTTGAGTCCCTTTCACTGAAGACGGTGTAGGTCTTGTCTATTCCATAGTTGGTTTTTGGAACGGTACCTGTGCTTATATCAAACTCTGGTTTTATGCATCACCCCACCTCTCCTTCCCCCTTAAGCAGGTATAAGAGTGTTTTCTAAATGTGAGACACTGTTCTCTTTCCTAACTCAGTTCAAGTGTAGCCATGTTTACAGGATCTTCATAAGTGATATCTTATGATAAGTTTCTTTTTCTGTGTGACTTATTTCACTTAGAATCATCGTACCTGAATCCATCCATTTTGCTGCTACTGGTCTTATGACATTGATTTCATGGCTGAGGGATATTCCATCGTACGTAAGTACCACAATTTTTTGAACCATGTTTATATTTTCTGGGATACTTAAGGTGTATCCAAGTTGAGGTCCTTGTATGCAGTGCAGCCCTAAATTTTGGGGTGGCTCTGTCTTATTGATTTTCAGTTTTCCCAAGGTATATTCCCTAGACTGGTAGTGCCCTTGGCTCTGTAGCTCTGTTCTTTACTTGTTTTAGGGAACAGAATGCACTCCTCCAGAGAGGCAGTTGGCAATTTACATCCCGCCCATCAGCATAACAAGGCTCCCTGTTCTCCAGGGCCTGTCTTGCCTTTCTTGTTCTTACACATTTTGTGGATGTCCCTTTTGACCGGTGGGAAGTGATACTTCTTTGTAGTGCAGATTTGCATTGCCCGCTTGCTTGCTTGGCCAAAAAGGGCGTATGCGTTTTCTCCTGAATATATTCAGGAGAAAACGCATACGCCCTTTTTGGCCAAGTGCATCATTGTCGAAGTTGTGCCCCTCTTCCTGTGCTTTAAAGGCGATTCCAACGTACCTCTTGAAATCTGTTTCCTGCTATTCTGCCTCGCTTTCAAGTCCGCCTCGTTGCCTTCCCTCAACAGATTTTTGGACGATAGTTGTCCTTTATTACTCGGCCAGTTTGTGAATTGCTGTGCCCCTGAGCTCCATTTTTCAACTCGTTTTTGGTGAGCTGACCGCAAGTCCAAAATTTTGGTTCAGGACCTATACTGGTTCCCGGTGGGTGGCTGAGAATTTGATTAATTCTTCTTCCTGCTGGGAAATTACAGTGATATGTGCCCGTCCAAATGCCTAACAGCTACTCTCTCATTGGTTCTCCCTCTTCCCTTTCATCCTCTGCCAAATTGGCAACCTGTGCGAACCAAGATGTTAAAGGGGCTGTCTCTCCAAGTTGGGAGGTTGATAGTAAAGCAGACGGAAAGTCAAACCGGAGCACCAGGAGTGGGACTATTCGTTGAGTTTTAGAAACCTTTCGTATTCACAGTGTGTCCGTTCTCTAGGTTTCCCGCACATGTTATAGCTGTAGTAATATTCCCTTCAACCTGGAGAGTTCGGACCCATGGAATGGGTGCCATGCATTATTGCTTTAAAGGGTCTGCATTTGCTCACCCAATCTCACCAATCGTCTCAGTCCCAAGTGTCCCTCCTTATGCCACATCCAGCTGTCGTTGTAGATAGGGTCATTCCAGCTTTCATCAGAGACCCTGAAGGAATTGTAAAGAATTTCCCCGTTTTTTTGTTTTGTTTTTAAAATTCGTTTTTATAGTGGGTTTGAGCTGATTCTCGTTGCCATGTTTATGCCAGTCTAGACACACTTGATTCCCTTACGGAGACATATCAATACATAGGTTTTAAGATTCTTACTAGTCAGATATTTTCCTCTGCGGGAAATATGGGGTTTTGAGTCCCTTTCACTGAGGACGGTGTAGGTCTTGTCTATTCCATAGTTGGTTTTTGGAACGGTACCTGTGCTTATATCAAACTCTTGTTTTATGCATCACCCCACCTCTCCTTCCCCCTTAAGCAGGTATAAGAGTGTTTTCTAAATGTGAGACACTGTTCTCTTTCCTAACTCAGTTCAAGTGTAGCCATGTTTACAGGATCTTCATAAGTGATATCTTATGATAAGTTTCTTTTTCTGTGTGACTTATTTCACTTAGAATCATCGTACCTGAATCCACCCATTTTGCTGTTACTGGTCTTATGACATTGATTTCATGGCTGAGGGATATTCCATCGTACGTAAGTACCACAATTTTTTGAACCATGTTTATATTTTCTGGGATACTTAAGGTGTATCCAAGTTGAGGTCCTTGTATGCAGTGCAGCCCTAAATTTTGGGGTGGCTCTGTCTTATTGATTTTCAATTTTCCCAAGGTATATTCCCTAGACTGGTAGTGCCCTTGGCTCTGTAGCTCTGTTCTTTACTTGTTTTAGGGAACAGAATGCACTCCTCCAGAGAGGCAGTTGGCAATTTACATCCCGCCCATCAGCATAACAAGGCTCCCTGTTCTCCAGGGCCTGTCTTGCCTTTCTTGTTCTTACACATTTTGTGGATGTCCCTTTTGACCGGTGGGAAGTGATACTTCTTTGTAGTGCAGATTTGCATTGCCCGCTTGCTTGCTTGGCCAAAAAGGGCGTATGCGTTTTCTCCTGAATATATTCAGGAGAAAACGCATACACTCTTTTTGGCCAAGTGCATCATTGTCGAAGTTGTGCCCCTCTTCCTGTGCTTTAAAGGCGATTCCAACGTACCTCTTGAAATCTGTTTCCTGCTATTCTGCCTCGCTTTCAAGTCCGCCTCGTTGCCTTCCCTCAACAGATTTTTGGACGATAGTTGTCCTTTATTACTCGGCCAGTTTGTGAATTGCTGTGCCCCTGAGCTCCATTTTTCAACTCGTTTTTGGTGAGCTGACCGCAAGTCCAAAATTTTGGTTCAGGACCTATACTGGTTCCCGGTGGGTGGCTGAGAATTTGGTTAATTCTTCTTCCTGCCTGGAAATTACAGTGATATGTGCCCGTCCAAATGCCTAACAGCTACTCTCTCATTGGTTCTCCCTCTTCCCTTTCATCCTCTGCCAAATTGGCAACCTGTGCGAACCAAGAGGTTAAAGGGGCTGTCTCTCCAAGTTGGGAGGTTGATAGTAAAGCAGACGGAAAGTCAAACCGGAGCACCAGGAGAGGGACTATGCGTTGAGTTTTAGAAACCTTTCGTATTCACAGTGTGTCCGTTCTCTAGGTTTCCTGCACATGTTATAGCTGTAGTAATATTCCCTTCAACCTGGAGAGTTCGGACCCATGGAATGGGTGCCATGCATTATTGCTTTAAAGGGTCTGCATTTGCTCACCCAATCTCACCAATCGTCTCAGTCCCAAGTGTCCCTCCTTATGCCACATCCAGCTGTCGTTGTAGATAGGGTCATTCCAGCTTTCATCAGAGACCCTGAAGGAATTGTAAAGAATTTCCCCGTTTTTTTGTTTTGTTTTTAAAATTCCTTTTTATAGTG
This sequence comes from Hyperoodon ampullatus, assembly GCF_949752795.1. Taxonomy (NCBI): domain Eukaryota; kingdom Metazoa; phylum Chordata; class Mammalia; order Artiodactyla; family Ziphiidae; genus Hyperoodon; species Hyperoodon ampullatus. The sequence goes on along the minus strand of NW_027640462.1, from coordinate 651,113 downwards.
GGTTTGAGCTGATTCTCGTTGCCATGTTTATGCCAGTCTAGACACACTTGATTCCCTTACGGAGACATATCAATACATAGGTTTTAAGATTCTTACTAGTCAGATATTTTCCTCTGCGGGAAATATGGGGTTTTGAGTCCCTTTCACTGAGGACGGTGTAGGTCTTGTCTATTCCATAGTTGGTTTTTGGAACGGTACCTGTGCTTATATCAAACTCTTGTTTTATGCATCACCCCACCTCTCCTTCCCCCTTAAGCAGGTATAAGAGTGTTTTCTAAATGTGAGACACTGTTCTCTTTCCTAAATCAGTTCAAGTGTAGCCATGTTTACAGGATCTTCATAAGTGATATCTTATGATAAGTTTCTTTTTCTGTGTGACTTATTTCACTTAGAATCATCGTACCTGAATCCACCCATTTTGCTGTTACTGGTCTTATGACATTGATTTCATGGCTGAGGGATATTCCATCGTACGTAAGTACCACAATTTTTTGAACCGTGTTTATATTTTCTGGGATACTTAAGGTGTATCCAAGTTGAGGTCCTTGTATGCAGTGCAGCCCTAAATTTTGGGGTGGCTCTGTCTTATTGATTTTCAGTTTTCCCAAGGTATATTCCCTAGACTGGTAGCGCCCTTGGCTCTGTAGCTCTGTTCTTTACTTGTTTTAGGGAACAGAATGCACTCCTCCAGAGAGGCAGTTGGCAATTTACATCCCGCCCATCAGCATAACAAGGCTCCCTGTTCTCCAGGGCCTGTCTTGCCTTTCTTGTTCTTACACATTTTGTGGATGTCCCTTTTGACCGGTGGGAAGTGATACTTCTTTGTAGTGCAGATTTGCATTGCCCGCTTGCTTGCTTGGCCAAAAAGGGCGTATGCGTTTTCTCCTGAATATATTCAGGAGAAAACGCATACGCCCTTTTTGGCCAAGTGCATCATTGTCGAAGTTGTGCCCCTCTTCCTGTGCTTTAAAGGCGATTGCAACGTACCTCTTGAAATCTGTTTCCTGCTAGTCTGCCTCGCTTTCAAGTCCGCCTCGTTGCCTTCCCTCAACAGATTTTTGGACGATAGTTGTCCTTTATTACTCGGCCAGTTTGTGAATTGCTGTGCCCCTGAGCTCCATTTTTCAACTCGTTTTTGGTGAGCTGACCGCAAGTCCAAAATTTTGGTTCAGGACCTATACTGGTTCCCGGTGGGTGGCTGAGAATTTGGTTAATTCTTCTTCCTGCCGGGAAATTACAGTGATATGTGCCCGTCCAAATGCCTAACAGCTACTCTCTCATTGGTTCTCCCTCTTCCCTTTCATCCTCTGCCAAATTGGCAACCTGTGCGAACCAAGAGGTTAAAGGGGCTGTCTCTCCAAGTTGGGAGGTTGATAGTAAAGCAGACGGAAAGTCAAACCGGAGCACCAGGAGAGGGACTATGCGTTGAGTTTTAGAAACCTTTCGTATTCACAGTGTGTCCGTTCTCTAGGTTTCCTGCACATGTTATAGCTGTAGTAATATTCCCTTCAACCTGGAGAGTTCGGACCCATGGAATGGGTGCCATGCATTATTGCTTTAAAGGGTCTGCATTTGCTCACCCAATCTCACCAATCGTCTCAGTCCCAAGTGTCCCTCCTTATGCCACATCCAGCTGTCGTTGTAGATAGGGTCATTGCAGCTTTCATCAGAGACCCTGAAGGAATTGTAAAGAATTTCCCAGTTTTTTTGTTTTGTTTTTGAAATTCCTTTTTATAGTGGGTTTGAGCTGATTCTCGCTGCCATGTTTATGCCAGTCTAGACACACTTGATTCCCTTACGGAGACATATCAATACATAGGTTTTAAGATTCTTACTAGTCAGATATTTTCCTCTGCGGGAAATATGGGGTTTTGAGTCCCTATCACTGAGGAAGGTGTAGGTCTTGTCTATTCCATAGTTGGTTTTTGGAACGGTACCTGTGCTTATATCAAACTCTGGTTTTATGCATCACCCCACCTCTCCTTCCCCCTTAAGCAGGTATAAGAGTGTTTTCTAAATGTGAGACACTGTTCTCTTTCCTAACTCAGTTCAAGTGTAGCCATGTTTACAGGATCTTCATAAGTGATATCTTATGATAAGTTTCTTTTTCTGTGTGACTTATTTCACTTAGAATCATTGTACCAGAATCCACCCATTTTGCTGCTACTGGTCTTATGACATTGATTTCATGGCTGAGGGATATTCCATCGTACGTAAGTACCACAATTTTTTGAACCATGTTTATATTTTCTGGGATACTTAAGGTGTATCCAAGTTGAGGTCCTTGTATGCAGTGCAGCCCTAAATTTTGGGGTGGCTCTGTCTTATTGATTTTCAGTTTTCCCAAGGTATATTCCCTAGACTGGTAGTGCCCTTGGCTCTGTAGCTCTGTTCTTTACTTGTTTTAGGGAACAGAATGCACTCCTACAGAGAGGCAGTTGGCAATTTACATCCCGCCCATCAGCATAACAAGGCTCCCTGTTCTCCAGGGCCTGTCTTGCCTTTCTTGTTCTTACACATTTTGTGGATGTCCCTTTTGACCGGTGGGAAGTGATACTTCTTTGTAGTGCAGATTTGCATTGCCCGCTTGCTTGCTTGGCCAAAAAGGGCGTATGCATTTTCTCCTGAATATATTCAGGAGAAAACGCATACGCCCTTTTTGGCCAAGTGCATCATTGTCGAAGTTGTGCCCCTCTTCCTGTGCTTTAAAGGCGATTCCAACGTACCTCTTGAAATCTGTTTCCTGCTATTCTGCCTCGCTTTCAAGTCCACCTCGTTGCCTTCCCTCAACAGATTTTTGGACGATAGTTGTCCTTTATTACTCGGCCAGTTTGTGAATTGCTGTGTCCCTGAGCTCCATTTTTCAACTCGTTTTTGGAGAGCTGACCGCAAGTCCAAAATTTTGGTTCAGGACCTATACTGGTTCCCGGTGGGTGGCTGAGAATTTGGTTAATTCTTCTTCCTGCCGGGAAATTGCAGTGATATGTGCCCGTCCAAATGCCTAACAGCTACTCTCTCATTGGTTCTCCCTCTTCCCTTTCATCCTCTGCCAAATTGGCAACCTGTGCGAACCAAGAGGTTAAAGGGGCTGTCTCTCCAAGTTGGGAGGTTGATAGTAAAGCAGCCAGAAAGTCAATCCGGAGCACCAGGAGAGGGTTTATTCGTTGAGTTTTAGAAACCTTTCGTATTCACAGTGTGTCCGTTCTCTAGGTTTCCCGCACATGTTATAGCTGTAGTAATATTCCCTTCAACCTGGAGAGTTCGGACCCATGGAATGGGTGCCATGCATTATTGCTTTAAAGGGTCTGCATTTGCTCACCCAATCTCACCAATCGTCTCAGTCCCAAGTGTCCCTCCTTATGCCACATCCAGCTGTCGTTGTAGATAGGGTCATTCCAGCTTTCATCAGAGACCCTGAAGGAATTGTAAAGAATTTCCCAGTTTTTTTGTTTTGTTTTTGAAATTCCTTTTTATAGTGGGTTTGAGCTGATTCTCGCTGCCATGTTTATGCCAGTCTAGACACACTTGATTCCCTTATGGAGACATATCAATACATAGGTTTTAAGATTCTTACTAGTCAGATATTTTCCTCTGCGGGAAATATGGGGTTTTGAGTCCCTTTCACTGAGGACGGTGTAGGTCTTGTCTATTCCATAGTTGGTTTTTGGAACGGTACCTGTGCTTATATCAAACTCTGGTTTTATGCATCACCCCACCTCTCCTTCCCCCTTAAGCAGGTATAAGAGTGTTTTCTAAATGTGAGACACTCTTCTCTTTCCTAACTCAGTTCAAGTGTAGCCATGTTTACAGGATCTTCATAAGTGATATCTTATGATAAGTTTCTTTTTCTGTGTGACTTATTTCACTTAGAATCATCGTACCTGAATCCACCCATTTTGCTGCTACTGGTCTTATGACATTGATTTCATGGCTGAGGGATATTCCATCGTACGTAAGTACCACAGTTTTTTGAACCATGTTTATATTTTCTGGGATACTTAAGGTGTATCCAAGTTGAGGTCCTTGTATGCAGTGCAGCCCTAAATATTGGGGTGGCTCTGTCTTATTGATTTTCAGTTTTCCCAAGGTATATTCCCTAGACTGGTAGTGCCCTTGGCTCTGTAGCTCTGTTCTTTACTTGTTTTAGGGAACAGAATGCACTCCTCCAGAGAGGCAGTTGGCAATTTACATCCCGCCCATCAGCATAACAAGGTTCCCTGTTCTCCAGGGCCTGTCTTGCCTTTCTTGTTCTTACACATTTTGTGGATGTCCCCTTTGACTGTTGGGAAGTGATTCTTCTTTGTAGTGCAGATTTGCATTGCCCGCTTGCTTGCTTGGCCAAAAAGGGCGTATGCGTTTTCTCCTGAATATATTCAGGAGAAAACGCATACGCCCTTTTTGGCCAAGTGCATCATTGTCGAAGTTGTGCCCCTCTTCCTGTGCTTTAAAGGCGATTCCAACGTACCTCTTGAAATCTGTTTCCTGCTATTCTGCCTCGCTTTCAAGTCCGCCTCGTTGCCTTCCCTCAACAGATTTTTGGACGATAGTTGTCCTTTATTACTCGGCCAGTTTGTGAATTGCTGTGCCCCTGAGCTCCATTTTTCAACTCGTTTTTGGTGAGCTGACCGCAAGTCCAAAATTTTGGTTCAGGACCTATACTGGTTCCCGGTGGGTGGCTGAGAATTTGGTTAATTCTTCTTCCTGCCGGGAAATTACAGTGATATGTGCCCGTCCAAATGCCTAACAGCTACTCTCTCATTGGTTCTCCCTCTTCCCTTTCATCCTCTGCCAAATTGGCAACCTGTGCGAACCAAGAGGTTAAAGGGGCTGTCTCTCCAAGTTGGGAGGATGATAGTAAAGCAGAAGGAAAGTCAAACCGGAGCACCAGGAGAGGGACTATGCGTTGAGTTTCAGAAACCTTTCGTATTCACAGTGTGTCCATTCTCTAGGTATCCCGCACATGTTATAGCTGTAGTAATATTCCCTTCAACCTGGAGAGTTCGGACCCATGGAATGGGTGCCATGCATTATTGCTTTAAAGGGTCTGAATTTGCTCACCCAATCTCACCAATCGTCTCAGTCCCAAGTGTCCCTCCTTATGCCACATCCAGCTGTCTTTGTAGATAGGGTCATTCCAGCCTTCATCAGAGACCCTGAAGGAATTGTAAAGAATTTCCCAGTTTTTTTGTTTTGTTTTTGAAATTCCTTTTTATAGTGGGTTTGAGCTGATTCTCGCTGCCATGTTTATGCCAGTCTAGACACACTTGATTCCCTTACGGAGACATATCAATACATAGGTTTTAAGATTCTTACTAGTCAGATACTTTCCTCTGCGGGAAATATGGGGTTTTGAGTCCCTTTCACTGAGGACGGTGTAGGTCTTGTCTATTCCATAGTTGGTTTTTGGAACGGTACCTGTGCTTATATCAAACTCTGGTTTTATGCATCACCCCACCTCTCCTTCTCCCTTAAGCAGGTATAAGAGTGTTTTCTAAATGTGAGACACTGTTCTCTTTCCTAACTCAGTTCAAGTGTAGCCATGTTTACAGGATCTTCATAAGTGATATCTTATGATAAGTTTCTTTTTCTGTGTGACTTATTTCACTTAGAATCATCGTACCTGAATCCACCCATTTTGCTGCTACTGGTCTTATGACATTGATTTCATGGCTGAGGGATATTCCATCGTATGTATGTACCAAAATTTTTTGAACCATGTTTATATTTTCTGGGATACTTAAGGTGTATCCAAGTTGAGGTCCTTGTATGCAGTGCAGCCCTAAATTTTGGGGTGGCTCTGTCTTATTGATTTTCAGTTTTCCCAAGGTATATTCCCTAGACTGGTAGTGCCCTTGGCTCTGTAGCTCTGTTCTTTACTTGTTTTAGGGAACAGAATGCACTCCTCCAGAGAGGCAGTTGGCAATTTACATCCCGCCCATCAGCATAACAAGGCTCCCTGTACTCCAGGGCCTGTCTTGCCTTTCTTGTTCTTACACATTTTGTGGATGTCCCTTTTGACCGGTGGGAAGTGATACTTCTTTGTAGTGCAGATTTGCATTGCCCGCTTGCTTGCTTGGCCAAAAAGGGCGTATGCGTTTTCTCCTGAATATATTCAGGAGAAAACGCATACGCCCTTTTTGGCCAAGTGCATCATTGTCGAAGTTGTGCCCCTCTTCCTGTGCTTTAAAGGCGATTCCAACGTACCTCTTGAAATCTGTTTCCTGCTATTCTGCCTCGCTTTCAAGTCCGCCTCGTTGCCTTCCCTCAACAGATTTTTGGACGATAGTTGTCCTTTATTACTCGGCCAGTTTGTGAATTGCTGTGCCCCTGAGCTCCATTTTTCAACTCGTTTTTGGTGAGCTGACCGCAAGTCCAAAATTTTGGTTCAGGACCTATACTGGTTCCCGGTGGGTGGCTGAGAATTTGGTTAATTCTTCTTCCTGCCGGGAAATTACAGTGATATGTGCCCCTCCAAATGCCTAACAGCTACTCTCTCATTGGTTCTCCCTCTTCCCTTTCATCCTCTGCCAAATTGGCAACCTGTGCGAACCAAGAGGTTAAAGGGGCTGTCTCTCCAAGTTGGGAGGTTGATAGTAAAGCAGCCAGAAATTCAATCCGGAGCACCAGGAGAGGGTTTATTCGTTGAGTTTTAGAAACCTTTCGTATTCACAGTGTGTCCGTTCTCTAGGTTTCCCGCACATGTTATAGCTGTAGTAATATTCCCTTCAACCTGGAGAGTTCGGACCCATGGAATGGGTGCCATGCATTATTGCTTTAAAGGGTCTGCATATGCTCACCCAATCTCACCAATCGTCTCAGTCCCAAGTGTCCCTCCTTATGCCACATCCAGCTGTCGTTGTAGATAGGGTCATTCCAGCTTTCAACAGAGACCCTGAAGGAATTGTAAAGAATTTCCCAGTTTTTTTGTTTTGTTTTTGAAATTCCTTTTTATAGTGGGTTTGAGCTGATTCTCGCTGCCATGTTTATGCCAGTCTAGACACACTTGATTCCCTTATGGAGACATATCAATACATAGGTTTTAAGATTCTTACTAGTCAGATATTTTCCTCTGCGGGAAATATGGGGTTTTGAGTCCCTTTCACTGAGGACGGTGTAGGTCTTGTCTATTCCATAGTTGGTTTTTGGAACGGTACCTGTGCTTATATCAAACTCTGGTTTTATGCATCACCCCACCTCTCCTTCCCCCTTAAGCAGGTATAAGAGTGTTTTCTAAATGTGAGACACTGTTCTCTTTCCTAACTCAGTTCAAGTGTAGCCATGTATACAGGATCTTCATAAGTGATATCTTATGATAAGTTTCTTTTTCTGTGTGACTTATTTCACTTAGAATCATCGTACCTGAATCCACCCATTTTGCTGCTACTGGTCTTATGACATTGATTTCATGGCTGAGGGATATTCCATCGTACGTAAGTACCACAATTTTTTGAACCATGTTTATATTTTCTGGGATACTTAAGGTGTATCCAAGTTGAGGTCCTTGTATGCAGTGCAGCCCTAAATTTTGGGGTGGCTCTGTCTTATTGATTTTCAGTTTTCCCAAGGTATATTCCCTAGACTGGTAGTGCCCTTGGCTCTGTAGCTCTGTTCTTTACTTGTTTTAGGGAACAGAATGCACTCCTCCAGAGGCAGTTGGCAATTTACATCCCGCCCATCAGCATAACAAGGCTCCCTGTTCTCCAGGGCCTGTCTTGCCTTTCTTGTTCTTACACATTTTGTGGATGTCCCTTTTGACCGGTGGGAAGTGATACTTCTTTGTAGTGCAGATTTGCATTGCCCGCTTGCTTGCTTGGCCAAAAAGGGCGTATGCGTTTTCTCCTGAATATATTCAGGAGAAAACGCATACGCCCTTTTTGGCCAAGTGCATCATTGTCGAAGTTGTGCCCCTCTTCCTGTGCTTTAAAGGCGATTCCAACGTACCTCTTGAAATCTGTTTCCTGCTATTCTGCCTCGCTTTCAAGTCCACCTCGTTGCCTTCCCTCAACAGATTTTTGGACGATAGTTGTCCTTTATTACTCGGCCAGTTTGTGAATTGCTGTGTCCCTGAGCTCCATTTTTCAACTCGTTTTTGGTGAGCTGACCGCAAGTCCAAAATTTTGGTTCAGGACCTATACTGGTTCCCGGGGGGTGGCTGAGAATTTGGTTAATTCTTCTTCCTGCCGGGAAATTACAGTGATATGTGCCCGTCCAAATGCCTAACAGCTACTCTCTCATTGGTTCTCCCTCTTCCCTTTCATCCTCTGCCAAATTGGCAACCTGTGCGAACCAAGAGGTTAAAGGGGCTGTCTCTCCAAGTTGGGAGGTTGATAGTAAAGCAGCCAGAAAGTCAATCCGGAGCACCAGGAGAGGGTTTATTCGTTGAGTTTTAGAAACCTTTCGTATTCACAGTGTGTCCGTTCTCTAGGTTTCCCGCACATGTTATAGCTGTAGTAATATTCCCTTCAACCTGGAGAGTTCGGACCCATGGAATGGGTGCCATGCATTATTGCTTTAAAGGGTCTGCATTTGCTCACCCAATCTCACCAATCGTCTCAGTCCCAAGTGTCCCTCCTTATGCCACATCCAGCTGTCGTTGTAGATAGGGTCATTCCAGCTTTCAACAGAGACCTTGAAGGAATTGTAAAGAATTTCCCAGTTTTTTTGTTTTGTTTTTGAAATTCCTTTTTATAGTGGGTTTGAGCTGATTCTCGCTGCCATGTTTATGCCAGTCTAGACACACTTGATTCCCTTATGGAGACATATCAATACATAGGTTTTAAGATTCTTACTAGTCAGATATTTTCCTCTGTGGGAAATATGGGGTTTTGAGTCCCTTTCACTGAGGACGGTGTAGGTCTTGTCTATTCCATAGTTGGTTTTTGGAACGGTACCTGTGCTTATATCAAACTCTGGTTTTATGCATCACCCCACCTCTCCTTCCCCCTTAAGCAGGTATAAGAGTGTTTTCTAAATGTGAGACACTGTTCTCTTTCCTAACTCAGTTCAAGTGTAGCCATGTTTACAGGATCTTCATAAGTGATATCTTATGATAAGTTTCTTTTTCTGTGTGACTTATTTCACTTAGAATCATCGTACCTGAATCCACCCATTTTGCTGCTACTGGTCTTATGACATTGATTTCATGGCTGAGGGATATTCCATCGTACGTAAGTACCACAGTTTTTTGAACCATGTTTATATTTTCTGGGATACTTAAGGTGTATCCAAGTTCAGGTCCTTGTATGCAGTGCAGCCCTAAATTTTGGGGTGGCTCTGTCTTATTGATTTTCAGTTTTCCCAAGGTATATTCCCTAGACTGGTAGTGCCCTTGGCTCTGTAGCTCTGTTCTTTACTTGTTTTAGGGAACAGAATGCACTCCTCCAGAGAGGCAGTTGGCAATTTACATCCCGCCCATCAGCATAACAAGGCTCCCTGTTCTCGAGGGCCTGTCTTGCCTTTCTTGTTCTTACACATTTTGTGGATGTCCCTTTTGACCGGTGGGAAGTGATACTTCTTTGTAGTGCAGATTTGCATTGCCCGCTTGCTTGCTTGGCCAAAAAGGGCGTATGCGTTTTCTCCTGAATATATTCAGGAGAAAACGCATAGGCCCTTTTTGGCCAAGTGCGTCATTGTCGAAGTTGTGCCCCTCTTCCTGTGCTTTAAAGGCGATTCCAACGTACCTCTTGAAATCTGTTTCCTGCTCTTCTGCCTCGCTTTCAAGTCCGCCTCGTTGCCTTCCCTCAACAGATTTTTGGACGATAGTTGTCCTTTATTACTCGGCCAGTTTGTGAATTGCTGTGCCCCTGAGCTCCATTTTTCAACTCGTTTTTGGTGAGCTGACCGCAAGTCCAAAATTTTGGTTCAGGACCTATACTGGTTCCCGGTGGGTGGCTGAGAATTTGGTTAATTCTTCTTCCTGCCGGGAAATTACAGTGATATGTGCCCGTCCAAATGCCTAACAGCTACTCTCTCATTGGTTCTCCCTCTTCCCTTTCATCCTCTGCCAAATTGGCAACCTGTGCGAACCAAGAGGTTAAAGGGGCTGTCTCTCCAAGTTGGGAGGTTGATAGTAAAGCAGACGGAAAGTCAAACCGGAGCACCAGGAGAGGGACTATTCGTTGAGTTTTAGAAACCTTTCGTATTCACAGTGTGTCCGTTCTCTAGGTTTCCCGCACATGTTATAGCTGTAGTAATATTCCCTTCAACCTGGAGAGTTCGGACCCATGGAATGGGTGCCATGCATTATTGCTTTAAAGGGTCTGCATTTGCTCACCCAATCTCACCAATCGTCTCAGTCCCAAGTGTCCCTCCTTATGCCACATCCAGCTGTCGTTGTAGATAGGGTCATTCCAGCTTTCATCAGAGACCCTGAAGGAATTGTAAAGAATTTCCCAGTTTTTTTGTTTTGTTTTTGAAATTCCTTTTTATAGTGGGTTTGAGCTGATTCTCGCTGCCATGTTTATGCCAGTCTAGACACACTTGATTCCCTTACGGAGACATATCAATACATAGGTTTTAAGATTCTTACTAGTCAGATATTTTCCTCTGCGGGAAATATGGGGTTTTGAGTCCCTTTCACTGAGGACGGTGTAGGTCTTGTCTATTCCATAGTTGGTTTTTGGAACGGTACCTGTGCTTATATCAAACTCTGGTTTTATGCATCACCCCACCTCTCCTTCCCCATTAAGCAGGTATAAGAGTGTTTTCTAAATGTGAGACACTGTTCTCTTTCCTAACTCAGTTCAAGTGTAGCCATGTTTACAGGATCTTCATAAGTGATATCTTATGATAAGTTTGTTTTTCTGTGTGACTTATTTCACTTAGAATCATCGTACCTGAATCCACCCATTTTGCTGCTACTGGTCTTATGACATTGATTTCATGGCTGAGGGATATTCCATCGTACGTAAGTACCACAATTTTTTGAACCATGTTTATATTTTCTGGGATACTTAAGGTGTATCCAAGTTGAGGTCCTTGTATGCAGTGCAGCCCTAAATTTTGGGGTGGCTCTGTCTTATTGATTTTCAGTTTTCCCAAGGTATATTCCCTAGACTGGTAGTGCCCTTGGCTCTGTAGCTCTGTTCTTTACTTGTTTTAGGGAACAGAATGCACTCCTCCAGAGAGGCAGTTGGCAATTTACATCCCGCCCATCAGCATAACAAGGCTCCCTGTTCTCCAGGGCCTGTCTTGCCTTTCTTGTTCTTACACATTTTGTGGATGTCCCTTTTGACCGGTGGGAAGTGATACTTCTTTGTAGTGCAGATTTGCATTGCCCGCTTGCTTGCTTGGCCAAAAAGGGCGTATGCGTTTTCTCCTGAATATATTCAGGAGAAAACGCATACGCCCTTTTTGGCTAAGTGCATCATTGTCGAAGTTATGCCCCTCTTCCTGTGCTTTAAAGGCGATTCCAACGTACCTCTTGAAATCTGTTTCCTGCTATTCTGCCTCGCTTTCAAGTCCGCCTCATTGCCTTCCCTCAACAGATTTTTGGACGATAGTTGTCCTTTATTACTCGGCCAGTTTGTGAATTGCTGTGCCCCTGAGCTCCATTTTTCAACTCGTTTTTGGTGAGCTGACCGCAAGTCCAAAATTTTGGTTCAGGACCTAAACTGGTTCCCGGTGGGTGGCTGAGAATTTGGTTAATACTTCTTCCTGCCGGGAAATTACAGTGATATGTGCCCGTCCAAATGCCTAACAGCTACTCTCTCATTGGTTCTCCCTCTTCCCTTTCATCCTCTGCCAAATTGGCAACCTGTGCGAACCAAGAGGTTAAAGGGGCTGTCTCTCCAAGTTGGGAGCTTGATAGTAAAGCAGACGGAAAGTCAAACCGGAGCACCAGGAGAGGGTTTATTCGTTGAGTTTTAGAAACCTTTCGTATTCACAGTGTGTCCGTTCTCTAGGTTTCCCGCACATGTTATAGCTGTAGTAATATTCCCTTCAACCTGGAGAGTTCGGACCCATGGAATGGGTGCCATGCATTATTGCTTTAAAGCGTCTGCATTTGCTCACCCAATCTCACCAATCGTCTCAGTCCCAAGTGTCCCTCCTTATGCCACATCCAGCTGTCGTTGTAGATAGGGTCATTCCAGCTTTCATCAGAGACCCTGAAGGAATTGTAAAGAATTTCCCAGTTTTTTTGTTTTGTTTTTGAAATTCCTTTTTATAGTGGGTTTGAGCTGATTCTCGTTGCCATGTTTATGCCAGTCTAGACACACTTGATTCCCTTACGGAGACATATCAATACATAGGTTTTAAGATTCTTACTAGTCAGATATTTTCCTCTGTGGGAAATATGGGGTTTTGAGTCCCTTTCGCTGAGGACGGTGTAGGTCTTGTCTATTCCATAGTTGGTTTTTGGAACGGTACCTGTGCTTATATCAAACTCTGGTTTTATGCATCACCCCACCTCTCCTTCCCCCTTAAGCAGGTATAAGAGTGTTTTCTAAATGTGAGACACTGTTCTCTTTCCTAACTCAGTTCAAGTGTAGCCATGTTTACAGGATCTTCATAAGTGATATCTTATGATAAGTTTCTTTTTCTGTGTGACTTATTTCACTTAGAATCATTGTACCAGAATCCACCCATTTTGCTGCTACTGGTCTTATGACATTGATTTCATGGCTGAGGGATATTCCATCGTACGTAAGTACCACAATTTTTTGAACCATGTTTATATTTTCTGGGATACTTAAGGTGTATCCAAGTTGAGGTCCTTGTATGCAGTGCAGCCCTAAATTTTGGGGTGGCTCTGTCTTATTGATTTTCAGTTTTCCCAAGGTATATTCCCTAGACTGGTAGTGCCCTTGGCTCTGTAGCTCTGTTCTTTACTTGTTTTAGGGAACAGAATGCACTCCTACAGAGAGGCAGTTGGCAATTTACATCCCGCCCATCAGCATAACAAGGCTCCCTGTTCTCCAGGGCCTGTCTTGCCTTTCTTGTTCTTACACATTTTGTGGATGTCCCTTTTGACCGGTGGGAAGTGATACTTCTTTGTAGTGCAGATTTGCATTGCCCGCTTGCTTGCTTGGCCAAAAAGGGCGTATGCATTTTCTCCTGAATATATTCAGGAGAAAACGCATACGCCCTTTTTGGCCAAGTGCATCATTGTCGAAGTTGTGCCCCTCTTCCTGTGCTTTAAAGGCGATTCCAACGTACCTCTTGAAATCTGTTTCCTGCTATTCTGCCTCGCTTTCAAGTCCACCTCGTTGCCTTCCCTCAACAGATTTTTGGACGATAGTTGTCCTTTATTACTCGGCCAGTTTGTGAATTGCTGTGTCCCTGAGCTCCATTTTTCAACTCGTTTTTGGAGAGCTGACCGCAAGTCCAAAATTTTGGTTCAGGACCTATACTGGTTCCCGGTGGGTGGCTGAGAATTTGGTTAATTCTTCTTCCTGCCGGGAAATTGCAGTGATATGTGCCCGTCCAAATGCCTAACAGCTACTCTCTCATTGGTTCTCCCTCTTCCCTTTCATCCTCTGCCAAATTGGCAACCTGTGCGAACCAAGAGGTTAAAGGGGCTGTCTCTCCAAGTTGGGAGGTTGATAGTAAAGCAGCCAGAAAGTCAATCCGGAGCACCAGGAGAGGGTTTATTCGTTGAGTTTTAGAAACCTTTCGTATTCACAGTGTGTCCGTTCTCTAGGTTTCCCGCACATGTTATAGCTGTAGTAATATTCCCTTCAACCTGGAGAGTTCGGACCCATGGAATGGGTGCCATGCATTATTGCTTTAAAGGGTCTGAATTTGCTCACCCAATCTCACCAATCGTCTCAGTCCCAAGTGTCCCTCCTTATGCCACATCCAGCTGTCTTTGTAGATAGGGTCATTCCAGCCTTCATCAGAGACCCTGAAGGAATTGTAAAGAATTTCCCAGTTTTTTTGTTTTGTTTTTGAAATTCCTTTTTATAGTGGGTTTGAGCTGATTCTCGCTGCCATGTTTATGCCAGTCTAGACACACTTGATTCCCTTACGGAGACATATCAATACATAGGTTTTAAGATTCTTACTAGTCAGATACTTTCCTCTGCGGGAAATATGGGGTTTTGAGTCCCTTTCACTGAGGACGGTGTAGGTCTTGTCTATTCCATAGTTGGTTTTTGGAACGGTACCTGTGCTTATATCAAACTCTGGTTTTATGCATCACCCCACCTCTCCTTCTCCCTTAAGCAGGTATAAGAGTGTTTTCTAAATGTGAGACACTGTTCTCTTTCCTAACTCAGTTCAAGTGTAGCCATGTTTACAGGATCTTCATAAGTGATATCTTATGATAAGTTTCTTTTTCTGTGTGACTTATTTCACTTAGAATCATCGTACCTGAATCCACCCATTTTGCTGCTACTGGTCTTATGACATTGATTTCATGGCTGAGGGATATTCCATCGTATGTATGTACCAAAATTTTTTGAACCATGTTTATATTTTCTGGGATACTTAAGGTGTATCCAAGTTGAGGTCCTTGTATGCAGTGCAGCCCTAAATTTTGGGGTGGCTCTGTCTTATTGATTTTCAGTTTTCCCAAGGTATATTCCCTAGACTGGTAGTGCCCTTGGCTCTGTAGCTCTGTTCTTTACTTGTTTTAGGGAACAGAATGCACTCCTCCAGAGAGGCAGTTGGCAATTTACATCCCGCCCATCAGCATAACAAGGCTCCCTGTACTCCAGGGCCTGTCTTGCCTTTCTTGTTCTTACACATTTTGTGGATGTCCCTTTTGACCGGTGGGAAGTGATACTTCTTTGTAGTGCAGATTTGCATTGCCCGCTTGCTTGCTTGGCCAAAAAGGGCGTATGCGTTTTCTCCTGAATATATTCAGGAGAAAACGCATACGCCCTTTTTGGCCAAGTGCATCATTGTCGAAGTTGTGCCCCTCTTCCTGTGCTTTAAAGGCGATTCCAACGTACCTCTTGAAATCTGTTTCCTGCTATTCTGCCTCGCTTTCAAGTCCGCCTCGTTGCCTTCCCTCAACAGATTTTTGGACGATAGTTGTCCTTTATTACTCGGCCAGTTTGTGAATTGCTGTGCCCCTGAGCTCCATTTTTCAACTCGTTTTTGGTGAGCTGACCGCAAGTCCAAAATTTTGGTTCAGGACCTATACTGGTTCCCGGTGGGTGGCTGAGAATTTGGTTAATTCTTCTTCCTGCCGGGAAATTACAGTGATATGTGCCCCTCCAAATGCCTAACAGCTACTCTCTCATTGGTTCTCCCTCTTCCCTTTCATCCTCTGCCAAATTGGCAACCTGTGCGAACCAAGAGGTTAAAGGGGCTGTCTCTCCAAGTTGGGAGGTTGATAGTAAAGCAGCCAGAAATTCAATCCGGAGCACCAGGAGAGGGTTTATTCGTTGAGTTTTAGAAACCTTTCGTATTCACAGTGTGTCCGTTCTCTAGGTTTCCCGCACATGTTATAGCTGTAGTAATATTCCCTTCAACCTGGAGAGTTCGGACCCATGGAATGGGTGCCATGCATTATTGCTTTAAAGGGTCTGCATATGCTCACCCAATCTCACCAATCGTCTCAGTCCCAAGTGTCCCTCCTTATGCCACATCCAGCTGTCGTTGTAGATAGGGTCATTCCAGCTTTCAACAGAGACCCTGAAGGAATTGTAAAGAATTTCCCAGTTTTTTTGTTTTGTTTTTGAAATTCCTTTTTATAGTGGGTTTGAGCTGATTCTCGCTGCCATGTTTATGCCAGTCTAGACACACTTGATTCCCTTATGGAGACATATCAATACATAGGTTTTAAGATTCTTACTAGTCAGATATTTTCCTCTGCGGGAAATATGGGGTTTTGAGTCCCTTTCACTGAGGACGGTGTAGGTCTTGTCTATTCCATAGTTGGTTTTTGGAACGGTACCTGTGCTTATATCAAACTCTGGTTTTATGCATCACCCCACCTCTCCTTCCCCCTTAAGCAGGTATAAGAGTGTTTTCTAAATGTGAGACACTGTTCTCTTTCCTAACTCAGTTCAAGTGTAGCCATGTATACAGGATCTTCATAAGTGATATCTTATGATAAGTTTCTTTTTCTGTGTGACTTATTTCACTTAGAATCATCGTACCTGAATCCACCCATTTTGCTGCTACTGGTCTTATGACATTGATTTCATGGCTGAGGGATATTCCATCGTACGTAAGTACCACAATGTTTTGAACCATGTTTATATTTTCTGGGATACTTAAGGTGTATCCAAGTTGAGGTCCTTGTATGCAGTGCAGCCCTAAATTTTGGGGTGGCTCTGTCTTATTGATTTTCAGTTTTCCCAAGGTATATTCCCTAGACTGGTAGTGCCCTTGGCTCTGTAGCTCTGTTCTTTACTTGTTTTAGGGAACAGAATGCACTCCTCCAGAGGCAGTTGGCAATTTACATCCCGCCCATCAGCATAACAAGGCTCCCTGTTCTCCAGGGCCTGTCTTGCCTTTCTTGTTCTTACACATTTTGTGGATGTCCCTTTTGACCGGTGGGAAGTGATACTTCTTTGTAGTGCAGATTTGCATTGCCCGCTTGCTTGCTTGGCCAAAAAGGGTGTATGCGTTTTCTCCTGAATATATTCAGGAGAAAACGCATACGCCCTTTTTGGCCAAGTGCATCATTGTCGAAGTTGTGCCCCTCTTCCTGTGCTTTAAAGGCGATTCCAACGTACCTCTTGAAATCTGTTTCCTGCTATTCTGCCTCGCTTTCAAGTCCACCTCGTTGCCTTCCCTCAACAGATTTTTGGACGATAGTTGTCCTTTATTACTCGGCCAGTTTGTGAATTGCTGTGTCCCTGAGCTCCATTTTTCAACTCGTTTTTGGTGAGCTGACCGCAAGTCCAAAATTTTGGTTCAGGACCTATACTGGTTCCCGGGGGGTGGCTGAGAATTTGGTTAATTCTTCTTCCTGCCGGGAAATTACAGTGATATGTGCCCGTCCAAATGCCTAACAGCTACTCTCTCATTGGTTCTCCCTCTTCCCTTTCATCCTCTGCCAAATTGGCAACCTGTGCGAACCAAGAGGTTAAAGGGGCTGTCTCTCCAAGTTGGGAGGTTGATAGTAAAGCAGCCAGAAAGTCAATCCGGAGCACCAGGAGAGGGTTTATTCGTTGAGTTTTAGAAACCTTTCGTATTCACAGTGTGTCCGTTCTCTAGGTTTCCCGCACATGTTATAGCTGTAGTAATATTCCCTTCAACCTGGAGAGTTCGGACCCATGGAATGGGTGCCATGCATTATTGCTTTAAAGGGTCTGCATTTGCTCACCCAATCTCACCAATCGTCTCAGTCCCAAGTGTCCCTCCTTATGCCACATCCAGCTGTCGTTGTAGATAGGGTCATTCCAGCTTTCAACAGAGACCTTGAAGGAATTGTAAAGAATTTCCCAGTTTTTTTGTTTTGTTTTTGAAATTCCTTTTTATAGTGGGTTTGAGCTGATTCTCGCTGCCATGTTTATGCCAGTCTAGACACACTTGATTCCCTTATGGAGACATATCAATACATAGGTTTTAAGATTCTTACTAGTCAGATATTTTCCTCTGCGGGAAATATGGGGTTTTGAGTCCCTTTCACTGAGGACGGTGTAGGTCTTGTCTATTCCATAGTTGGTTTTTGGAACGGTACCTGTGCTTATATCAAACTCTGGTTTTATGCATCACCCCACCTCTCCTTCCCCCTTAAGCAGGTATAAGAGTGTTTTCTAAATGTGAGACACTGTTCTCTTTCCTAACTCAGTTCAAGTGTAGCCATGTTTACAGGATCTTCATAAGTGATATCTTATGATAAGTTTCTTTTTCTGTGTGACTTATTTCACTTAGAATCATCGTACCTGAATCCACCCATTTTGCTGCTACTGGTCTTATGACATTGATTTCATGGCTGAGGGATATTCCATCGTACGTAAGTACCACAGTTTTTTGAACCATGTTTATATTTTCTGGGATACTTAAGGTGTATCCAAGTTCAGGTCCTTGTATGCAGTGCAGCCCTAAATTTTGGGGTGGCTCTGTCTTATTGATTTTCAGTTTTCCCAAGGTATATTCCCTAGACTGGTAGTGCCCTTGGCTCTGTAGCTCTGTTCTTTACTTGTTTTAGGGAACAGAATGCACTCCTCCAGAGAGGCAGTTGGCAATTTACATCCCGCCCATCAGCATAACAAGGCTCCCTGTTCTCGAGGGCCTGTCTTGCCTTTCTTGTTCTTACACATTTTGTGGATGTCCCTTTTGACCGGTGGGAAGTGATACTTCTTTGTAGTGCAGATTTGCATTGCCCGCTTGCTTGCTTGGCCAAAAAGGGCGTATGCGTTTTCTCCTGAATATATTCAGGAGAAAACGCATAGGCCCTTTTTGGCCAAGTGCGTCATTGTCGAAGTTGTGCCCCTCTTCCTGTGCTTTAAAGGCGATTCCAACGTACCTCTTGAAATCTGTTTCCTGCTCTTCTGCCTCGCTTTCAAGTCCGCCTCGTTGCCTTCCCTCAACAGATTTTTGGACGATAGTTGTCCTTTATTACTCGGCCAGTTTGTGAATTGCTGTGCCCCTGAGCTCCATTTTTCAACTCGTTTTTGGTGAGCTGACCGCAAGTCCAAAATTTTGGTTCAGGACCTATACTGGTTCCCGGTGGGTGGCTGAGAATTTGGTTAATTCTTCTTCCTGCCGGGAAATTACAGTGATATGTGCCCGTCCAAATGCCTAACAGCTACTCTCTCATTGGTTCTCCCTCTTCCCTTTCATCCTCTGCCAAATTGGCAACCTGTGCGAACCAAGAGGTTAAAGGGGCTGTCTCTCCAAGTTGGGAGGTTGATAGTAAAGCAGACGGAAAGTCAAACCGGAGCACCAGGAGAGGGACTATTCGTTGAGTTTTAGAAACCTTTCGTATTCACAGTGTGTCCGTTCTCTAGGTTTCCCGCACATGTTATAGCTGTAGTAATATTCCCTTCAACCTGGAGAGTTCGGACCCATGGAATGGGTGCCATGCATTATTGCTTTAAAGGGTCTGCATTTGCTCACCCAATCTCACCAATCGTCTCAGTCCCAAGTGTCCCTCCTTATGCCACATCCAGCTGTCGTTGTAGATAGGGTCATTCCAGCTTTCATCAGAGACCCTGAAGGAATTGTAAAGAATTTCCCAGTTTTTTTGTTTTGTTTTTGAAATTCCTTTTTATAGTGGGTTTGAGCTGATTCTCGCTGCCATGTTTATGCCAGTCTAGACACACTTGATTCCCTTACGGAGACATATCAATACATAGGTTTTAAGATTCTTACTAGTCAGATATTTTCCTCTGCGGGAAATATGGGGTTTTGAGTCCCTTTCACTGAGGACGGTGTAGGTCTTGTCTATTCCATAGTTGGTTTTTGGAACGGTACCTGTGCTTATATCAAACTCTGGTTTTATGCATCACCCCACCTCTCCTTCCCCATTAAGCAGGTATAAGAGTGTTTTCTAAATGTGAGACACTGTTCTCTTTCCTAACTCAGTTCAAGTGTAGCCATGTTTACAGGATCTTCATAAGTGATATCTTATGATAAGTTTGTTTTTCTGTGTGACTTATTTCACTTAGAATCATCGTACCTGAATCCACCCATTTTGCTGCTACTGGTCTTATGACATTGATTTCATGGCTGAGGGATATTCCATCGTACGTAAGTACCACAATTTTTTGAACCATGTTTATATTTTCTGGGATACTTAAGGTGTATCCAAGTTGAGGTCCTTGTATGCAGTGCAGCCCTAAATTTTGGGGTGGCTCTGTCTTATTGATTTTCAGTTTTCCCAAGGTATATTCCCTAGACTGGTAGTGCCCTTGGCTCTGTAGCTCTGTTCTTTACTTGTTTTAGGGAACAGAATGCACTCCTCCAGAGAGGCAGTTGGCAATTTACATCCCGCCCATCAGCATAACAAGGCTCCCTGTTCTCCAGGGCCTGTCTTGCCTTTCTTGTTCTTACACATTTTGTGGATGTCCCTTTTGACCGGTGGGAAGTGATACTTCTTTGTAGTGCAGATTTGCATTGCCCGCTTGCTTGCTTGGCCAAAAAGGGCGTATGCGTTTTCTCCTGAATATATTCAGGAGAAAACGCGTACGCCCTTTTTGGCTAAGTGCATCATTGTCGAAGTTATGCCCCTCTTCCTGTGCTTTAAAGGCGATTCCAACGTACCTCTTGAAATCTGTTTCCTGCTATTCTGCCTCGCTTTCAAGTCCGCCTCATTGCCTTCCCTCAACAGATTTTTGGACGATAGTTGTCCTTTATTACTCGGCCAGTTTGTGAATTGCTGTGCCCCTGAGCTCCATTTTTCAACTCGTTTTTGGTGAGCTGACCGCAAGTCCAAAATTTTGGTTCAGGACCTAAACTGGTTCCCGGTGGGTGGCTGAGAATTTGGTTAATACTTCTTCCTGCCGGGAAATTACAGTGATATGTGCCCGTCCAAATGCCTAACAGCTACTCTCTCATTGGTTCTCCCTCTTCCCTTTCATCCTCTGCCAAATTGGCAACCTGTGCGAACCAAGAGGTTAAAGGGGCTGTCTCTCCAAGTTGGGAGCTTGATAGTAAAGCAGACGGAAAGTCAAACCGGAGCACCAGGAGAGGGTTTATTCGTTGAGTTTTAGAAACCTTTCGTATTCACAGTGTGTCCGTTCTCTAGGTTTCCCGCACATGTTATAGCTGTAGTAATATTCCCTTCAACCTGGAGAGTTCGGACCCATGGAATGGGTGCCATGCATTATTGCTTTAAAGCGTCTGCATTTGCTCACCCAATCTCACCAATCGTCTCAGTCCCAAGTGTCCCTCCTTATGCCACATCCAGCTGTCGTTGTAGATAGGGTCATTCCAGCTTTCATCAGAGACCCTGAAGGAATTGTAAAGAATTTCCCAGTTTTTTTGTTTTGTTTTTGAAATTCCTTTTTATAGTGGGTTTGAGCTGATTCTCGTTGCCATGTTTATGCCAGTCTAGACACACTTGATTCCCTTACGGAGACATATCAATACATAGGTTTTAAGATTCTTACTAGTCAGATATTTTCCTCTGTGGGAAATATGGGGTTTTGAGTCCCTTTCGCTGAGGACGGTGTAGGTCTTGTCTATTCCATAGTTGGTTTTTGGAACGGTACCTGTGCTTATATCAAACTCTGGTTTTATGCATCACCCCACCTCTCCTTCCCCCTTAAGCAGGTATAAGAGTGTTTTCTAAATGTGAGACACTGTTCTCTTTCCTAACTCAGTTCAAGTGTAGCCATGTTTACAGGATCTTCATAAGTGATATCTTATGATAAGTTTCTTTTTCTGTGTGACTTATTTCACTTAGAATCATCGTACCTGAATCCACCCATTTTGCTGCTACTGGTCTTATGACATTGATTTCATGGCTGAGGGATATTCCATCGTACGTAAGTACCACAATTTTTTGAACCATGTTTATATTTTCTGGGATACTTAAGGTGTATCCAAGTTGAGGTCCTTGTATGCAGTGCAGCCCTAAATTTTGGGGTGGCTCTGTCTTATTGATTTTCAGTTTTCCCAAGGTATATTCCCTAGACTGGTAGTGCCCTTGGCTCTGTAGCTCTGTTCTTTACTTGTTTTAGGGAACAGAATGCACTCCTCCAGAGAGGCAGTTGGCAATTTACATCCCGCCCATCAGCATAACAAGGCTCCCTGTTCTCCAGGGCCTGTCTTGCCTTTCTTGTTCTTACACATTTTGTGGATGTCCCTTTTGACCGGTGGGAAGTGATACTTCTTTGTAGTGCAGATTTGCATTGCCCGCTTGCTTGCTTGGCCAAAAAGGGCGTATGCGTTTTCTCCTGAATATATTCAGGAGAAAACGCATACGCCCTTTTTGGCCAAGTGCGTCATTGTCGAAGTTGTGCCCCTCTTCCTGTGCTTTAAAGGCGATTCCAACGTACCTCTTGAAATCTGTTTCCTGCTATTCTGCCTCGCTTTCAAGTCTGCCTCGTTGCCTTCCCTCAACAGATTTTTGGACGATAGTTGTCCTTTATTACTCGGCCAGTTTGTGAATTGCTGTGTCCCTGAGCTCCATTTTTCAACTCGTTTTTGGAGAGCTGACCGCAAGTCCAAAATTTTGGTTCAGGACCTATACTGGTTCCCGGTGGGTGGCTGAGAATTTGGTTAATTCTTCTTCCTGCCGGGAAATTACAGTGATATGTGCCCGTCCAAATGCCTAACAGCTACTCTCTCATTGGTTCTCCCTCTTCCCTTTCATCCTCTGCCAAATTGGCAACCTGTGCGAACCAAGAGGTTAAAGGGGCTGTCTCTCCAAGTTGGGAGGTTGATAGTAAAGCAGCCGGAAAGTCAAACCGGAGCACCAGGAGAGCGTTTATTCTTTGAGTTTTAGAAACCTTTCGTATTCACAGTGTGTCCGTTCTCTAGGTTTCCCGCACATGTTATAGCTGTAGTAATATTCCCTTCAACCTGGAGAGTTCGGACCCATGGAATGGGTGCCATGCATTATTGCTTTAAAGCGTCTGCATTTGCTCACCCAATCTCACCAATCGTCTCAGTCCCAAGTGTCCCTCCTTATGCCACATCCAGCTGTCGTTGTAGATAGGGTCATTCCAGCTTTCATCAGAGACCCTGAAGGAATTGTAAAGAATTTCCCAGTTTTTTTGTTTTGTTTTTGAAATTCCTTTTTATAGTGGGTTTGAGCTGATTCTCGCTGCCATTTTTATGCCAGTCTAGACACACTTGATTCCCTTATGGAGACATATCAATACATAGGTTTTAAGATTCTTACTAGTCAGATATTTTCCTCTGCGGGAAATATGGGGTTTTGAGTCCCTTTCACTGAGGACGGTGTAGGTCTTGTCTATTCCATAGTTGGTTTTTGGAACGGTACCTGTGCTTATATCAAACTTTGGTTTTATGCATCACCCCACCTCTCCTTCAACCTTAAGCAGGTATAAGAGTGTTTTCTAAATGTGAGACACTGTTCTCTTTCCTAACTCAGTTCAAGTGTAGCCATGTTTACAGGATCTTCATAAGTGATATCTTATGATAAGTTTCTTTTTCTGTGTGATTTATTTCACTTAGAATCATCGTACCTGAATCCACCCATTTTGCTGCTACTGGTCTTATGACATTGATTTCATGGCTGAGGGATATTCCATTGTACGTAAGTACCACAGTTTTTTGAACCATTTTTATATTTTCTGGGATACTTAAGGTGTATCCAAGTTGAGGTCCTTGTATGCACTGCAGCCCTAAATTTTGGGGTGGCTCTGTCTTATTGATTTTCAGTTTTCCCAAGGTATATTCCCTAGACTGGTAGTGCCCTTGGCTCTGTAGCTCTGTTCTTTACTTGATTTAGGGAACAGAATGCACTCCTCCAGAGAGGCAGTTGGCAATTTACATCCCGCCCATCAGCATAACAAGGCTCCCTGTTCTCCAGGGCCTGTCTTGCGTTTCTTGTTCTTACACATTTTGTGGATGTCCCTTTTGACCGGTGGGAAGTGATACTTCTTTGTAGTGCAGATTTGCATTGCCCGCTTGCTTGCTTAGCCAAAAAGGGCGTATGCGTTTTCTCCTGAATATATTCAGGAGAAAACGCATACGCCCTTTTTGGCCAAGTGCGTCATTGTCGAAGATGTGCCCCTCTTCCTGTGCTTTAAAGGCGATTCCAACGTACCTCTTGAAATCTGTTTCCTGCTATTCTGCCTCGCTTTCAAGTCCGCCTCGTTGCCTTCCCTCAACAGATTTTTGGACGATAGTTGTCCTTTATTACTCAGCCAGTTTGTGAATTGCTGTGTCCCTGAGCTCCATTTTTCAACTCGTTTTTGGTGAGCTGACCGCAAGTCCAAAATTTTGGGTCAGGACCTATACTGGTTCCCGGTGGGTGGCTGAGAATTTGGTTAATTCTTCTTCCTGCCGGGAAATTACAGTGATATGTGCCCGTCCAAATGCCTAACAGCTACTCTCTCATTGGTTCTCCCTCTTCCCTTTCATCCTCTGCCAAATTGGCAACCTGTGCGAACCAAGAGGTTAAAGGGGCTGTCTCTCCAAGTTGGGAGGTTGATAGTAAAGCAGACGGAAAGTCAAACCAGAGCACCAGGAGAGGGACTATGCGTTGAGTTTTAGAAACCTTTCGTATTCACAGTGTGTCCGTTCTCTAGGTTTCCCGCACATGTTATAGCTGTAGTAATATTCCCTTCAACCTGTAGAGTTCGGACCCATGGAATGGGTGCCATGCATTATTGCTTTAAAGGGTCTGCATTTGCTCACCCAATCTCACCAATCGTCTCAGTCCCAAGTGTCCCTCCTTATGCCACATCCAGCTGTCGTTGTAGATAGGGTCATTCCAGCTTTCATCAGAGACCCTGAAGGAATTGTAATGAATTTCCCAGTTTTTTTGTTTCGTTTTTGAAATTCCTTTTTATAGTGGGTTTGAGCTGATTCTCGCTGCCATGTTTATGCCAGTCTAGACACACTTGATTCCCTTACGGAGACATATCAATACATAGGTTTTAAGATTCTTACTAGTCAGATATTTTCCTCTGCGGGAAATATGGGGTTTTGAGTCCCTTTCACTGAGGACGGTGTAGGTCTTGTCTATTCCATAGTTGGTTTTTGGAACGGTACCTGTGCTTATATCAAACTCTGGTTTTATGCATCACCCCACCTCTCCTTCCCCCTTAAGCAGGTATAAGAGTGTTTTCTAAATGTGAGACACTGTTCTCTTTCCTAACTCAGTTCAAGTGTAGCCATGTTTACAGGATCTTCATAAGTGATATCTTATGATAAGTTTCTTTTTCTGTGTGACTTATTTCACTTAGAATCATCGTACCTGAATCCACCCATTTTGCTGCTACTGGTCTTATGACATTGATTTCATGGCTGAGGGATATTCCATCGTACGTAAGTACCACAATTTTTTGAACCATGTTTATATTTTCTGGGATACTTAAGTTGTATCCAAGTTGAGGTCCTTGTATGCAGTGCAGCCCTAAATTTTGGGGTGGCTCTGTCTTATTGATTTTCAGTTTTCCCAAGGTATATTCACTAGACTGGTAGTGCCCTTGGCTCTGTAGCTCTGTTCTTTACTTGTTTTAGGGAACAGAATGCACTCCTCCAGAGAGGCAGTTGGCAATTTACATCCCTCCCATCAGCATAACAAGGCTCCCTGTTCTCCAGGGCCTGTCTTGCCTTTCTTGTTCTTACACATTTTGTGGATGTCCCTTTCGACCGGTGGGAAGTGATACTTCTTTGTAGTGCAGATTTGCATTGCCCGCTTGCTTGCTTGGCCAAAAAGGGCGTATGCGTTTTCTCCTGAATATATTCAGGAGAAAACGCATACGCCCTTTTTGGCTAAGTGCATCATTGTCGAATTTGTGCCCCTCTTCCTGTGCTTTAAAGGCAATTCCAACGTACCTCTTAAATCTGTTTCCTGTTATTCTGCCTCACTTTCAAGTCCGCCTCGTTGCCTTCCCTCAACAGATTTTTGGACGATAGTTGTCCTTTATTACTCGGCCAGTTTGTGAATTGCTGTGCCCCTGAGCTCCATTTTTCAACTCGTTTTTGGTGAGCTGACCGCAAGTCCAAAATTTTGGTTCAGGACCTATACTGGTTCCCGGTGGGTGGCTGAGAATTTGGTTAATTCTTCTTCCTGCCGGGAAATTAGAGTGATATATGCCCGTCCAAATGCCTAACAGCTACTCTCTCATTGGTTCTCCCTCTTCCCTTTCATCCTCTGCCAAATTGGCAACCTGTGCGAACCAAGAGGTTAAAGGGGCTGTCTCTCCAAGTTGGGAGGTTGATAGTAAAGCAGACGGAAAGTCAAACCGGAGCACCAGGAGAGGGACTATGCGTTGAGTTTTAGAAACCTTTCGTATTCACAGTGTGTCCGTTCTCTAGGTTTCCCGCACATGTTATAGCTGTAGTAATATTCCCTTCAACCTGGAGAGTTCGGACTCATGGAATGGGTGCCATGCATTATTGCTTTAAAGGGTCTGCATTTGCTCACCCAATCTCACCAATCGTCTCAGTCCCAAGTGTCCCTCCTTATGCCACATCCAGCTGTCATTGTAGATAGGGTCATTCCAGGTTTCATCAGAGACCCTGAAGGAATTGTAAAGAATTTCCCAGTTTTTTAGTTTTGTTTTTGAATTTCCTTTTTATAGTGGGTTTGAGCTGATTCTCGCTGCCATGTTTATGCCAGTCTAGACACACTTGATTCCCTTACGGAGACATATCAATACATAGGTTTTAAGATTCTTACTAGTCAGATACTTTCCTCTGCGGGAAATATGGGGTTTTGAGTCCCTTTCACTGAGGACGGTGTAGGTCTTGTCTATTCCATAGTTGGTTTTTGGAACGGTACCTGTGCTTATATCAAACTCTGGTTTTATGCATCACCCCACCTCTCCTTCCCCCTTAAGCAGGTATAAGAGTGTTTTCTAAATGTGAGACACTGTTCTCTTTCCTAACTCAGTTCAAGTGTAGCCATGTTTACAGGATCTTCATAAGTGATATCTTATGATAAGTTTCTTTTTCTGTGTGACTTATTTCACTTAGAATCATCGTACCTGAATCCACCCATTTTGCTGCTACTGGTCTTATGACATTGATTTCATGGCTGAGGGATATTCCATCGTACGTAAGTACCACAATTTTTTGAACCATGTTTATATTTTCTGGAATACTTAAGGTGTATCCAAGTTGAGGTCCTTGTATGCAGTGCAGCCCTAAATTTTGGGGTGGCTCTGTCTTATTGATTTTCAGTTTTCCAAAGGTATATTCCCTAGACTGCTAGTGCCCTTGGCTCTGTAGCTCTGTTCTTTACTTGTTTTAGGGAACAGAATGCACTCCTCCAGAGAGGCAGTTGGCAATTTACATCCCGCCCATCAGCATAACAAGGCTCCCTGTTCTCCAGGGCCTGTCTTGCCTTTCTTGTTCTTACACATTTTGTGGATGTCCCTTTTGACCGGTGGGAAGTGATACTTCTTTGTAGTGCAGATTTGCATTGCCTGCTTGCTTGCTTGGCCAAAAAGGGCGTATGCGTTTTCTCCTGAATATATTCAGGAGAAAACGCATACGCCCTTTTTGGCCAAGTGCATCATTGTCGAAGTTGTGCCCCTCTTCCTGTGCTTTAAAGGCGATTCCAACGTACCTCTTGAAATCTGTTTCCTGCTATTCTGCCTCGCTTTCTAGTCCGCCTCGTTGCCTTCCGTCAACAGATTTTTGGACGATAGGTGTCCTTTATTACTCAGCCAGTTTGTGAATTGCTGTGTCGCTGAGCTCCATTTTTCAACTCGTTTTTGGAGAGCTGACCGCAAGTCCAAAATTTTGGTTCAGGACCTATACTGGTTCCTAGTGGGTGGCTAAGAATTTGGTTAATTCTTCTTCCTGCCGGGAAATTACAGTGATATGTGCCCGTCCAAATGCCTAACAGCTACTCTCTAATTGGTTCTCCCTCTTCCCTTTCATCCTCTGCCAAATTGGCAACCTGTGCGAACCAAGAGGTTAAAGGGGCTGTCTCTCCAAGTTGGGAGGTTGATAGTAAAGCAGACGGAAAGTCAAACCGGAGCACCAGGAGAGGGACTATTCGTTGAGTTTTAGAAACCTTTCGTATTCACAGTGTGTCCGTTCTCTAGGTTTCCCGCACATGTTATAGCTGTAGTAATATTCCCTTCAACCTGGAGAGTTCGGACCCATGGAATGGGTGCCATGCATTATTGCTGTAAAGGATCTGCATTTGCTCACCCAATCTCACCAATCGTCTCAGTCCCAAGTGTCCCTCCTTATGCCACATCCAGCTGTCGTTGTAGATAGGGTCATTCCAGCTTTCATCAGAGACCCTGAAGGAATTGTAAAGAATTTCCCAGTTTTTTTGTTTTGTTTTTGAAATTCCTTTTTATAGTGGGTTTGAGCTGATTCTCGCTGTCATGTTTATGCCAGTCTAGACACACTTGATTCCCTTACGGAGACATATCAATACATAGGTTTTAAGATTCTTACTAGTCAGATACTTTCCTCTGCGGGAAATATGGGGTTTTGAGTCCCTTTCACTGAGGACGGTGTAGGTCTTGTCTATTCCATAGTTGGTTTTTGGAACGGTACCTGTGCTTATATCAAACTCTGGTTTTATGCATCACCCCACCTCTCCTTCCCCCTTAAGCAGGTATAAGAGTGTTTTCTAAATGTGAGACACTGTTCTCTTTCCTAACTCAGTTCAAGTGTAGCCATGTTTACAGGATCTTCATAAGTGATATCTTATGATAAGTTTCTTTTTCTGTGTGACTTATTTCACTTAGAATCATCGTACCTGAATCCACCCATTTTGCTGCTACTGGTCTTATGACATTGATTTCATGGCTGAGGGATATTCCATCGTACGTAAGTACCACAATTTTTTGAACCATGTTTATATTTTCTGGGATACTTAAGGTGTATCCAAGTTGAGGTCCTTGTATGCAGTGCAGCCCTAAATTTTGGGTTGGCTCTGTCTTATTGATTTTCAGTTTTCCCAAGGTATATTCCCTAGACTGGTAGTGCCCTTGGCTCTGTAGCTCTGTTCTTTACTTGTTTTAGGGAACAGAATGCACTCCTCCAGAGAGGCAGTTGGCAATTTACATCCCGCCCATCAGCATAACAAGGCTCCCTGTTCTCCAGGGCCTGTCTTGCCTTTCTTGTTCTTACACATTTTGTGGATGTCCCTTTTGACCGGTGGGAAGTGATACTTCTTTGTAGTGCAGATTTGCATTGCCCGCTTGCTTGCTTGGCCAAAAAGGGCGTATGCGTTTTCTCCTGAATATATTCAGGAGAAAACGCATACGCCCTTTTTGGCCAAGTGCATCATTGTCGAAGTTGTGCCCCTCTTCCTGTGCTTTAAAGGCGATTCCAACGTACCTCTTGAAATCTGTTTCCTGCTATTCTGCCTCGCTTTCAAGTCCGCCTCGTTGCCTTCCCTCAACAGATTTTTGGACGATAGTTGTCCTTTATTACTCGGCCAGTTTGTGAATTGCTGTGTCCCTGAGCTCCATTTTTCAACTCGTTTTTGGTGAGCTGACCGCAAGTCCAAAATTTTGGTTCAGGACCTATACTGGTTCCCGGTGGGTGTCTGAGAATTTGGTTAATTCTTCTTCCTGCCGGGAAATTACAGTGATATGTGCCCGTCCAAATGCCTAACAGCTACTCTCTCATTGGTTCTCCCTCTTCCCTTTCATCCTCTGCCAAATTGGCAACCTGTGCGAACCAAGAGGTTAAATGGGCTGTCTCTCCAAGTTGGGAGGTTGATAGTAAAGCAGCCGGAAAGTCAATCCGGAGCACCAGGAGAGGGTTTATTCGTTGAGTTTTAGAAACCTTTCGTATTCACAGTGTGTCCGTTCTCTAGGTTTCCCGCACATGTTATAGCTGTAGTAATATTCCCTTCAACCTGGAGAGTTCGGACCCATGGAATGGGTGCCATGCATTATTGCTTTAAAGGGTCTGCATTTGCTCACCCAATCTCACCAATCGTCTCAGTCCCAAGTGTCCCTTCTTATGCCATATCCAGCTGTCGTTGTAGATAGGGTCATTCCAGCTTTCATCAGAGACCCTGAAGGAATTGTAAAGAATTTCCCAGTTTTTTTGTTTTGTTTTTGAAATTCCTTTTTATAGTGGGTTTGAGCTGATTCTCGCTGCCATGTTTATGCCAGTCTAGACACACTTGATTCCATTACGGAGACATATCAATACATAGGTTTTAAGATTCTTACTAGTCAGATACTTTCCTCTGCGGGAAATATGGGGTTTTGAGTCCCTTTCACTGAGGACGGTGTAGGTCTTGTCTATTCCATAGTTGGTTTTTGGAACGGTACCTGTGCTTATATCAAACTCTGGTTTTATGCATCACCCCACCTCTCCTTCCCCCTTAAGCAGGTATAAGAGTGTTTTCTAAATGTGAGACACTGTTCTCTTTCCTAACTCAGTTCAAGTGTAGCCATGTTTACAGGATCTTCATAAGTGATATCTTATGATAAGTTTCTTTTTCTGTGTGACTTATTTCTCTTAGAATCATCGTACCTGAATCCACCCATTTTGCTGCTACTGGTCTTATGACATTGATTTCATGGCTGAGGGATATTCCATCGTACGTAAGTACCACAATTTTTTGAACCATGTTTATATTTTCTGGGATACTTAAGGTGTATCCAAGTTGAGATCCTTGTATGCAGTGCAGCCCTAAATTTTGGGGTGGCTCTGTCTTATTGATTTTCAGTTTTCCCAAGGTATATTCCCTAGACTGGTAGTGCCCTTGGCTCTGTAGCTCTGTTCTTTACTTGTTTTAGGGAACAGAATGCACTCCTCCAGAGAGGCAGTTGGCAATTTACATCCCGCCCATCAGCATAACAAGGCTCCCTGTTCTCCAGGGCCTGTCTTGCCTTTCTTGTTCTTACACATTTTGTGGAGGTCCCCTTTGACTGTTGGGAAGTGATACTTCTTTGTAGTGCAGATTTGCATTGCCCGCTTGCTTGCTTGGCCAAAAAGGGCGTATGCGTTTTCTCCTGAATATATTCAGGAGAAAACGCATACGCCCTTTTTGGCCAAGTGCATCATTGTCGAAGTTGTGCCCCTCTTCCTGTGCTTTAAAGGCGATTCCAACGTACCTCTTGAAATCTGTTTCCTGCTATTCTGCCTCGCTTTCAAGTCCGCCTCGTTGCCTTCCCTCAACAGATTTTTGGACGATAGTTGTCCTTTATTACTCGGCCAGTTTGTGAATTGCTGTGCCCCTGAGCTCCATTTTTCAACTCGTTTTTGGTGAGCTGACCGCAAGTCCAAAATTTTGGTTCAGGACCTATACTGGTTCCCGGTGGGTGGCTGAGAATTTGGTTAATTCTTCTTCCTGCCGGGAAATTACAGTGATATGTGCCCGTCCAAATGCCTAACAGCTACTCTCTCATTGGTTCTCCCTCTTCCCTTTCATCCTCTGCCAAATTGGCAACCTGTGTGAACCAACAGGTTAAAGGGGCTGTCTCTCCAAGTTGGGAGGTTGATAGTAAAGCAGACCGAAAGTCAAACTGGAGCACCAGGAGAGGGACTATGCGTGGAGTTTTAGAAACCTTTCGTATTCACAGTGTGTCCGTTCCCTAGGTTTCCAGCACATGTTATAGCTGTAGTAATATTCCCTTCAACCTGGAGAGTTCGGACCCATGGAATGGGTGCCATGCATTATTGCTTTAAAGGGTCTGCATTTGCTCACCCAATCTCACCAATCGTCTCAGTCCCAAGTGTCCCTTCTTTTGCCATATCCAGCTGTCGTTGTAGATAGGGTCATTCCAGCTTTCATCAGAGACCCTGAAGGAATTGTAAAGAATTTCCCAGTTTTTTTGTTTTGTTTTTGAAATTCCTTTTTATAGTGGGTTTGAGCTGATTCTCGCTGCCATGTTTATGCCAGTCTAGACACACTTGATTCCCTTACGGAGACATATCAATACATAGGTTTTAAGATTCTTACTAGTCAGATACTTTCCTCTGCGGGAAATATGGGGTTTTGAGTCCCTTTCACTGAGGACGGTGTAGGTCTTGTCTATTCCATAGTTGGTTTTTGGAACGGTACCTGTGCTTATATAAAACTCTGGTTTTATGCATCACCCCACCTCTCCTTCCCCCTTAAGCAGGTATAAGAGTGTTTTCTAAATGTGAGACACTGTTCTCTTTCCTAACTCAGTTCAAGTGTAGCCATGTTTACAGGATCTTCATAAGTGATATCTTATGATAAGTTTCTTTTTCTGTGTGACTTATTTCACTTAGAATCATCGTACCTGAATCCACCCATTTTGCTGCTACTGGTCTTATGACATTGATTTCATGGCTGAGGGATATTCCATCGTATGTAAGTACCACAATTTTTTGAACTATGTTTATATTTTCTGGGATACTTAAGGTGTATCCAAGTTGAGGTCCTTGTAAGCAGTGCAGCCCTAAATTTTGGGGTGGCTCTGTCTTATTGATTTTCAGTTTTCCCAAGGTATATTCCCTAGACTGGTAGTGCCCTTGGCTCTGTAGCTCTGTTCTTTACTTGTTTTAGGGAACAGAATGCACTCCTCCAGAGAGGCAGTTGTCAATTTACATCCCGCCCATCAGCATAACAAGGCTCCCTGTTCTCCAGGGCCTGTCTTGCCTTTATTGTTCTTCCACATTTTGTGGATGTCCCTTTTGACCGGTGGGAAGTGATACTTCTTTGTAGTGCAGATTTGCATTGCCCGCTTGCTTGCTTGGCCAAAAAGGGCGTATGCGTTTTCTCCTGAATATATTCAGGAGAAAACACATACGCCCATTTTGGCCAAGTGCATCATTGTCGAAGTTGTGCCCCTCTTCCTGTGCTTTAAAGGCAATTCCAACGTACCTCTTGAAATCTGTTTCCTGCTATTCTGCCTCGCTTTCAAGTCCGCCTCGTTGCCTTCCCTCAACAGATTTTTGGACGATAGTTGTCCTTTATTACTCGGCCAGTTTGTGAATTGCTGTGCCCCTGAGCTCCATTTTTCAACTCGTTTTTGGTGAGCTGACAGCAAGTCCAAAATTTTGGTTCAGGACCTATACTGGTTCCCGGTGGGTGGCTGAGAATTTGGTTAATTCTTCTTCCTGCCTGGAAATTACAGTGATATGTGCCCGTCCAAATGCCTAACAGCTACTCTCTCATTGGTTCTCCCTCTTCCCTTTCATCCTCTGCCAAATTGGCAACCTGTGCGAACCAAGAGGTTAAAGGGGCTGTCTCTCCAAGTTGGGAGGTTGATAGTAAAGCAGACGGAAAGTCAAACCGGAGCACCAGGAGAGGGACTATGCGTTGAGTTTTAGAAACCTTTCGTATTCACAGTGTGTCCGTTCTCTAGGTTTCCTGCACATGTTATAGCTGTAGTAATATTCCCTTCAACCTGGAGAGTTCGGACCCATGGAATGGGTGCCATGCATTATTGCTTTAAAGGGTCTGCATTTGCTCACCCAATCTCACCAATCGTCTCAGTCCCAAGTGTCCCTTCTTATGCCATATCCAGCTGTCGTTGTAGATAGGGTCATTCCAGCTTTCATCAGAGACCCTGAAGGAATTGTAAAGAATTTCCCAGTTTTTTTGTTTTGTTTTTGAAATTCCTTTTTATAGTGGGTTTGAGCTGATTCTCGCTGCCATGTTTATGCCAGTCTAGACACACTTGATTCCCTTACGGAGACATATCAATACATAGGTTTCAAGATTCTTACTAGTCAGATACTTTCCTCTGCGGGAAATATGGGGTTTTGAGTCCCTTTCACTGAGGACGGTGTAGGTCTTGTCTATTCCATAGTTGGTTTTTGGAACGGTACCTGTGCTTATATCAAACTCTGGTTTTATGCATCACCCCACCTCTCCTTCCCCCTTAAGCAGGTATAAGAGTGTTTTCTAAATGTGAGACACTGTTCTCTTTCCTAACTCAGTTCAAGTGTAGCCATGTTTACAGGATCTTCATAAGTGATATCTTATGATAAGTTTCTTTTTCTGTGTGACTTATTTCACTTAGAATCATCGTACCTGAATCCACCCATTTTGCTGCTACTGGTCTTATGACATTGATTTCATGGCTGAGGGATATTCCATCGTATGTAAGTACCACAATTTTTTGAACTATGTTTATATTTTCTGGGATACTTAAGGTGTATCCAAGTTGAGGTCCTTGTAAGCAGTGCAGCCCTAAATTTTGGGGTGGCTCTGTCTTATTGATTTTCAGTTTTCCCAAGGTATATTCCCTAGACTGGTAGTGCCCTTGGCTCTGTAGCTCTGTTCTTTACTTGTTTTAGGGAACAGAATGCACTCCTCCAGAGAGGCAGTTGTCAATTTACATCCCGCCCATCAGCATAACAAGGCTCCCTGTTCTCCAGGGCCTGTCTTGCCTTTCTTGTTCTTCCACATTTTGTGGATGTCCCTTTTCACCGGTGGGAAGTGATACTTCTTTGTAGTGCAGATTTGCATTGCCCGCTTGCTTGCTTGGCCAAAAAGGGCGTATGCGTTTTCTCCTGAATATATTCAGGAGAAAACGCATACGCCCATTTTGGCCAAGTGCATCATTGTCGAAGTTGTGCCCCTCTTCCTGTGCTTTAAAGGCAATTCCAACGTACCTCTTGAAATCTGTTTCCTGCTATTCTGCCTCGCTTTCAAGTCCGCCTCGTTGCCTTCCCTCAACAGATTTTTGGACGATAGTTGTCCTTTATTACTCGGCCAGTTTGTGAATTGCTGTGCCCCTGAGCTCCATTTTTCAACTCGTTTTTGGTGAGCTGACCGCAAGTCCAAAATTTTGGTTCAGGACCTATACTGGTTCCCGGTGGGTGGCTGAGAATTTGGTTAATTCTTCTTCCTGCCTGGAAATTACAGTGATATGTGCCCGTCCAAATGCCTAACAGCTACTCTCTCATTGGTTCTCCCTCTTCCCTTTCATCCTCTGCCAAATTGGCAACCTGTGCGAACCAAGAGGTTAAAGGGGCTGTCTCTCCAAGTTGGGAGGTTGATAGTAAAGCAGACGGAAAGTCAAACCGGAGCACCAGGAGAGGGACTATGCGTTGAGTTTTAGAAACCTTTCGTATTCACAGTGTGTCCGTTCTCTAGGTTTCCTGCACATGTTATAGCTGTAGTAATATTCCCTTCAACCTGGAGAGTTCGGACCCATGGAATGGGTGCCATGCATTATTGCTTTAAAGGGTCTGCATTTGCTCACCCAATCTCACCAATCGTCTCAGTCCCAAGTGTCCCTCCTTATGCCACATCCAGCTGTCGTTGTAGATAGGGTCATTCTAGATTTCATCAGAGACCCTGAAGGAATTGTAAAGAATTTCCCAGTTTTTTTGTTTTGTTTTTGAAATTCCTTTTTATAGTGGGTTTGAGCTGATTCTCGCTGTCATGTTTATGCCAGTCTAGACACACTTGATTCCCTTACGGAGACATATCAATACATAGGTTTTAAGATTCTTACTAGTCAGATATTTTCCTCTGCGGGAAATATGGGGTTTTGAGTCCCTTTCACTGAGGACGGTGTAGGTCTTGTCTATTCCATAGTTGGTTTTTGGAACGGTACCTGTGCTTATATAAAACTCTGGTTTTATGCATCACCCCACCTCTCCTTCCCCCTTAAGCAGGTATAAGAGTGTTTTCTAAATGTGAGACACTGTTCTCTTTCCTAACTCAGTTCAAGTGTAGCCATGTTTACAGGATCTTCATAAGTGATATCTTATGATAAGGTTCTTTTTCTGTGTGACTTATTTCACTTAGAATCATCGTACCTGAATCCACCCATTTTGCTGCTACTGGTCTTATGACATTGATTTCATGGCTGAGGGATATTCCATCGTACGTAAGTACCACAATTTTTTGAACCATGTTTATATTTTCTGGGATACTTAAGGTGTATCCAAGTTGAGGTCCTTGTATGCAGTGCAGCCCTAAATTTTGGGGTGGCTCTGTCTTATTGATTTTCAGTTTTCCCAAGGTATATTCCCTAGACTGGTAGTGCCCTTGGCTCTGTAGCTCTGTTCTTTACTTGTTTTAGGGAACAGAATGCACTCCTCCAGAGAGGCAGTTGGCAATTTACATCCCGCCCATCAGCATAACAAGGCTCCCTGTTCTCCAGGGCCTGTCTTGCCTTTCTTGTTCTTACACATTTTGTGGATGTCCCTTTTGACCGGTGGGAAGTGATACTTCTTTGTAGTGCAGATTTGCATTGCCCGCTTGCTTGCTTGGCCAAAAAGGGCGTATGCGTTTTCTCCTGAATATATTCAGGAGAAAACGCATACGCCCTTTTTGGCCAAGTGCATCATTGTCGAAGTTGTGCCCCTCTTCCTGTGCTTTAAAGGCGATTCCAACGTACCTCTTGAAATCTGTTTCCTGCTATTCTGCCTCGCTTTCAAGTCCGCCTCGTTGCCTTCCCTCAACAGATTTTTGGACGATAGTTGTCCTTTATTACTCGGCCAGTTTGTGAATTGCTGTGCCCCTGAGCTCCATTTTTCAACTCGTTTTTGGTGAGCTGACCGCAAGTCCAAAATTTTGGCTCAGGACCTATACTGGTTCCCGGTGGGTGTCTGAGAATTTGGTTAATTCTTCTTCCTGCCGGGAAATTACAGTGATATGTGACCGTCCAAATGCCTAACAGCTACTCTCTCATTGGTTCTCCCTCTTCCCTTTCATCCTCTGCCAAATTGGCAACCTGTGCGAACCAAGAGGTTAAAGGGGCTGTCTCTCCAAGTTGGGAGGTTGATAGTAAAGCAGACGGAAAGTCAAACCGGAGCACCAGGAGTGGGACTATGCGTTGAGTTTTAGAAACCTTTCGTATTCACAGTGTGTGCGTTCTCTAGGTTTCCCGCACATGTTATAGCTGTAGTAATATTCCCTTCAACCTGGAGAGTTCGGACCCATGGAATGGGTGCCATGCATTATTGCTTTAAAGCGTCTGCATTTGCTCACCCAATCTCACCAATCGTCTCAGTCCCAAGTGTCCCTCCTTATGCCACATCCAGCTGTCGTTGTAGATAGGGTCATTCCAGCTTTCATCAGAGACCCTGAAGGAATTGTAAAGAATTTCCCAGTTTTTTTGTTTTGTTTTTGAAATTCCTTTTTATAGTGGGTTTGAGCTGATTCTCGCTGCCATGTTTATGCCAGTCTAGACACAGTTGATTCCCTTACGGAGACATATCAATACATAGGTTTTAAGATTCTTACTAGTCAGATATTTTCCTCTGCGGGAAATATGGGGTTTTGAGTCCCTTTCGCTGAGGACGGTGTAGGTCTTGTCTATTCCATAGTTGGTTTTTGGAACGGTACCTGTGCTTATATCAAACTCTGGTTTTATGCATCACCCCACCTCTCCTTCCCCCTTAAGCAGGTATAAGAGTGTTTTCTAAATGTGAGACACTGTCCTCTTTCCTAACTCAGTTCAAGTGTAGCCATGTTTACAGGATCTTCATAAGTGATATCTTATGATAAGTTTCTTTTTCTGTGTGACTTATTTCACTTAGAATCATCGTACCTGAATCCACCCATTTTGCTGCTACTGGTCTTATGACATTGATTTCATGGCTGAGGGATATTCCATCGTACGTAAGTACCACAATTTTTTGAACCATGTTTATATTTTCTGGGATACTTAAGGTGTATCCAAGTTGAGGTCCTTGTATGCAGTGCAGCCTTAAATTTTGGGGTGGCTCTGTCTTATTGATTTTCAGTTTTCCCAAGGTATATTCCCTAGACTGGTAGTGCCCTTGGCTCTGTAGCTCTGTTCTTTACTTGTTTTAGGGAACAGAATGCACTCCTCCAGAGAGGCAGTTGGCAATTTACATCCCGCCCATCAGCATAACAAGGCTCCCTGTTCTCCAGGGCCTGTCTTGCCTTTCTTGTTCTTACACATTTTGTGGATGTCCCTTTTGACCTGTCGAAGTGATACTTCTTTTTAGTGCAGATTTGCATTGCCCGCTTGCTTGCTTGGCCAAAAAGGGCGAATGCGTTTTCTCCTGAATATATTCAGGAGAAAACGCATACGCCCTTTTTGGCCAAGTGCATCATTGTCGAAGTTGTGCCCCTCTTCCTGTGCTTTAAAGGCGATTCCAACGTACCTCTTGAAATCTGTTTCCTGCTATTCTGCCTCGCTTTCAAGTCCGCCTAGTTGCCTTCCCTCAGCAGATTTTTGGACGATAGTTGTCCTTTATTACTCGGCCAGTTTGTGAATTGCTGTGCCCCTGAGCTCCATTTTTAAACTCGTTTATGGTGAGCTTACCGCAAGTCCAAAATTTTGGTTCAGGACCTATACTGGTTCCCGGTGGGTGGCTGAGAATTTGGTTAATTCTTCTTCCTACCGGGAAATTACAGTGATATGTGCCCGTCCAAATGCCTAACAGCTACTCTCTCATTGGTTCTCCCTCTTCCCTTTCATCCTCTGCCAAATTGGCAACCTGTGTGAACCAAGAGGTTAAAGGGGCTGTCTCTCCAAGTTGGGAGGTTGATAGTAAAGCAGACGGAAAGTCAAACCGGAGCACCAGGAGAGGGACTATGCGTTGAGTTTTAGAAACCTTTCGTATTCACAGTGTGTCCGTTCTCTAGGTTTCCCGCACATGTTATAGCTGTAGTAATATTCCCTTCAACCTGGAGAGTTCGGACCCATGGAATGGGTGCCATGCATTATTGCTTTAAAGGGTCTGCATTTGCTCACCCAATCTCACCAACCGTCTCAGTCCCAAGTGTCCCTCCTTATGCCACATCCAGCTGTCGTTGTTGATAGGGTCATTCCAGCTTTCATCAGAGACCCTGAAGGAATTGTAAAGAATTTCCCAGTTTTTTTGTTTTGTTTTTGAAATTCCTTTTTATAGTGGGTTTGAGCTGATTCTCGCTGCCATGTTTATTCCAGTCTAGACACACTTGATTCCCTTACGGAGACATATCAATACATAGGTTTTAAGATTCTTACTAGTCAGATATTTTCCTCTGCGGGAAATATGGGGTTTTGAGTCCCTTTCGCTGAGGACAGTGTAGGTCTTGTCTATTCCATAGTTGGTTTTTGGAACGGTACCTGTGCTTATATCAAACTCTGGTTTTATGCATCACCCCACCTCTCCTTCCCCCTTAAGCAGGTATAAGAGTGTTTTCTAAATGTGAGACACTGTCCTCTTTCCTAACTCAGTTCAAGTGTAGCCATGTTTACAGGATCTTCATAAGTGATATCTTATGATAAGTTTCTTTTTCTGTGTGACTTATTTCACTTAGAATCATCGTACCTGAATCCACCCATTTTGCTGCTACTGGTCTTATGACATTGATTTCATGGCTGAGGGATATTCCATCGTACGTAAGTACCACAATTTTTTGAACCATGTTTATATTTTCTGGGATACTTAAGGTGTATCCAAGTTGAGGTCCTTGTATGCAGTGCAGCCCTAAATTTTGGGGTGGCTCTGTCTTATTGATTTTCAGTTTTCCCAAGGTATATTCCCTAGACTGGTAGTGCCCTTGGCTCTGTAGCTCTGTTCTTTACTTGTTTTAGGGAACAGAATGCACTCCTCCAGAGAGGCAGTTGGCAATTTACATCCCGCCCATCAGCATAACAAGGCTCCCTGTTCTCCAGGGCCTGTCTTGCCTTTCTTGTTCTTACACATTTTGTGGATGTCCCTTTTGACCGGTGGGAAGTGATACTTCTTTGTAGTGCAGATTTGCATTGCCCGCTTGCTTGCTTGGCCAAAAAGGGCGTATGTGTTTTCTCCTGAATATATTCAGGAGAAAACGCATACGCCCTTTTTGGCCAAGTGCATCATTGTCGAAGTTGTGCCCCTCTTCCTGTGCTTTAAAGGCGATTCCAACGTACCTCTTGAAATCTGTTTCCTGCTATTCTGCCTCACTTTCAAGTCCGCCTCGTTGCCTTCCCTCAACAGATTTTTGGACGATAGTTGTCCTTTATTACTCGGCCAGTTTGTGAATTGCTGTGCCCCTGAGCTCCATTTTTCAACTCGTTTTTGGTGAGCTGACCGCAAGTCCAAAATTTTGGTTCAGGACCTATACTGGTTCCCGGTGGGTGGCTGAGAATTTGGTTAATTCTTCTTCCTGCCGGGAAATTACAGTGATATGTGCCCGTCCAAATGCCTAACAGCTACTCTCTCATTGGTTCTCCCTCTTCCCTTTCATCCTCTGCCAAATTGGCAACCTGTGTGAACCAACAGGTTAAAGGGGCTATCTCTCCAAGTTGGGAGGTTGATAGTAAAGCAGACGGAAAGTCAAACCGGAGCACCAGGAGAGGGACTATGCGTTGAGTTTTAGAAACCTTTCGTATTCACAGTGTGTCCGTTCTCTAGGTTTCCCGCACATGTTATAGCTGTAGTAATATTCCCTTCAACCTGGAGAGTTTGGACCCATGGAATGGGTGCCATGCATTATTGCTTTAAAGGGTCTGCATTTGCTCACCCAATCTCACCAATCGTCTCAGTCCCAAGTGTCCCTCCTTATGCCACATCCAGCTGTCGTTGTAGATAGGGTCATTCCAGCTTTCATCAGAGACCCTGAAGGAATTGTAAAGAATTTCCCAGTTTTTTTGTTTTGTTTTTGAAATTCCTTTTTATAGTGGGTTTGAGCTGATTCTCGCTGCCATGTTTATGCCAGTCTAGACACAGTTGATTCCCTTACGGAGACATATCAATACATAGGTTTTAAGATTCTTACTAGTCAGATATTTTCCTCTGCGGGAAATATGGGGTTTTGAGTCCCTTTCGCTGAGGACGGTGTAGGTCTTGTCTATTCCATAGTTGGTTTTTGGAACGGTACCTGTGCTTATATCAAACTCTGGTTTTATGCATCACCCCACCTCTCCTTTCCCCTTAAGCAGGTATAAGAGTGTTTTCTAAATGTGAGACACTGTTCTCTTTCCTAACTCAGTTCAAGTGTAGCCATGTTTACAGGATCTTCATAAGTGATATCTTATGATAAGTTTCTTTTTCTGTGTGACTTATTTCACTTAGAATCATCGTACCTGAATCCACCCATTTTGCTGCTACTGGTCTTATGACATTGATTTCATGGCTGAGGGATATTCCATCGTACGTAAGTACCACAGTTTTTTGAACCATGTTTATATTTTCTGGGATACTTAAGGTGTATCCAAGTTCAGGTCCTTGTATGCAGTGCAGCCCTAAATTTTGGGGTGGCTCTGTCTTATTGATTTTCAGTTTTCCCAAGGTATATTCCCTAGACTGGTAGTGCCCTTGGCTCTGTAGCTCTGTTCTTTACTTGTTTTAGGGAACAGAATGCACTCCTCCAGAGAGGCAGTTGGCAATTTACATCCCGCCCATCAGCATAACAAGGCTCCCTGTTCTCGAGGGCCTGTCTTGCCTTTCTTGTTCTTACACATTTTGTGGATGTCCCTTTTGACCGGTGGGAAGTGATACTTCTTTGTAGTGCAGATTTGCATTGCCCGCTTGCTTGCTTGGCCAAAAAGGGCGTATGCGTTTTCTCCTGAATATATTCAGGAGAAAACGCATAGGCCCTTTTTGGCCAAGTGCGTCATTGTCGAAGTTGTGCCCCTCTTCCTGTGCTTTAAAGGCGATTCCAACGTACCTCTTGAAATCTGTTTCCTGCTCTTCTGCCTCGCTTTCAAGTCCGCCTCGTTGCCTTCCCTCAACAGATTTTTGGACGATAGTTGTCCTTTATTACTCGGCCAGTTTGTGAATTGCTGTGCCCCTGAGCTCCATTTTTCAACTCGTTTTTGGTGAGCTGACCGCAAGTCCAAAATTTTGGTTCAGGACCTATACTGGTTCCCGGTGGGTGGCTGAGAATTTGGTTAATTCTTCTTCCTGCCGGGAAATTACAGTGATATGTGCCCGTCCAAATGCCTAACAGCTACTCTCTCATTGGTTCTCCCTCTTCCCTTTCATCCTCTGCCAAATTGGCAACCTGTGCGAACCAAGAGGTTAAAGGGGCTGTCTCTCCAAGTTGGGAGGTTGATAGTAAAGCAGACGGAAAGTCAAACCGGAGCACCAGGAGAGGGACTATTCGTTGAGTTTTAGAAACCTTTCGTATTCACAGTGTGTCCGTTCTCTAGGTTTCCCGCACATGTTATAGCTGTAGTAATATTCCCTTCAACCTGGAGAGTTCGGACCCATGGAATGGGTGCCGTGCATTATTGCTTTAAAGGGTCTGCATTTGCTCACCCAATCTCACCAATCGTCTCAGTCCCAAGTGTCCCTCCTTATGCCACATCCAGCTGTCGTTGTAGATAGGGTCATTCCAGCTTTCATCAGAGACCCTGAAGGAATTGTAAAGAATTTCCCAGTTTTTTTGTTTTGTTTTTGAAATTCCTTTTTATAGTGGGTTTGAGCTGATTCTCGCTGCCATGTTTATGCCAGTCTAGACACACTTGATTCCCTTACGGAGACATATCAATACATAGGTTTTAAGATTCTTACTAGTCAGATATTTTCCTCTGCGGGAAATATGGGGTTTTGAGTCCCTTTCACTGAGGACGGTGTAGGTCTTGTCTATTCCATAGTTGGTTTTTGGAACGGTACCTGTGCTTATATCAAACTCTGGTTTTATGCATCACCCCACCTCTCCTTCCCCATTAAGCAGGTATAAGAGTGTTTTCTAAATGTGAGACACTGTTCTCTTTCCTAACTCAGTTCAAGTGTAGCCATGTTTACAGGATCTTCATAAGTGATATCTTATGATAAGTTTGTTTTTCTGTGTGACTTATTTCACTTAGAATCATCGTACCTGAATCCACCCATTTTGCTGCTACTGGTCTTATGACATTGATTTCATGGCTGAGGGATATTCCATCGTACGTAAGTACCACAATTTTTTGAACCATGTTTATATTTTCTGGGATACTTAAGGTGTATCCAAGTTGAGGTCCTTGTATGCAGTGCAGCCCTAAATTTTGGGGTGGCTCTGTCTTATTGATTTTCAGTTTTCCCAAGGTATATTCCCTAGACTGGTAGTGCCCTTGGCTCTGTAGCTCTGTTCTTTACTTGTTTTAGGGAACAGAATGCACTCCTCCAGAGAGGCAGTTGGCAATTTACATCCCGCCCATCAGCATAACAAGGCTCCCTGTTCTCCAGGGCCTGTCTTGCCTTTCTTGTTCTTACACATTTTGTGGATGTCCCTTTTGACCGGTGGGAAGTGATACTTCTTTGTAGTGCAGATTTGCATTGCCCGCTTGCTTGCTTGGCCAAAAAGGGCGTATGCGTTTTCTCCTGAATATATTCAGGAGAAAACGCATACGCCCTTTTTGGCTAAGTGCATCATTGTCGAAGTTATGCCCCTCTTCCTGTGCTTTAAAGGCGATTCCAACGTACCTCTTGAAATCTGTTTCCTGCTATTCTGCCTCGCTTTCAAGTCCGCCTCATTGCCTTCCCTCAACAGATTTTTGGACGATAGTTGTCCTTTATTACTCGGCCAGTTTGTGAATTGCTGTGCCCCTGAGCTCCATTTTTCAACTCGTTTTTGGTGAGCTGACCGCAAGTCCAAAATTTTGGTTCAGGACCTATACTGGTTCCCGGTGGGTGGCTGAGAATTTGGTTAATACTTCTTCCTGCCGGGAAA
The DNA here is from genome assembly GCF_949752795.1 of Hyperoodon ampullatus. Classification (NCBI taxonomy): domain Eukaryota; kingdom Metazoa; phylum Chordata; class Mammalia; order Artiodactyla; family Ziphiidae; genus Hyperoodon; species Hyperoodon ampullatus. Next base: position 608,149 of record NW_027640462.1, on the reverse strand, counting down.
TTACAGTGATATGTGCCCGTCCAAATGCCTAACAGCTACTCTCTCATTGGTTCTCCCTCTTCCCTTTCATCCTCTGCCAAATTGGCAACCTGTGCGAACCAAGAGGTTAAAGGGGCTGTCTCTCCAAGTTGGGAGCTTGATAGTAAAGCAGACGGAAAGTCAAACCGGAGCACCAGGAGAGGGTTTATTCATTGAGTTTTAGAAACCTTTCGTATTCACAGTGTGTCCGTTCTCTAGGTTTCCCGCACATGTTATAGCTGTAGTAATATTCCCTTCAACCTGGAGAGTTCGGACCCATGGAATGGGTGCCATGCATTATTGCTTTAAAGCGTCTGCATTTGCTCACCCAATCTCACCAATCGTCTCAGTCCCAAGTGTCCCTCCTTATGCCACATCCAGCTGTCGTTGTAGATAGGGTCATTCCAGCTTTCATCAGAGACCCTGAAGGAATTGTAAAGAATTTCCCAGTTTTTTTGTTTTGTTTTTGAAATTCCTTTTTATAGTGGGTTTGAGCTGATTCTCGCTGCCATGTTTATGCCAGTCTAGACACACTTGATTCCCTTATGGAGACATATCAATACATAGGTTTTAAGATTCTTACTAGTCAGATATTTTCCTCTGCGGGAAATATGGGGTTTTGAGTCCCTTTCACTGAGGACGGTGTAGGTCTTGTCTATTCCATAGTTGGTTTTTGGAACGGTACCTGTGCTTATATCAAACTCTGGTTTTATGCATCACCCCACCTCTCCTTCAACCTTAAGCAGGTATAAGAGTGTTTTCTAAATGTGAGACACTGTTCTCTTTCCTAACTCAGTTCAAGTGTAGCCATGTTTACAGGATCTTCATAAGTGATATCTTATGATAAGTTTCTTTTTCTGTGTGATTTATTTCACTTAGAATCATCGTACCTGAATCCACCCATTTTGCTGCTACTGGTCTTATGACATTGATTTCATGGCTGAGGGATATTCCATTGTACGTAAGTACCACAGTTTTTTGAACCATTTTTATATTTTCTGGGATACTTAAGGTGTATCCAAGTTGAGGTCCTTGTATGCAGTGCAGCCCTAAATTTTGGGGTGGCTCTGTCTTATTGATTTTCAGTTTTCCCAAGGTATATTCCCTAGACTGGTAGTGCCCTTGGCTCTGTAGCTCTGTTCTTTACTTGATTTAGGGAACAGAATGCACTCCTCCAGAGAGGCAGTTGGCAATTTACATCCCGCCCATCAGCATAACAAGGCTCCCTGTTCTCCAGGGCCTGTCTTGCCTTTCTTGTTCTTACACATTTTGTGGATGTCCCTTTTGACCGGTGGGAAGTGATACTTCTTTGTAGTGCAGATTTGCATTGCCCGCTTGCTTGCTTAGCCAAAAAGGGCGTATGCGTTTTCTCCTGAATATATTCAGGAGAAAACGCATACGCCCTTTTTGGCCAAGTGCGTCATTGTCGAAGATGTGCCCCTCTTCCTGTGCTTTAAAGGCGATTCCAACGTACCTCTTGAAATCTGTTTCCTGCTATTCTGCCTCGCTTTCAAGTCCGCCTCGTTGCCTTCCCTCAACAGATTTTTGGACGATAGTTGTCCTTTATTACTCGGCCAGTTTGTGAATTGCTGTGTCCCTGAGCTCCATTTTTCAACTCGTTTTTGGTGAGCTGACCGCAAGTCCAAAATTTTGGGTCAGGACCTATACTGGTTCCCGGTGGGTGGCTGAGAATTTGGTTAATTCTTCTTCCTGCCGGGAAATTACAGTGATATGTGCCCGTCCAAATGCCTAACAGCTACTCTCTCATTGGTTCTCCCTCTTCCCTTTCATCCTCTGCCAAATTGGCAACCTGTGCGAACCAAGAGGTTAAAGGGGCTGTCTCTCCAAGTTGGGAGGTTGATAGTAAAGCAGACGGAAAGTCAAACCAGAGCACCAGGAGAGGGACTATGCGTTGAGTTTTAGAAACCTTTCGTATTCACAGTGTGTCCGTTCTCTAGGTTTCCCGCACATGTTATAGCTGTAGTAATATTCCCTTCAACCTGGAGAGTTCGGACCCATGGAATGGGTGCCATGCATTATTGCTTTAAAGGGTCTGCATTTGCTCACCCAATCTCACCAATCGTCTCAGTCCCAAGTGTCCCTCCTTATGCCACATCCAGCTGTCGTTGTAGATAGGGTCATTCCAGCTTTCATCAGAGACCCTGAAGGAATTGTAAAGAATTTCCCAGTTTTTTTGTTTCGTTTTTGAAATTCCTTTTTATAGTGGGTTTGAGCTGATTCTCGCTGCCATGTTTATGCCAGTCTAGACACACTTGATTCCCTTACGGAGACATATCAATACATAGGTTTTAAGATTCTTACTAGTCAGATATTTTCCTCTGCGGGAAATATGGGGTTTTGAGTCCCTTTCACTGAGGACGGTGTAGGTCTTGTCTATTCCATAGTTGGTTTTTGGAACGGTACCTGTGCTTATATCAAACTCTGGTTTTATGCATCACCCCACCTCTCCTTCCCCCTTAAGCAGGTATAAGAGTGTTTTCTAAATGTGAGACACTGTTCTCTTTCCTAACTCAGTTCAAGTGTAGCCATGTTTACAGGATCTTCATAAGTGATATCTTATGATAAGTTTCTTTTTCTGTGTGACTTATTTCACTTAGAATCATCGTACCTGAATCCACCCATTTTGCTGCTACTGGTCTTATGACATTGATTTCATGGCTGAGGGATATTCCATCGTACGTAAGTACCACAATTTTTTGAACCATGTTTATATTTTCTGGAATACTTAAGGTGTATCCAAGTTGAGGTCCTTGTATGCAGTGCAGCCCTAAATTTTGGGGTGGCTCTGTCTTATTGATTTTCAGTTTTCCAAAGGTATATTCCCTAGACTGCTAGTGCCCTTGGCTCTGTAGCTCTGTTCTTTACTTGTTTTAGGGAACAGAATGCACTCCTCCAGAGAGGCAGTTGGCAATTTACATCCCGCCCATCAGCATAACAAGGCTCCCTGTTCTCCAGGGCCTGTCTTGCCTTTCTTGTTCTTACACATTTTGTGGATGTCCCTTTTGACCGGTGGGAAGTGATACTTCTTTGTAGTGCAGATTTGCATTGCCTGCTTGCTTGCTTGGCCAAAAAGGGCGTATGCGTTTTCTCCTGAATATATTCAGGAGAAAACGCATACGCCCTTTTTGGCCAAGTGCATCATTGTCGAAGTTGTGCCCCTCTTCCTGTGCTTTAAAGGCGATTCCAACGTACCTCTTGAAATCTGTTTCCTGCTATTCTGCCTCGCTTTCTAGTCCGCCTCGTTGCCTTCCGTCAACAGATTTTTGGACGATAGGTGTCCTTTATTACTCAGCCAGTTTGTGAATTGCTGTGTCGCTGAGCTCCATTTTTCAACTCGTTTTTGGAGAGCTGACCGCAAGTCCAAAATTTTGGTTCAGGACCTATACTGGTTCCTAGTGGGTGGCTAAGAATTTGGTTAATTCTTCTTCCTGCCGGGAAATTACAGTGATATGTGCCCGTCCAAATGCCTAACAGCTACTCTCTAATTGGTTCTCCCTCTTCCCTTTCATCCTCTGCCAAATTGGCAACCTGTGCGAACCAAGAGGTTAAAGGGGCTGTCTCTCCAAGTTGGGAGGTTGATAGTAAAGCAGACGGAAAGTCAAACCGGAGCACCAGGAGAGGGACTATTCGTTGAGTTTTAGAAACCTTTCGTATTCACAGTGTGTCCGTTCTCTAGGTTTCCCGCACATGTTATAGCTGTAGTAATATTCCCTTCAACCTGGAGAGTTCGGACCCATGGAATGGGTGCCATGCATTATTGCTGTAAAGGATCTGCATTTGCTCACCCAATCTCACCAATCGTCTCAGTCCCAAGTGTCCCTCCTTATGCCACATCCAGCTGTCGTTGTAGATAGGGTCATTCTAGATTTCATCAGAGACCCTGAAGGAATTGTAAAGAATTTCCCAGTTTTTTTGTTTTGTTTTTGAAATTCCTTTTTATAGTGGGTTTGAGCTGATTCTCGCTGTCATGTTTATGCCAGTCTAGACACACTTGATTCCCTTACGGAGACATATCAATACATAGGTTTTAAGATTCTTACTAGTCAGATACTTTCCTCTGCGGGAAATATGGGGTTTTGAGTCCCTTTCACTGAGGACGGTGTAGGTCTTGTCTATTCCATAGTTGGTTTTTGGAACGGTACCTGTGCTTATATCAAACTCTGGTTTTATGCATCACCCCACCTCTCCTTCCCCCTTAAGCAGGTATAAGAGTGTTTTCTAAATGTGAGACACTGTTCTCTTTCCTAACTCAGTTCAAGTGTAGCCATGTTTACAGGATCTTCATAAGTGATATCTTATGATAAGTTTCTTTTTCTGTGTGACTTATTTCACTTAGAATCATCGTACCTGAATCCACCCATTTTGCTGCTACTGGTCTTATGACATTGATTTCATGGCTGAGGGATATTCCATCGTACGTAAGTACCACAATTTTTTGAACCATGTTTATATTTTCTGGGATACTTAAGGTGTATCCAAGTTGAGGTCCTTGTATGCAGTGCAGCCCTAAATTTTGGGTTGGCTCTGTCTTATTGATTTTCAGTTTTCCCAAGGTATATTCCCTAGACTGGTAGTGCCCTTGGCTCTGTAGCTCTGTTCTTTACTTGTTTTAGGGAACAGAATGCACTCCTCCAGAGAGGCAGTTGGCAATTTACATCCCGCCCATCAGCATAACAAGGCTCCCTGTTCTCCAGGGCCTGTCTTGCCTTTCTTGTTCTTACACATTTTGTGGATGTCCCTTTTGACCGGTGGGAAGTGATACTTCTTTGTAGTGCAGATTTGCATTGCCCGCTTGCTTGCTTGGCCAAAAAGGGCGTATGCGTTTTCTCCTGAATATATTCAGGAGAAAACGCATACGCCCTTTTTGGCCAAGTGCATCATTGTCGAAGTTGTGCCCCTCTTCCTGTGCTTTAAAGGCGATTCCAACGTACCTCTTGAAATCTGTTTCCTGCTATTCTGCCTCGCTTTCAAGTCCGCCTCGTTGCCTTCCCTCAACAGATTTTTGGACGATAGTTGTCCTTTATTACTCGGCCAGTTTGTGAATTGCTGTGCCCCTGAGCTCCATTTTTCAACTCGTTTTTGGTGAGCTGACCGCAAGTCCAAAATTTTGGTTCAGGACCTATACTGGTTCCCGGTGGGTGGCTGAGAATTTGGTTAATTCTTCTTCCTGCCGGGAAATTACAGTGATATGTGCCCGTCCAAATGCCTAACAGCTACTCTCTCATTGGTTCTCCCTCTTCCCTTTCATCCTCTGCCAAATTGGCAACCTGTGCGAACCAAGATGTTAAAGGGGCTGTCTCTCCAAGTTGGGAGGTTGATAGTAAAGCAGACGGAAAGTCAAACCGGAGCACCAGGAGAGGGACTATGCGTGGAGTTTTAGAAACCTTTCGTATTCACAGTGTGTCCGTTCCCTAGGTTTCCAGCACATGTTATAGCTGTAGTAATATTCCCTTCAACCTGGAGAGTTCGGACCCATGGAATGGGTGCCATGCATTATTGCTTTAAAGGGTCTGCATTTGCTCACCCAATCTCACCAATCGTCTCAGTCCCAATTGTCCCTTCTTATGCCATATCCAGCTGTCGTTGTAGATAGGGTCATTCCAGCTGTCATCGGAGACCCTGAAGGAATTGTAAAGAATTTCCCAGTTTTTTTGTTTTGTTTTTGAAATTCCTTTTTATAGTGGGTTTGAGCTGATTCTCGCTGCCATGTTTATGCCAGTCTAGACACACTTGATTCCCTTACGGAGACATATCAATACATAGGTTTTAAGATTCTTACTAGTCAGATACTTTCCTCTGCGGGAAATATGGGGTTTTGAGTCCCTTTCACTGAGGACGGTGTAGGTCTTGTCTATTCCATAGTTGGTTTTTGGTACGGTACCTGTGCTTATATCAAACTCTGGTTTTATGCATCACCCCACCTCTCCTTCCCCCTTAAGCAGGTATAAGAGTGTTTTCTAAATGTGAGACACTGTTCTCTTTCCTAACTCAGTTCAAGTGTAGCCATGTTTAGAGGATCTTCATAAGTGATATCTTATGATAAGTTTCTTTTTCTGTGTGACTTATTTCACTTAGAATCATCGTACCTGAATCCACCCATTTTGCTGCTACTGGTCTTATGACATTGATTTCATGGCTGAGGGATATTCCATCGTACGTAAGTACCACAATTTTTTGAACCATGTTTATATTTTCTGGGATACTTAAGGTGTATCCAAGTTGAGGTCCTTGTATGCAGTGCAGCCCTAAATTTTGGGGTGGCTCTGTCTTTTTGATTTTCAGTTTTCCCAAGGTATATTCCCTAGACTGGTAGTGCCCCTGGCTCTGTAGCTCTGTTCTTTACTTGTTTTAGGGAACAGAATGCACTCCTCCAGAGAGGCAGTTGGCAATTTACATCCCACCCATCAGCATAACAAGGCTCCCTGTTCTCCAGGGCCTGTCTTGCCTTTCTTGTTCTTACACATTTTGTGGATGTCCCTTTTGACCGGTGGGAAGTGATACTTCTTTGTAGTGCAGATTTGCATTGCCCGCTTGCTTGCTTGGCCAAAAAGGGCGTATGCGTTTTCTCCTGAATATATTCAGGAGAAAACGCATACGCCCTTTTTGGCCAAGTGCATCATTGTCGAAGTTGTGCCCCTCTTCCTGTGCTTTAAAGGCGATTCCAACGTACCTCTTGAAATCTGTTTCCTGCTATTCTGCCTCGCTTTCAAGTCCGCCTCGTTGCCTTCCCTCAACAGATTTTTGGACGATAGTTGTCCTTTATTACTCGGCCAGTTTGTGAATTGCTGTGTCCCTGAGCTCCATTTTTCAACTCGTTTTTGGTGAGCTGACCGCAAGTCCAAAATTTTGGTTCAGGACCTATACTGGTTCCCGGTGGGTGTCTGAGAATTTGGTTAATTCTTCTTCCTGCCGGGAAATTACAGTGATATGTGCCCGTCCAAATGCCTAACAGCTACTCTCTCATTGGTTCTCCCTCTTCCCTTTCATCCTCTGCCAAATTGGCAACCTGTGCGAACCAAGAGGTTAAATGGGCTGTCTCTCCAAGTTGGGAGGTTGATAGTAAAGCAGCCGGAAAGTCAATCCGGAGCACCAGGAGAGGGTTTATTCGTTGAGTTTTAGAAACCTTTCGTATTCACAGTGTGTCCGTTCTCTAGGTTTCCCGCACATGTTATAGCTGTAGTAATATTCCCTTCAACCTGGAGAGTTCGGACCCATGGAATGGGTGCCATGCATTATTGCTTTAAAGGGTCTGCATTTGCTCACCCAATCTCACCAATCGTCTCAGTCCCAAGTGTCCCTTCTTATGCCATATCCAGCTGTCATTGTAGATAGGGTCATTCCAGCTTTCATCAGAGACCCTGAAGGAATTGTAAAGAATTTCCCAGTTTTTTTGTTTTGTTTTTGAAATTCCTTTTTATAGTGGGTTTGAGCTGATTCTCGCTGCCATGTTTATGCCAGTCTAGACACACTTGATTCCCTTACGGAGACATATCAATACATAGGTTTTAAGATTCTTACTAGTCAGATACTTTCCTCTGCGGGAAATATGGGGTTTTGAGTCCCTTTCACTGAGGACGGTGTAGGTCTTGTCTATTCCATAGTTGGTTTTTGGAACGGTACCTGTGCTTATATCAAACTCTGGTTTTATGCATCACCCCACCTCTCCTTCCCCCTTAAGCAGGTATAAGAGTGTTTTCTAAATGTGAGACACTGTTCTCTTTCCTAACTCAGTTCAAGTGTAGCCATGTTTACAGGATCTTCATAAGTGATATCTTATGATAAGTTTCTTTTTCTGTGTGACTTATTTCTCTTAGAATCATCGTACCTGAATCCACCCATTTTGCTGCTACTGGTCTTATGACATTGATTTCATGGCTGAGGGATATTCCATCGTACGTAAGTACCACAATTTTTTGAACCATGTTTATATTTTCTGGGATACTTAAGGTGTATCCAAGTTGAGATCCTTGTATGCAGTGCAGCCCTAAATTTTGGGGTGGCTCTGTCTTATTGATTTTCAGTTTTCCCAAGGTATATTCCCTAGACTGGTAGTGCCCTTGGCTCTGTAGCTCTGTTCTTTACTTGTTTTAGGGAACAGAATGCACTCCTCCAGAGAGGCAGTTGGCAATTTACATCCCGCCCATCAGCATAACAAGGCTCCCTGTTCTCCAGGGCCTGTCTTGCCTTTCTTGTTCTTACACATTTTGTGGAGGTCCCCTTTGACTGTTGGGAAGTGATACTTCTTTGTAGTGCAGATTTGCATTGCCCGCTTGCTTGCTTGGCCAAAAAGGGCGTATGCGTTTTCTCCTGAATATATTCAGGAGAAAACGCATACGCCCTTTTTGGCCAAGTGCATCATTGTCGAAGTTGTGCCCCTCTTCCTGTGCTTTAAAGGCGATTCCAACGTACCTCTTGAAATCTGTTTCCTGCTATTCTGCCTCGCTTTCAAGTCCGCCTCGTTGCCTTCCCTCAACAGATTTTTGGACGATAGTTGTCCTTTATTACTCGGCCAGTTTGTGAATTGCTGTGCCCCTGAGCTCCATTTTTCAACTCGTTTTTGGTGAGCTGACCGCAAGTCCAAAATTTTGGTTCAGGACCTATACTGGTTCCCGGTGGGTGGCTGAGAATTTGGTTAATTCTTCTTCCTGCCGGGAAATTACAGTGATATGTGCCCGTCCAAATGCCTAACAGCTACTCTCTCATTGGTTCTCCCTCTTCCCTTTCATCCTCTGCCAAATTGGCAACCTGTGTGAACCAACAGGTTAAAGGGGCTGTCTCTCCAAGTTGGGAGGTTGATAGTAAAGCAGACCGAAAGTCAAACTGGAGCACCAGGAGAGGGACTATGCGTGGAGTTTTAGAAACCTTTCGTATTCACAGTGTGTCCGTTCCCTAGGTTTCCAGCACATGTTATAGCTGTAGTAATATTCCCTTCAACCTGGAGAGTTCGGACCCATGGAATGGGTGCCATGCATTATTGCTTTAAAGGGTCTGCATTTGCTCACCCAATCTCACCAATCGTCTCAGTCCCAAGTGTCCCTTCTTTTGCCATATCCAGCTGTCGTTGTAGATAGGGTCATTCCAGCTTTCATCAGAGACCCTGAAGGAATTGTAAAGAATTTCCCAGTTTTTTTGTTTTGTTTTTGAAATTCCTTTTTATAGTGGGTTTGAGCTGATTCTCGCTGCCATGTTTATGCCAGTCTAGACACACTTGATTCCCTTACGGAGACATATCAATACATAGGTTTTAAGATTCTTACTAGTCAGATACTTTCCTCTGCGGGAAATATGGGGTTTTGAGTCCCTTTCACTGAGGACGGTGTAGGTCTTGTCTATTCCATAGTTGGTTTTTGGAACGGTACCTGTGCTTATATAAAACTCTGGTTTTATGCATCACCCCACCTCTCCTTCCCCCTTAAGCAGGTATAAGAGTGTTTTCTAAATGTGAGACACTGTTCTCTTTCCTAACTCAGTTCAAGTGTAGCCATGTTTACAGGATCTTCATAAGTGATATCTTATGATAAGTTTCTTTTTCTGTGTGACTTATTTCACTTAGAATCATCGTACCTGAATCCACCCATTTTGCTGCTACTGGTCTTATGACATTGATTTCATGGCTGAGGGATATTCCATCGTATGTAAGTACCACAATTTTTTGAACTATGTTTATATTTTCTGGGATACTTAAGGTGTATCCAAGTTGAGCTCCTTGTAAGCAGTGCAGCCCTAAATTTTGGGGTGGCTCTGTCTTATTGATTTTCAGTTTTCCCAAGGTATATTCCCTAGACTGGTAGTGCCCTTGGCTCTGTAGCTCTGTTCTTTACTTGTTTTAGGGAACAGAATGCACTCCTCCGGAGAGGCAGTTGGCAATTTACATCCCGCCCATCAGCATAACAAGGCTCCCTGTTCTCCAGGGCCTGTCTTGCCTTTATTGTTCTTCCACATTTTGTGGATGTCCCTTTTGACCGGTGGGAAGTGATACTTCTTTGTAGTGCAGATTTGCATTGCCCGCTTGCTTGCTTGGCCAAAAAGGGCGTATGCGTTTTCTCCTGAATATATTCGGGAGAAAACGCATACGCCCATTTTGGCCAAGTGCATCATTGTCGAAGTTGTGCCCCTCTTCCTGTGCTTTAAAGGCAATTCCAACGTACCTCTTGAAATCTGTTTCCTGCTATTCTGCCTCGCTTTCAAGTCCGCCTCGTTGCCTTCCCTCAACAGATTTTTGGACGATAGTTGTCCTTTATTACTCGGCCAGTTTGTGAATTGCTGTGTCCCTGAGCTCCATTTTTCAACTCGTTTTTGGAGAGCTGACCGCAAGTCCAAAATTTTGGTTCAGGACCTATACTGGTTCCCGGTGGGTGTCTGAGAATTTGGTTAATTCTTCTTCCTGCCGGGAAATTACACTGATATGTGCCCGTCCAAATGCCTAACAGCTACTCTCTCATTGGTTCTCCCTCTTCCCTTTCATCCTCTGCCAAATTGGCAACCTGTGCGAACCAAGAGGTTAAATGGGCTGTCTCTCCAAGTTGGGAGGTTGATAGTAAAGCAGCCGGAAAGTCAATCCGGAGCACCAGGAGAGGGTTTATTCGTTGAGTTTTAGAAACCTTTCGTATTCACAGTGTGTCCGTTCTCTAGGTTTCCCGCACATGTTATAGCTGTAGTAATATTCCCTTCAACCTGGAGAGTTCGGACCCATGGAATGGGTGCCATGCATTATTGCTGTAAAGGATCTGCATTTGCTCACCCAATCTCACCAATCGTCTCAGTCCCAAGTGTCCCTCCTTATGCCACATCCAGCTGTCGTTGTAGATAGGGTCATTCTAGATTTCATCAGAGACCCTGAAGGAATTGTAAAGAATTTCCCAGTTTTTTTGTTTTGTTTTTGAAATTCCTTTTTATAGTGGGTTTGAGCTGATTCTCGCTGTCATGTTTATGCCAGTCTAGACACACTTGATTCCCTTACGGAGACATATCAATACATAGGTTTTAAGATTCTTACTAGTCAGATACTTTCCTCTGCGGGAAATATGGGGTTTTGAGTCCCTTTCACTGAGGACGGTGTAGGTCTTGTCTATTCCATAGTTGGTTTTTGGAACGGTACCTGTGCTTATATCAAACTCTGGTTTTATGCATCACCCCACCTCTCCTTCCCCCTTAAGCAGGTATAAGAGTGTTTTCTAAATGTGAGACACTGTTCTCTTTCCTAACTCAGTTCAAGTGTAGCCATGTTTACAGGATCTTCATAAGTGATATCTTATGATAAGTTTCTTTTTCTGTGTGACTTATTTCACTTAGAATCATCGTACCTGAATCCACCCATTTTGCTGCTACTGGTCTTATGACATTGATTTCATGGCTGAGGGATATTCCATCGTACGTAAGTACCACAATTTTTTGAACCATGTTTATATTTTCTGGGATACTTAAGGTGTATCCAAGTTGAGGTCCTTGTATGCAGTGCAGCCCTAAATTTTGGGTTGGCTCTGTCTTATTGATTTTCAGTTTTCCCAAGGTATATTCCCTAGACTGGTAGTGCCCTTGGCTCTGTAGCTCTGTTCTTTACTTGTTTTAGGGAACAGAATGCACTCCTCCAGAGAGGCAGTTGGCAATTTACATCCCGCCCATCAGCATAACAAGGCTCCCTGTTCTCCAGGGCCTGTCTTGCCTTTCTTGTTCTTACACATTTTGTGGATGTCCCTTTTGACCGGTGGGAAGTGATACTTCTTTGTAGTGCAGATTTGCATTGCCCGCTTGCTTGCTTGGCCAAAAAGGGCGTATGCGTTTTCTCCTGAATATATTCAGGAGAAAACGTATACGCCCTTTTTGGCCAAGTGCATCATTGTCGAAGTTGTGCCCCTCTTCCTGTGCTTTAAAGGCGATTCCAACGTACCTCTTGAAATCTGTTTCCTGCTATTCTGCCTCGCTTTCAAGTCCGCCTCGTTGCCTTCCCTCAACAGATTTTTGGACGATAGTTGTCCTTTATTACTCGGCCAGTTTGTGAATTGCTGTGCCCCTGAGCTCCATTTTTCAACTCGTTTTTGGTGAGCTGACCGCAAGTCCAAAATTTTGGTTCAGGACCTATACTGGTTCCCGGTGGGTGGCTGAGAATTTGGTTAATTCTTCTTCCTGCCGGGAAATTACAGTGATATGTGCCCGTCCAAATGCCTAACAGCTACTCTCTCATTGGTTCTCCCTCTTCCCTTTCATCCTCTGCCAAATTGGCAACCTGTGCGAACCAAGATGTTAAAGGGGCTGTCTCTCCAAGTTGGGAGGTTGATAGTAAAGCAGACGGAAAGTCAAACCGGAGCACCAGGAGAGGGACTATGCGTGGAGTTTTAGAAACCTTTCGTAATCACAGTGTGTCCGTTCCCTAGGTTTCCAGCACATGTTATAGCTGTAGTAATATTCCCTTCAACCTGGAGAGTTCGGACCCATGGAATGGGTGCCATGCATTATTGCTTTAAAGGGTCTGCATTTGCTCACCCAATCTCACCAATCGTCTCAGTCCCAAGTGTCCCTTCTTATGCCATATCCAGCTGTCGTTGTAGATAGGGTCATTCCAGCTGTCATCGGAGACCCTGAAGGAATTGTAAAGAATTTCCCAGTTTTTTTGTTTTGTTTTTGAAATTCCTTTTTATAGTGGGTTTGAGCTGATTCTCGCTGCCATGTTTATGCCAGTCTAGACACACTTGATTCCCTTACGGAGACATATCAATACATAGGTTTTAAGATTCTTACTAGTCAGATACTTTCCTCTGCGGGAAATATGGGGTTTTGAGTCCCTTTCACTGAGGACGGTGTAGGTCTTGTCTATTCCATAGTTGGTTTTTGGAACGGTACCTGTGCTTATATCAAACTCTGGTTTTATGCATCACCCCACCTCTCCTTCCCCCTTAAGCAGGTATAAGAGTGTTTTCTAAATGTGAGACACTGTTCTCTTTCCTAACTCAGTTCAAGTGTAGCCATGTTTAGAGGATCTTCATAAGTGATATCTTATGATAAGTTTCTTTTTCTGTGTGACTTATTTCACTTAGAATCATCGTACCTGAATCCACCCATTTTGCTGCTACTGGTCTTATGACATTGATTTCATGGCTGAGGGATATTCCATCGTACGTAAGTACCACAATTTTTTGAACCATGTTTATATTTTCTGGGATACTTAAGGTGTATCCAAGTTGAGGTCCTTGTATGCAGTGCAGCCCTAAATTTTGGGGTGGCTCTGTCTTTTTGATTTTCAGTTTTCCCAAGGTATATTCCCTAGACTGGTAGTGCCCCTGGCTCTGTAGCTCTGTTCTTTACTTGTTTTAGGGAACAGAATGCACTCCTCCAGAGAGGCAGTTGGCAATTTACATCCCACCCATCAGCATAACAAGGCTCCCTGTTCTCCAGGGCCTGTCTTGCCTTTCTTGTTCTTACACATTTTGTGGATGTCCCTTTTGACCGGTGGGAAGTGATACTTCTTTGTAGTGCAGATTTGCATTGCCCGCTTGCTTGCTTGGCCAAAAAGGGCGTATGCGTTTTCTCCTGAATATATTCAGGAGAAAACGCATACGCCCTTTTTGGCCAAGTGCATCATTGTCGAAGTTGTGCCCCTCTTCCTGTGCTTTAAAGGCGATTCCAACGTACCTCTTGAAATCTGTTTCCTGCTATTCTGCCTCGCTTTCAAGTCCGCCTCGTTGCCTTCCCTCAACAGATTTTTGGACGATAGTTGTCCTTTATTACTCGGCCAGTTTGTGAATTGCTGTGTCCCTGAGCTCCATTTTTCAACTCGTTTTTGGTGAGCTGACCGCAAGTCCAAAATTTTGGTTCAGGACCTATACTGGTTCCCGGTGGGTGTCTGAGAATTTGGTTAATTCTTCTTCCTGCCGGGAAATTACAGTGATATGTGCCCGTCCAAATGCCTAACAGCTACTCTCTCATTGGTTCTCCCTCTTCCCTTTCATCCTCTGCCAAATTGGCAACCTGTGCGAACCAAGAGGTTAAATGGGCTGTCTCTCCAAGTTGGGAGGTTGATAGTAAAGCAGCCGGAAAGTCAATCCGGAGCACCAGGAGAGGGTTTATTCGTTGAGTTTTAGAAACCTTTCGTATTCACAGTGTGTCCGTTCTCTAGGTTTCCCGCACATGTTATAGCTGTAGTAATATTCCCTTCAACCTGGAGAGTTCGGACCCATGGAATGGGTGCCATGCATTATTGCTTTAAAGGGTCTGCATTTGCTCACCCAATCTCACCAATCGTCTCAGTCCCAAGTGTCCCTTCTTATGCCATATCCAGCTGTCGTTGTAGATAGGGTCATTCCAGCTTTCATCAGAGACCCTGAAGGAATTGTAAAGAATTTCCCAGTTTTTTTGTTTTGTTTTTGAAATTCCTTTTTATAGTGGGTTTGAGCTGATTCTCGCTGCCATGTTTATGCCAGTCTAGACACACTTGATTCCATTACGGAGACATATCAATACATAGGTTTTAAGATTCTTACTAGTCAGATACTTTCCTCTGCGGGAAATATGGGGTTTTGAGTCCCTTTCACTGAGGACGGTGTAGGTCTTGTCTATTCCATAGTTGGTTTTTGGAACGGTACCTGTGCTTATATCAAACTCTGGTTTTATGCATCACCCCACCTCTCCTTCCCCCTTAAGCAGGTATAAGAGTGTTTTCTAAATGTGAGACACTGTTCTCTTTCCTAACTCAGTTCAAGTGTAGCCATGTTTACAGGATCTTCATAAGTGATATCTTATGATAAGTTTCTTTTTCTGTGTGACTTATTTCTCTTAGAATCATCGTACCTGAATCCACCCATTTTGCTGCTACTGGTCTTATGACATTGATTTCATGGCTGAGGGATATTCCATCGTACGTAAGTACCACAATTTTTTGAACCATGTTTATATTTTCTGGGATACTTAAGGTGTATCCAAGTTGAGATCCTTGTATGCAGTGCAGCCCTAAATTTTGGGGTGGCTCTGTCTTATTGATTTTCAGTTTTCCCAAGGTATATTCCCTAGACTGGTAGTGCCCTTGGCTCTGTAGCTCTGTTCTTTACTTGTTTTAGGGAACAGAATGCACTCCTCCAGAGAGGCAGTTGGCAATTTACATCCCGCCCATCAGCATAACAAGGCTCCCTGTTCTCCAGGGCCTGTCTTGCCTTTCTTGTTCTTACACATTTTGTGGAGGTCCCCTTTGACTGTTGGGAAGTGATACTTCTTTGTAGTGCAGATTTGCATTGCCCGCTTGCTTGCTTGGCCAAAAAGGGCGTATGCGTTTTCTCCTGAATATATTCAGGAGAAAACGCATACGCCCTTTTTGGCCAAGTGCATCATTGTCGAAGTTGTGCCCCTCTTCCTGTGCTTTAAAGGCGATTCCAACGTACCTCTTGAAATCTGTTTCCTGCTATTCTGCCTCGCTTTCAAGTCCGCCTCGTTGCCTTCCCTCAACAGATTTTTGGACGATAGTTGTCCTTTATTACTCGGCCAGTTTGTGAATTGCTGTGCCCCTGAGCTCCATTTTTCAACTCGTTTTTGGTGAGCTGACCGCAAGTCCAAAATTTTGGTTCAGGACCTATACTGGTTCCCGGTGGGTGGCTGAGAATTTGGTTAATTCTTCTTCCTGCCGGGAAATTACAGTGATATGTGCCCGTCCAAATGCCTAACAGCTACTCTCTCATTGGTTCTCCCTCTTCCCTTTCATCCTCTGCCAAATTGGCAACCTGTGTGAACCAACAGGTTAAAGGGGCTGTCTCTCCAAGTTGGGAGGTTGATAGTAAAGCAGACCGAAAGTCAAACTGGAGCACCAGGAGAGGGACTATGCGTGGAGTTTTAGAAACCTTTCGTATTCACAGTGTGTCCGTTCCCTAGGTTTCCAGCACATGTTATAGCTGTAGTAATATTCCCTTCAACCTGGAGAGTTCGGACCCATGGAATGGGTGCCATGCATTATTGCTTTAATGGGTCTGCATTTGCTCACCCAATCTCACCAATCGTCTCAGTCCCAAGTGTCCCTTCTTTTGCCATATCCAGCTGTCGTTGTAGATAGGGTCATTCCAGCTTTCATCAGAGACCCTGAAGGAATTGTAAAGAATTTCCCAGTTTTTTTGTTTTGTTTTTGAAATTCCTTTTTATAGTGGGTTTGAGCTGATTCTCGCTGCCATGTTTATGCCAGTCTAGACACACTTGATTCCCTTACGGAGACATATCAATACATAGGTTTTAAGATTCTTACTAGTCAGATACTTTCCTCTGCGGGAAATATGGGGTTTTGAGTCCCTTTCACTGAGGACGGTGTAGGTCTTGTCTATTCCATAGTTGGTTTTTGGAACGGTACCTGTGCTTATATAAAACTCTGGTTTTATGCATCACCCCACCTCTCCTTCCCCCTTAAGCAGGTATAAGAGTGTTTTCTAAATGTGAGACACTGTTCTCTTTCCTAACTCAGTTCAAGTGTAGCCATGTTTACAGGATCTTCATAAGTGATATCTTATGATAAGTTTCTTTTTCTGTGTGACTTATTTCACTTAGAATCATCGTACCTGAATCCACCCATTTTGCTGCTACTGGTCTTATGACATTGATTTCATGGCTGAGGGATATTCCATCGTATGTAAGTACCACAATTTTTTGAACTATGTTTATATTTTCTGGGATACTTAAGGTGTATCCAAGTTGAGCTCCTTGTAAGCAGTGCAGCCCTAAATTTTGGGGTGGCTCTGTCTTATTGATTTTCAGTTTTCCCAAGGTATATTCCCTAGACTGGTAGTGCCCTTGGCTCTGTAGCTCTGTTCTTTACTTGTTTTAGGGAACAGAATGCACTCCTCCAGAGAGGCAGTTGTCAATTTACATCCCGCCCATCAGCATAACAAGGCTCCCTGTTCTCCAGGGCCTGTCTTGCCTTTATTGTTCTTCCACATTTTGTGGATGTCCCTTTTGACCGGTGGGAAGTGATACTTCTTTGTAGTGCAGATTTGCATTGCCCGCTTGCTTGCTTGGCCAAAAAGGGCGTATGCGTTTTCTCCTGAATATATTCGGGAGAAAACTCATACGCCCATTTTGGCCAAGTGCATCATTGTCGAAGTTGTGCCCCTCTTCCTGTGCTTTAAAGGCAATTCCAACGTACCTCTTGAAATCTGTTTCCTGCTATTCTGCCTCGCTTTCAAGTCCGCCTCGTTGCCTTCCCTCAACAGATTTTTGGACGATAGTTGTCCTTTATTACTCGGCCAGTTTGTGAATTGCTGTGTCCCTGAGCTCCATTTTTCAACTCGTTTTTGGAGAGCTGACCGCAAGTCCAAAATTTTGGTTCAGGACCTATACTGGTTCCCGGTGGGTGTCTGAGAATTTGGTTAATTCTTCTTCCTGCCGGGAAATTACACTGATATGTGCCCGTCCAAATGCCTAACAGCTACTCTCTCATTGGTTCTCCCTCTTCCCTTTCATCCTCTGCCAAATTGGCAACCTGTGCGAACCAAGAGGTTAAATGGGCTGTCTCTCCAAGTTGGGAGGTTGATAGTAAAGCAGCCGGAAAGTCAATCCGGAGCACCAGGAGAGGGTTTATTCGTTGAGTTTTAGAAACCTTTCGTATTCACAGTGTGTCCGTTCTCTAGGTTTCCCGCACATGTTATAGCTGTAGTAATATTCCCTTCAACCTGGAGAGTTCGGACCCATGGAATGGGTGCCATGCATTATTGCTTTAAAGGGTCTGCATTTGCTCACCCAATCTCACCAATCGTCTCAGTCCCAAGTGTCCCTCCTTATGCCACATCCAGCTGTCGTTGTAGATAGGGTCATTCCAGCTTTCATCAGAGACCCTGAAGGAATTGTAAAGAATTTCCCAGTTTTTTTGTTTTGTTTTTGAAATTCCTTTTTATAGTGGGTTTGAGCTGATTCTCGCTGCCATGTTTATGCCAGTCTAGACACACTTGATTCCCTTACGGAGACATATCAATACATAGGTTTTAAGATTCTTACTAGTCAGATACTTTCCTCTGCGGGAAATATGGGGTTTTGAGTCCCTTTCACTGAGGACGGTGTAGGTCTTGTCTATTCCATAGTTGGTTTTTGGAACGGTACCTGTGCTTATATCAAACTCTGGTTTTATGCATCACCCCACCTCTCCTTCCCCCTTAAGCAGGTATAAGAGTGTTTTCTAAATGTGAGACACTGTTCTCTTTCCTAACTCAGTTCAAGTGTAGCCATGTTTACAGGATCTTCATAAGTGATATCTTATGATGTTTCTTTTTCTGTGTGACTTATTTCACTTAGAATCATCGTACCTGAATCCACCCATTTTGCTGCTACTGGTCTTATGACATTGATTTCATGGCTGAGGGATATTCCATCGTACGTAAGTACCACAATTTTTTGAACCATGTTTATATTTTCTGGGATACTTAAGGTGTATCCATGTTGAGATCCTTGTATGCAGTGCAGCCCTAAATTTTGGGGTGGCTCTGTCTTATTGATTTTCAGTTTTCCCAAGGTATATTCCCTAGACTGGTAGTGCCCTTGGCTCTGTAGCTCTGTTCTTTACTTGTTTTAGGGAACAGAATGCACTCCTCCAGAGAGGCAGTTGGCAATTTACATCCCGCTCATCAGCATAACAAGGCTCCCTGTTCTCCAGGGCCTGTCTTGCCTTTCTTGTTCTTACACATTTTGTGGATGTCCCCTTTGACTGTTGGGAAGTGATACTTCTTTGTAGTGCAGATTTGCATTGCCCGCTTGCTTGCTTGGCCAAAAAGGGCGTATGCGTTTTCTCCTGAATATATTCAGGAGAAAACGCATACGCCCTTTTTGGCCAAGTGCATCATTGTCGAAGTTGTGCCCCTCTTCCTGTGCTTTAAAGGCGATTCCAACGTACCTCTTGAAATCTGTTTCCTGCTATTCTGCCTCGCTTTCAAGTCCGCCTCATTGCCTTCCCTCAACAGATTTTTGGACGATAGTTGTCCTTTATTACTCGGCCAGTTTGTGAATTGCTGTGCCCCTGAGCTCCATTTTTCAACTCGTTTTTGGTGAGCTGACCGCAAGTCCAAAATTTTGGTTCAGGACCTATACTGGTTCCCGGTGGGTGGCTGAGAATTTGGTTAATTCTTCTTCCTGCCGGGAAATTACAGTGATATGTGCCCGTCCAAATGCCTAACAGCTACTCTCTAATTGGTTCTCCCTCTTCCCTTTCATCCTCTGCCAAATTGGCAACCTGTGCGAACCAAGATGTTAAAGGGGCTGTCTCTCCAAGTTGGGAGGTTGATAGTAAAGCAGACGGAAAGTCAAACCAGAGCACCAGGAGAGGGACTATGCGTGGAGTTTTAGAAACCTTTCGTATTCACAGTGTGTCCGTTCCCTAGGTTTCCAGCACATGTTATAGCTGTAGTAATATTCCCTTCAACCTGGAGAGTTCGGACCCATGGAATGGGTGCCATGCATTATTGCTTTAAAGGGTCTGCATTTGCTCACCCAATCTCACCAATCGTCTCAGTCCCAAGTGTCCCTTCTTATGCCATATCCAGCTGGCGTTGTAGATAGGGTCATTCCAGCTTTCATCAGAGACCCTGAAGGAATTGTAAAGAATTTCCCAGTTTTTTTGTTTTGTTTTTGAAATTCCTTTTTATAGTGGGTTTGAGCTGATTCTCGCTGCCATGTTTATGCCAGTCTAGACACACTTGATTCCCTTACGGAGACATATCAATACATAGGTTTCAAGATTCTTACTAGTCAGATACTTTCCTCTGCGGGAAATATGGGGTTTTGAGTCCCTTTCACTGAGGACGGTGTAGGTCTTGTCTATTCCATAGTTGGTTTTTGGAACGGTACCTGTGCTTATATCAAACTCTGGTTTTATGCATCACCCCACCTCTCCTTCCCCCTTAAGCAGGTATAAGAGTGTTTTCTAAATGTGAGACACTGTTCTCTTTCCTAACTCAGTTCAAGTGTAGCCATGTTTACAGGATCTTCATAAGTGATATCTTATGATAAGTTTCTTTTTCTGTGTGACTTATTTCACTTAGAATCATCGTACCTGAATCCACCCATTTTGCTGCTACTGGTCTTATGACATTGATTTCATGGCTGAGGGATATTCCATCGTATGTAAGTACCACAATTTTTTGAACTATGTTTATATTTTCTGGGATACTTATGGTGTATCCAAGTTGAGGTCCTTGTAAGCAGTGCAGCCCTAAATTTTGGGGTGGCTCTGTCTTATTGATTTTCAGTTTTCCCAAGGTATATTCCCTAGACTGGTAGTGCCCTTGGCTCTGTAGCTCTGTTCTTTACTTGTTTTAGGGAACAGAATGCACTCCTCCAGAGAGGCAGTTGTCAATTTACATCCCGCCCATCAGCATAACAAGGCTCCCTGTTCTCCAGGGCCTGTCTTGCCTTTCTTGTTCTTCCACATTTTGTGGATGTCCCTTTTCACCGGTGGGAAGTGATACTTCTTTGTAGTGCAGATTTGCATTGCCCGCTTGCTTGCTTGGCCAAAAAGGGCGTATGCGTTTTCTCCTGAATATATTCAGGAGAAAACGCATACGCCCATTTTGGCCAAGTGCATCATTGTCGAAGTTGTGCCCCTCTTCCTGTGCTTTAAAGGCAATTCCAACGTACCTCTTGAAATCTGTTTCCTGCTATTCTGCCTCGCTTTCAAGTCCGCCTCGTTGCCTTCCCTCAACAGATTTTTGGACGATAGTTGTCCTTTATTACTCGGCCAGTTTGTGAATTGCTGTGCCCCTGAGCTCCATTTTTCAACTCGTTTTTGGTGAGCTGACCGCAAGTCCAAAATTTTGGTTCAGGACCTATACTGGTTCCCGGTGGGTGGCTGAGAATTTGGTTAATTCTTCTTCCTGCCTGGAAATTACAGTGATATGTGCCCGTCCAAATGCCTAACAGCTACTCTCTCATTGGTTCTCCCTCTTCCCTTTCATCCTCTGCCAAATTGGCAACCTGTGCGAACCAAGAGGTTAAAGGGGCTGTCTCTCCAAGTTGGGAGGTTGATAGTAAAGCAGACGGAAAGTCAAACCGGAGCACCAGGAGAGGGACTATGCGTTGAGTTTTAGAAACCTTTCGTATTCACAGTGTGTCCGTTCTCTAGGTTTCCTGCACATGTTATAGCTGTAGTAATATTCCCTTCAACCTGGAGAGTTCGGACCCATGGAATGGGTGCCATGCATTATTGCTTTAAAGGGTCTGCATTTGCTCACCCAATCTCACCAATCGTCTCAGTCCCAAGTGTCCCTCCTTATGCCACATCCAGCTGTCGTTGTAGATAGGGTCATTCTAGATTTCATCAGAGACCCTGAAGGAATTGTAAAGAATTTCCCAGTTTTTTTGTTTTGTTTTTGAAATTCCTTTTTATAGTGGGTTTGAGCTGATTCTCGCTGTCATGTTTATGCCAGTCTAGACACACTTGATTCCCTTACGGAGACATATCAATACATAGGTTTTAAGATTCTTACTAGTCAGATATTTTCCTCTGCGGGAAATATGGGGTTTTGAGTCCCTTTCACTGAGGACGGTGTAGGTCTTGTCTATTCCATAGTTGGTTTTTGGAACGGTACCTGTGCTTATATCAAACTCTGGTTTTATGCATCACCCCACCTCTCCTTCCCCCTTAAGCAGGTATAAGAGTGTTTTCTAAATGTGAGACACTGTTCTCTTTCCTAACTCAGTTCAAGTGTAGCCATGTTTACAGGATCTTCATAAGTGATATCTTATGATAAGGTTCTTTTTCTGTGTGACTTATTTCACTTAGAATCATCGTACCTGAATCCACCCATTTTGCTGCTACTGGTCTTATGACATTGATTTCATGGCTGAGGGATATTCCATCGTACGTAAGTACCACAATTTTTTGAACCATGTTTATATTTTCTGGGATACTTAAGGTGTATCCAAGTTGAGGTCCTTGTATGCAGTGCAGCCCTAAATTTTGGGGTGGCTCTGTCTTATTGATTTTCAGTTTTCCCAAGGTATATTCCCTAGACTGGTAGTGCCCTTGGCTCTGTAGCTCTGTTCTTTACTTGTTTTAGGGAACAGAATGCACTCCTCCAGAGAGGCAGTTGGCAATTTACATCCCGCCCATCAGCATAACAAGGCTCCCTGTTCTCCAGGGCCTGTCTTGCCTTTCTTGTTCTTACACATTTTGTGGATGTCCCTTTTGACCGGTGGGAAGTGATACTTCTTTGTAGTGCAGATTTGCATTGCCCGCTTGCTTGCTTGGCCAAAAAGGGCGTATGCGTTTTCTCCTGAATATATTCAGGAGAAAACGCATACGCCCTTTTTGGCCAAGTGCATCATTGTCGAAGTTGTGCCCCTCTTCCTGTGCTTTAAAGGCGATTCCAACGTACCTCTTGAAATCTGTTTCCTGCTATTCTGCCTCGCTTTCAAGTCCGCCTCGTTGCCTTCCCTCAACAGATTTTTGGACGATAGTTGTCCTTTATTACTCGGCCAGTTTGTGAATTGCTGTGCCCCTGAGCTCCATTTTTCAACTCGTTTTTGGTGAGCTGACCGCAAGTCCAAAATTTTGGCTCAGGACCTATACTGGTTCCCGGTGGGTGTCTGAGAATTTGGTTAATTCTTCTTCCTGCCGGGAAATTACAGTGATATGTGACCGTCCAAATGCCTAACAGCTACTCTCTCATTGGTTCTCCCTCTTCCCTTTCATCCTCTGCCAAATTGGCAACCTGTGCGAACCAAGAGGTTAAAGGGGCTGTCTCTCCAAGTTGGGAGGTTGATAGTAAAGCAGACGGAAAGTCAAACCGGAGCACCAGGAGTGGGACTATGCGTTGAGTTTTAGAAACCTTTCGTATTCACAGTGTGTGCGTTCTCTAGGTTTCCCGCACATGTTATAGCTGTAGTAATATTCCCTTCAACCTGGAGAGTTCGGACCCATGGAATGGGTGCCATGCATTATTGCTTTAAAGCGTCTGCATTTGCTCACCCAATCTCACCAATCGTCTCAGTCCCAAGTGTCCCTCCTTATGCCACATCCAGCTGTCGTTGTAGATAGGGTCATTCCAGCTTTCATCAGAGACCCTGAAGGAATTGTAAAGAATTTCCCAGTTTTTTTGTTTTGTTTTTGAAATTCCTTTTTATAGTGGGTTTGAGCTGATTCTCGCTGCCATGTTTATGCCAGTCTAGACACACTTGATTCCATTACGGAGACATATCAATACATAGGTTTTAAGATTCTTACTAGTCAGATACTTTCCTCTGCGGGAAATATGGGGTTTTGAGTCCCTTTCACTGAGGACGGTGTAGGTCTTGTCTATTCCATAGTTGGTTTTTGGAACGGTACCTGTGCTTATATCAAACTCTGGTTTTATGCATCACCCCACCTCTCCTTCCCCCTTAAGCAGGTATAAGAGTGTTTTCTAAATGTGAGACACTGTTCTCTTTCCTAACTCAGTTCAAGTGTAGCCATGTTTACAGGATCTTCATAAGTGATATCTTATGATAAGTTTCTTTTTCTGTGTGACTTATTTCTCTTAGAATCATCGTACCTGAATCCACCCATTTTGCTGCTACTGGTCTTATGACATTGATTTCATGGCTGAGGGATATTCCATCGTACGTAAGTACCACAATTTTTTGAACCATGTTTATATTTTCTGGGATACTTAAGGTGTATCCAAGTTGAGATCCTTGTATGCAGTGCAGCCCTAAATTTTGGGGTGGCTCTGTCTTATTGATTTTCAGTTTTCCCAAGGTATATTCCCTAGACTGGTAGTGCCCTTGGCTCTGTAGCTCTGTTCTTTACTTGTTTTAGGGAACAGAATGCACTCCTCCAGAGAGGCAGTTGGCAATTTACATCCCGCCCATCAGCATAACAAGGCTCCCTGTTCTCCAGGGCCTGTCTTGCCTTTCTTGTTCTTACACATTTTGTGGAGGTCCCCTTTGACTGTTGGGAAGTGATACTTCTTTGTAGTGCAGATTTGCATTGCCCGCTTGCTTGCTTGGCCAAAAAGGGCGTATGCGTTTTCTCCTGAATATATTCAGGAGAAAACGCATACGCCCTTTTTGGCCAAGTGCATCATTGTCGAAGTTGTGCCCCTCTTCCTGTGCTTTAAAGGCGATTCCAACGTACCTCTTGAAATCTGTTTCCTGCTATTCTGCCTCGCTTTCAAGTCCGCCTCGTTGCCTTCCCTCAACAGATTTTTGGACGATAGTTGTCCTTTATTACTCGGCCAGTTTGTGAATTGCTGTGCCCCTGAGCTCCATTTTTCAACTCGTTTTTGGTGAGCTGACCGCAAGTCCAAAATTTTGGTTCAGGACCTATACTGGTTCCCGGTGGGTGGCTGAGAATTTGGTTAATTCTTCTTCCTGCCGGGAAATTACAGTGATATGTGCCCGTCCAAATGCCTAACAGCTACTCTCTCATTGGTTCTCCCTCTTCCCTTTCATCCTCTGCCAAATTGGCAACCTGTGTGAACCAACAGGTTAAAGGGGCTGTCTCTCCAAGTTGGGAGGTTGATAGTAAAGCAGACCGAAAGTCAAACTGGAGCACCAGGAGAGGGACTATGCGTGGAGTTTTAGAAACCTTTCGTATTCACAGTGTGTCCGTTCCCTAGGTTTCCAGCACATGTTATAGCTGTAGTAATATTCCCTTCAACCTGGAGAGTTCGGACCCATGGAATGGGTGCCATGCATTATTGCTTTAAAGGGTCTGCATTTGCTCACCCAATCTCACCAATCGTCTCAGTCCCAAGTGTCCCTTCTTTTGCCATATCCAGCTGTCGTTGTAGATAGGGTCATTCCAGCTTTCATCAGAGACCCTGAAGGAATTGTAAAGAATTTCCCAGTTTTTTTGTTTTGTTTTTGAAATTCCTTTTTATAGTGGGTTTGAGCTGATTCTCGCTGCCATGTTTATGCCAGTCTAGACACACTTGATTCCCTTACGGAGACATATCAATACATAGGTTTTAAGATTCTTACTAGTCAGATACTTTCCTCTGCGGGAAATATGGGGTTTTGAGTCCCTTTCACTGAGGACGGTGTAGGTCTTGTCTATTCCATAGTTGGTTTTTGGAACGGTACCTGTGCTTATATAAAACTCTGGTTTTATGCATCACCCCACCTCTCCTTCCCCCTTAAGCAGGTATAAGAGTGTTTTCTAAATGTGAGACACTGTTCTCTTTCCTAACTCAGTTCAAGTGTAGCCATGTTTACAGGATCTTCATAAGTGATATCTTATGATAAGTTTCTTTTTCTGTGTGACTTATTTCACTTAGAATCATCGTACCTGAATCCACCCATTTTGCTGCTACTGGTCTTATGACATTGATTTCATGGCTGAGGGATATTCCATCGTATGTAAGTACCACAATTTTTTGAACTATGTTTATATTTTCTGGGATACTTAAGGTGTATCCAAGTTGAGCTCCTTGTAAGCAGTGCAGCCCTAAATTTTGGGGTGGCTCTGTCTTATTGATTTTCAGTTTTCCCAAGGTATATTCCCTAGACTGGTAGTGCCCTTGGCTCTGTAGCTCTG
Organism: Hyperoodon ampullatus; assembly: GCF_949752795.1. Classification (NCBI taxonomy): domain Eukaryota; kingdom Metazoa; phylum Chordata; class Mammalia; order Artiodactyla; family Ziphiidae; genus Hyperoodon; species Hyperoodon ampullatus. Next base: position 582,648 of record NW_027640462.1, on the reverse strand, counting down.
TTCTTTACTTGTTTTAGGGAACAGAATGCACTCCTCCAGAGAGGCAGTTGTCAATTTACATCCCGCCCATCAGCATAACAAGGCTCCCTGTTCTCCAGGGCCTGTCTTGCCTTTATTGTTCTTCCACATTTTGTGGATGTCCCTTTTGACCGGTGGGAAGTGATACTTCTTTGTAGTGCAGATTTGCATTGCCCGCTTGCTTGCTTGGCCAAAAAGGGCGTATGCGTTTTCTCCTGAATATATTCGGGAGAAAACTCATACGCCCATTTTGGCCAAGTGCATCATTGTCGAAGTTGTGCCCCTCTTCCTGTGCTTTAAAGGCAATTCCAACGTACCTCTTGAAATCTGTTTCCTGCTATTCTGCCTCGCTTTCAAGTCCGCCTCGTTGCCTTCCCTCAACAGATTTTTGGACGATAGTTGTCCTTTATTACTCGGCCAGTTTGTGAATTGCTGTGTCCCTGAGCTCCATTTTTCAACTCGTTTTTGGTGAGCTGACCGCAAGTCCAAAATTTTGGTTCAGGACCTATACTGGTTCCCGGTGGGTGTCTGAGAATTTGGTTAATTCTTCTTCCTGCCGGGAAATTACACTGATATGTGCCCGTCCAAATGCCTAACAGCTACTCTCTCATTGGTTCTCCCTCTTCCCTTTCATCCTCTGCCAAATTGGCAACCTGTGCGAACCAAGAGGTTAAATGGGCTGTCTCTCCAAGTTGGGAGGTTGATAGTAAAGCAGCCGGAAAGTCAATCCGGAGCACCAGGAGAGGGTTTATTCGTTGAGTTTTAGAAACTTTTCGTATTCACAGTGTGTCCGTTCTCTAGGTTTCCCGCACATGTTATAGCTGTAGTAATATTCCCTTCAACCTGGAGAGTTCGGACCCATGGAATGGGTGCCATGCATTATTGCTTTAAAGGGTCTGCATTTGCTCACCCAATCTCACCAATCGTCTCAGTCCCAAGTGTCCCTCCTTATGCCACATCCAGCTGTCGTTGTAGATAGGGTCATTCCAGCTTTCATCAGAGACCCTGAAGGAATTGTAAAGAATTTCCCAGTTTTTTTGTTTTGTTTTTGAAATTCCTTTTTATAGTGGGTTTGAGCTGATTCTCGCTGCCATGTTTATGCCAGTCTAGACACACTTGATTCCCTTACGGAGACATATCAATACATAGGTTTTAAGATTCTTACTAGTCAGATACTTTCCTCTGCGGGAAATATGGGGTTTTGAGTCCCTTTCACTGAGGACGGTGTAGGTCTTGTCTATTCCATAGTTGGTTTTTGGAACGGTACCTGTGCTTATATCAAACTCTGGTTTTATGCATCACCCCACCTCTCCTTCCCCCTTAAGCAGGTATAAGAGTGTTTTCTAAATGTGAGACACTGTTCTCTTTCCTAACTCAGTTCAAGTGTAGCCATGTTTACAGGATCTTCATAAGTGATATCTTATGATGTTTCTTTTTCTGTGTGACTTATTTCACTTAGAATCATCGTACCTGAATCCACCCATTTTGCTGCTACTGGTCTTATGACATTGATTTCATGGCTGAGGGATATTCCATCGTACGTAAGTACCACAATTTTTTGAACCATGTTTATATTTTCTGGGATACTTAAGGTGTATCCAAGTTGAGATCCTTGTATGCAGTGCTGCCCTAAATTTTGGGGTGGCTCTGTCTTATTGATTTTCAGTTTTCCCAAGGTATATTCCCTAGACTGGTAGTGCCCTTGGCTCTGTAGCTCTGTTCTTTACTTGTTTTAGGGAACAGAATGCACTCCTCCAGAGAGGCAGTTGGCAATTTACATCCCGCTCATCAGCATAACAAGGCTCCCTGTTCTCCAGGGCCTGTCTTGCCTTTCTTGTTCTTACACATTTTGTGGATGTCCCCTTTGACTGTTGGGAAGTGATACTTCTTTGTAGTGCAGATTTGCATTGCCCGCTTGCTTGCTTGGCCAAAAAGGGCGTATGCGTTTTCTCCTGAATATATTCAGGAGAAAACGCATACGCCCTTTTTGGCCAAGTGCATCATTGTCGAAGTTGTGCCCCTCTTCCTGTGCTTTAAAGGCGATTCCAACGTACCTCTTGAAATCTGTTTCCTGCTATTCTGCCTCGCTTTCAAGTCCGCCTCATTGCCTTCCCTCAACAGATTTTTGGACGATAGTTGTCCTTTATTACTCGGCCAGTTTGTGAATTGCTGTGCCCCTGAGCTCCATTTTTCAACTCGTTTTTGGTGAGCTGACCGCAAGTCCAAAATTTTGGTTCAGGACCTATACTGGTTCCCGGTGGGTGGCTGAGAATTTGGTTAATTCTTCTTCCTGCCGGGAAATTACAGTGATATGTGCCCGTCCAAATGCCTAACAGCTACTCTCTAATTGGTTCTCCCTCTTCCCTTTCATCCTCTGCCAAATTGGCAACCTGTGCGAACCAAGATGTTAAAGGGGCTGTCTCTCCAAGTTGGGAGGTTGATAGTAAAGCAGACGGAAAGTCAAACCAGAGCACCAGGAGAGGGACTATGCGTGGAGTTTTAGAAACCTTTCGTATTCACAGTGTGTCCGTTCCCTAGGTTTCCAGCACATGTTATAGCTGTAGTAATATTCCCTTCAACCTGGAGAGTTCGGACCCATGGAATGGGTGCCATGCATTATTGCTTTAAAGGGTCTGCATTTGCTCACCCAATCTCACCAATCGTCTCAGTCCCAAGTGTCCCTTCTTATGCCATATCCAGCTGGCGTTGTAGATAGGGTCATTCCAGCTTTCATCAGAGACCCTGAAGGAATTGTAAAGAATTTCCCAGTTTTTTTGTTTTGTTTTTGAAATTCCTTTTTATAGTGGGTTTGAGCTGATTCTCGCTGCCATGTTTATGCCAGTCTAGACACACTTGATTCCCTTACGGAGACATATCAATACATAGGTTTCAAGATTCTTACTAGTCAGATACTTTCCTCTGCGGGAAATATGGGGTTTTGAGTCCCTTTCACTGAGGACGGTGTAGGTCTTGTCTATTCCATAGTTGGTTTTTGGAACGGTACCTGTGCTTATATCAAACTCTGGTTTTATGCATCACCCCACCTCTCCTTCCCCCTTAAGCAGGTATAAGAGTGTTTTCTAAATGTGAGACACTGTTCTCTTTCCTAACTCAGTTCAAGTGTAGCCATGTTTACAGGATCTTCATAAGTGATATCTTATGATAAGTTTCTTTTTCTGTGTGACTTATTTCACTTAGAATCATCGTACCTGAATCCACCCATTTTGCTGCTACTGGTCTTATGACATTGATTTCATGGCTGAGGGATATTCCATCGTATGTAAGTACCACAATTTTTTGAACTATGTTTATATTTTCTGGGATACTTATGGTGTATCCAAGTTGAGGTCCTTGTAAGCAGTGCAGCCCTAAATATTGGGGTGGCTCTGTCTTATTGATTTTCAGTTTTCCCAAGGTATATTCCCTAGACTGGTAGTGCCCTTGGCTCTGTAGCTCTGTTCTTTACTTGTTTTAGGGAACAGAATGCACTCCTCCAGAGAGGCAGTTGTCAATTTACATCCCGCCCATCAGCATAACAAGGCTCCCTGTTCTCCAGGGCCTGTCTTGCCTTTCTTGTTCTTCCACATTTTGTGGATGTCCCTTTTCACCGGTGGGAAGTGATACTTCTTTGTAGTGCAGATTTGCATTGCCCGCTTGCTTGCTTGGCCAAAAAGGGCGTATGCGTTTTCTCCTGAATATATTCAGGAGAAAACGCATACGCCCATTTTGGCCAAGTGCATCATTGTCGAAGTTGTGCCCCTCTTCCTGTGCTTTAAAGGCAATTCCAACGTACCTCTTGAAATCTGTTTCCTGCTATTCTGCCTCGCTTTCAAGTCCGCCTCGTTGCCTTCCCTCAACAGATTTTTGGACGATAGTTGTCCTTTATTACTCGGCCAGTTTGTGAATTGCTGTGCCCCTGAGCTCCATTTTTCAACTCGTTTTTGGTGAGCTGACCGCAAGTCCAAAATTTTGGTTCAGGACCTATACTGGTTCCCGGTGGGTGGCTGAGAATTTGGTTAATTCTTCTTCCTGCCTGGAAATTACAGTGATATGTGCCCGTCCAAATGCCTAACAGCTACTCTCTCATTGGTTCTCCCTCTTCCCTTTCATCCTCTGCCAAATTGGCAACCTGTGCGAACCAAGAGGTTAAAGGGGCTGTCTCTCCAAGTTGGGAGGTTGATAGTAAAGCAGACGGAAAGTCAAACCGGAGCACCAGGAGAGGGACTATGCGTTGAGTTTTAGAAACCTTTCGTATTCACAGTGTGTCCGTTCTCTAGGTTTCCTGCACATGTTATAGCTGTAGTAATATTCCCTTCAACCTGGAGAGTTCGGACCCATGGAATGGGTGCCATGCATTATTGCTTTAAAGGGTCTGCATTTGCTCACCCAATCTCACCAATCGTCTCAGTCCCAAGTGTCCCTCCTTATGCCACATCCAGCTGTCGTTGTAGATAGGGTCATTCTAGATTTCATCAGAGACCCTGAAGGAATTGTAAAGAATTTCCCAGTTTTTTTGTTTTGTTTTTGAAATTCCTTTTTATAGTGGGTTTGAGCTGATTCTCGCTGTCATGTTTATGCCAGTCTAGACACACTTGATTCCCTTACGGAGACATATCAATACATAGGTTTTAAGATTCTTACTAGTCAGATATTTTCCTCTGCGGGAAATATGGGGTTTTGAGTCCCTTTCACTGAGGACGGTGTAGGTCTTGTCTATTCCATAGTTGGTTTTTGGAACGGTACCTGTGCTTATATCAAACTCTGGTTTTATGCATCACCCCACCTCTCCTTCCCCCTTAAGCAGGTATAAGAGTGTTTTCTAAATGTGAGACACTGTTCTCTTTCCTAACTCAGTTCAAGTGTAGCCATGTTTACAGGATCTTCATAAGTGATATCTTATGATAAGGTTCTTTTTCTGTGTGACTTATTTCACTTAGAATCATCGTACCTGAATCCACCCATTTTGCTGCTACTGGTCTTATGACATTGATTTCATGGCTGAGGGATATTCCATCGTACGTAAGTACCACAATTTTTTGAACCATGTTTATATTTTCTGGGATACTTAAGGTGTATCCAAGTTGAGGTCCTTGTATGCAGTGCAGCCCTAAATTTTGGGGTGGCTCTGTCTTATTGATTTTCAGTTTTCCCAAGGTATATTCCCTAGACTGGTAGTGCCCTTGGCTCTGTAGCTCTGTTCTTTACTTGTTTTAGGGAACAGAATGCACTCCTCCAGAGAGGCAGTTGGCAATTTACATCCCGCCCATCAGCATAACAAGGCTCCCTGTTCTCCAGGGCCTGTCTTGCCTTTCTTGTTCTTACACATTTTGTGGATGTCCCTTTTGACCGGTGGGAAGTGATACTTCTTTGTAGTGCAGATTTGCATTGCCCGCTTGCTTGCTTGGCCAAAAAGGGCGTATGCGTTTTCTCCTGAATATATTCAGGAGAAAACGCATACGCCCTTTTTGGCCAAGTGCATCATTGTCGAAGTTGTGCCCCTCTTCCTGTGCTTTAAAGGCGATTCCAACGTACCTCTTGAAATCTGTTTCCTGCTATTCTGCCTCGCTTTCAAGTCCGCCTCGTTGCCTTCCCTCAACAGATTTTTGGACGATAGTTGTCCTTTATTACTCGGCCAGTTTGTGAATTGCTGTGCCCCTGAGCTCCATTTTTCAACTCGTTTTTGGTGAGCTGACCGCAAGTCCAAAATTTTGGCTCAGGACCTATACTGGTTCCCGGTGGGTGTCTGAGAATTTGGTTAATTCTTCTTCCTGCCGGGAAATTACAGTGATATGTGACCGTCCAAATGCCTAACAGCTACTCTCTCATTGGTTCTCCCTCTTCCCTTTCATCCTCTGCCAAATTGGCAACCTGTGCGAACCAAGAGGTTAAAGGGGCTGTCTCTCCAAGTTGGGAGGTTGATAGTAAAGCAGACGGAAAGTCAAACCGGAGCACCAGGAGTGGGACTATGCGTTGAGTTTTAGAAACCTTTCGTATTCACAGTGTGTGCGTTCTCTAGGTTTCCCGCACATGTTATAGCTGTAGTAATATTCCCTTCAACCTGGAGAGTTCGGACCCATGGAATGGGTGCCATGCATTATTGCTTTAAAGCGTCTGCATTTGCTCACCCAATCTCACCAATCGTCTCAGTCCCAAGTGTCCCTCCTTATGCCACATCCAGCTGTCGTTGTAGATAGGGTCATTCCAGCTTTCATCAGAGACCCTGAAGGAATTGTAAAGAATTTCCCAGTTTTTTTGTTTTGTTTTTGAAATTCCTTTTTATAGTGGGTTTGAGCTGATTCTCGCTGCCATGTTTATGCCAGTCTAGACACAGTTGATTCCCTTACGGAGACATATCAATACATAGGTTTTAAGATTCTTACTAGTCAGATATTTTCCTCTGCGGGAAATATGGGGTTTTGAGTCCCTTTCGCTGAGGACGGTGTAGGTCTTGTCTATTCCATAGTTGGTTTTTGGAACGGTACCTGTGCTTATATCAAACTCTGGTTTTATGCATCACCCCACCTCTCCTTCCCCCTTAAGCAGGTATAAGAGTGTTTTCTAAATGTGAGACACTGTCCTCTTTCCTAACTCAGTTCAAGTGTAGCCATGTTTACAGGATCTTCATAAGTGATATCTTATGATAAGTTTCTTTTTCTGTGTGACTTATTTCACTTAGAATCATCGTACCTGAATCCACCCATTTTGCTGCTACTGGTCTTATGACATTGATTTCATGGCTGAGGGATATTCCATCGTACGTAAGTACCACAATTTTTTGAACCATGTTTATATTTTCTGGGATACTTAAGGTGTATCCAAGTTGAGGTCCTTGTATGCAGTGCAGCCTTAAATTTTGGGGTGGCTCTGTCTTATTGATTTTCAGTTTTCCCAAGGTATATTCCCTAGACTGGTAGTGCCCTTGGCTCTGTAGCTCTGTTCTTTACTTGTTTTAGGGAACAGAATGCACTCCTCCAGAGAGGCAGTTGGCAATTTACATCCCGCCCATCAGCATAACAAGGCTCCCTGTTCTCCAGGGCCTGTCTTGCCTTTCTTGTTCTTACACATTTTGTGGATGTCCCTTTTGACCTGTTGAAGTGATACTTCTTTTTAGTGCAGATTTGCATTGCCCGCTTGCTTGCTTGGCCAAAAAGGGCGAATGCGTTTTCTCCTGAATATATTCAGGAGAAAACGCATACGCCCTTTTTGGCCAAGTGCATCATTGTCGAAGTTGTGCCCCTCTTCCTGTGCTTTAAAGGCGATTCCAACGTACCTCTTGAAATCTGTTTCCTGCTATTCTGCCTCGCTTTCAAGTCCGCCTAGTTGCCTTCCCTCAGCAGATTTTTGGACGATAGTTGTCCTTTATTACTCGGCCAGTTTGTGAATTGCTGTGCCCCTGAGCTCCATTTTTCAACTCGTTTATGGTGAGCTGACCGCAAGTCCAAAATTTTGGTTCAGGACCTATACTGGTTCCCGGTGGGTGGCTGAGAATTTGGTTAATTCTTCTTCCTGCCGGGAAATTACAGTGATATGTGCCCGTCCAAATGCCTAACAGCTACTCTCTCATTGGTTCTCCCTCTTCCCTTTCATCCTCTGCCAAATTGGCAACCTGTGCGAACCAAGAGGTTAAAGGGGCTGTCTCTCCAAGTTGGGAGGTTGATAGTAAAGCAGACGGAAAGTCAAACCGGAGCACCAGGAGAGGGACTATGCGTTGAGTTTTAGAAACCTTTCGTATTCACAGTGTGTCCGTTCTCTAGGTTTCCCGCACATGTTATAGCTGTAGTAATATTCCCTTCAACCTGGAGAGTTCGGACCCATGGAATGGGTGCCATGCATTATTGCTTTAAAGGGTCTGCATTTGCTCACCCAATCTCACCAACCGTCTCAGTCCCAAGTGTCCCTCCTTATGCCACATCCAGCTGTCGTTGTTGATAGGGTCATTCCAGCTTTCATCAGAGACCCTGAAGGAATTGTAAAGAATTTCCCAGTTTTTTTGTTTTGTTTTTGAAATTCCTTTTTATAGTGGGTTTGAGCTGATTCTCGCTGCCATGTTTATTCCAGTCTAGACACACTTGATTCCCTTACGGAGACATATCAATACATAGGTTTTAAGATTCTTACTAGTCAGATATTTTCCTCTGCGGGAAATATGGGGTTTTGAGTCCCTTTCGCTGAGGACAGTGTAGGTCTTGTCTATTCCATAGTTGGTTTTTGGAACGGTACCTGTGCTTATATCAAACTCTGGTTTTATGCATCACCCCACCTCTCCTTCCCCCTTAAGCAGGTATAAGAGTGTTTTCTAAATGTGAGACACTGTCCTCTTTCCTAACTCAGTTCAAGTGTAGCCATGTTTACAGGATCTTCATAAGTGATATCTTATGATAAGTTTCTTTTTCTGTGTGACTTATTTCACTTAGAATCATCGTACCTGAATCCACCCATTTTGCTGCTACTGGTCTTATGACATTGATTTCATGGCTGAGGGATATTCCATCGTACGTAAGTACCACAATTTTTTGAACCATGTTTATATTTTCTGGGATACTTAAGGTGTATCCAAGTTGAGGTCCTTGTATGCAGTGCAGCCCTAAATTTTTGGGTGGCTCTGTCTTATTGATTTTCACTTTTCCCAAGGTATATTCCCTAGACTGGTAGTGCCCTTGGCTCTGTAGCTCTGTTCTTTACTTGTTTTGGGGAACAGAATGCACTCCTCCAGAGAGGCAGTTGGCAATTTACATCCCTCCCATCAGCATAACAAGGGTCCCTGTTCTCCAGGGCCTGTCTTGCCTTTCTTGTTCTTACACATTTTGTGGATGTCCCTTTTGACCGGTGGGAAGTGATACTTCTTTGTAGTGCAGATTTGCATTGCCCGCTTGCTTGCTTGGCCAAAAAGGGCGTATGCGTTTTCTCCTGAATATATTCAGGAGAAAACGCATACGCCCTTTTTGGCCAAGTGCATCATTGTCGAAGTTGTGCCCCTCTTCCTGTGCTTTAAAGGCGATTCCATCGTACCTCTTGAAATCTGTTTCCTGCTATTCTGCCTCGCTTTCAAGTCCGCCTCGTTGCCTTCCCTCAACAGATTTTTGGACAATAGTTGTCCTTTATTACTCGGCCAGTTTGTGAATTGCTGTGCCCCTGAGCTCCATTTTTCAACTCGTTTTTGGTGAGCTGACCGCAAGTCCAAAATTTTGGTTCAGGACCTATACTGGTTCCCGGTGGGTGGCTGAGAATTTGGTTAATTCTTCTTCCTGCCGGGAAATTACAGTGATATGTGCCCGTCCAAATGCCTAACAGCTACTCTCTCATTGGTTCTCCCTCTTCCCTTTCATCCACTGCCAAATTGGCAACCTGTGCGAACCAAGAGGTTAAAGGGGCTGTCTCTCCAAGTTGGGAGGTTGATAGTAAAGCAGACGGAAAGTCAAACCGGAGCACCAGGGGTGGGACTATTCGTTGAGTTTTAGAAACCTTTCGTATTCACAGTGTGTCCGTTCTCTAGGTTTCCCGCACATGTTATAGCTGTAGTAATATTCCCTTCAACCTGGAGAGTTCGGACCCATGGAATGGGTGCCATGCATTATTGCTTTAAAGGGTCTGCATTTGCTCACCCAATCTCACCAATCATCTCAGTTCCAAGTGTCCCTCCTTATGCCACATCCAGCTGTCATTGTAGATAGGGTCATTCCAGCTTTCATCAGAGACCCTGAAGGAATTGTAAAGAATTTCCCAGTTTTTTTGTTTTGTTTTTGAAATTCCTTTTTATAGTGGGTTTGAGCTGATTCTCGCTGCCATGTTTATGCCAGTCTAGACACACTTGATTCCCTTACGGAGACATATCAATACATAGGTTTTAAGATTCTTACTAGTCAGATACTTTCCTCTGCGGGAAATATGGGGTTTTGAGTCCCTTTCACTGAGGACGGTGTAGGTCTTGTCTATTCCATAGTTGGTTTTTGGAACGGTACCTGTGCTTATATAAAACTCTGGTTTTATGCATCACCCCACCTCTCCTTCCCCCTTAAGCAGGTATAAAAGTGTTTTCTAAATGTGAGACACTGTTCTCTTTCCTAACTCAGTTCAAGTGTAGCCATGTTTACAGGATCTTCATAAGTCATATCTTATGATAAGTTTCTTTTTCTGTGTGACTTATTTCACTTAGAATCATCGTACCTGAATCCACCCATTTTGCTGCTACTGGTCTTATGACATTGATTTCATGGCTGAGGGATATTCCATCGTATGTAAGTACCACAATTTTTTGAACTATGTTTATATTTTCTGGGATACTTAAGGTGTATCCAAGTTGAGCTCCTTGTAAGCAGTGCAGCCCTAAATTTTGGGGTGGCTCTGTCTTATTGATTTTCAGTTTTCCCAAGGTATATTCCCTAGACTGGTAGTGCCCTTGGCTCTGTAGCTCTGTTCTTTACTTGTTTTAGGGAACAGAATGCACTCCTCCAGAGAGGCAGTTGTCAATTTACATCCCGCCCATCAGCATAACAAGGCTCCCTGTTCTCCAGGGCCTGTCTTGCCTTTATTGTTCTTCCACATTTTGTGGATGTCCCTTTTGACCGGTGGGAAGTGATACTTCTTTGTAGTGCAGATTTGCATTGCCCGCTTGCTTGCTTGGCCAAAAAGGGCGTATGCGTTTTCTCCTGAATATATTCGGGAGAAAACGCATACGCCCATTTTGGCCAAGTGCATCATTGTCGAAGTTGTGCCCCTCTTCCTGTGCTTTAAAGGCAATTCCAACGTACCTCTTGAAATCTGTTTCCTGCTATTCTGCCTCGCTTTCAAGTCCGCCTCGTTGCCTTCCCTCAACAGATTTTTGGACGATAGTTGTCCTTTATTACTCGGCCAGTTTGTGAATTGCTGTGTCCCTGAGCTCCATTTTTCAACTCGTTTTTGGAGAGCTGACCGCAAGTCCAAAATTTTGGTTCAGGACCTATACTGGTTCCCGGTGGGTGTCTGAGAATTTGGTTAATTCTTCTTCCTGCCGGGAAATTACACTGATATGTGCCCGTCCAAATGCCTAACAGCTACTCTCTCATTGGTTCTCCCTCTTCCCTTTCATCCTCTGCCAAATTGGCAACCTGTGCGAACCAAGAGGTTAAATGGGCTGTCTCTCCAAGTTGGGAGGTTGATAGTAAAGCAGCCGGAAAGTCAATCCGGAGCACCAGGAGAGGGTTTATTCGTTGAGTTTTAGAAACCTTTCGTATTCACAGTGTGTCCGTTCTCTAGGTTTCCCGCACATGTTATAGCTGTAGTAATATTCCCTTCAACCTGGAGAGTTCGGACCCATGGAATGGGTGCCATGCATTATTGCTTTAAAGGGTCTGCATTTGCTCACCCAATCTCACCAATCGTCTCAGTCCCAAGTGTCCCTCCTTATGCCACATCCAGCTGTCGTTGTAGATAGGGTCATTCCAGCTTTCATCAGAGACCCTGAAGGAATTGTAAAGAATTTCCCAGTTTTTTTGTTTTGTTTTTGAAATTCCTTTTTATAGTGGGTTTGAGCTGATTCTCGCTGCCATGTTTATGCCAGTCTAGACACACTTGATTCCCTTACGGAGACATATCAATACATAGGTTTTAAGATTCTTACTAGTCAGATACTTTCCTCTGCGGGAAATATGGGGTTTTGAGTCCCTTTCACTGAGGACGGTGTAGGTCTTGTCTATTCCATAGTTGGTTTTTGGAACGGTACCTGTGCTTATATCAAACTCTGGTTTTATGCATCACCCCACCTCTCCTTCCCCCTTAAGCAGGTATAAGAGTGTTTTCTAAATGTGAGACACTGTTCTCTTTCCTAACTCAGTTCAAGTGTAGCCATGTTTACAGGATCTTCATAAGTGATATCTTATGATGTTTCTTTTTCTGTGTGACTTATTTCACTTAGAATCATCGTACCTGAATCCACCCATTTTGCTGCTACTGGTCTTATGACATTGATTTCATGGCTGAGGGATATTCCATCGTACGTAAGTACCACAATTTTTTGAACCATGTTTATATTTTCTGGGATACTTAAGGTGTATCCAAGTTGAGATCCTTGTATGCAGTGCAGCCCTAAATTTTGGGGTGGCTCTGTCTTATTGATTTTCAGTTTTCCCAAGGTATATTCCCTAGACTGGTAGTGCCCTTGGCTCTGTAGCTCTGTTCTTTACTTGTTTTAGGGAACAGAATGCACTCCTCCAGAGAGGCAGTTGGCAATTTACATCCCGCTCATCAGCATAACAAGGCTCCCTGTTCTCCAGGGCCTGTCTTGCCTTTCTTGTTCTTACACATTTTGTGGATGTCCCCTTTGACTGTTGGGAAGTGATACTTCTTTGTAGTGCAGATTTGCATTGCCCGCTTGCTTGCTTGGCCAAAAAGGGCGTATGCGTTTTCTCCTGAATATATTCAGGAGAAAACGCATACGCCCTTTTTGGCCAAGTGCATCATTGTCGAAGTTGTGCCCCTCTTCCTGTGCTTTAAAGGCGATTCCAACGTACCTCTTGAAATCTGTTTCCTGCTATTCTGCCTCGCTTTCAAGTCCGCCTCATTGCCTTCCCTCAACAGATTTTTGGACGATAGTTGTCCTTTATTACTCGGCCAGTTTGTGAATTGCTGTGCCCCTGAGCTCCATTTTTCAACTCGTTTTTGGTGAGCTGACCGCAAGTCCAAAATTTTGGTTCAGGACCTATACTGGTTCCCGGTGGGTGGCTGAGAATTTGGTTAATTCTTCTTCCTGCCGGGAAATTACAGTGATATGTGCCCGTCCAAATGCCTAACAGCTACTCTCTCATTGGTTCTCCCTCTTCCCTTTCATCCTCTGCCAAATTGGCAACCTGTGCGAACCAAGATGTTAAAGGGGCTGTCTCTCCAAGTTGGGAGGTTGATAGTAAAGCAGACGGAAAGTCAAACCGGAGCACCAGGAGAGGGACTATGCGTGGAGTTTTAGAAACCTTTCGTATTCACAGTGTGTCCGTTCCCTAGGTTTCCAGCACATGTTATAGCTGTAGTAATATTCCCTTCAACCTGGAGAGTTCGGACCCATGGAATGGGTGCCATGCATTATTGCTTTAAAGGGTCTGCATTTGCTCACCCAATCTCACCAATCGTCTCAGTCCCAAGTGTCCCTTCTTATGCCATATCCAGCTGGCGTTGTAGATAGGGTCATTCCAGCTTTCATCAGAGACCCTGAAGGAATTGTAAAGAATTTCCCAGTTTTTTTGTTTTGTTTTTGAAATTCCTTTTTATAGTGGGTTTGAGCTGATTCTCGCTGCCATGTTTATGCCAGTCTAGACACACTTGATTCCCTTACGGAGACATATCAATACATAGGTTTCAAGATTCTTACTAGTCAGATACTTTCCTCTGCGGGAAATATGGGGTTTTGAGTCCCTTTCACTGAGGACGGTGTAGGTCTTGTCTATTCCATAGTTGGTTTTTGGAACGGTACCTGTGCTTATATCAAACTCTGGTTTTATGCATCACCCCACCTCTCCTTCCCCCTTAAGCAGGTATAAGAGTGTTTTCTAAATGTGAGACACTGTTCTCTTTCCTAACTCAGTTCAAGTGTAGCCATGTTTACAGGATCTTCATAAGTGATATCTTATGATAAGTTTCTTTTTCTGTGTGACTTATTTCACTTAGAATCATCGTACCTGAATCCACCCATTTTGCTGCTACTGGTCTTATGACATTGATTTCATGGCTGAGGGATATTCCATCGTATGTAAGTACCACAATTTTTTGAACTATGTTTATATTTTCTGGGATACTTATGGTGTATCCAAGTTGAGGTCCTTGCAAGCAGTGCAGCCCTAAATTTTGGGGTGGCTCTGTCTTATTGATTTTCAGTTTTCCCAAGGTATATTCCCTAGACTGGTAGTGCCCTTGGCTCTGTAGCTCTGTTCTTTACTTGTTTTAGGGAACAGAATGCACTCCTCCAGAGAGGCAGTTGTCAATTTACATCCCGCCCATCAGCATAACAAGGCTCCCTGTTCTCCAGGGCCTGTCTTGCCTTTCTTGTTCTTCCACATTTTGTGGATGTCCCTTTTCACCGGTGGGAAGTGATACTTCTTTGTAGTGCAGATTTGCATTGCCCGCTTGCTTGCTTGGCCAAAAAGGGCGTATGCGTTTTCTCCTGAATATATTCAGGAGAAAACGCATACGCCCATTTTGGCCAAGTGCATCATTGTCGAAGTTGTGCCCCTCTTCCTGTGCTTTAAAGGCAATTCCAACGTACCTCTTGAAATCTGTTTCCTGCTATTCTGCCTCGCTTTCAAGTCCGCCTCGTTGCCTTCCCTCAACAGATTTTTGGACGATAGTTGTCCTTTATTACTCGGCCAGTTTGTGAATTGCTGTGCCCCTGAGCTCCATTTTTCAACTCGTTTTTGGTGAGCTGACCGCAAGTCCAAAATTTTGGTTCAGGACCTATACTGGTTCCCGGTGGGTGGCTGAGAATTTGGTTAATTCTTCTTCCTGCCTGGAAATTACAGTGATATGTGCCCGTCCAAATGCCTAACAGCTACTCTCTCATTGGTTCTCCCTCTTCCCTTTCATCCTCTGCCAAATTGGCAACCTGTGCGAACCAAGAGGTTAAAGGGGCTGTCTCTCCAAGTTGGGAGGTTGATAGTAAAGCAGACGGAAAGTCAAACCGGAGCACCAGGAGAGGGACTATGCGTTGAGTTTTAGAAACCTTTCGTATTCACAGTGTGTCCGTTCTCTAGGTTTCCTGCACATGTTATAGCTGTAGTAATATTCCCTTCAACCTGGAGAGTTCGGACCCATGGAATGGGTGCCATGCATTATTGCTTTAAAGGGTCTGCATTTGCTCACCCAATCTCACCAATCGTCTCAGTCCCAAGTGTCCCTCCTTATGCCACATCCAGCTGTCGTTGTAGATAGGGTCATTCTAGATTTCATCAGAGACCCTGAAGGAATTGTAAAGAATTTCCCAGTTTTTTTGTTTTGTTTTTGAAATTCCTTTTTATAGTGGGTTTGAGCTGATTCTCGCTGTCATGTTTATGCCAGTCTAGACACACTTGATTCCCTTACGGAGACATATCAATACATAGGTTTTAAGATTCTTACTAGTCAGATATTTTCCTCTGCGGGAAATATGGGGTTTTGAGTCCCTTTCACTGAGGACGGTGTAGGTCTTGTCTATTCCATAGTTGGTTTTTGGAACGGTACCTGTGCTTATATAAAACTCTGGTTTTATGCATCACCCCACCTCTCCTTCCCCCTTAAGCAGGTATAAGAGTGTTTTCTAAATGTGAGACACTGTTCTCTTTCCTAACTCAGTTCAAGTGTAGCCATGTTTACAGGATCTTCATAAGTGATATCTTATGATAAGGTTCTTTTTCTGTGTGACTTATTTCACTTAGAATCATCGTACCTGAATCCACCCATTTTGCTGCTACTGGTCTTATGACATTGATTTCATGGCTGAGGGATATTCCATCGTACGTAAGTACCACAATTTTTTGAACCATGTTTATATTTTCTGGGATACTTAAGGTGTATCCAAGTTGAGGTCCTTGTATGCAGTGCAGCCCTAAATTTTGGGGTGGCTCTGTCTTATTGATTTTCAGTTTTCCCAAGGTATATTCCCTAGACTGGTAGTGCCCTTGGCTCTGTAGCTCTGTTCTTTACTTGTTTTAGGGAACAGAATGCACTCCTCCAGAGAGGCAGTTGGCAATTTACATCCCGCCCATCAGCATAACAAGGCTCCCTGTTCTCCAGGGCCTGTCTTGCCTTTCTTGTTCTTACACATTTTGTGGATGTCCCTTTTGACCGGTGGGAAGTGATACTTCTTTGTAGTGCAGATTTGCATTGCCCGCTTGCTTGCTTGGCCAAAAAGGGCGTATGCGTTTTCTCCTGAATATATTCAGGAGAAAACGCATACGCCCTTTTTGGCCAAGTGCATCATTGTCGAAGTTGTGCCCCTCTTCCTGTGCTTTAAAGGCGATTCCAACGTACCTCTTGAAATCTGTTTCCTGCTATTCTGCCTCGCTTTCAAGTCCGCCTCGTTGCCTTCCCTCAACAGATTTTTGGACGATAGTTGTCCTTTATTACTCGGCCAGTTTGTGAATTGCTGTGCCCCTGAGCTCCATTTTTCAACTCGTTTTTGGTGAGCTGACCGCAAGTCCAAAATTTTGGCTCAGGACCTATACTGGTTCCCGGTGGGTGTCTGAGAATTTGGTTAATTCTTCTTCCTGCCGGGAAATTACAGTGATATGTGACCGTCCAAATGCCTAACAGCTACTCTCTCATTGGTTCTCCCTCTTCCCTTTCATCCTCTGCCAAATTGGCAACCTGTGCGAACCAAGAGGTTAAAGGGGCTGTCTCTCCAAGTTGGGAGGTTGATAGTAAAGCAGACGGAAAGTCAAACCGGAGCACCAGGAGTGGGACTATGCGTTGAGTTTTAGAAACCTTTCGTATTCACAGTGTGTGCATTCTCTAGGTTTCCCGCACATGTTATAGCTGTAGTAATATTCCCTTCAACCTGGAGAGTTCGGACCCATGGAATGGGTGCCATGCATTATTGCTTTAAAGCGTCTGCATTTGCTCACCCAATCTCACCAATCGTCTCAGTCCCAAGTGTCCCTCCTTATGCCACATCCAGCTGTCGTTGTAGATAGGGTCATTCCAGCTTTCATCAGAGACCCTGAAGGAATTGTAAAGAATTTCCCAGTTTTTTTGTTTTGTTTTTGAAATTCCTTTTTATAGTGGGTTTGAGCTGATTCTCGCTGCCATGTTTATGCCAGTCTAGACACAGTTGATTCCCTTACGGAGACATATCAATACATAGGTTTTAAGATTCTTACTAGTCAGATATTTTCCTCTGCGGGAAATATGGGGTTTTGAGTCCCTTTCGCTGAGGACGGTGTAGGTCTTGTCTATTCCATAGTTGGTTTTTGGAACGGTACCTGTGCTTATATCAAACTCTGGTTTTATGCATCACCCCACCTCTCCTTCCCCCTTAAGCAGGTATAAGAGTGTTTTCTAAATGTGAGACACTGTCCTCTTTCCTAACTCAGTTCAAGTGTAGCCATGTTTACAGGATCTTCATAAGTGATATCTTATGATAAGTTTCTTTTTCTGTGTGACTTATTTCACTTAGAATCATCGTACCTGAATCCACCCATTTTGCTGCTACTGGTCTTATGACATTGATTTCATGGCTGAGGGATATTCCATCGTACGTAAGTACCACAATTTTTTGAACCATGTTTATATTTTCTGGGATACTTAAGGTGTATCCAAGTTGAGGTCCTTGTATGCAGTGCAGCCTTAAATTTTGGGGTGGCTCTGTCTTATTGATTTTCAGTTTTCCCAAGGTATATTCCCTAGACTGGTAGTGCCCTTGGCTCTGTAGCTCTGTTGTTTACTTGTTTTAGGGAACAGAATGCACTCCTCCAGAGAGGCAGTTGGCAATTTACATCCCGCCCATCAGCATAACAAGGCTCCCTGTTCTCCAGGGCCTGTCTTGCCTTTCTTGTTCTTACACATTTTGTGGATGTCCCTTTTGACCTGTCGAAGTGATACTTCTTTTTAGTGCAGATTTGCATTGCCCGCTTGCTTGCTTGGCCAAAAAGGGCGAATGCGTTTTCTCCTGAATATATTCAGGAGAAAACGCATACGCCCTTTTTGGCCAAGTGCATCATTGTCGAAGTTGTGCCCCTCTTCCTGTGCTTTAAAGGCGATTCCAACGTACCTCTTGAAATCTGTTTCCTGCTATTCTGCCTCGCTTTCAAGTCCGCCTAGTTGCCTTCCCTCAGCAGATTTTTGGACGATAGTTGTCCTTTATTACTCGGCCAGTTTGTGAATTGCTGTGCCCCTGAGCTCCATTTTTCAACTCGTTTATGGTGAGCTGACCGCAAGTCCAAAATTTTGGTTCAGGACCTATACTGGTTCCCGGTGGGTGGCTGAGAATTTGGTTAATTCTTCTTCCTGCCGGGAAATTACAGTGATATGTGCCCGTCCAAATGCCTAACAGCTACTCTCTCATTGGTTCTCCCTCTTCCCTTTCATCCTCTGCCAAATTGGCAACCTGTGTGAACCAAGAGGTTAAAGGGGCTGTCTCTCCAAGTTGGGAGGTTGATAGTAAAGCAGACGGAAAGTCAAACCGGAGCACCAGGAGAGGGACTATGCGTTGAGTTTTAGAAACCTTTCGTATTCACAGTGTGTCCGTTCTCTAGGTTTCCCGCACATGTTATAGCTGTAGTAATATTCCCTTCAACCTGGAGAGTTCGGACCCATGGAATGGGTGCCATGCATTATTGCTTTAAAGGGTCTGCATTTGCTCACCCAATCTCACCAATCGTCTCAGTCCCAAGTGTCCCTCCTTATGCCACATCCAGCTGTCGTTGTTGATAGGGTCATTCCAGCTTTCATCAGAGACCCTGAAGGAATTGTAAAGAATTTCCCAGTTTTTTTGTTTTGTTTTTGAAATTCCTTTTTATAGTGGGTTTGAGCTGATTCTCGCTGCCATGTTTATTCCAGTCTAGACACACTTGATTCCCTTACGGAGACATATCAATACATAGGTTTTAAGATTCTTACTAGTCAGATATTTTCCTCTGCGGGAAATATGGGGTTTTGAGTCCCTTTCGCTGAGGACAGTGTAGGTCTTGTCTATTCCATAGTTGGTTTTTGGAACGGTACCTGTGCTTATATCAAACTCTGGTTTTATGCATCACCCCACCTCTCCTTCCCCCTTAAGCAGGTATAAGAGTGTTTTCTAAATGTGAGACACTGTCCTCTTTCCTAACTCAGTTCAAGTGTAGCCATGTTTACAGGATCTTCATAAGTGATATCTTATGATAAGTTTCTTTTTCTGTGTGACTTATTTCACTTAGAATCATCGTACCTGAATCCACCCATTTTGCTGCTACTGGTCTTATGACATTGATTTCATGGCTGAGGGATATTCCATCGTACGTAAGTACCACAATTTTTTGAACCATGTTTATATTTTCTGGGATACTTAAGGTGTATCCAAGTTGAGGTCCTTGTATGCAGTGCAGCCCTAAATTTTGGGGTGGCTCTGTCTTATTGATTTTCAGTTTTCCCAAGGTATATTCCCTAGACTGGTAGTGCCCTTGGCTCTGTAGCTCTGTTCTTTACTTGTTTTAGGGAACAGAATGCACTCCTCCAGAGAGGCAGTTGGCAATTTACATCCCGCCCATCAGCATAACAAGGCTCCCTGTTCTCCAGGGCCTGTCTTGCCTTTCTTGTTCTTACACATTTTGTGGATGTCCCTTTTGACCGGTGGGAAGTGATACTTCTTTGTAGTGCAGATTTGCATTGCCCGCTTGCTTGCTTGGCCAAAAAGGGCGTATGCGTTTTCTCCTGAATATATTCAGGAGAAAACGCATACGCCCTTTTTGGCCAAGTGCATCATTGTCGAAGTTGTGCCCCTCTTCCTGTGCTTTAAAGGCGATTCCAACGTACCTCTTGAAATCTGTTTCCTGCTATTCTGCCTCGCTTTCAAGTCCGCCTCGTTGCCTTCCCTCAACAGATTTTTGGACGATAGTTGTCCTTTATTACTCGGCCAGTTTGTGAATTGCTGTGCCCCTGAGCTCCATTTTTCAACTCGTTTTTGGTGAGCTGACCGCAAGTCCAAAATTTTGGTTCAGGACCTATACTGGTTCCCGGTGGGTGGCTGAGAATTTGGTTAATTCTTCTTCCTGCCGGGAAATTACAGTGATATGTGCCCGTCCAAATGCCTAACAGCTACTCTCTCATTGGTTCTCCCTCTTCCCTTTCATCCTCTGCCAAATTGGCAACCTGTGTGAACCAACAGGTTAAAGGGGCTGTCTCTCCAAGTTGGGAGGTTGATAGTAAAGCAGACGGAAAGTCAAACCGGAGCACCAGGAGAGGGACTATGCGTTGAGTTTTAGAAACCTTTCGTATTCACAGTGTGTCCGTTCTCTAGGTTTCCCGCACATGTTATAGCTGTAGTAATATTCCCTTCATCCTGGAGAGTTTGGACCCATGGAATGGGTGCCATGCATTATTGCTTTAAAGGGTCTGCATTTGCTCACCCAATCTCACCAATCGTCTCAGTCCCAAGTGTCCCTCCTTATGCCACATCCAGCTGTCGTTGCAGATAGGGTCATTCCAGCTTTCATCAGAGACCCTGAAGGAATTGTAAAGAATTTCCCAGTTTTTTTGTTTTGTTTTTGAAATTCCTTTTTATAGTGGGTTTGAGCTGATTCTCGCTGCCATGTTTATGCCAGTCTAGACACAGTTGATTCCCTTACGGAGACATATCAATACATAGGTTTTAAGATTCTTACTAGTCAGATATTTTCCTCTGCGGGAAATATGGGGTTTTGAGTCCCTTTCGCTGAGGACGGTGTAGGTCTTGTCTATTCCATAGTTGGTTTTTGGAACGGTACCTGTGCTTATATCAAACTCTGGTTTTATGCATCACCCCACCTCTCCTTCCCCCTTAAGCAGGTATAAGAGTGTTTTCTAAATGTGAGACACTGTCCTCTTTCCTAACTCAGTTCAAGTGTAGCCATGTTTACAGGATCTTCATAAGTGATATCTTATGATAAGTTTCTTTTTCTGTGTGACTTATTTCACTTAGAATCATCGTACCTGAATCCACCCATTTTGCTGCTACTGGTCTTATGACATTGATTTCATGGCTGAGGGATATTCCATCGTACGTAAGTACCACAATTTTTTGAACCATGTTTATATTTTCTGGGATACTTAAGGTGTATCCAAGTTGAGGTCCTTGTATGCAGTGCAGCCTTAAATTTTGGGGTGGCTCTGTCTTATTGATTTTCAGTTTTCCCAAGGTATATTCCCTAGACTGGTAGTGCCCTTGGCTCTGTAGCTCTGTTGTTTACTTGTTTTAGGGAACAGAATGCACTCCTCCAGAGAGGCAGTTGGCAATTTACATCCCGCCCATCAGCATAACAAGGCTCCCTGTTCTCCAGGGCCTGTCTTGCCTTTCTTGTTCTTACACATTTTGTGGATGTCCCTTTTGACCTGTCGAAGTGATACTTCTTTTTAGTGCAGATTTGCATTGCCCGCTTGCTTGCTTGGCCAAAAAGGGCGAATGCGTTTTCTCCTGAATATATTCAGGAGAAAACGCATACGCCCTTTTTGGCCAAGTGCATCATTGTCGAAGTTGTGCCCCTCTTCCTGTGCTTTAAAGGCGATTCCAACGTACCTCTTGAAATCTGTTTCCTGCTATTCTGCCTCGCTTTCAAGTCCGCCTAGTTGCCTTCCCTCAGCAGATTTTTGGACGATAGTTGTCCTTTATTACTCGGCCAGTTTGTGAATTGCTGTGCCCCTGAGCTCCATTTTTCAACTCGTTTATGGTGAGCTGACCGCAAGTCCAAAATTTTGGTTCAGGACCTATACTGGTTCCCGGTGGGTGGCTGAGAATTTGGTTAATTCTTCTTCCTGCCGGGAAATTACAGTGATATGTGCCCGTCCAAATGCCTAACAGCTACTCTCTCATTGGTTCTCCCTCTTCCCTTTCATCCTCTGCCAAATTGGCAACCTGTGTGAACCAAGAGGTTAAAGGGGCTGTCTCTCCAAGTTGGGAGGTTGATAGTAAAGCAGACGGAAAGTCAAACCGGAGCACCAGGAGAGGGACTATGCGTTGAGTTTTAGAAACCTTTCGTATTCACAGTGTGTCCGTTCTCTAGGTTTCCCGCACATGTTATAGCTGTAGTAATATTCCCTTCAACCTGGAGAGTTCGGACCCATGGAATGGGTGCCATGCATTATTGCTTTAAAGGGTCTGCATTTGCTCACCCAATCTCACCAACCGTCTCAGTCCCAAGTGTCCCTCCTTAAGCCACATCCAGCTGTCGTTGTTGATAGGGTCATTCCAGCTTTCATCAGAGACCCTGAAGGAATTGTAAAGAATTTCCCAGTTTTTTTGTTTTGTTTTTGAAATTCCTTTTTATAGTGGGTTTGAGCTGATTCTCGCTGCCATGTTTATTCCAGTCTAGACACACTTGATTCCCTTACGGAGACATATCAATACATAGGTTTTAAGATTCTTACTAGTCAGATATTTTCCTCTGCGGGAAATATGGGGTTTTGAGTCCCTTTCGCTGAGGACAGTGTAGGTCTTGTCTATTCCATAGTTGGTTTTTGGAACGGTACCTGTGCTTATATCAAACTCTGGTTTTATGCATCACCCCACCTCTCCTTCCCCCTTAAGCAGGTATAAGAGTGTTTTCTAAATGTGAGACACTGTCCTCTTTCCTAACTCAGTTCAAGTGTAGCCATGTTTACAGGATCTTCATAAGTGATATCTTATGATAAGTTTCTTTTTCTGTGTGACTTATTTCACTTAGAATCATCGTACCTGAATCCACCCATTTTGCTGCTACTGGTCTTATGACATTGATTTCATGGCTGAGGGATATTCCATCGTACGTAAGTACCACAATTTTTTGAACCATGTTTATATTTTCTGGGATACTTAAGGTGTATCCAAGTTGAGGTCCTTGTATGCAGTGCAGCCCTAAATTTTGGGGTGGCTCTGTCTTATTGATTTTCAGTTTTCCCAAGGTATATTCCCTAGACTGGTAGTGCCCTTGGCTCTGTAGCTCTGTTCTTTACTTGTTTTAGGGAACAGAATGCACTCCTCCAGAGAGGCAGTTGGCAATTTACATCCCGCCCATCAGCATAACAAGGCTCCCTGTTCTCCAGGGCCTGTCTTGCCTTTCTTGTTCTTACACATTTTGTGGATGTCCCTTTTGACCGGTGGGAAGTGATACTTCTTTGTAGTGCAGATTTGCATTGCCCGCTTGCTTGCTTGGCCAAAAAGGGCGTATGCGTTTTCTCCTGAATATATTCAGGAGAAAACGCATACGCCCTTTTTGGCCAAGTGCATCATTGTCGAAGTTGTGCCCCTCTTCCTGTGCTTTAAAGGCGATTCCAACGTACCTCTTGAAATCTGTTTCCTGCTATTCTGCCTCGCTTTCAAGTCCGCCTCGTTGCCTTCCCTCAACAGATTTTTGGACGATAGTTGTCCTTTATTACTCGGCCAGTTTGTGAATTGCTGTGCCCCTGAGCTCCATTTTTCAACTCGTTTTTGGTGAGCTGACCGCAAGTCCAAAATTTTGGTTCAGGACCTATACTGGTTCCCGGTGGGTGGCTGAGAATTTGGTTAATTCTTCTTCCTGCCGGGAAATTACGGTGATATGTGCCCGTCCAAATGCCTAACAGCTACTCTCTCATTGGTTCTCCCTCTTCCCTTTCATCCTCTGCCAAATTGGCAACCTGTGTGAACCAACAGGTTAAAGGGGCTGTCTCTCCAAGTTGGGAGGTTGATAGTAAAGCAGACGGAAAGTCAAACCGGAGCACCAGGAGAGGGACTATGCGTTGAGTTTTAGAAACCTTTCGTATTCACAGTGTGTCCGTTCTCTAGGTTTCCCGCACATGTTATAGCTGTAGTAATATTCCCTTCAACCTGGAGAGTTTGGACCCATGGAATGGGTGCCATGCATTATTGCTTTAAAGGGTCTGCATTTGCTCACCCAATCTCACCAATCGTCTCAGTCCCAAGTGTCCCTCCTTATGCCACATCCAGCTGTCGTTGTAGATAGGGTCATTCCAGCTTTCATCAGAGACCCTGAAGGAATTGTAAAGAATTTCCCAGTTTTTTTGTTTTGTTTTTGAAATTCCTTTTTATAGTGGGTTTGAGCTGATTCTCGCTGCCATGTTTATGCCAGTCTAGACACAGTTGATTCCCTTACGGAGACATATCAATACATAGGTTTTAAGATTCTTACTAGTCAGATATTTTCCTCTGCGGGAAATATGGGGTTTTGAGTCCCTTTCGCTGAGGACGGTGTAGGTCTTGTCTATTCCATAGTTGGTTTTTGGAACGGTACCTGTGCTTATATCAAACTCTGGTTTTATGCATCACCCCACCTCTCCTTTCCCCTTAAGCAGGTATAAGAGTGTTTTCTAAATGTGAGACACTGTTCTCTTTCCTAACTCAGTTCAAGTGTAGCCATGTTTACAGGATCTTCATAAGTGATATCTTATGATAAGTTTCTTTTTCTGTGTGACTTATTTCACTTAGAATCATCGTACCTGAATCCACCCATTTTGCTGCTACTGGTCTTATGACATTGATTTCATGGCTGAGGGATATTCCATCGTACGTAAGTACCACAATTTTTTGAACCATGTTTATATTTTCTGGGATACTTAAGGTGTATCCAAGTTCAGGTCCTTGTATGCAGTGCAGCCCTAAATTTTGGGGTGGCTCTGTCTTATTGATTTTCAGTTTTCCCAAGGTATATTCCCTAGACTGGTAGTGCCCTTCGCTCTGTAGCTCTGTTCTTTACTTGTTTTAGGGAACAGAATGCACTCCTCCAGAGAGGCAGTTGGCAATTTACATCCCGCCCATCAGCATAACAAGGCTCCCTGTTCTCCAGGGCCTGTCTTGCCTTTCTTGTTCTTACACATTTTGTGGAGGTCCCCTTTGACTGTTGGGAAGTGATACTTCTTTGTAGTGCAGATTTGCATTGCCCGCTTGCTTGCTTGGCCAAAAAGGGCGTATGCGTTTTCTCCTGAATATATTCAGGAGAAAACGCATACGCCCTTTTTGGCCAAGTGCATCATTGTCGAAGTTGTGCCCCTCTTCCTGTGCTTTAAAGGCGATTCCAACGTACCTCTTGAAATCTGTTTCCTGCTATTCTGCCTCGCTTTCAAGTCCGCCTCGTTGCCTTCCCTCAACAGATTTTTGGACGATAGTTGTCCTTTATTACTCGGCCAGTTTGTGAATTGCTGTGCCCCTGAGCTCCATTTTTCAACTCGTTTTTGGTGAGCTGACCGCAAGTCCAAAATTTTGGTTCAGGACCTATACTGGTTCCCGGTGGGTGGCTGAGAATTTGGTTAATTCTTCTTCCTGCCGGGAAATTACAGTGATATGTGCCCGTCCAAATGCCTAACAGCTACTCTCTCATTGGTTCTCCCTCTTCCCTTTCATCCTCTGCCAAATTGGCAACCTGTGTGAACCAACAGGTTAAAGGGGCTGTCTCTCCAAGTTGGGAGGTTGATAGTAAAGCAGACGGAAAGTCAAACCGGAGCACCAGGAGAGGGACTATGCGTTGAGTTTTAGAAACCTTTCGTATTCACAGTGTGTCCGTTCTCTAGGTTTCCCGCACATGTTATAGCTGTAGTAATATTCCCTTCAACCTGGAGAGTTTGGACCCATGGAATGGGTGCCATGCATTATTGCTTTAAAGGGTCTGCATTTGCTCACCCAATCTCACCAATCGTCTCAGTCCCAAGTGTCCCTCCTTATGCCACATCCAGCTGTCGTTGTAGATAGGGTCATTCCAGCTTTCATCAGAGACCCTGAAGGAATTGTAAAGAATTTCCCAGTTTTTTTGTTTTGTTTTTGAAATTCCTTTTTATAGTGGGTTTGAGCTGATTCTCGCTGCCATGTTTATGCCAGTCTAGACACAGTTGATTCCCTTACGGAGACATATCAATACATAGGTTTTAAGATTCTTACTAGTCAGATATTTTCCTCTGCGGGAAATATGGGGTTTTGAGTCCCTTTCGCTGAGGACGGTGTAGGTCTTGTCTATTCCATAGTTGGTTTTTGGAACGGTACCTGTGCTTATATCAAACTCTGGTTTTATGCATCACCCCACCTCTCCTTTCCCCTTAAGCAGGTATAAGAGTGTTTTCTAAATGTGAGACACTGTTCTCTTTCCTAACTCAGTTCAAGTGTAGCCATGTTTACAGGATCTTCATAAGTGATATCTTATGATAAGTTTCTTTTTCTGTGTGACTTATTTCACTTAGAATCATCGTACCTGAATCCACCCATTTTGCTGCTACTGGTCTTATGACATTGATTTCATGGCTGAGGGATATTCCATCGTACGTAAGTACCACAATTTTTTGAACCATGTTTATATTTTCTGGGATACTTAAGGTGTATCCAAGTTCAGGTCCTTGTATGCAGTGCAGCCCTAAATTTTGGGGTGGCTCTGTCTTATTGATTTTCAGTTTTCCCAAGGTATATTCCCTAGACTGGTAGTGCCCTTCGCTCTGTAGCTCTGTTCTTTACTTGTTTTAGGGAACAGAATGCACTCCTCCAGAGAGGCAGTTGGCAATTTACATCCCGCCCATCAGCATAGAAGGCTCCCTGTTCTCCAGGGCCTGTCTTGCCTTTCTTGTTCTTACACATTTTCTGGAGGTCCCCTTTGACTGTTGGGAAGTGATACTTCTTTGTAGTGCAGATTTGCATTGCCCGCTTGCTTGCTTGGCCAAAAAGGGCGTATGCGTTTTCTCCTGAATATATTCAGGAGAAAACGCATACGCCCTTTTTGGCCAAGTGCATCATTGTCGAAGTTGTGCCCCTCTTCCTGTGCTTTAAAGGCGATTCCAACGTACCTCTTGAAATCTGTTTCCTGCTATTCTGCCTCGCTTTCAAGTCCGCCTCGTTGCCTTCCCTCAACAGATTTTTGGACGATAGTTGTCCTTTATTACTCGGCCAGTTTGTGAATTGCTGTGCCCCTGAGCTCCATTTTTCAACTCGTTTTTGGTGAGCTGACCGCAAGTCCAAAATTTTGGTTCAGGACCTATACTGGTTCCCAGTGGGTGGCTGAGAATTTGGTTAATTCTTCTTCCTGCCGGGAAATTACAGTGATATGTGCCCGTCCAAATGCCTAACAGCTACTCTCTCATTGGTTCTCCCTCTTCCCTTTCATCCTCTGCCAAATTGGCAACCTGTGCGAACCAAGAGGTTAAAGGGGCTGTCTCTCCAAGTTGGGAGGTTGATAGTAAAGCAGACGGAAAGTCAAACCGGAGCACCAGGAGAGGGACTATGCGTTGAGTTTTAGAAACCTTTCGTATTCACAGTGTGTCCGTTCTCTAGGTTTCCCGCACATGTTATAGCTGTAGTAATATTCCCTTCAACCTGGAGAGTTCGGACCCATGGAATGGGTGCCATGCATTATTGCTTTAAAGGGTCTGCATTTGCTCACCCAATCTCACCAACCGTCTCAGTCCCAAGTGTCCCTCCTTATGCCACATCCAGCTGTCGTTGTAGATAGGGTCATTCCAGCTTTCATCAGAGACCCTGAAGGAATTGTAAAGAATTTCCCAGTTTTTTTGTTTTGTTTTTGAAATTCCTTTTTATAGTGGGTTTGAGCTGATTCTCGCTGCCATGTTTATGCCAGTCTAGACACAGTTGATTCCCTTACGGAGACATATCAATACATAGGTTTTAAGATTCTTACTAGTCAGATATTTTCCTCTGTGGGAAATATGGGGTTTTGAGTCCCTTTCGCTGACGACGGTGGAGGTCTTGTCTATTCCATAGTTGGTTTTTGGAACGGTACCTGTGCTTATATCAAACTCTGGTTTTATGCATCACCCCACCTCTCCTTCCCCCTTAAGCAGGTATAAGAGTGTTTTCTAAATGTGAGACACTGTTCTCTTTCCTAACTCAGTTCAAGTGTAGCCATGTTTACAGGATCTTCATAAGTGATATCTTATGATAAGTTTCTTTTTCTGTGTGACTTATTTCACTTAGAATCATCGTACCTGAATCCACCCATTTTGCTGCTACTGGTCTTATGACATTGATTTCATGGCTGAGGGATATTCCATCGTACGTAAGTACCACAATTTTTTGAACCATGTTTATATTTTCTGGGATACTTAAGGTGTATCCAAGTTGAGGTCCTTGTATGCAGTGCAGCCTTAAATTTTGGGGTGGCTCTGTCTTATTGATTTTCAGTTTTCCCAAGGTATATTCCCTAGACTGGTAGTGCCCTTGGCTCTGTAGCTCTGTTCTTTACTTGTTTTAGGGAACAGAATGCACTCCTCCAGAGAGGCAGTTGGCAATTTACATCCCGCCCATCAGCATAACAAGGCTCCCTGTTCTCCAGGGCCTGTCTTGCCTTTCTTGTTCTTAAACATTGTGTGGATGTCCCTTTTGACCAGTGGGAAGTGATACTTCTTTTTAGTGCAGATTTGCATTGCCCGCTTCCTTGCTTGGCCAAAAAGGGCGTATGCGTTTTCTCCTGAATATATTCAGGAGAAAACGCATACGCCCTTTTTGGCCAAGTGCATCATTGTCGAACTTGTGCCCCTCTTCCTGTGCTTTAAAGGCGATTCCAACGTACCTCTTGAAATCTGTTTCCTGCTATTCTGCCTCGCTTTCAAGTCCGCCTCGTTGCCTTCCCTCAACAGATTTTTGGACGATAGTTGTCCTTTATTACTCGGCCAGTTTGTGAATTGCTGTGCCCCTGAGCTCCATTTTTCAACTCGTTTTTGGTGAGCTGACCGCAAGTCCAAAATTTTGGTTCAGGACCTATACTGGTTCCCGGTGGGTGGCTGAGAATTTGGTTAATTCTTCTTCCTGCCGGGAAATTACAGTGATATGTGCCCGTCCAAATGCCTAACAGCTACTCTCTCATTGGTTCTCCCTCTTCCCTTTCATCCTCTGCCAAATTGGCAACCTGTGCGAACCAAGAGGTTAAAGGCGCTGTCTCTCCAAGTTGGGAGGTTGATAGTAAAGCAGACGGAAAGTCAAACCGGAGCACCAGGAGAGGGACTATGCGTTGAGTTTTAGAAACCTTTCGTATTCACAGTGTGTCCGTTCTCTAGGTTTCCCGCACATGTTATAGCTGTAGTAATATTCCCTTCAACCTGGAGAGTTCGGACCCATGGAATGGGTGCCATGCATTATTGCTTTAAAGGGTCTGCATTTGCTCACCCAATCTCACCAATCGTCTCAGTCCCAAGTGTCCCTCCTTATGCCACATCCAGCTGTCGTTGTAGATAGGGTCATTCCAGCTTTCATCAGAGACCCTGAAGGAATTGTAAAGAATTTCCCAGTTTTTTTGTTTTGTTTTTGAAATTCCTTTTTATAGTGGGTTTGAGCTGATTCTCGCTGCCATGTTTATGCCAGTCTAGACACACATGATTCCCTTATGGAGACATATCAATACATAGGTTTTAAGATTCTTACTAGTCAGATATTTTCCTCTGCGGGAAATATGGGGTTTTGAGTCCCTTTCGCTGAGGACGGTGTAGGTCTTGTCTATTCCATAGTTGGTTTTTGGAACGGTACCTGTGCTTATATCAAACTCTGGTTTTATGCATCACCCCACCTCTCCTTCTCCCTTAAGCAGGTATAAGAGTGTTTTCTAAATGTGAGACACTGTTCTCTTTCCTAACTCAGTTCAAGTTTAGCCATGTTTACAGGATCTTCATAAGTGATATCTTATGATAAGTTTCTTTTTCTGTGTGACTTATTTCACTTAGAATCATCGTACCTGAATCCACCCATTTTGCTGCTACTGGTCTTATGACATTGATTTCATGGCTGAGGGATATTCCATCGTACGTAAGTACCACAATTTTTTGAACCATGTTTATATTTTCTGGGATACTTAAGGTGTATCCAAGTTCAGGTCCTTGTATGCAGTGCAGCCCTAAATTTTGGGGTGGCTCTGTCTTACTGATTTTCAGTTTTCCCAAGGTATATTCCCTAGACTGGTAGTGCCCTTGGCTCTGTAGCTCTGTTCTTTACTTGTTTTAGGGAACAGAATGCACTCCTCCAGAGAGGCAGTTGGCAATTTACATCCCGCCCATCAGCATAACAAGGCTCCCTGTTCTCCAGGGCCTGTCTTGCCTTTCTTGTTCTTACACATTTTGTGGATGTCCCTTTTGACCGGTGGGAAGTGATACTTCTTTGTAGTGCAGATTTGCATTGCCCGCTTGCTTGCTTGGCCAAAAAGGGCGTATGCGTTTTCTCCTGAATATATTCAGGAGAAAACGCATACGCCCTTTTTGGCCAAGTGCATCATTGTCGAAGTTGTGCCCCTCTTCCTGTGCTTTAAAGGCGATTCCAACGTACCTCTTGAAATCTGTTTCCTGCTATTCTGCCTCGCTTTCAAGTCCGCCTCGTTGCCTTCCCTCAACAGATTTTTGGACGATAGTTGTCCTTTATTACTCGGACAGTTTGTGAATTGCTGTGCCCCTGAGCTCCATTTTTCAACTCGTTTTTGGTGAGCTGACTGCAAGTCCAAAATTTTGGTTCAGGACCTATACTGGTTCCCGGTGGGTGGCTGAGAATTTGGTTAATTCTTCTTCCTGCCGGGAAATTACAGTGATATGTGCCCGTCCAAATGCCTAACAGCTACTCTCTCATTGGTTCTCCCTCTTCCCTTTCATCCTCTGCCAAATTGGCAACCTGTGCGAACCAAGAGGTTAAAGGCGCTGTCTCTCCAAGTTGGGAGGTTGATAGTAAAGCAGACGGAAAGTCAAACCGGAGCACCATTAGAGGGACTATGCGTTGAGTTTTAGAAACCTTTCGTATTCACAGTGTGTCTGTTCTCTAGGTTTCCCGCACATGTTATAGCTGTAGTAATATTCCCTTCAACCTGGAGAGTTTGGACCCATGGAATGGGTGCCATGCATTATTGCTTTAAAGGGTCTGCATTTGCTCACCCAATCTCACCAATCGTCTCAGTCCCAAGTGTCCCTCCTTATGCCACATCCAGCTGTCGTTGTAGATAGGGTCATTCCAGCTTTCATCAGAGACCCTGAAGGAATTGTAAAGAATTTCCCAGTTTTTTTGTTTTGTTTTTGAAATTCCTTTTTATAGTGGGTTTGAGCTGATTCTCGCTGCCATGTTTATGCCAGTCTAGACACACTTGATTCCCTTATGGAGACATATCAATACATAGGTTTTAAGATTCTTACTAGTCAGATATTTTCCTCTGCGGGAAATATGGGGTTTTGAGTCCCTTTCGCTGAGGACGGTGTAGGTCTTGTCTATTCCATAGTTGGTTTTTGGAACGGTACCTGTGCTTATATCAAACTCTGGTTTTATGCATCACCCCACCTCTCCTTCCCCCTTAAGCAGGTATAAGAGTGTTTTCTAAATGTGAGACACTGTTCTCTTTCCTAACTCAGTTCAAGTGTAGCCATGTTTACAGGATCTTCATAAGTGATATCTTATGATAAGTTTCTTTTTCTGTGTGACTTATTTCACTTAGAATCATCGTACCTGAATCCACCCATTTTGCTGCTACTGGTCTTATGACATTGATTTCATGGCTGAGGGATATTCCATCGTACGTAAGTACCACAATTTTTTGAACCATGTTTATATTTTCTGGGATACTTAAGGTGTATCCAAGTTCAGGTCCTTGTATGCAGTGCAGCCCTAAATTTTGGGGTGGCTCTGTCTTATTGATTTTCAGTTTTCCCAAGGTATATTCCCTAGACTGGTAGTGCCCTTGGCTCTGTAGCTCTGTTCTTTACTTGTTTTAGGGAACAGAATGCACTCCTCCAGAGAGGCAGTTGGCAATTTACATCCCGCCCATCAGCATAACAAGGCTCCCTGTTCTCGAGGGCCTGTCTTGCCTTTCTTGTTCTTACACATTTTGTGGATGTCCCTTTTGACCGGTGGGAAGTGATACTTCTTTGTAGTGCAGATTTGCATTGCCCACTTGCTTGCTTGGCCAAAAAGGGCGTATGCGTTTTCTCCTGAATATATTCAGGAGAAAACGCATAGGCCCTTTTTGGCCAAGTGCGTCATTGTCGAAGTTGTGCCCCTCTTCCTGTGCTTTAAAGGCGATTCCAACGTACCTCTTGAAATCTGTTTCCTGCTATTCTGCCTCGCTTTCAAGTCCGCCTCGTTGCCTTCCCTCAACAGATTTTTGGACGATAGTTGTCCTTTATTACTCGGCCAATTTGTGAATTGCTGTGCCCCTGAGCTCCATTTTTCAACTCGTTTTTGGTGAGCTGACCGCAAGTCCAAAATTTTGGTTCAGGACCTATACTGGTTCCCGGTGGGTGGCTGAGAATTTGGTTAATTCTTCTTCCTGCCGGGAAATTACAGTGATATGTGCCCGTCCAAATGCCTAACAGCTACTCTCTCATTGGTTCTCCCTCTTCCCTTTCATCCTCTGCCAAATTGGCAACCTGTGCGAACCAAGAGGTTAAAGGGGCTGTCTCTCCAAGTTGGGAGGTTGATAGTAAAGCAGACGGAAAGTCAAACCGGAGCACCAGGAGAGGGACTGTTCGTTGAGTTTTAGAAACCTTTCGTATTCACAGTGTGTCCATTCTCTAGGTTTCCCGCACATGTTATAGCTGTAGTAATATTCCCTTCAACCTGGAGAGTTCGGACCCATGGAATGGGTGCCATGCATTATTGCTTTAAAGGGTCTGCATTTGCTCACCCAATCTCACCAATCGTATCAGTCCCAAGTGTCCCTCCTTATGCCACATGCAGCTGTCGTTGTAGATAGGGTCATTCCAGCTTTCATCAGAGACCCTGAAGGAATTGTAAAGAATTTCCCAGTTTTTTTGTTTTGTTTTTGAAATTCCTTTTTATAGTGGGTTTGAGCTGATTCTCGCTGCCATGTTTATGCCAGTCTAGACACACTTGATTCCCTTACGGAGACATATCAATACATAGGTTTTAAGATTCCTACTAGTCAGATATTTTCCTCTGCGGGAAATATGGGGTTTTGAGTCCCTTTCACTGAGGACGGTGTAGGTCTTGTCTATTCCATAGTTGGTTTTTGGAACAGTACCTGTGCTTATATCAAACTGTGGTTTTATGCATCACCCCACCTCTCCTTCCCCCTTAAGCAGGTATAAGAGTGTTTTCTAAATGTGAGACACTGTTCTCTTTCCTAACTCAGTTCAAGTGTAGCCATGTTTACAGGATCTTCATAAGTGATATCTTATGATAAGTTTCTTTTTCTGTGTGACTTATTTCACTTAGAATCATCGTACCTGAATCCACCCATTTTGCTGCTACTGGTCTTATGACATTGATTTCATGGCTGAGGGATATTCCATCGTACGTAAGTACCACAATTTTTTGAACCATGTTTATATTTCCTGGGATATTTATTTTGTACCCAAGTTGAGGTCCTTGTAAGCAGTGCAGCCCTAAATTTTTGGGTGGCTCTGTCTTATTGATTTTCAGTTTTCCCAAGGTATATTCCCTAGACTGGTAGTGCCCTTCGCTCTGTAGCTCTGTTCTTTACTTGTTTTAGGGAACAGAATGCACTCCTCCAGAGAGGCAGTTGGCAAGTTACATCCCGCCCATCAGCATAACAAGGCTCCCTGTTCTCCAGGGCCTGTCTTGCCTTTCTTGTTCTTACACATTTTGTGGATGTCCCTTTTGACCGGTGGGAAGTGATACTTCTTTGTAGTGCAGATTTGCATTGCCCGCTTGCTTGCTTGGCCAAAAAGGGCGTATGCGTTTTCTCCTGAATATATTCAGGAGAAAACGCATACGCCCTTTTTGGCCAAGTGCATCATTGTCGAAGTTGTGCCCCTCTTCCTGTGCTTTAAAGGCGATTCCAACGTACCTCTTGAAATCTGTTTCCTGCTATTCTGCCTCGCTTTCAAGTCCGCCTCGTTGCCTTCCCTCAACAGATTTTTGGACGATAGTTGTCCTTTATTACTCGGACAGTTTGTGAATTGCTGTGCCCCTGATCTCCATTTTTCAACTCGTTTTTGGTGAGCTGACCGCAAGTCCAAAATTTTGGTTCAGGACCTATACTGGTTCCCGGTGGGTGGCTGAGAATTTGGTTAATTCTTCTTCCTGCCGGGAAATTACAGTGATATGTGCCCGTCCAAATGCCTAACAGCTACTCTCTCATTGGTTCTCCCTCTTCCCTTTCATCCTCTGCCAAATTGGCAACCTGTGCGAACCAAGAGGTTAAAGGCGCTGTCTCTCCAAGTTGGGAGGTTGATAGTAAAGCAGACGGAAAGTCAAACCGGAGCACCATTAGAGGGACTATGCGTTGAGTTTTAGAAACCTTTCGTATTCACAGTGTGTCCGTTCTCTAGGTTTCCCGCACATGTTATAGCTGTAGTAATATTCCCTTCAACCTGGAGAGTTCGGACCCATGGAATGGGTGCCATGCATTATTGCTTTAAAGGGTCTGCATTTGCTCACCCAATCTCACCAATCGTCTCA
Source organism: Hyperoodon ampullatus (assembly GCF_949752795.1). NCBI lineage: Eukaryota > Metazoa > Chordata > Mammalia > Artiodactyla > Ziphiidae > Hyperoodon > Hyperoodon ampullatus. The sequence goes on along the minus strand of NW_027640462.1, from coordinate 548,666 downwards.
GTCCCAAGTGTCCCTCCTTATGCCACATCCAGCTGTCGTTGTAGATAGGGTCATTCCAGCTTTCATCAGAGACCCTGAAGGAATTGTAAAGAATTTCCCAGTTTTTTTGTTTTGTTTTTGAAATTCCTTTTTATAGTGGGTTTGAGCTGATTCTCGCTGCCATGTTTATGCCAGTCTAGACACACTTGATTCCCTTATGGAGACATATCAATACATAGGTTTTAAGATTCTTACTAGTCAGATATTTTCCTCTGCGGGAAATATGGGGTTTTGAGTCCCTTTCGCTGAGGACGGTGTAGGTCTTGTCTATTCCATAGTTGGTTTTTGGAACGGTACCTGTGCTTATATCAAACTCTGGTTTTATGCATCACCCCACCTCTCCTTCCCCCTTAAGCAGGTATAAGAGTGTTTTCTAAATGTGAGACACTGTTCTCTTTCCTAACTCATTTCAAGTGTAGCCATGTTTACAGGATCTTCATAAGTGATATCTTATGATAAGTTTCTTTTTCTGTGTGACTTATTTCACTTAGAATCATCGTACCTGAATCCACCCATTTTGCTGCTACTGGTCTTATGACATTGATTTCATGGCTGAGGGATATTCCATCGTACGTAAGTACCACAATTTTTTGAACCATGTTTATATTTTCTGGGATACTTAAGGTGTATCCAAGTTCAGGTATTGTATGCAGTGCAGCCCTAAATTTTGGGGTGGCTCTGTCTTATTGATTTTCAGTTTTCCCAAGGTATATTCCCTAGACTGGTAGTGCCCTTGGCTCTGTAGCTCTGTTCTTTACTTGTTTTAGGGAACAGAATGCACTCCTCCAGAGAGGCAGTTGGCAATTTACATCCCGCCCATCAGCATAACAAGGCTCCCTGTTCTCGAGGGCCTGTCTTGCCTTTCTTGTTCTTACACATTTTGTGGATGTCCCTTTTGACCGGTGGGAAGTGATACTTCTTTGTAGTGCAGATTTGCATTGCCCACTTGCTTGCTTGGCCAAAAAGGGCGTATGCGTTTTCTCCTGAATATATTCAGGAGAAAACGCATAGGCCCTTTTTGGCCAAGTGCGTCATTGTCGAAGTTGTGCCCCTCTTCCTGTGCTTTAAAGGCGATTCCAACGTACCTCTTGAAATCTGTTTCCTGCTATTCTGCCTCGCTTTCAAGTCCGCCTCGTTGCCTTCCCTCAACAGATTTTTGGACGATAGTTGTCCTTTGTTACTCGGCCAATTTGTGAATTGCTGTGCCCCTGAGCTCCATTTTTCAACTCGTTTTTGGTGAGCTGACCGCAAGTCCAAAATTTTGGTTCAGGACCTATACTGGTTCCCGGTGGGTGGCTGAGAATTTGGTTAATTCTTCTTCCTGCCGGGAAATTACAGTGATATGTGCCCGTCCAAATGCCTAACAGCTACTCTCTCATTGGTTCTCCCTCTTCCCTTTCATCCTCTGCCAAATTGGCAACCTGTGCGAACCAAGAGGTTAAAGGGGCTGTCTCTCCAAGTTGGGAGGTTGATAGTAAAGCAGACGGAAAGTCAAACCGGAGCACCAGGAGAGGGACTGTTCGTTGAGTTTTAGAAACCTTTCGTATTCACAGTGTGTCCGTTCTCTAGGTTTCCCGCACATGTTATAGCTGTAGTAATATTCCCTTCAACCTGGAGAGTTCGGACCCATGGAATGGGTGCCATGCATTATTGCTTTAAAGGGTCTGCATTTGCTCACCCAATCTCACCAATCGTCTCAGTCCCAAGTGTCCCTCCTTATGCCACATGCAGCTGTCGTTGTAGATAGGGTCATTCCAGCTTTCATCAGAGACCCTGAAGGAATTGTAAAGAATTTCCCAGTTTTTTTGTTTTGTTTTTGAAATTCCTTTTTATAGTGGGTTTGAGCTGATTCTCGCTGCCATGTTTATGCCAGTCTAGACACACTTGATTCCCTTACGGAGACATATCAATACATAGGTTTTAAGATTCTTACTAGTCAGATATTTTCCTCTGCGGGAAATATGGGGTTTTGAGTCCCTTTCACTGAGGACGGTGTAGGTCTTGTCTATTCCATAGTTGGTTTTTGGAACAGTACCTGTGCTTATATCAAACTGTGGTTTTATGCATCACCCCACCTCTCCTTCCCCCTTAAGCAGGTATAAGAGTGTTTTCTAAATGTGAGACACTGTTCTCTTTCCTAACTCAGTTCAAGTGTAGCCATGTTTACAGGATCTTCATAAGTGATATCTTATGATAAGTTTCTTTTTCTGTGTGACTTATTTCACTTAGAATCATCGTACCTGAATCCACCCATTTTGCTGCTACTGGTCTTATGACATTGATTTCATGGCTGAGGGATATTCCATCGTACGTAAGTACCACAATTTTTTGAACCATGTTTATATTTCCTGGGATATTTATTTTGTACCCAAGTTGAGGTCCTTGTAAGCAGTGCAGCCCTAAATTTTTGGGTGGCTCTGTCTTATTGATTTTCAGTTTTCCCAAGGTATATTCCCTAGACTGGTAGAGCCCTTGGCTCTGTAGCTCTGTTCTTTACTTGTTTTAGGGAACAGAATGCACTCCTCCAGAGAGGCAGTTGGCAATTTACATCCCGGCCATCAGCGTAACAAGGCTCCCTGTTCTCCAGGGCCTGTCTTGCCTTTCTTGTTCTTACACATTTTGTGGATGTCCCTTTTGACCGGTGGGAAGTGATACTTCTTTGTAGTGCAGATTTGCATTGCCCGCTTGCTTGCTTGGCCAAAAAGGGCGTATGCGTTTTCTCCTGAATATATTCAGGAGAAAACGCATACGCCCTTTTTGTCCAAGTGCATCATTGTCGAAGTTGTGCCCCTCTTCCTGTGCTTTAAAGGCAATTCCAACGTACCTCTTGAAATCTGTTTCCTGCTATTCTGCCTCGCTTTCAAGTCCGCCTCGTTGCCTTCCCTCAACAGATTTATGGACGATAGTTGTCCTTTATTACTCGGCCAGTTTGTGAATTGCTGTGCCCCTGAGCTCCATTTTTCAACTCATTTTTGGTGAGCTGACCGCAAGTCCAAAATTTTGGTTCAGGACCTATACTGGTTCCCGGTGGGTGGCTGAGAATTTGGTTAATTCTTCTTCCTGCCGGGAAATTACAGTGATATGTGCCCGTCCAAATGCCTAACAGCTACTCTCTCATTGGTTCTCCCTCTTCCCTTTCATCCTCTGCCAAATTGGCAACCTGTGCGAACCAGGAGGTTAAAGGGGCTGTCTCTTCAATTTCGGAGAATGATAGTAAAGCAGCCGGAAAGTCAAACCGGAGCACCAGGAGAGGGTTTATTCTTTGAGTTTTAGAAACCTTTCGTATTCACACTGTGTCCGTTCTCTAGGTTTCCCGCACATGTTATAGCCGTAGTAATATTCCCTTCAACCTGGAGAGTTCAGACCCATGGAATGGGTGCCATGCATTATTGCTTTAAAGCGTCTGCATTTGCTCACCCAATCTCACCAATCGTCTCAGTCCCAAGTGTCCCTCCTTATGCCACATCCAGCTGTCGTTGTAGATAGGGTCATTCCAGCTTTCATCAGAGACCCTGAAGGAATTGTAAAGAATTTCCCAGTTTTTTTGTTTTGTTTTTGAAATTCCTTTTTATAGTGGGTTTGATCTGATTCTCGCTGTCATGTTTATGCCAGTCTAGACACACTTGATTCCCTTACGGAGACATATCAATACATAGGTTTTAAGATTCTTACTAGTCAGATATTTTCCTCTGCGGGAAATATGGGGTTTTGAGTCCCTTTCGCTGAGGACGGTGTAGGTCTTGTCTATTCCATAGTTGGTTTTTGGAACGGTACCTGTGCTTATATAAAACTCTGGTTTTATGCATCACCCCACCTCTCCTTCCCCCTTAAGCAGGTATAAGTGTGTTTTCTAAATGTGAGACACTGTTCTCTTTCCTAACTCAGTTCAAGTGTAGCCATGTTTACAGGATCTTCATAAGTGATATCTTATGATAAGGTTCTTTTTCTGTGTGACTTATTTCACTTAGAATCATCGTACCTGAATCCACCCATTTTGCTGCTACTGGTCTTATGACATTGATTTCATGGCTGAGGGATATTCCATCGTACGTAAGTACCACAATTTTTTGAACCATGTTTATATTTTCTGGGATACTTAAGGTGTATCCAAGTTGAGGTCCTTGTATGCAGTGCAGCCCTAAATTTTGGGGTGGCTCTGTCTTATTGATTTTCAGTTTTCCCAAGGTATATTCCCTAGACTGGTAGTGCCCTTGGCTCTGTAGCTCTGTTCTTTACTTGTTTTAGGGAACAGAATGCACTCCTCCAGAGAGGCAGTTGGCAATTTACATCCCGCCCATCAGCATAACAAGGCTCCCTGTTCTCCAGGGCCTGTCTTGCCTTTCTTGTTCTTACACATTTTGTGGATGTCCCTTTTGACCGGTGGGAAGTGATACTTCTTTGTAGTGCAGATTTGCATTGCCCGCTTGCTTGCTTGGCCAAAAAGGGCGTATGCGTTTTCTCCTGAATATATTCAGGAGAAAACGCATACGCCCTTTTTGGCCAAGTGCATCATTGTCGAAGTTGTGCCCCTCTTCCTGTGCTTTAAAGGCGATTCCAACGTACCTCTTGAAATCTGTTTCCTGCTATTCTGCCTCGCTTTCAAGTCCGCCTCGTTGCCTTCCCTCAACAGATTTTTGGACGATAGTTGTCCTTTATTACTCGGCCAGTTTGTGAATTGCTGTGCCCCTGAGCTCCATTTTTCAACTCGTTTTTGGTGAGCTGACCGCAAGTCCAAAATTTTGGCTCAGGACCTATACTGGTTCCCGGTGGGTGTCTGAGAATTTGGTTAATTCTTCTTCCTGCCGGGATATTACAGTGATATGTGACCGTCCAAATGCCTAACAGCTACTCTCTCATTGGTTCTCCCTCTTCCCTTTCATCCTCTGCCAAATTGGCAACCTGTGCGAACCAAGAGGTTAAAGGGGCTGTCTCTCCAAGTTGGGAGGTTGATAGTAAAGCAGACGGAAAGTCAAACCGGAGCACCAGGAGTGGGACTATGCGTTGAGTTTTAGAAACCTTTCGTATTCACAGTGTGTGCGTTCTCTAGGTTTCCCGCACATGTTATAGCTGTAGTAATATTCCCTTCAACCTGGAGAGTTCGGACCCATGGAATGGGTGCCATGCATTATTGCTTTAAAGCGTCTGCATTTGCTCACCCAATCTCACCAATCGTCTCAGTCCCAAGTGTCCCTCCTTATGCCACATCCAGCTGTCGTTGTAGATAGGGTCATTCCAGCATTCATCAGAGACCCTGAAGGAATTGTAAAGAATTTCCCAGTTTTTTTGTTTTGTTTTTGAAATTCCTTTTTATAGTGGGTTTGAGCTGATTCTCGCTGCCATGTTTATGCCAGTCTAGACACAGTTGATTCCCTTACGGAGACATATCAATACATAGGTTTTAAGATTCTTACTAGTCAGATATTTTCCTCTGCGGGAAATATGGGGTTTTGAGTCCCTTTCGCTGAGGACGGTGTAGGTCTTGTCTATTCCATAGTTGGTTTTTGGAACGGTACCTGTGCTTATATCAAACTCTGGTTTTATGCATCACCCCACCTCTCCTTCCCCCTTAAGCAGGTATAAGAGTGTTTTCTAAATGTGAGACACTGTCCTCTTTCCTAACTCAGTTCAAGTGTAGCCATGTTTACAGGATCTTCATAAGTGATATCTTATGATAAGTTTCTTTTTCTGTGTGACTTATTTCACTTAGAATCATCGTACCTGAATCCACCCATTTTGCTGCTACTGGTCTTATGACATTGATTTCATGGCTGAGGGATATTCCATCGTACGTAAGTACCACAATTTTTTGAACCATGTTTATATTTTCTGGGATACTTAAGGTGTATCCAAGTTGAGGTCCTTGTATGCAGTGCAGCCTTAAATTTTGGGGTGGCTCTGTCTTATTGATTTTCAGTTTTCCCAAGGTATATTCCCTAGACTGGTAGTGCCCTTGGCTCTGTAGCTCTGTTGTTTACTTGTTTTAGGGAACAGAATGCACTCCTCCAGAGAGGCAGTTGGCAATTTACATCCCGCCCATCAGCATAACAAGGCTCCCTGTTCTCCAGGGCCTGTCTTGCCTTTCTTGTTCTTACACATTTTGTGGATGTCCCTTTTGACCTGTCGAAGTGATACTTCTTTTTAGTGCAGATTTGCATTGCCCGCTTGCTTGCTTGGCCAAAAAGGGCGAATGCGTTTTCTCCTGAATATATTCAGGAGAAAACGCATACGCCCTTTTTGGCCAAGTGCATCATTGTCGAAGTTGTGCCCCTCTTCCTGTGCTTTAAAGGCGATTCCAACGTACCTCTTGAAATCTGTTTCCTGCTATTCTGCCTCGCTTTCAAGTCCGCCTAGTTGCCTTCCCTCAGCAGATTTTTGGACGATAGTTGTCCTTTATTACTCGGCCAGTTTGTGAATTGCTGTGCCCCTGAGCTCCATTTTTCAACTCGTTTATGGTGAGCTGACCGCAAGTCCAAAATTTTGGTTCAGGACCTATACTGGTTCCCGGTGGGTGGCTGAGAATTTGGTTAATTCTTCTTCCTGCCGGGAAATTACAGTGATATGTGCCCGTCCAAATGCCTAACAGCTACTCTCTCATTGGTTCTCCCTCTTCCCTTTCATCCTCTGCCAAATTGGCAACCTGTGTGAACCAAGAGGTTAAAGGGGCTGTCTCTCCAAGTTGGGAGGTTGATAGTAAAGCAGACGGAAAGTCAAACCGGAGCACCAGGAGAGGGACTATGCGTTGAGTTTTAGAAACCTTTCGTATTCACAGTGTGTCCGTTCTCTAGGTTTCCCGCACATATTATAGCTGTAGTAATATTCCCTTCAACCTGGAGAGTTCGGACCCATGGAATGGGTGCCATGCATTATTGCTTTAAAGGGTCTGCATTTGCTCACCCAATCTCACCAACCGTCTCAGTCCCAAGTGTCCCTCCTTATGCCACATCCAGCTGTCGTTGTTGATAGGGTCATTCCAGCTTTCATCAGAGACCCTGAAGGAATTGTAAAGAATTTCCCAGTTTTTTTGTTTTGTTTTTGAAATTCCTTTTTATAGTGGGTTTGAGCTGATTCTCGCTGCCATGTTTATTCCAGTCTAGACACACTTGATTCCCTTACGGAGACATATCAATACATAGGTTTTAAGATTCTTACTAGTCAGATATTTTCCTCTGCGGGAAATATGGGGTTTTGAGTCCCTTTCGCTGAGGACAGTGTAGGTCTTGTCTATTCCATAGTTGGTTTTTGGAACGGTACCTCTGCTTATATCAAACTCTGGTTTTATGCATCACCCCACCTCTCCTTCCCCCTTAAGCAGGTATAAGAGTGTTTTCTAAATGTGAGACACTGTCCTCTTTCCTAACTCAGTTCAAGTGTAGCCATGTTTACAGGATCTTCATAAGTGATATCTTATGATAAGTTTCTTTTTCTGTGTGACTTATTTCACTTAGAATCATCGTACCTGAATCCACCCATTTTGCTGCTACTGGTCTTATGACATTGATTTCATGGCTGAGGGATATTCCATCGTACGTAAGTACCACAATTTTTTGAACCATGTTTATATTTTCTGGGATACTTAAGGTGTATCCAAGTTGAGGTCCTTGTATGCAGTGCAGCCCTAAATTTTGGGGTGGCTCTGTCTTATTGATTTTCAGTTTTCCCAAGGTATATTCCCTAGACTGGTAGTGCCCTTGGCTCTGTAGCTCTGTTCTTTACTTGTTTTAGGGAACAGAATGCACTCCTCCAGAGAGGCAGTTGGCAATTTACATCCCGCCCATCAGCATAACAAGGCTCCCTGTTCTCCAGGGCCTGTCTTGCCTTTCTTGTTCTTACACATTTTGTGGATGTCCCTTTTGACCGGTGGGAAGTGATACTTCTTTGTAGTGCAGATTTGCATTGCCCGCTTGCTTGCTTGGCCAAAAAGGGCGTATGCGTTTTCTCCTGAATATATTCAGGAGAAAACGCATACGCCCTTTTTGGCCAAGTGCATCATTGTCGAAGTTGTGCCCCTCTTCCTGTGCTTTAAAGGCGATTCCAACGTACCTCTTGAAATCTGTTTCCTGCTATTCTGCCTCGCTTTCAAGTCTGCCTCGTTGCCTTCCCTCAACAGATTTTTGGACGATAGTTGTCCTTTATTACTCGGCCAGTTTGTGAATTGCTGTGCCCCTGAGCTCCATTTTTCAACTCGTTTTTGGTGAGCTGACCGCAAGTCCAAAATTTTGGTTCAGGACCTATACTGGTTCCCGGTGGGTGGCTGAGAATTTGGTTAATTCTTCTTCCTGCCGGGAAATTACAGTGATATGTGCCCGTCCAAATGCCTAACAGCTACTCTCTCATTGGTTCTCCCTCTTCCCTTTCATCCTCTGCCAAATTGGCAACCTGTGTGAACCAACAGGTTAAAGGGGCTGTCTCTCCAAGTTGGGAGGTTGATAGTAAAGCAGACGGAAAGTCAAACCGGAGCACCAGGAGAGGGACTATGCGTTGAGTTTTAGAAACCTTTCGTATTCACAGTGTGTCCGTTCTCTAGGTTTCCCGCACATGTTATAGCTGTAGTAATATTCCCTTCAACCTGGAGAGTTTGGACCCATGGAATGGGTGCCATGCATTATTGCTTTAAAGGGTCTGCATTTGCTCACCCAATCTCACCAATCGTCTCAGTCCCAAGTGTCCCTCCTTATGCCACATCCAGCTGTCGTTGTAGATAGGGTCATTCCAGCTTTCATCAGAGACCCTGAAGGAATTGTAAAGAATTTCCCAGTTTTTTTGTTTTGTTTTTGAAATTCCTTTTTATAGTGGGTTTGAGCTGATTCTCGCTGCCATGTTTATGCCAGTCTAGACACAGTTGATTCCCTTACGGAGACATATCAATACATAGGTTTTAAGATTCTTACTAGTCAGATATTTTCCTCTGCGGGAAATATGGGGTTTTGAGTCCCTTTCGCTGAGGACGGTGTAGGTCTTGTCTATTCCATAGTTGGTTTTTGGAACGGTACCTGTGCTTATATCAAACTCTGGTTTTATGCATCACCCCACCTCTCCTTTCCCCTTAAGCAGGTATAAGAGTGTTTTCTAAATGTGAGACACTGTTCTCTTTCCTAACTCAGTTCAAGTGTAGCCATGTTTACAGGATCTTCATAAGTGATATCTTATGATAAGTTTCTTTTTCTGTGTGACTTATTTCACTTAGAATCATCGTACCTGAATCCACCCATTTTGCTGCTACTGGTCTTATGACATTGATTTCATGGCTGAGGGATATTCCATCGTACGTAAGTACCACAATTTTTTGAACCATGTTTATATTTTCTGGGATACTTAAGGTGTATCCAAGTTCAGGTCCTTGTATGCAGTGCAGCCCTAAATTTTGGGGTGGCTCTGTCTTATTGATTTTCAGTTTTCCCAAGGTATATTCCCTAGACTGGTAGTGCCCTTCGCTCTGTAGCTCTGTTCTTTACTTGTTTTAGGGAACAGAATGCACTCCTCCAGAGAGGCAGTTGGCAATTTACATCCCGCCCATCAGCATAACAAGGCTCCCTGTTCTCCAGGGCCTGTCTTGCCTTTCTTGTTCTTACACATTTTGTGGAGGTCCCCTTTGACTGTTGGGAAGTGATACTTCTTTGTAGTGCAGATTTGCATTGCCCGCTTGCTTGCTTGGCCAAAAAGGGCGTATGCGTTTTCTCCTGAATATATTCAGGAGAAAACGCATACGCCCTTTTTGGCCAAGTGCATCATTGTCGAAGTTGTGCCCCTCTTCCTGTGCTTTAAAGGCGATTCCAACGTACCTCTTGAAATCTGTTTCCTGCTATTCTGCCTCGCTTTCAAGTCCGCCTCGTTGCCTTCCCTCAACAGATTTTTGGACGATAGTTGTCCTTTATTACTCGGCCAGTTTGTGAATTGCTGTGCCCCTGAGCTCCATTTTTCAACTCGTTTTTGGTGAGCTGACCGCAAGTCCAAAATTTTGGTTCAGGACCTATACTGGTTCCCGGTGGGTGGCTGAGAATTTGGTTAATTCTTCTTCCTGCCGGGAAATTACAGTGATATGTGCCCGTCCAAATGCCTAACAGCTACTCTCTCATTGGTTCTCCCTCTTCCCTTTCATCCTCTGCCAAATTGGCAACCTGTGCGAACCAAGAGGTTAAAGGGGCTGTCTCTCCAAGTTGGGAGGTTGATAGTAAAGCAGACGGAAAGTCAAACCGGAGCACCAGGAGAGGGACTATGCGTTGAGTTTTAGAAACCTTTCGTATTCACAGTGTGTCCGTTCTCTAGGTTTCCCGCACATGTTATAGCTGTAGTAATATTCCCTTCAACCTGGAGAGTTCGGACCCATGGAATGGGTGCCATGCATTATTGCTTTAAAGGGTCTGCATTTGCTCACCCAATCTCACCAACCGTCTCAGTCCCAAGTGTCCCTCCTTATGCCACATCCAGCTGTCGTTGTAGATAGGGTCATTCCAGCTTTCATCAGAGACCCTGAAGGAATTGTAAAGAATTTCCCAGTTTTTTTGTTTTGTTTTTGAAATTCCTTTTTATAGTGGGTTTGAGCTGATTCTCGCTGCCATGTTTATGCCAGTCTAGACACAGTTGATTCCCTTACGGAGACATATCAATACATAGGTTTTAAGATTCTTACTAGTCAGATATTTTCCTCTGTGGGAAATATGGGGTTTTGAGTCCCTTTCGCTGAGGACGGTGGAGGTCTTGTCTATTCCATAGTTGGTTTTTGGAACGGTACCTGTGCTTATATCAAACTCTGGTTTTATGCATCACCCCACCTCTCCTTCCCCCTTAAGCAGGTATAAGAGTGTTTTCTAAATGTGAGACACTGTTCTCTTTCCTAACTCAGTTCAAGTGTAGCCATGTTTACAGGATCTTCATAAGTGATATCTTATGATAAGTTTCTTTTTCTGTGTGACTTATTTCACTTAGAATCATCGTACCTGAATCCACCCATTTTGCTGCTACTGGTCTTATGACATTGATTTCCTGGCTGAGGGATATTCCATCGTACGTAAGTACCACAATTTTTTGAACCATGTTTATATTTTCTGGGATACTTAAGGTGTATCCAAGTTGAGGTCCTTGTATGCAGTGCAGCCTTAAATTTTGGTGTGGCTCTGTCTTATTGATTTTCAGTTTTCCCAAGGTATATTCCCTAGACTGGTAGTGCCCTTGGCTCTGTAGCTCTGTTCTTTACTTGTTTTAGGGAACAGAATGCACTCCTCCAGAGAGGCAGTTGGCAATTTACATCCCGCCCATCAGCATAACAAGGCTCCCTGTTCTCCAGGGCCTGTCTTGCCTTTCTTGTTCTTACACATTTTGTGGATGTCCCTTTTGACCTGTCGAAGTGATACTTCTTTTTAGTGCAGATTTGCATTGCCCGCTTGCTTGCTTGGCCAAAAAGGGCGAATGCGTTTTCTCCTGAATATATTCAGGAGAAAACGCATACGCCCTTTTTGGCCAAGTGCATCATTGTCGAAGTTGTGCCCCTCTTCCTGTGCTTTAAAGGCGATTCCAACGTACCTCTTGAAATCTGTTTCCTGCTATTCTGCCTCGCTTTCAAGTCCGCCTAGTTGCCTTCCCTCAGCAGATTTTTGGACGATAGTTGTCCTTTATTACTCGGCCAGTTTGTGAATTGCTGTGCCCCTGAGCTCCATTTTTCAACTCGTTTATGGTGAGCTGACCGCAAGTCCAAAATTTTGGTTCAGGACCTATACTGGTTCCCGGTGGGTGGCTGAGAATTTGGTTAATTCTTCTTCCTGCCGGGAAATTACAGTGATATGTGCCCGTCCAAATGCCTAACAGCTACTCTCTCATTGGTTCTCCCTCTTCCCTTTCATCCTCTGCCAAATTGGCAACCTGTGTGAACCAAGAGGTTAAAGGGGCTGTCTCTCCAAGTTGGGAGGTTGATAGTAAAGCAGACGGAAAGTCAAACCGGAGCACCAGGAGAGGGACTATGCGTTGAGTTTTAGAAACCTTTCGTATTCACAGTGTGTCCGTTCTCTAGGTTTCCCGCACATATTATAGCTGTAGTAATATTCCCTTCAACCTGGAGAGTTCGGACCCATGGAATGGGTGCCATGCATTATTGCTTTAAAGGGTCTGCATTTGCTCACCCAATCTCACCAACCGTCTCAGTCCCAAGTGTCCCTCCTTATGCCACATCCAGCTGTCGTTGTTGATAGGGTCATTCCAGCTTTCATCAGAGACCCTGAAGGAATTGTAAAGAATTTCCCAGTTTTTTTGTTTTGTTTTTGAAATTCCTTTTTATAGTGGGTTTGAGCTGATTCTCGCTGCCATGTTTATTCCAGTCTAGACACACTTGATTCCCTTACGGAGACATATCAATACATAGGTTTTAAGATTCTTACTAGTCAGATATTTTCCTCTGCGGGAAATATGGGGTTTTGAGTCCCTTTCGCTGAGGACAGTGTAGGTCTTGTCTATTCCATAGTTGGTTTTTGGAACGGTACCTCTGCTTATATCAAACTCTGGTTTTATGCATCACCCCACCTCTCCTTCCCCCTTAAGCAGGTATAAGAGTGTTTTCTAAATGTGAGACACTGTCCTCTTTCCTAACTCAGTTCAAGTGTAGCCATGTTTACAGGATCTTCATAAGTGATATCTTATGATAAGTTTCTTTTTCTGTGTGACTTATTTCACTTAGAATCATCGTACCTGAATCCACCCATTTTGCTGCTACTGGTCTTATGACATTGATTTCATGGCTGAGGGATATTCCATCGTACGTAAGTACCACAATTTTTTGAACCATGTTTATATTTTCTGGGATACTTAAGGTGTATCCAAGTTGAGGTCCTTGTATGCAGTGCAGCCCTAAATTTTGGGGTGGCTCTGTCTTATTGATTTTCAGTTTTCCCAAGGTATATTCCCTAGACTGGTAGTGCCCTTGGCTCTGTAGCTCTGTTCTTTACTTGTTTTAGGGAACAGAATGCACTCCTCCAGAGAGGCAGTTGGCAATTTACATCCCGCCCATCAGCATAACAAGGCTCCCTGTTCTCCAGGGCCTGTCTTGCCTTTCTTGTTCTTACACATTTTGTGGATGTCCCTTTTGACCGGTGGGAAGTGATACTTCTTTGTAGTGCAGATTTGCATTGCCCGCTTGCTTGCTTGGCCAAAAAGGGCGTATGCGTTTTCTCCTGAATATATTCAGGAGAAAACGCATACGCCCTTTTTGGCCAAGTGCATCATTGTCGAAGTTGTGCCCCTCTTCCTGTGCTTTAAAGGCGATTCCAACGTACCTCTTGAAATCTGTTTCCTGCTATTCTGCCTCGCTTTCAAGTCTGCCTCGTTGCCTTCCCTCAACAGATTTTTGGACGATAGTTGTCCTTTATTACTCGGCCAGTTTGTGAATTGCTGTGCCCCTGAGCTCCATTTTTCAACTCGTTTTTGGTGAGCTGACCGCAAGTCCAAAATTTTGGTTCAGGACCTATACTGGTTCCCGGTGGGTGGCTGAGAATTTGGTTAATTCTTCTTCCTGCCGGGAAATTACAGTGATATGTGCCCGTCCAAATGCCTAACAGCTACTCTCTCATTGGTTCTCCCTCTTCCCTTTCATCCTCTGCCAAATTGGCAACCTGTGTGAACCAACAGGTTAAAGGGGCTGTCTCTCCAAGTTGGGAGGTTGATAGTAAAGCAGACGGAAAGTCAAACCGGAGCACCAGGAGAGGGACTATGCGTTGAGTTTTAGAAACCTTTCGTATTCACAGTGTGTCCGTTCTCTAGGTTTCCCGCACATGTTATAGCTGTAGTAATATTCCCTTCAACCTGGAGAGTTTGGACCCATGGAATGGGTGCCATGCATTATTGCTTTAAAGGGTCTGCATTTGCTCACCCAATCTCACCAATCGTCTCAGTCCCAAGTGTCCCTCCTTATGCCACATCCAGCTGTCGTTGTAGATAGGGTCATTCCAGCTTTCATCAGAGACCCTGAAGGAATTGTAAAGAATTTCCCAGTTTTTTTGTTTTGTTTTTGAAATTCCTTTTTATAGTGGGTTTGAGCTGATTCTCGCTGCCATGTTTATGCCAGTCTAGACACAGTTGATTCCCTTACGGAGACATATCAATACATAGGTTTTAAGATTCTTACTAGTCAGATATTTTCCTCTGCGGGAAATATGGGGTTTTGAGTCCCTTTCGCTGAGGACGGTGTAGGTCTTGTCTATTCCATAGTTGGTTTTTGGAACGGTACCTGTGCTTATATCAAACTCTGGTTTTATGCATCACCCCACCTCTCCTTTCCCCTTAAGCAGGTATAAGAGTGTTTTCTAAATGTGAGACACTGTTCTCTTTCCTAACTCAGTTCAAGTGTAGCCATGTTTACAGGATCTTCATAAGTGATATCTTATGATAAGTTTCTTTTTCTGTGTGACTTATTTCACTTAGAATCATCGTACCTGAATCCACCCATTTTGCTGCTACTGGTCTTATGACATTGATTTCATGGCTGAGGGATATTCCATCGTACGTAAGTACCACAATTTTTTGAACCATGTTTATATTTTCTGGGATACTTAAGGTGTATCCAAGTTCAGGTCCTTGTATGCAGTGCAGCCCTAAATTTTGGGGTGGCTCTGTCTTATTGATTTTCAGTTTTCCCAAGGTATATTCCCTAGACTGGTAGTGCCCTTCGCTCTGTAGCTCTGTTCTTTACTTGTTTTAGGGAACAGAATGCACTCCTCCAGAGAGGCAGTTGGCAATTTACATCCCGCCCATCAGCATAACAAGGCTCCCTGTTCTCCAGGGCCTGTCTTGCCTTTCTTGTTCTTACACATTTTGTGGAGGTCCCCTTTGACTGTTGGGAAGTGATACTTCTTTGTAGTGCAGATTTGCATTGCCCGCTTGCTTGCTTGGCCAAAAAGGGCGTATGCGTTTTCTCCTGAATATATTCAGGAGAAAACGCATACGCCCTTTTTGGCCAAGTGCATCATTGTCGAAGTTGTGCCCCTCTTCCTGTGCTTTAAAGGCGATTCCAACGTACCTCTTGAAATCTGTTTCCTGCTATTCTGCCTCGCTTTCAAGTCCGCCTCGTTGCCTTCCCTCAACAGATTTTTGGACGATAGTTGTCCTTTATTACTCGGCCAGTTTGTGAATTGCTGTGCCCCTGAGCTCCATTTTTCAACTCGTTTTTGGTGAGCTGACCGCAAGTCCAAAATTTTGGTTCAGGACCTATACTGGTTCCCGGTGGGTGGCTGAGAATTTGGTTAATTCTTCTTCCTGCCGGGAAATTACAGTGATATGTGCCCGTCCAAATGCCTAACAGCTACTCTCTCATTGGTTCTCCCTCTTCCCTTTCATCCTCTGCCAAATTGGCAACCTGTGCGAACCAAGAGGTTAAAGGGGCTGTCTCTCCAAGTTGGGAGGTTGATAGTAAAGCAGACGGAAAGTCAAACCGGAGCACCAGGAGAGGGACTATGCGTTGAGTTTTAGAAACCTTTCGTATTCACAGTGTGTCCGTTCTCTAGGTTTCCCGCACATGTTATAGCTGTAGTAATATTCCCTTCAACCTGGAGAGTTCGGACCCATGGAATGGGTGCCATGCATTATTGCTTTAAAGGGTCTGCATTTGCTCACCCAATCTCACCAACCGTCTCAGTCCCAAGTGTCCCTCCTTATGCCACATCCAGCTGTCGTTGTAGATAGGGTCATTCCAGCTTTCATCAGAGACCCTGAAGGAATTGTAAAGAATTTCCCAGTTTTTTTGTTTTGTTTTTGAAATTCCTTTTTATAGTGGGTTTGAGCTGATTCTCGCTGCCATGTTTATGCCAGTCTAGACACAGTTGATTCCCTTACGGAGACATATCAATACATAGGTTTTAAGATTCTTACTAGTCAGATATTTTCCTCTGTGGGAAATATGGGGTTTTGAGTCCCTTTCGCTGAGGACGGTGGAGGTCTTGTCTATTCCATAGTTGGTTTTTGGAACGGTACCTGTGCTTATATCAAACTCTGGTTTTATGCATCACCC
Source organism: Hyperoodon ampullatus (assembly GCF_949752795.1). Classification (NCBI taxonomy): domain Eukaryota; kingdom Metazoa; phylum Chordata; class Mammalia; order Artiodactyla; family Ziphiidae; genus Hyperoodon; species Hyperoodon ampullatus. Next base: position 532,645 of record NW_027640462.1, on the reverse strand, counting down.
CACCTCTCCTTCCCCCTTAAGCAGGTATAAGAGTGTTTTCTAAATGTGAGACACTGTTCTCTTTCCTAACTCAGTTCAAGTGTAGCCATGTTTACAGGATCTTCATAAGTGATATCTTATGATAAGTTTCTTTTTCTGTGTGACTTATTTCACTTAGAATCATCGTACCTGAATCCACCCATTTTGCTGCTACTGGTCTTATGACATTGATTTCCTGGCTGAGGGATATTCCATCGTACGTAAGTACCACAATTTTTTGAACCATGTTTATATTTTCTGGGATACTTAAGGTGTATCCAAGTTGAGGTCCTTGTATGCAGTGCAGCCTTAAATTTTGGTGTGGCTCTGTCTTATTGATTTTCAGTTTTCCCAAGGTATATTCCCTAGACTGGTAGTGCCCTTGGCTCTGTAGCTCTGTTCTTTACTTGTTTTAGGGAACAGAATGCACTCCTCCAGAGAGGCAGTTGGCAATTTACATCCCGCCCATCAGCATAACAAGGCTCCCTGTTCTCCAGGGCCTGTCTTGCCTTTCTTGTTCTTACACATTTTGTGGATGTCCCTTTTGACCAGTGGGAAGTGATACTTCTTTGTAGTGCAGATTTGCATTGCCCGCTTCCTTGCTTGGCCAAAAAGGGCGTATGCGTTTTCTCCTGAATATATTCAGGAGAAAACGCATACGCCCTTTTTGGCCAAGTGCATCATTGTCGAACTTGTGCCCCTCTTCCTGTGCTTTAAAGGCGATTCCAACGTACCTCTTGAAATCTGTTTCCTGCTATTCTGCCTCGCTTTCAAGTCCGCCTCGTTGCCTTCCCTCAACAGATTTTTGGACGATAGTTGTCCTTTATTACTCGGCCAGTTTGTGAATTGCTTTGTCCCTGAGCTCCATTTTTCAACTCGTTTTTGGTGAGCTGACCGCAAGTCCAAAATTTTGGTTCAGGACCTATACTGGTTCCCGGTGGGTGGCTGAGAATTTGGTTAATTCTTCTTCCTGCCGGGAAATTACAGTGATATGTGCCCGTCCAAATGCCTAACAGCTACTCTCTCATTGGTTCTCCCTCTTCCCTTTCATCCTCTGCCAAATTGGCAACCTGTGCGAACCAAGAGGTTAAAGGCGCTGTCTCTCCAAGTTGGGAGGTTGATAGTAAAGCAGACGGAAAGTCAAACCGGAGCACCAGGAGAGGGACTATGCGTTGAGTTTTAGAAACCTTTCGTATTCACAGTGTGTCCGTTCTCTAGGTTTCCCGCACATGTTATAGCTGTAGTAATATTCCCTTCAACCTGGAGAGTTCGGACCCATGGAATGGGTGCCATGCATTATTGCTTTAAAGGGTCTGCATTTGCTCACCCAATCTCACCAATCGTCTCAGTCCCAAGTGTCCCTCCTTATGCCACATCCAGCTGTCGTTGTAGATAGGGTCATTCCAGCTTTCATCAGAGACCCTGAAGGAATTGTAAAGAATTTCCCAGTTTTTTTGTTTTGTTTTTGAAATTCCTTTTTATAGTGGGTTTGAGCTGATTCTCGCTGCCATGTTTATGCCAGTCTAGACACACATGATTCCCTTATGGAGACATATCAATACATAGGTTTTAAGATTCTTACTAGTCAGATATTTTCCTCTGCGGGAAATATGGGGTTTTGAGTCCCTTTCGCTGAGGACGGTGTAGGTCTTGTCTATTCCATAGTTGGTTTTTGGAACGGTACCTGTGCTTATATCAAACTCTGGTTTTATGCATCACCCCACCTCTCCTTCTCCCTTAAGCAGGTATAAGAGTGTTTTCTAAATGTGAGACACTGTTCTCTTTCCTAACTCAGTTCAAGTGTAGCCATGTTTACAGGATCTTCATAAGTGATATCTTATGATAAGTTTCTTTTTCTGTGTGACTTATTTCACTTAGAATCATCGTACCTGAATCCACCCATTTTGCTGCTACTGGTCTTATGACATTGATTTCATGGCTGAGGGATATTCCATCGTACGTAAGTACCACAATTTTTTGAACCATGTTTATATTTTCTGGGATACTTAAGGTGTATCCAAGTTCAGGTCCTTGTATGCAGTGCAGCCCTAAATTTTGGGGTGGCTCTGTCTTACTGATTTTCAGTTTTCCCAAGGTATATTCCCTAGACTGGTAGTGCCCTTGGCTCTGTAGCTCTGTTCTTTACTTGTTTTAGGGAACAGAATGCACTCCTCCAGAGAGGCAGTTGGCAATTTACATCCCACCCATCAGCATAACAAGGCTCCCTGTTCTCCAGGGCCTGTCTTGCCTTTCTTGTTCTTACACATTTTGTGGATGTCCCTTTTGACCGGTGGGAAGTGATACTTCTTTGTAGTGCAGATTTGCATTGCCCGCTTGCTTGCTTGGCCAAAAAGGGCGTATGCGTTTTCTCCTGAATATATTCAGGAGAAAACGCATACGCCCTTTTTGGCCAAGTGCATCATTGTCGAAGTTGTGCCCCTCTTCCTGTGCTTTAAAGGCGATTCCAACGTACCTCTTGAAATCTGTTTCCTGCTATTCTGCCTCGCTTTCAAGTCCGCCTCGTTGCCTTCCCTCAACAGATTTTTGGACGATAGTTGTCCTTTATTACTCGGACAGTTTGTGAATTGCTGTGCCCCTGAGCTCCATTTTTCAACTCGTTTTTGGTGAGCTGACCGCAAGTCCAAAATTTTGGTTCAGGACCTATACTGGTTCCCGGTGGGTGGCTGAGAATTTGGTTAATTCTTCTTCCTGCCGGGAAATTACAGTGATATGTGCCCGTCCAAATGCCTAACAGCTACTCTCTCATTGGTTCTCCCTCTTCCCTTTCATCCTCTGCCAAATTGGCAACCTGTGCGAACCAAGAGGTTAAAGGCGCTGTCTCTCCAAGTTGGGAGGTTGATAGTAAAGCAGACGGAAAGTCAAACCGGAGCACCATTAGAGGGACTATGCGTTGAGTTTTAGAAACCTTTCATATTCACAGTGTGTCTGTTCTCTAGGTTTCCCGCACATGTTATAGCTGTAGTAATATTCCCTTCAACCTGGAGAGTTCGGACCCATGGAATGGGTGCCATGCATTATTGCTTTAAAGGGTCTGCATTTGCTCACCCAATCTCACCAATCGTCTCAGTCCCAAGTGTCCCTCCTTATGCCACATCCAGCTGTCGTTGTAGATAGGGTCATTCCAGCTTTCATCAGAGACCCTGAAGGAATTGTAAAGAATTTCCCAGTTTTTTTGTTTTGTTTTTGAAATTCCTTTTTATAGTGGGTTTGAGCTGATTCTCGCTGCCATGTTTATGCCAGTCTAGACACACTTGATTCCCTTATGGAGACATATCAATACATAGGTTTTAAGATTCTTACTAGTCAGATATTTTCCTCTGCGGGAAATATGGGGTTTTGAGTCCCTTTCGCTGAGGACGGTGTAGGTCTTGTCTATTCCATAGTTGGTTTTTGGAACGGTACCTGTGCTTATATCAAACTCTGGTTTTATGCATCACCCCACCTCTCCTTCCCCCTTAAGCAGGTATAAGAGTGTTTTCTAAATGTGAGACACTGTTCTCTTTCCTAACTCATTTCAAGTGTAGCCATGTTTACAGGATCTTCATAAGTGATATCTTATGATAAGTTTCTTTTTCTGTGTGACTTATTTCACTTAGAATCATCGTACCTGAATCCACCCATTTTGCTGCTACTGGTCTTATGACATTGATTTCATGGCTGAGGGATATTCCATCGTACGTAAGTACCACAATTTTTTGAACCATGTTTATATTTTCTGGGATACTTAAGGTGTATCCAAGTTCAGGTCCTTGTATGCAGTGCAGCCCTAAATTTTGGGGTGGCTCTGTCTTATTGATTTTCAGTTTTCCCAAGGTATATTCCCTAGACTGGTAGTGCCCTTGGCTCTGTAGCTCTGTTCTTTACTTGTTTTAGGGAACAGAATGCACTCCTCCAGAGAGGCAGTTGGCAATTTACATCCCGCCCATCAGCATAACAAGGCTCCCTGTTCTCGAGGGCCTGTCTTGCCTTTCTTGTTCTTACACATTTTGTGGATGTCCCTTTTGACCGGTGGGAAGTGATACTTCTTTGTAGTGCAGATTTGCATTGCCCACTTGCTTGCTTGGCCAAAAAGGGCGTATGCGTTTTCTCCTGAATATATTCAGGAGAAAACGCATAGGCCCTTTTTGGCCAAGTGCGTCATTGTCGAAGTTGTGCCCCTCTTCCTGTGCTTTAAAGGCGATTCCAACGTACCTCTTGAAATCTGTTTCCTGCTATTCTGCCTCGCTTTCAAGTCCGCCTCGTTGCCTTCCCTCAACAGATTTTTGGACGATAGTTGTCCTTTATTACTCGGCCAATTTGTGAATTGCTGTGCCCCTGAGCTCCATTTTTCAACTCGTTTTTGGTGAGCTGACCGCAAGTCCAAAATTTTGGTTCAGGACCTATACTGGTTCCCGGTGGGTGGCTGAGAATTTGGTTAATTCTTCTTCCTGACGGGAAATTACAGTGATATGTGCCCGTCCAAATGCCTAACAGCTACTCTCTCATTGGTTCTCCCTCTTCCCTTTCATCCTCTGCCAAATTGGCAACCTGTGCGAACCAAGAGGTTAAAGGGGCTGTCTCTCCAAGTTGGGAGGTTGATAGTAAAGCAGACGGAAAGTCAAACCGGAGCACCAGGAGAGGGTCTATTCTTTGAGTTTTAGAAACCTTTCGTATTCACAGTGTGTCCGTTCTCTAGTTTTCCCGCACATGTTATAGCTGTAGTAATATTCCCTTCAACCTGGAGAGTTCGGACTCATGGAATGGGTGCCATGCATTATTGCTTTAAAGGGTCTGCATTTGCTCACCCAATCTCACCAATCGTCTCAGTCCCAAGTGTCCCTCCTTATGCCACATCCAGCTGTCATTGTAGATAGGGTCATTCCAGGTTTCATCAGAGACCCTGAAGGAATTGTAAAGAATTTCCCAGTTTTTTAGTTTTGTTTTTGAAATTCCTTTTTATAGTGGGTTTGAGCTGATTCTCGCTGCCATGTTTATGCCAGTCTAGACACACTTGATTCCCTTACGGAGACATATCAATACATAGGTTTTAAGATTCTTACTAGTCAGATACTTTCCTCTGCGGGAAATATGGGGTTTTGAGTCCCTTTCACTGAGGACGGTGTAGGTCTTGTCTATTCCATAGTTGGTTTTTGGAACGGTACCTGTGCTTATATCAAACTCTGGTTTTATGCATCACCCCACCTCTCCTTCCCCCTTAAGCAGGTATAAGAGTGTTTTCTAAATGTGAGACACTGTTCTCTTTCCTAACTCAGTTCAAGTGTAGCCATGTTTACAGGATCTTCATAAGTGATATCTTATGATAAGATTCTTTTTCTGTGTGACTTATTTCACTTAGAATCATCGTACCTGAATCCACCCATTTTGCTGCTACTGGTCTTATGACATTGATTTCATGGCTGAGGGATATTCCATCATACGTAAGTACCACAATTTTTTGAACCATGTTTATATTTTCTGGGATACTTAAGGTGTATCCAAGTTGAGGTCCTTGTATGCAGTGCAGCCCTAAATTTTGGGGTGGCTCTGTCTTATTGATTTTCAGTTTTCCAAAGGTATATTCCCTAGACTGCTAGTGCCCTTGGCTCTGTAGCTCTGTTCTTTACTTGTTTTAGGGAACAGAATGCACTCCTCCAGAGAGGCAGTTGGCAATTTACATCCCGCCCATCAGCATAACAAGGCTCCCTGTTCTCCAGGGCCTGTCTTGCCTTTCTTGTTCTTACACATTTTGTGGATGTCCCTTTTGACCGGTGGGAAGTGATACTTCTTTGTAGTGCAGATTTGCATTGCCTGCTTGCTTGCTTGGCCAAAAAGGGCGTATGCGTTTTCTCCTGAATATATTCAGGAGAAAACGCATACGCCCTTTTTGGCCAAGTGCATCATTGTCGAAGTTGTGCCCCTCTTCCTGTGCTTTAAAGGCGATTCCAACGTACCTCTTGAAATCTGTTTCCTGCTATTCTGCCTCGCTTTCAAGTCCGCCTCGTTGCCTTCCGTCAACAGATTTTTGGACGATAGTTGTCCTTTATTACTCAGCCAGTTTGTGAATTGCTGTGTCGCTGAGCTCCATTTTTCAACTCGTTTTTGGAGAGCTGACCGCAAGTCCAAAATTTTGGTTCAGGACCTATACTGGTTCCCAGTGGGTGGCTGAGAATTTGGTTAATTCTTCTTCCTGCCGGGAAATTACAGTGATATGTGCCCGTCCAAATGCCTAACAGCTACTCTCTCATTGGTTCTCCCTCTTCCCTTTCATCCTCTGCCAAATTGGCAACCTGTGCGAACCAAGAGGTTAAAGGGGCTGTCTCTCCAAGTTGGGAGGTTGATAGTAAAGCAGACGGAAAGTCAAACCGGAGCACCAGGAGAGGGACTATGCGTTGAGTTTTAGAAACCTTTCGTATTCACAGTGTGTCCGTTCTCTAGGTTTCCCGCACATGTTATAGCTGTAGTAATATTCCCTTCAACCTGGAGAGTTCGGACTCATGGAATGGGTGCCATGCATTATTGCTTTAAAGGGTCTGCATTTGCTCACCCAATCTCACCAATCGTCTCAGTCCCAAGTGTCCCTCCTTATGCCACATCCAGCTGTCGTTGTAGATAGGGTCATTCCAGCTTTCATCAGAGACCCTGAAGGAATTGTAAAGAATTTCCCAGTTTTTTTGTTTTGTTTTTGAAATTCCTTTTTATAGTGGGTTTGAGCTGATTCTCGCTGCCATGTTTATGCCAGTCTAGACACACTTGATTCCCTTACGGAGACATATCAATACATAGGTTTTAAGATTCTTACTAGTCAGATACTTTCCTCTGCGGGAAATATGGGGTTTTGAGTCCCTTTCACTGAGGACGGTGTAGGTCTTGTCTATTCCATAGTTGGTTTTTGGAACGGTACCTGTGCTTATATCAAACTCTGGTTTTATGCATCACCCCACCTCTCCTTCCCCCTTAAGCAGGTATAAGAGTGTTTTCTAAATGTGAGACACTGTTCTCTTTCCTAACTCAGTTCAAGTGTAGCCATGTTTACAGGATCTTCATAAGTGATATCTTATGATAAGTTTCTTTTTCTGTGTGACTTATTTCACTTAGAATCATCGTACCTGAATCCACCCATTTTGCTGCTACTGGTCTTATGACATTGATTTCATGGCTGAGGGATATTCCATCGTACGTAAGTACCACAATTTTTTGAACCATGTTTATATTTTCTGGGATACTTAAGGTGTATCCAAGTTGAGGTCCTTGTATGCAGTGCAGCCCTAAATTTTGGGGTGGCTCTGTCTTATTGATTTTCAGTTTTCCCAATGTATATTCCCTAGACTGGTAGTGCCCTTGGCTCTGTAGCTCTGTTCTTTACTTGTTTTAGGGAACAGAATGCACTCCTCCAGAGAGGCAGTTGGCAATTTACATCCCGCCCATCAGCATAACAAGGCTCCCTGTTCTCCAGGGCCTGTCTTGCCTTTCTTGTTCTTACACATTTTGTGGATGTCCCTTTTGACCGGTGGGAAGTGATACTTCTTTGTAGTGCAGATTTGCATTGCCCGCTTGCTTGCTTGGCCAAAAAGGGCGTATGCGTTTTCTCCTGAATATATTCAGGAGAAAACGCATACGCCCTTTTTGGCCAAGTGCATCATTGTCGAAGTTGTGCCCCTCTTCCTGTGCTTTAAAGGCGATTCCAACGTACCTCTTGAAATCTGTTTCCTGCTATTCTGCCTCGCTTTCAAGTCCGCCTCGTTGCCTTCCCTCAACAGATTTTTGGACGATAGTTGTCCTTTATTACTTGGCCAGTTTGTGAATTGCTGTGCCCCTGAGCTCCATTTTTCAACTCGTTTTTGGTGAGCTGACCGCAAGTCCAAAATTTTGGTTCAGGACCTATACTGGTTCCCGGTGGGTGGCTGAGAATTTGGTTAATTCTTTTTCCTGCCTGGAAATTACAGTGATATGTGCCCGTCCAAATTCCTAACAGCTACTCTCTCATTGGTTCTCCCTCTTCCCTTTCATCCTCTGCCAAATTGGCAACCTGTGCGAACCAAGAGGTTAAAGGGGCTGTCTCTCCAAGTTGGGAGGTTGATAGTAAAGCAGACGGAAAGTCAAACCGGAGCACCAGGAGAGGGACTATGCGTTGAGTTTTAGAAACCTTTCGTATTCACAGTGTGTCCGTTCCCTAGGTTTCCCGCACATGTTATAGCTGTAGTAATATTCCCTTCAACCTAGAGAGTTCGGACCCATGAAATGGGTGCCATGCATTATTGCTTTAAAGGGTCTGCATTTGCTCACCCAATCTCACCAATCGTCTCAGTCCCAAGTGTCCCTCCTTATGCCACATCCAGCTGTCGTTGTAGATAGGGTCATTCCAGCTTTCATCAGAGACCCTGAAGGAATTGTAAAGAATTTCCCAGTTTTTTTGTTTTGTTTTTGAAATTCCTTTTTATAGTGGGTTTGAGCTGATTCTCGCTGCCATGTTTATGCCAGTCTAGACACACTTGATTCCCTTACGGAGACATATCAATACATAGGTTTTAAGATTCTTACTAGTCAGATACTTTCCTCTGCGGGAAATATGGGGTTTTGAGTCCCTTTCACTGAGGACGGTGTAGGTCTTGTCTATTCCATAGTTGGTTTTTGGAACGGTACCTGTGCTTATATCAAACTCTGGTTTTATGCATCACCCCACCTCTCCTTCCCCCTTAAGCAGGTATAAGAGTGTTTTCTAAATGTGAGACACTGTTCTCTTTCCTAACTCAGTTCAAGTGTAGCCATGTTTACAGGATCTTCATAAGTGATATCTTATGATAAGTTTCTTTTTCTGTGTGACTTATTTCACTTAGAATCATCGTACCTGAATCCACCCATTTTGCTGCTACTGGTCTTATGACATTGATTTCATGGCTGAGGGATATTCCATCGTACGTAAGTACCACAATTTTTTGAACCATGTTTATATTTTCTGGGATACTTAAGGTGTATCCAAGTTGAGGTCCTTGTATGCAGTGCATCCCTAAATTTTGGGGTGGCTCTGTCTTATTGATTTTCAGTTTTCCCAAGGTATATTCCCTAGACTGGTAGTGCCCTTGGCTCTGTAGCTCTGTTCTTTACTTGTTTTAGGGAACAGAATGTACTCCTCCAGAGAGGCAGTTGGCAATTTACGTCCCGCCCATCAGCATAACAAGGCTCCCTGTTCTCCAGGGCCTGTCTTGCCTTTCTTGTTCTTACACATTTTGTGGATGTCCCTTTTGACCGGTGGGAAGTGATACTTCTTTGTAGTGCAGATTTGCATTGCCCGCTTGCTTGCTTGGCCAAAAAGGGCGTATGCGTTTTCTCCTGAATATATTCAGGAGAAAACGCATACGCCCTTTTTGGCCAAGTGCATCATTGTCGAAGTTGTGCCCCTCTTCCTGTGCTTTAAAGGCGATTCCAACGTACCTCTTGAAATCTGTTTCCTGCTATTCTGCCTCGCTTTCAAGTCCGCCTCGTTGCCTTCCCTCAACAGATTTTTGGACGATAGTTGTCCTTTATTACTCGGCCAGTTTGTGAATTGCTGTGCCCCTGAGCTCCATTTTTCAACTCGTTTTTGGTGAGCTGACCGCATGTCCAAAATTTTGGTTCAGGACCTATACTGGTTCCCGGTGGGTGGCTGAGAATTTGGTTAATTCTTTTTCCTGCCGGGAAATTACAGTGATATGTGCCCGTCCAAATTCCAACAGCTACTCTCTCATTGGTTCTCCCTCTTCCCTTTCATCCTCTGCCAAATTGGCAACCTGTGCGAACCAAGAGGTTAAAGGGGCTGTCTCTCCAAGTTGGGAGGTTGATAGTAAAGCAGACGGAAAGTCAAACCGGAGCACCAGGAGAGGTACTATGCGTTGAGTTTTAGAAACCTTTCGTATTCACAGTGTGTCCGTTCCCTAGGTTTCCCGCACATGTTATAGCTGTAGTAATATTCCCTTCAACCTGGAGAGTTCGGACCCATGAAATGGGTGCCATGCATTATTGCTTTAAAGGGTCTGCATTTGCTCACCCAATCTCACCAATCGTCTCAGTCCCAAGTGTCCCTCCTTATGCCACATCCAGCTGTCGTTGTAGATAGGGTCATTCCAGCTTTCATCAGAGACCCTGAAGGAATTGTAAAGAATTTCCCAGTTTTTTTGTTTTGTTTTTGAAATTCCTTTTTATAGTGGGTTTGAGCTGATTCTCGCTGCCATGTTTATGCCAGTCTAGACACACTTGATTCCCTTACGGAGACATATCAATACATAGGTTTTAAGATTCTTACTAGTCAGATACTTTCCTCTGTGGGAAATATGGGGTTTTGAGTCCCTTTCACTGAGGACGGTGTAGGTCTTGTCTATTCCATAGTTGGTTTTTGGAACGGTACCTGTGCTTATATCAAACTCTGGTTTTATGCATCACCCCACCTCTCCTTCCCCCTTAAGCAGGTATAAGAGTGTTTTCTAAATGTGAGACACTGTTCTCTTTCCTAACTCAGTTCAAGTGTAGCCATGTTTACAGGATCTTCATAAGTGATATCTTATGATAAGTTTCTTTTTCTGTGTGACTTATTTCACTTAGAATCATCGTACCTGAATCCACCCATTTTGCTGCTACTGGTCTTATGACATTGATTTCATGGCTGAGGGATATTCCATCGTACGTAAGTACCACAATTTTTTGAACCATGTTTATATTTTCTGGGATACTTAAGGTGTATCCAAGTTGAGGTCCTTGTATGCAGTGCAGCCCTAAATTTTGGGGTGGCTCTGTCTTATTGATTTTCAGTTTTCCCAAGGTATATTCCCTAGACTGGTAGTGCCCCTGGCTCTGTAGCTCTGTTCTTTACTTGTTTTAGGGAACAGAATGCACTCCTCCAGAGAGGCAGTTGGCAATTTACATCCCGCCCATCAGCATAACAAGGCTCCCTGTTCTCCAGGGCCTGTCTTGCCTTTCTTGTTCTTACACATTTTGTGGATGTCCCTTTTGACCGGTGGGAAGTGATACTTCTTTGTAGTGCAGATTTGCATTGCCCGCTTGCTTGCTTGGCCAAAAAGGGCGTATGCGTTTTCTCCTGAATATATTCAGGAGAAAACGCATACGCCCTTTTTGGCCAAGTGCATCATTGTCGAAGTTGTGCCCCTCTTCCTGTGCTTTAAAGGCGATTCCAACGTACCTCTTGAAATCTGTTTCCTGCTATTCTGCCTCGCTTTCAAGTCCACCTCGTTGCCTTCCCTCAACAGATTTTTGGAAGATAGTTGTCCTTTATTACTCGGCCAGTTTGTGAATTGCTGTGCCCCTGAGCTCCATTTTTCAACTCGTTTTTGGTGAGCTGACCGCATGTCCAAAATTTTGGTTCAGGACCTATACTGGTTCCCGGTGGGTGGCTGAGAATTTGGTTAATTCTTTTTCCTGCCGGGAAATTACAGTGATATGTGCCCGTCCAAATGCCAACAGCTACTCTCTCATTTTTTCTCCCTCTTCCCTTTCATCCTCTGCCAAATTGGCAACCTGTGCGAACCAAGAGGTTAAAGGGGCTGTCTCTCCAAGTTGGGAGGTTGATAGTAAAGCAGACGGAAAGTCAAACCGGAGCACCAGGAGAGGTACTATGCGTTGAGTTTTAGAAACCTTTCGTATTCACAGTGTGTCCGTTCCCTAGGTTTCCCGCACATGTTATAGCTGTAGTAATATTCCCTTCAACCTGGAGAGTTCGGACCCATGAAATGGGTGCCATGCATTATTGCTTTAAAGGGTCTGCATTTGCTCACCCAATCTCACCAATCGTCTCAGTCCCAAGTGTCCCTCCTTATGCCACATCCAGCTGTCGTTGTAGATAGGGTCATTCCAGCTTTCATCAGAGACCCTGAAGGAATTGTAAAGAATTTCCCAGTTTTTTTGTTTTGTTTTTGAAATTCCTTTTTATAGTGGGTTTGAGCTGATTCTCGCTGCCATGTTTATGCCAGTCTAGACACACTTGATTCCCTTACGGAGACATATCAATACATAGGTTTTAAGATTCTTACTAGTCAGATACTTTCCTCTGTGGGAAATATGGGGTTTTGAGTCCCTTTCACTGAGGACGGTGTAGGTCTTGTCTATTCCATAGTTGGTTTTTGGAACGGTACCTGTGCTTATATCAAACTCTGGTTTTATGCATCACCCCACCTCTCCTTCCCCCTTAAGCAGGTATAAGAGTGTTTTCTAAATGTGAGACACTGTTCTCTTTCCTAACTCAGTTCAAGTGTAGCCATGTTTACAGGATCTTCATAAGTGATATCTTATGATAAGTTTCTTTTTCTGTGTGACTTATTTCACTTAGAATCATCGTACCTGAATCCACCCATTTTGCTGCTACTGGTCTTATGACATTGATTTCATGGCTGAGGGATATTCCATCGTACGTAAGTACCACAATTTTTTGAACCATGTTTATATTTTCTGGGATACTTAAGGTGTATCCAAGTTGAGGTCCTTGTATGCAGTGCAGCCCTAAATTTTGGGGTGGCTCTGTCTTATTGATTTTCAGTTTTCCCAAGGTATATTCCCTAGACTGGTAGTGCCCCTGGCTCTGTAGCTCTGTTCTTTACTTGTTTTAGGGAACAGAATGCACTCCTCCAGAGAGGCAGTTGGCAATTTACATCCCGCCCATCAGCATAACAAGGCTCCCTGTTCTCCAGGGCCTGTCTTGCCTTTCTTGTTCTTACACATTTTGTGGATGTCCCTTTTGACCGGTGGGAAGTGATACTTCTTTGTAGTGCAGATTTGCATTGCCCGCTTGCTTGCTTGGCCAAAAAGGGCGTATGCGTTTTCTCCTGAATATATTCAGGAGAAAACGCATACGCCCTTTTTGGCCAAGTGCATCATTGTCGAAGTTGTGCCCCTCTTCCTGTGCTTTAAAGGCGATTCCAACGTACCTCTTGAAATCTGTTTCCTGCTATTCTGCCTCGCTTTCAAGTCCGCCTCGTTGCCTTCCCTCAACAGATTTTTGGACGATAGTTGTCCTTTATTACTCGGCCAGTTTGTGAATTGCTGTGTCCCTGAGCTCCATTTTTCAACTCGTTTTTGGAGAGCTGACCGCAAGTCCAAAATTTTGGTTCAGGACCTATACTGGTTCCCGGTGGGTGTCTGAGAATTTGGTTAATTCTTCTTCCTGCCGGGAAATTACAGTGATATGTGCCCGTCCAAATGCCTAACAGCTACTCTCTCATTGGTTCTCCCTCTTCCCTTTCATCCTCTGCCAAATTGGCAACCTGCGCGAACCAAGAGGTTAAATGGGCTGTCTCTCCAAGTTGGGAGGTTGATAGTAAAGCAGCCGGAAAGTCAATCCGGAGCACCAGGAGAGGGTTTATTCGTTGAGTTTTAGAAACCTTTCGTATTCACAGTGTGTCCGTTCTCTAGGTTTCCCGCACATGTTATAGCTGTAGTAATATTCCCTTCAACCTGGAGAGTTCGGACCCATGGAATGGGTGCCATGCATTATTGCTTTAAAGGGTCTGCATTTGCTCACCCAATCTCACCAATCGTCTCAGTCCCAAGTGTCCCTCCTTATGCCACATCCAGCTGTCGTTGTAGATAGGGTCATTCCAGCTTTCATCAGAGACCCTGAAGGAATTGTAAAGAATTTCCCAGTTTTTTTGTTTTGTTTTTGAAATTCCTTTTTATAGTGGGTTTGAGCTGATTCTCGCTGCCATGTTTATGCCAGTCTAGACACACTTGATTCCCTTATGGAGACATATCAATACATAGGTTTTAAGATTCTTACTAGTCAGATATTTTCCTCTGCGGGAAATATGCGGTTTTGAGTCCCTTTCACTGAGGACAGTGTAGGTCTTGTCTATTCCATAGTTGGTTTTTGGAACGGTACCTGTGCTTATATCAAACTCTGGTTTTATGCATCACCCCACCTCTCCTTCCCCCTTAAGCAGGTATAAGAGTGTTTTCTAAATGTGAGACACTGTTCTCTTTCCTAACTCAGTTCAAGTGTAGCCATGTTTACAGGATCTTCATAAGTGATATCTTATGATAAGTTTCTTTTTCTGTGTGACTTATTTCACTTAGAATCATCGTACCTGAATCCACCCATTTTGCTGCTACTGGTCTTATGACATTGATTTCATGGCTGAGGGATATTCCATCGTACGTAAGTACCACAATTTTTTGAACCATGTTTATATTTTCTGGGATACTTAAGGTGTATCCAAGTTGAGATCCTTGTATGCAGTGCAGCCCTAAATTTTGGGGTGGCTCTGTCTTATTGATTTTCAGTTTTCCCAAGGTATATTCCCTAGACTGGTAGTGCCCTTGGCTCTGTAGCTCTGTTCTTTACTTGTTTTAGGGAACAGAATGCACTCCTCCAGAGAGGCAGTTGGCAATTTACATCCCGCCCATCAGCATAACAAGGCTCCCTGTTCTCCAGGGCCTGTCTTGCCTTTCTTGTTCTTACACATTTTGTGGATGTCCCCTTTGACTGTTGGGAAGTGATACTTCTTTGTAGTGCAGATTTGCATTGCCCGCTTGCTTGCTTGGCCAAAAAGGGCGTATGCGTTTTCTCCTGAATATATTCAGGAGAAAACGCATACGCCCTTTTTGGCCAAGTGCATCATTGTCGAAGTTGTGCCCCTCTTCCTGTGCTTTAAAGGCGATTCCAACGTACCTCTTGAAATCTGTTTCCTGCTATTCTGCCTCGCTTTCAAGTCCGCCTCGTTGCCTTCCCTCAACAGATTTTTGGACAATAGTTGTCCTTTATTACTCGGCCAGTTTGTGAATTGCTGTGCCCCTGAGCTCCATTTTTCAACTCGTTTTTGGTGAGCTGACCGCAAGTCCAAAATTTTGGTTCAGGACCTATACTGGTTCCCGGTGGGTGGCTGAGAATTTGGTTAATTCTTCTTCCTGCCGGGAAATTACAGTGATATGTGCCCGTCCAAATGCCTAACAGCTACTCTCTCATTGGTTCTCCCTCTTCCCTTTCATCCTCTGCCAAATTGGCAACCTGTGCGAACCAAGATGTTAAAGGGGCTGTCTCTCCAAGTTGGGAGGTTGATAGTAAAGCAGACGGAAAGTCAAACCGGAGCACCAGGAGAGGGACTATGCGTGGAGTTTTAGAAAGCTTTCGTATTCACAGTGTGTCCGTTCCCTAGGTTTCCAGCACATGTTATAGCTGTAGTAATATTCCCTTCAACCTGGAGAGTTCGGACCCATGGAATGGGTGCCATGCATTATTGCTTTAAAGGGTCTGCATTTGCTCACCCAATCTCACCAATCGTCTCAGTCCCAAGTGTCCCTTCTTATGCCATATCCAGCTGTCGTTGTAGATAGGGTCATTCCAGCTTTCATCAGAGACCCTGAAGGAATTGTAAAGAATTTCCCAGTTTTTTTGTTTTGTTTTTGAAATTCCTTTTTATAGTGGGTTTGAGCTGATTCTCGCTGCCATGTTTATGCCAGTCTAGACACACTTGATTCCCTTACGGAGACATATCAATACATAGGTTTTAAGATTCTTACTAGTCAGATATTTTCCTCTGCGGGAAATATGGGGTTTTGAGTCCCTTTCACTGAAGACGGTGTATGTCTTGGCTATTCCATAGTTGGTTTTTGGAACGGTACCTGTGCTTATATCAAACTCTGGTTTTATGCATCACCCCACCTCTCCTTCCCCCTTAAGCAGGTATAAGAGTGTTTTCTAAATGTGAGACACTGTTCTCTTTCCTAACTCAGTTCAAGTGTAGCCATGTTTACAGGATCTTCATAAGTGATATCTTATGATAAGTTTCTTTTTCTGTGTGACTTATTTCACTTAGAATCATCGTACCTGAATCCACCCATTTTGCTGCTACTGGTCTTATGACATTGATTTCATGGCTGAGGGATATTCCATCGTACGTAAGTACCACAATTTTTTGAACCATGTTTATATTTTCTGGGATACTTAAGGTGTATCCAAGTTGAGGTCCTTGTATGCAGTGCAGCCCTAAATTTTGGGGTGGCTCTGTCTTATTGATTTTCAGTTTTCCCAAGGTATATTCCCTAGACTGGTAGTGCCCTTGGCTCTGTAGCTCTGTTCTTTACTTGTTTTAGGGAACAGAATGCACTCCTCCAGAGAGGCAGTTGGCAATTTACATCCCGCCCATCAGCATAACAAGGCTCCCTGTTCTCCAGGGCCTGTCTTGCCTTTCTTGTTCTTACACATTTTGTGGATGTCCCTTTTGACCGGTGGGAAGTGATACTTCTTTGTAGTGCAGATTTGCATTGCCCGCTTGCTTGCTTGGCCAAAAAGGGCGTATGCGTTTTCTCCTGAATATATTCAGGAGAAAACGCATACGCCCTTTTTGGCCAAGTGCATCATTGTCGAAGTTGTGCCCCTCTTCCTGTGCTTTAAAGGCGATTCCAACGTACCTCTTGAAATCTGTTTCCTGCTATTCTGCCTCGCTTTCAAGTCCGCCTCGTTGCCTTCCCTCAACAGATTTTTGGACGATAGTTGTCCTTTATTACTCGGCCAGTTTGTGAATTGCTGTGCCCCTGAGCTCCATTTTTCAACTCGTTTTTGGTGAGCTGACCGCAAGTCCAAAATTTTGGTTCAGGACCTATACTGATTCCCGGTGGGTGGCTGAGAATTTGGTTAATTCTTCTTCCTGCCGGGAAATTACAGTGATATGTGCCCGTCCAAATGCCTAACAGCTACTCTCTCATTGGTTCTCCCTCTTCCCTTTCATCCTCTGCCAAATTGGCAACCTGTGCGAACCAAGAGGTTAAAGGGGCTGTCTCTCCAAGTTGGGAGGTTGATAGTAAAGCAGACGGAAAGTCAAACCGGAGCACCAGGAGAGGGACTATGCGTTGAGTTTTAGAAACCTTTCGTATTCACAGTGTGTCCGTTCTCTAGGTTTCCTGCACATGTTATAGCTGTAGTAATATTCCCTTCAACCTGGAGAGTTCGGACCCATGGAATGGGTGCCATGCATTATTGCTTTAAAGGGTCTGCATTTGCTCAGCCAATCTCACCAATCGTCTCAGTCCCAAGTGTCCCTCCTTATGCCACATCCAGCTGTCGTTGTAGATAGGGTCATTCCAGATTTCATCAGAGACCCTGAAGGAATTGTAAAGAATTTCCCAGTTTTTTTGTTTTGTTTTTGAAATTCCTTTTTATAGTGGGTTTGAGCTGATTCTCGCTGCCATGTTTATGCCAGTCTAGACACACTTGATTCCCTTACGGAGACATATCAATACATAGGTTTTAAGATTCTTACTAGTCAGATATTTTCCTGTGCGGGAAATATGGGGTTTTGAGTCCCTTTCACTGAGGACGGTGTAGGCCTTGTCTATTCCATAGTTGGTTTTTGGAACGGTACCTGTGCTTATATCAAACTCTGGTTTTATGCATCACCCCACCTCTCCTTCCCCCTTAAGCAGGTATAAGAGTGTTTTCTAAATGTGAGACACTGTTCTCTTTCCTAACTCAGTTCAAGTGTAGCCATGTTTACAGGATCTTCATAAGTGATATCTTATGATAAGTTTCTTTTTCTGTGTGACTTATTTCACTTAGAATCATCGTACCTGAATCCACCCATTTTGCTGCTACTGGTCTTATGACATTGATTTCATGGCTGAGGGATATTCCATCGTACGTAAGTACCACAATTTTTTGAACCATGTTTATATTTTCTGGGACACTTAAGGTGTATCCAAGTTGAGGTCCTTGTATGCAGTGCAGCCCTAAATTTTGGGGTGGCTCTGTCTTATTGATTTTCAGTTTTCCCAAGGTATATTCCCTAGACTGGTAGTGCCCCTGGCTCTGTAGCTCTGTTCTTTACTTGTTTTAGGGAACAGAATGCACTCCTCCAGAGAGGCAGTTGGCAATTTACATCCCGCCCATCAGCATAACAAGGCTCCCTGTTCTCCAGGGCCTGTCTTGCCTTTCTTGTTCTTACACATTTTGTGGATGTCCCCTTTGACTGTTGGGAAGTGATACTTCTTTGTAGTGCAGATTTGCATTGCCCGCTTGCTTGCTTGGCCAAAAAGGGCGTATGCGTTTTCTCCTGAATATATTCAGGAGAAAACGCATACGCCCTTTTTGGCCAAGTGCATCATTGTCGAAGTTGTGCCCCTCTTCCTGTGCTTTAAAGGCGATTCCAACGTACCTCTTGAAATCTGTTTCCTGCTATTCTGCCTCACTTTCAAGTCCGCCTCGTTGCCTTCCCTCAACAGATTTTTGGACGATAGTTGTCCTTTATTACTCGGCCAGTTTGTGAATTGCTGTGCCCCTGAGCTCCATTTTTCAACTCGTTTTTGGTGAGCTGACCGCAAGTCCAAAATTTTGGTTCAGGACCTATACTGTTTCCCGGTGGGTGGCTGAGAATTTGGTTAATTCTTCTTCCTGCCGGGAAATTACAGTGATATGTGCCCGTCCAAATGCCTAACAGCTACTCTCTCATTGGTTCTCCCTTTTCCCTTTCATCCTCTGCCAAATTGGCAACCTGTGCGAACCAAGATGTTAAAGGGGCTGTCTCTCCAAGTTGGGAGGTTGATAGTAAAGCAGACGGAAAGTCAAACTGGAGCACCAGGAGAGGGACTATGCGTGGAGTTTTAGAAAGCTTTCATATTCACATTGTGTCCGTTCCCTAGGTTTCCAGCACATGTTATAGCTGTAGTAATATTCCCTTCAACCTGGAGAGTTCGGACCCATGGAATGGGTGCCATGCATTATTGCTTTAAAGGGTCTGCATTTGCTCACCCAATCTCACCAATCGTCTCAGTCCCAAGTGTCCCTTCTTATGCCATATCCAGCTGTCATTGTAGATAGGGTCATTCCAGCTTTCATCAGAGACCCTGAAGGAATTGTAAAGAATTTCCCAGTTTTTTTGTTTTGTTTTTGAAATTCCTTTTTATAGTGGGTTTGAGCTGATTCTCGCTGCCATGTTTATGCCAGTCTAGACACACTTGATTCCCTTACGGAGACATATCAATACATAGGTTTTAAGATTCTTACTAGTCAGATATTTTCCTCTGCGGGAAATATGGGGTTTTGAGTCCCTATCACTGAAGACGGTGTAGGTCTTGTCTATTCCATAGTTGGTTTTTGGAACGGTACCTGTGCTTATATCAAACTCTGGTTTTATGCATCACCCCACCTCTCCTTCCCCCTTAAGCAGGTATAAGAGTGTTTTCTAAATGTGAGACACTGTTCTCTTTCCTAACTCAGTTCAAGTGTAGCCATGTTTACAGGATCTTCATAAGTGATATCTTATGATAAGTTTCTTTTTCTGTGTGACTTATTTCACTTAGAATCATCGTACCTGAATCCACCCATTTTGCTGCTACTGGTCTTATGACATTGATTTCATGGCTGAGGGATATTCCATCGTACGTAAGTACCACAATTTTTTGAACCATGTTTATATTTTCTGGGATACTTAAGGTGTATCCAAGTTGAGGTCCTTGTATGCAGTGCAGCCCTAAATTTTGGGGTGGCTCTGTCTTATTGATTTTCAGTTTTCCCAAGGTATATTCCCTAGACTGGTAGTGCCCTTGGCTCTGTAGCTCTGTTCTTTACTTGTTTTAGGGAACAGAATGCACTCCTCCAGAGAGGCAGTTGGCAATTTACATCCCGCCCATCAGCATAACAAGGCTCCCTGTTCTCCAGGGCCTGTCTTGCCTTTCTTGTTCTTACACATTTTGTGGATGTCCCTTTTGACCGGTGGGAAGTGATACTTCTTTGTAGTGCAGATTTGCATTGCCCGCTTGCTTGCTTGGCCAAAAAGGGCGTATGCGTTTTCTCCTGAATATATTCAGGAGAAAACGCATACGCCCTTTTTGGCCAAGTGCATCATTGTCGAAGTTGTGCCCCTCTTCCTGTGCTTTAAAGGCGATTCCAACGTACCTCTTGAAATCTGTTTCCTGCTATTCTGCCTCGCTTTCAAGTCCGCCTCGTTGCCTTCCCTCAACAGATTTTTGGACGATAGTTGTCCTTTATTACTCGGCCAGTTTGTGAATTGCTGTGCCCCTGAGCTCCATTTTTCAACTCGTTTTTGGTGAGCTGACCGCAAGTCCAAAATTTTGGTTCAGGACCTATACTGATTCCCGGTGGGTGGCTGAGAATTTGGTTAATTCTTCTTCCTGCCGGGAAATTACAGTGATATGTGCCCGTCCAAATGCCTAACAGCTACTCTCTCATTGGTTCTCCCTCTTCCCTTTCATCCTCTGCCAAATTGGCAACCTGTGCAAACCAAGAGGTTAAAGGGGCTGTCTCTCCAAGTTGGGAGGTTGATAGTAAAGCAGACGGAAAGTCAAACCGGAGCACCAGGAGAGGGACTATGCGTTGAGTTTTAGAAACCTTTCGTATTCACAGTGTGTCCGTTCTCTAGGTTTCCTGCACATGTTATAGCTGTAGTAATATTCCCTTCAACCTGGAGAGTTCGGACCCATGGAATGGGTGCCATGCATTATTGCTTTAAAGGGTCTGCATTTGCTCAGCCAATCTCACCAATCGTCTCAGTCCCAAGTGTCCCTCCTTATGCCACATCCAGCTGTCGTTGTAGATAGGGTCATTCCAGATTTCATCAGAGACCCTGAAGGAATTGTAAAGAATTTCCCAGTTTTTTTGTTTTGTTTTTGAAATTCCTTTTTATAGTGGGTTTGAGCTGATTCTCGCTGCCATGTTTATGCCAGTCTAGACACACTTGATTCCCTTACGGAGACATATCAATACATAGGTTTTAAGATTCTTACTAGTCAGATATTTTCCTGTGCGGGAAATATGGGGTTTTGAGTCCCTTTCACTGAGGACGGTGTAGGTCTTGTCTATTCCATAGTTGGTTTTTGGAACGGTACCTGTGCTTATATCAAACTCTGGTTTTATGCATCACCCCACCTCTCCTTCCCCCTTAAGCAGGTATAAGAGTGTTTTCTAAATGTGAGACACTGTTCTCTTTCCTAACTCAGTTCAAGTGTAGCCATGTTTACAGGATCTTCATAAGTGATATCTTATGATAAGTTTCTTTTTCTGTGTGACTTATTTCACTTAGAATCATCGTACCTGAATCCACCCATTTTGCTGCTACTGGTCTTATGACATTGATTTCATGGCTGAGGGATATTCCATCGTACGTAAGTACCACAATTTTTTGAACCATGTTTATATTTTCTGGGACACTTAAGGTGTATCCAAGTTGAGGTCCTTGTATGCAGTGCAGCCCTAAATTTTGGGGTGGCTCTGTCTTATTGATTTTCAGTTTTCCCAAGGTATATTCCCTAGACTGGTAGTGCCCCTGGCTCTGTAGCTCTGTTCTTTACTTGTTTTAGGGAACAGAATGCACTCCTCCAGAGAGGCAGTTGGCAATTTACATCCCGCCCATCAGCATAACAAGGCTCCCTGTTCTCCAGGGCCTGTCTTGCCTTTCTTGTTCTTACACATTTTGTGGATGTCCCTTTTGACCGGTGGGAAGTGATACTTCTTTGTAGTGCAGATTTGCATTGCCCGCTTGCTTGCTTGGCCAAAAAGGGCGTATGCGTTTTCTCCTGAATATATTCAGGAGAAAACGCATACGCCCTTTTTGGCCAAGTGCATCATTGTCGAAGTTGTGCCCCTCTTCCTGTGCTTTAAAGGCGATTCCAACGTACCTCTTGAAATCTGTTTCCTGCTATTCTGCCTCGCTTTCAAGTCCGCCTCGTTGCCTTCCCTCAACAGATTTTTGGACGATAGTTGTCCTTTATTACTCGGCCAGTTTGTGAATTGCTGTGCCCCTGAGGTCCATTTTTCAACTCGTTTTTGGTGAGCTGACCGCAAGTCCAAAATTTTGGTTCAGGACCTATACTGGTTCCCGGTGGGTGGCTGAGAATTTGATTAATTCTTCTTCCTGCTTGGAAATTACAGTGATATGTGCCCGTCCAAATGCCTAACAGCTACTCTCTCATTGGTTCTCCCTCTTCCCTTTCATCCTCTGCCAAATTGGCAACCTGTGCGAACCAAGATGTTAAAGGGGCTGTCTCTCCAAGTTGGGAGGTTGATAGTAAAGCAGACGGAAAGTCAAACCGGAGCACCAGGAGTGGGACTATTCGTTGAGTTTTAGAAACCTTTCGTATTCACAGTGTGTCCGTTCTCTAGGTTTCCTGCACATGTTATAGCTGTAGTAATATTCCCTTCAACCTGGAGAGTTCGGACCCATGGAATGGGTGCCATGCATTATTGCTTTAAAGGGTCTGCATTTGCTCACCCAATCTCACCAATCGTCTCAGTCCCAAGTGTCCCTCCTTATGCCACATCCAGCTGTCGTTGTAGATAGGGTCATTCCAGCTTTCATCAGAGACCCTGAAGGAATTGTAAAGAATTTCCCCGTTTTTTTGTTTTGTTTTTAAAATTCCTTTTTATAGTGGGTTTGAGCTGATTCTCGTTGCCATGTTTATGCCAGTCTAGACACACTTGATTCCCTTACGGAGACATATCAATACATAGGTTTTAAGATTCTTACTAGTCAGATATTTTCCTCTGCGGGAAATATGGGGTTTTGAGTCCCTTTCACTGAGCACGGTGTAGGTCTTGTCTATTCCATAGTTGGTTTTTGGAACGGTACCTGTGCTTATATCAAACTCTGGTTTTATGCATCACCCCACCTCTCCTTCCCCCTTAAGCAGGTATAAGAGTGTTTTCTAAATGTGAGACACTGTTCTCTTTCCTAACTCAGTTCAAGTGTAGCCATGTTTACAGGATCTTCATAAGTGATATCTTATGATAAGTTTCTTTTTCTGTGTGACTTATTTCACTTAGAATCATCGTACCTGAATCCACCCATTTTGCTGCTACTGGTCTTATGACATTGATTTCATGGCTGAGGGATATTCCATCGTACGTAAGTACCACAATTTTTTGAACCATGTTTATATTTTCTGGGATACTTAAGGTGTATCCAAGTTGAGGTCCTTGTATGCAGTGCAGCCCTAAATTTTGGGGTGGCTCTGTCTTATTGATTTTCAGTTTTCCCAAGGTATATTCCCTAGACTGGTAGTGCCCTTGGCTCTGTAGCTCTGTTCTTTACTTGTTTTAGGGAACAGAATGCACTCCTCCAGAGAGGCAGTTGGCAATTTACATCCCGCCCATCAGCATAACAAGGCTCCCTGTTCTCCAGGGCCTGTCTTGCCTTTCTTGTTCTTACACATTTTGTGGATGTGCCTTTTGACCGGTGGGAAGTGATACTTCTTTGTAGTGCAGATTTGCATTGCCCGCTTGCTTGCTTGGCCAAAAAGGGCGTATGCGTTTTCTCCTGAATATATTCAGGAGAAAACGCATACGCCCTTTTTGGCCAAGTGCATCATTGTCGAAGTTGTGCCCCTCTTCCTGTGCTTTAAAGGCGATTCCAACGTACCTCTTGAAATCTGTTTCCTGCTATTCTGCCTCGCTTTCAAGTCCGCCTCGTTGCCTTCCCTCAACAGATTTTTGGACGACAGTTGTCCTTTATTACTCGGCCAGTTTGTGAATTGCTGTGCCCCTGAGCTCCATTTTTCAACTCGTTTTTGGTGAGCTGACCGCAAGTCCAAAATTTTGGTTCAGGACCTATACTGGTTCCCGGTGGGTGGCTGAGAATTTGGTTAATTCTTCTTCCTGCCGGGAAATTACAGTGATATGTGCCCGTCCAAATGCCTAACAGCTACTCTCTCATTGGTTCTCCCTCTTCCCTTTCATCCTCTGCCAAATTGGCAACCTGTGCGAACCAAGAGGTTAAAGGGGCTGTCTCTCCCAGTTGGGAGGTTGATAGTAAAGCAGACGGAAAGTCAAACCGGAGCACCAGGAGAGGGACTATGCGTTGAGTTTTAGAAACCTTTCATATTCACAGTGTGTCCGTTCTCTAGGTTTCCTGCACATGTTATAGCTGTAGTAATATTCCCTTCAACCTGGAGAGTTCGGACCCATGGAATGGGTGCCATGCATTATTGCTTTAAAGGGTCTGCATTTGCTCACCCAATCTCACCAATCGTCTCAGTCCCAAGTGTCCCTCCTTATGCCACATCCAGCTGTCGTTGTAGATAGGGTCATTCCAGCCTTCATCAGAGACCCTGAAGGAATTGTAAAGAATTTCCCAGTTTTTTTGTTTTGTTTTTGAAATTCCTTTTTATAGTGGGTTTGAGCTGATTCTCGCTGCCATGTTTATGCCAGTCTAGACACACTTGATTCCCTTATGGAGACATATCAATACATAGGTTTTAAGATTCTTACTAGTCAGATATTTTCCTCTGCGGGAAATATGGGGTTTTGAGTCCTTTTCGCTGAGGACGGTGTAGGTCTTGTCTATTCCATAGTTGGTTTTTGGAACGGTACCTGTGCTTATATCAAACTCTGGTTTTATGCATCACCCCACCTCTCCTTCCCCCTTAAGCAGGTATAAGAGTGTTTTCTAAATGTGAGACACTGTTCTCTTTCCTAACTCAGTTCAAGTGTAGCCATGTTTACAGGATCTTCATAAGTGATATCTTATGATAAGTTTCTTTTTCTGTGTGACTTATTTCACTTAGAATCATCATACCTGAATCCAGCCATTTTGCTGCTACTGGTCTTATGACATTGATTTCATGGCTGAGGGATATTCCATCGTACGTAAGTACCACAATTTTTTGAACCATGTTTATATTTTCTGGGATACTTAAGGTGTATCCAAGTTGAGGTCCTTGTATGCAGTGCAGCCCTAAATTTTGGGGTGGCTCTGTCTTATTGATTTTCAGTTTTCCCAAGGTATATTCCCTAGACTGGTAGTGCCCTTGGCTCTGTAGCTCTGTTCTTTACTTGTTTTAGGGAACAGAATGCACTCCTCCAGAGAGGCAGTTGGCAATTTACATCCCGCCCATCAGCATAACAAGGTTCCCTGTTCTCCAGGGCCTGTCTTGCCTTTCTTGTTCTTACACATTTTGTGGATGTCCCTTTTGACCGGTGGGAAGTGATACTTCTTTGTAGTGCAGATTTGCATTGCCCGCTTGCTTGCTTGGCCAAAAAGGGCGTATGCGTTTTCTCCTGAATATATTCAGGAGAAAACGCATACGCCCTTTTTGGCCAAGTGCATCATTGTCGAAGTTGTGCCCCTCTTCCCGTGCTTTAAAGGCGAATCCAACGTACCTCTTGAAATCTGTTTCCTGCTATTCTGCCTCACATTCAAGTCCGCCTCGTTGCCTTCCCTCAACAGATTTTTGGACGATAGTTGTCCTTTATTACTCGGCCAGTTTGTGAATTGCTGTGCCCCTGAGCTCCATTCTTCAACTCGTTTTTGGTGAGCTGACCGCAAGTCCAAAATTTTGGTTCAGGACCTATACTGGTTCCCGGTGGGTGGCTGAGAATTTGGTTAATTTTTCTTCCTGCCGGGAAATTACAGTGATATGTGCCCGTCCAAATGCCTAACAGCTACTCTCTCATTGGTTCTCCCTCTTCCCTTTCATCCTCTGCCAAATTGGCAACCTGTGCGAACCAAGAGGTTAAAGGGGCTGTCTCTCCAAGTTGGGAGGTTGATAGTAAAGCAGACGGAAAGTCAAACCGGAGCACCAGGAGAGGGACTATGCGTTGAGTTTTAGAAACCTTTCGTATTCACAGTGTGTCCGTTCTCTAGGTTTCCCGCACATGTTATAGCTGTAGTAATATTCCCTTCAACCTGGAGAGTTCGGACCCATGGAATGGGTGCCATGCATTATTGCTTTAAAGGGTCTGCATTTGCTCACCCAATCTCACCAATCGTCTCAGTCCCAAGTGTCCCTCCTTATGCCACATCCAGCTGTCATTGTAGATAGGGTCATTGCAGCTTTCATCAGAGACCCTGAAGGAATTGTAAAGAATTTCCCAGTTTTTTTGTTTTGTTTTTGAAATTCCTTTTTATAGTGGGTTTGAGCTGATTCTCGCTGCCATGTTTATGCCAGTCTAGACACACTTGATTCCCTTACGGAGACATATCAATACATAGGTTTTAAGATTCTTACTAGTCAGATATTTTCCTCTGCGGGAAATATGGGGTTTTGAGTCCCTATCACTGAGGAAGGTGTAGGTCTTGTCTATTCCATAGTTGGTTTTTGGAACGGTACCTGTGCTTATATCAAACTCTGGTTTTATGCATCACCCCACCTCTCCTTCCCCCTTAAGCAGGTATAAGAGTGTTTTCTAAATGTGAGACACTGTTCTCTTTCCTAACTCAGTTCAAGTGTAGCCATGTTTACAGGATCTTCATAAGTGATATCTTATGATAAGTTTCTTTTTCTGTGTGACTTATTTCACTTAGAATCATCGTACCTGAATCCACCCATTTTGCTGCTACTGGTCTTATGACATTGATTTCATGGCTGAGGGATATTCCATCGTACGTAAGTACCACAATTTTTTGAACCATGTTTATATTTTCTGGGATACTTAAGGTGTATCCAAGTTGAGGTCCTTGTATGCAGTGCAGCCCTAAGTTTTGGGGTGGCTCTGTCTTATTGATTTTCAGTTTTCCCAAGGTATATTCCCTAGACTGGTAGTGCCCTTGGCTCTGTAGCTCTGTTCTTTACTTGTTTTAGGGAACAGAATGCACTCCTCCAGAGAGGCAGTTGGCAATTTACATCCCGCCCATCAGCATAACAAGGCTCCCTGTTCTCCAGGGCCTGTCTTGCCTTTCTTGTTCTTCCACATTTTGTGGATGTCCCTTTTGACCGGTGGGAAGTGATACTTCTTTGTAGTGCAGATTTCCATTGCCCGCTTGCTTGCTTGGCCAAAAAGGGCGTATGCGTTTTCTCCTGAATATATTCAGGAGAAAACGCATACGCCCTTTTTGGCCAAGTGCGTCATTGACGAAGTTGTGCCCCTCTTCCTGTGCTTTAAAGGCGATTCCAACGTACCTCTTGAAATCTGTTTCCTGCTATTCTGCCTAACTTTCAAGTCTGCCTCGTTGCCTTCCCTCAACAGATTTTTGGACGATAGTTGTCCTTTATTACTCGGCCAGTTTGTGAATTGCTGTGCCCCTGAGCTCCATTTTTCAACTCGTTTTTGGTGAGCTGACCGCAAGTCCAAAATTTTGGTTCAGGACCTATACTGGTTCCCGGTGGGTGGCTGAGAATTTGGTTAATTCTTCTTCCTGCCGGGAAATTACAGTGATATGTGCCCGTCCAAATGCCTAACAGCTACTCTCTCATTGGTTCTCCCTCTTCCCTTTCATCCTCTGCCAAATTGGCAACCTGTGCGAACCAAGAGGTTAAAGGGGCTGTCTCTCCCAGTTGGGAGGTTGATAGTAAAGCAGATGGAAAGTCAAACCGGAGCACCAGGAGAGGGACTATGCGTTGAGTTTTAGAAACCTTTCGTATTCACAGTGTGTCCGTTCTGTAGGTTTCCCGCACATGTTATAGCTATAGTAATATTCCCTTCAACCTGGAGAGTTCGGACCCATGGAATGGGTGCCATGCATTATTGCTTTAAAGGGTCTGCATTTGCTCACCCAATCTCACCAATCGTCTCAGTCCCAAGTGTCCCTCCTTATGCCACATCCAGCTGTCGTTGTAGATAGGGTCATTCCAGCCTTCATCAGAGACCCTGAAGGAATTGTAAAGAATTTCCCAGTTTTTTTGTTTTGTTTTTGAAATTCCTTTTTATAGTGGGTTTGAGCTGATTCTCGCTGCCATGTTTATGCCAGTCTAGACACACTTGATTCCCTTACGGAGACATATCAATACATAGGTTTTAAGATTCTTACTAGTCAGATATTTTCCTCTGCGGGAAATATGGGGTTTTGCGTCCCTTTCGCTGAGGACGGTGTAGGTCTTGTCTATTCCATAGTTGGTTTTTGGAACGGTACCTGTGCTTATATCAAACTCTGGTTTTATGCATCACCCCACCTCTCCTTCCCCCTTAAGCAGGTATAAGAGTGTTTTCTAAATGTGAGACACTGTTCTCTTTCCTAACTCAGTTCAAGTGTAGCCATGTTTACAGGATCTTCATAAGTGATATCTTATGATAAGTTTCTTTTTCTGTGTGACTTATTTCACTTAGAATCATCGTACCTGAATCCACCCATTTTGCTGCTACTGGTCTTATGACATTGATTTCATGGCTGAGGGATATTCCATCGTACGTAAGTACCACAATTTTTTGAACCATGTTTATATTTTCTGGGATACTTAAGGTGTATCCAAGTTGAGGTCCTTGTATGCAGTGCAGCCCTAAATTTTGGGGTGGCTCTGTCTTATTGATTTTCAGTTTTCCCAAGGTATATTCCCTAGACTGGTAGTGCCCTTGGCTCTGTAGCTCTGTTCTTTACTTGTTTTAGGGAACAGAATGCACTCCTCCAGAGAGGCAGTTGGCAATTTACATCCCGCCCATCAGCATAACAAGGCTCCCTGTTCTCCAGGGCCTGTCTTGCCTTTCTTGTTCTTACACATTTTGTGGATGTCCCTTTTGACCGGTGGGAAGTGATACTTCTTTGTAGTGCAGATTTGCATTGCCCGCTTGCTTGCTTGGCCAAAAAGGGCGTATGCGTTTTCTCCTGAATATATTCAGGAGAAAACGCATACGCCCTTTTTGGCCAAGTGCATCATTGTCGAAGTTGTGCCCCTCTTCCTGTGCTTTAAAGGCGATTCCAACGTACCTCTTGAAATCTGTTTCCTGCTATTCTGCCTCGCTTTCAAGTCCGCCTCGTTGCCTTCCCTCAACAGATTTTTGGACGATAGTTGTCCTTTATTACTCGGCCAGTTTGTGAATTGCTGTGCCCCTGAGCTCCATTTTTCAACTCGCTTTTGGTGAGCTGACCGCAAGTCCAAAATTTTGGTTCAGGACCTATACTGGTTCCCGGTGGGTGGCTGAGAATTTGGTTAATTCTTCTTCCTGCCGGGAAATTACAGTGATATGTGCCCGTCCAAATGCCTAACAGCTACTCTCTCATTGGTTCTCCCTCTTCCCTTTCATCCTCTGCCAAATTGGCAACCTGTGCGAACCAAGAGGTTAAAGGGGCTGTCTCTCCAAGTTGGGAGGTTGATAGTAAAGCAGACGGAAAGTCAAACCGGAGCACCAAGGGAGGGACTATGCGTTGAGTTTTAGAAACCTTTCGTATTCACAGTGTGTCCGTTCTCTAGGTTTCCCGCACATGTTATAGCTGTAGTAATATTCCCTTCAACCTGGAGAGTTGGGACCCATGGAATGGGTGCCATGCATTATTGCTTTAAAGGGTCTGCATTTGCTCACCCAATCTCACCAATCGTCTCAGTCCCAAGTGTCCCTCCTTAAGCCACATCCAGCTGTCGTTGTAGATAGGGTCATTCCAGCCTTCATCAGAGACCCTGAAGGAATTGTAAAGAATTTCCCAGTTTTTTTGTTTTGTTTTTGAAATTCCTTTTTATAGTGGGTTTGAGCTGATTCTCGGTGCCATGTTTATGCCAGTCTAGACACACTTGATTCCCTTACGGAGACATATCAATACATAGGTTTTAAGATTCTTACTAGTCAGATATTTTCCTCTGCGGGAAATATGGGGTTTTGAGTCCCTTTCGCTGAGGACGGTGTAGGTCTTGTCTATTCCATAGTTGGTTTTTGGAACGGTACCTGTGCTTATATCAAACTCTGGTTTTATGCATCACCCCACCTCTCCTTCCCCCTTAAGCAGGTATAAGAGTGTTTTCTAAATGTGAGACACTGTCCTCTTTCCTAACTCAGTTCAAGTGTAGCCATGTTTACAGGATCTTCATAAGTGATATCTTATGATAAGTTTCTTTTTCTGTGTGACTTATTTCACTTAGAATCATCGTACCTGAATCCACCCATTTTGCTGCTACTGGTCTTATGACATTGATTTCATGGCTGAGGGATATTCCATCGTACGTAAGTACCACAATTTTTTGAACCATGTTTATATTTTCTGGGATACTTAAGGTGTATCCAAGTTGAGGCCCTTGTATGCAGTGCAGCCCTAAATTTTGGGGTGGCTCTGTCTTATTGATTTTCAGTTTTCCCAAGGTATATTCCCTAGACTGGTAGTGCCCTTGGCTCTGTAGCTCTGTTCTTTACTTGTTTTAGGGAACAGAATGCACTCCTCCAGAGAGGCAGTTGGCAATTTACATCCCGCCCATCAGCATAACAAGGCTCCCTGTTCTCCAGGGCCTGTCTTGCCTTTCTTGTTCTTACACATTTTGTGGATGTCCCTTTTGACCGGTGGGAAGTGATACTTCTTTGTAGTGCAGATTTGCATTGCCCGCTTGCTTGCTTGGCCAAAAATTGCGTATGCGTTTTCTCCTGAATATATTCAGGAGAAAACGCATACGCCCTTTTTGGCCAAGTGCATCATTGTCGAAGTTGTGCCCCTCTTCCTGTGCTTTAAAGGCGATTCCAACGTACCTCTTGAAATCTGTTTCCTGCTATTCTGCCTCGCTTTCAAGTCCGCCTCGTTGCCTTCCCTCAACAGATTTTTGGACGATAGTTGTCCTTTATTACTTGGCCAGTTTGTGAATTGCTGTGTCCCTGAGCTCCATTTTTCAACTCGTTTTTGGAGAGCTGACCGCAAGTCCAAAATTTTGGTTCAGGACCTATACTGGTTCCCGGTGGGTGGCTGAGAATTTGGTTAATTCTTCTTCCTGCCGGGAAATTACAGTGATATGTGCCCGTCCAAATGCCTAACAGCTACTCTCTCATTGGTTCTCCCTCTTCCCTTTCATCCTCTGCCAAATTGGCAACCTGTGCGAACCAAGAGGTTAAAGGGGCTGTCTCTCCAAGTTGGGAGGTTGATAGTAAAGCAGACGGAAAGTCAAACCGGAGCACCAGGAGAGGGTTTATTCTTTGAGTTTTAGAAACCTTTCGTATTCACAGTGTGTCCGTTCTCTAGGTTTCCCGCACATGTTATAGCTGTAGTAATATTCCCTTCAACCTGGAGAGTTCGGACCCATGGAATGGGGTGCCATGCATTATTGCTTTAAAGCGTCTGCATTTGCTCACCCAATCTCACCAATCGTCTCAGTCCCAAGTGTCCCTCCTTATGCCACATCCAGCTGTCGTTGTAGATAGGGTCATTCCAGCTTTCATCAGAGACCCCTGAAGGAATTGTAAAGAATTTCCCAGTTCTTTTGTTTTGTTTTTGAAATTCCCTTTTTTATAGTGGGTTTGAGCTGATTCTCGCTGCTCATGTTTATGCCAGTCTAGACACACTTGATTCCCTTACGGAGACATATCAATACATAGGTTTTAAGATTCTTACTAGTCAGATATTTTCCTCTGCGGGAAATATGGGGTTTTGAGTCCCTTTCTCTGAGGACGGTGTAGGTCTATTCCATAGTTGGTTTTTGGAACGGTACCTGTGCTTATATCAAACTCTGGTTTTATGCATCACCCCACCTCTCCTTCCCCCTTAAGCAGGTATAAGAGTGTTTTCTAAATGTGAGACACTGTTCTCTTTCCTAACTCAGTTCAAGTGTAGCCATGTTTACAGGATCTTCATAAGTGATATCTTATGATAAGTTTCTTTTTCTGTGTGACTTATTTCACTTAGAATCATCGTACCTGAATCCACCCATTTTGCAGCTACTGGTCTTATGACATTGATTTCATGGCTGAGGGATATTCCATCGTACGTAAGTACCACAATTTTTTGAACCATGTTTATATTTTCTGGGATACTTAAGGTGTATCCAAGTTGAGGTCCTTGTATGCAGTGCAGCCCTAAGTTTTGGGGTGGCTCTGTCTTATTGATTTTCAGTTTTCCCAAGGTATATTCCCTAGACTGGTAGTGCCCTTGGCTCTGTAGCTCTGTTCTTTACTTGTTTTAGGGAACAGAATGCACTCCTCCAGAGAGGCAGTTGGCAATTTACATCCCGCCCATCAGCATAACAAGGCTCCCTGTTCTCCAGGGCCTGTCTTGCCTTTCTTGTTCTTACACATTTTGTGGATGTCCCTTTTGACCGGTGGGAAGTGATACTTCTTTGTAGTGCAGATTTCCATTGCCCGCTTGCTTGCTTGGCCAAAAAGGGCGTATGCGTTTTCTCCTGAATATATTCAGGAGAAAACGCATACGCCCTTTTTGGCCAAGTGCGTCATTGTCGAAGTTGTGCCCCTCTTCCTGTGCTTTAAAGGCAATTCCAACGTACCTCTTGAAATCTGTTTCCTGCTATTCTGCCTAACTTTCAAGTCTGCCTCGTTGCCTTCCCTCAACAGATTTTTGGACGATAGTTGTCCTTTATTACTCGGCCAGTTTGTGAATTGCTGTGCCCCTGAGCTCCATTTTTCAACTCGTTTTTGGTGAGCTGACCGCAAGTCCAAAATTTTGGTTCAGGACCTATACTGGTTCCCGGTGGGTGGCTGAGAATTTGGTTAATTCTTCTTCCTGCCGGGAAATTACAGTGATATGTGCCCGTCCAAATGCCTAACAGCTACTCTCTCATTGGTTCTCCCTCTTCCCTTTCATCCTCTGCCAAATTGGCAACCTGTGCGAACCAAGAGGTTAAAGGGGCTGTCTCTCCAAGTTGGGAGGTTGATAGTAAAGCAGATGGAAAGTCACACCGGAGCACCAGGAGAGGGACTATGCGTTGAGTTTTAGAAACCTTTCGTATTCACAGTGTGTCCGTTCTCTAGGTTTCCCGCACATGTTATAGCTATAGTAATATTCCCTTCAACCTGGAGAGTTCGGACCCATGGAATGGGTGCCATGCATTATTGCTTTAAAGGGTCTGCATTTGCTCACCCAATCTCACCAATCGTCTCAGTCCCAAGTGTCCCTCCTTATGCCACATCCAGCTGTCGTTGTAGATAGGGTCATTCCAGCCTTCATCAGAGACCCTGAAGGAATTGTAAAGAATTTCCCAGTTTTTTTGTTTTGTTTTTGAAATTCCTTTTTATAGTGGGTTTGAGCTGATTCTCGCTGCCATGTTTATGCCAGTCTAGACACACTTGATTCCCTTACGGAGACATATCAATACATAGGTTTTAAGATTCTTACTAGTCAGATATTTTCCTCTGCGGGAAATATGGGGTTTTGCGTCCCTTTCGCTGAGGACGGTGTAGGTCTTGTCTATTCCATAGTTGGTTTTTGGAACGGTACCTGTGCTTATATCAAACTCTGGTTTTATGCATCACCCCACCTCTCCTTCCCCCTTAAGCAGGTATAAGAGTGTTTTCTAAATGTGAGACACTGTTCTCTTTCCTAACTCAGTTCAAGTGTAGCCATGTTTACAGGATCTTCATAAGTGATATCTTATGATAAGTTTCTTTTTCTGTGTGACTTATTTCACTTAGAATCATCGTACCTGAATCCACCCATTTTGCTGCTACTGGTCTTATGACATTGATTTCATGGCTGAGGGATATTCCATCGTACGTAAGTACCACAATTTTTTGAACCATGTTTATATTTTCTGGGATACTTAAGGTGTATCCAAGTTGAGGTCCTTGTATGCAGTGCAGCCCTAAATTTTGGGGTGGCTCTGTCTTATTGATTTTCAGTTTTCCCAAGGTATATTCCCTAGACTGGTAGTGCCCTTGGCTCTGTAGCTCTGTTCTTTACTTGTTTTAGGGAACAGAATGCACTCCTCCAGAGAGGCAGTTGGCAATTTACATCCCGCCCATCAGCATAACAAGGCTCCCTGTTCTCCAGGGCCTGTCTTGCCTTTCTTGTTCTTACACATTTTGTGGATGTCCCTTTTGACCGGTGGGAAGTGATACTTCTTTGTAGTGCAGATTTGCATTGCCCGCTTGCTTGCTTGGCCAAAAAGGGCGTATGCGTTTTCTCCTGAATATATTCAGGAGAAAACGCATACGCCCTTTTTGGCCAAGTGCATCATTGTCGAAGTTGTGCCCCTCTTCCTGTGCTTTAAAGGCGATTCCAACGTACCTCTTGAAATCTGTTTCCTGCTATTCTGCCTCGCTTTCAAGTCCGCCTCGTTGCCTTCCCTCAACAGATTTTTGGACGATAGTTGTCCTTTATTACTCGGCCAGTTTGTGAATTGCTGTGCCCCTGAGCTCCATTTTTCAACTCGCTTTTGGTGAGCTGACCGCAAGTCCAAAATTTTGGTTCAGGACCTATACTGGTTCCCGGTGGGTGGCTGAGAATTTGGTTAATTCTTCTTCCTGCCGGGAAATTACAGTGATATGTGCCCGTCCAAATGCCTAACAGCTACTCTCTCATTGGTTCTCCCTCTTCCCTTTCATCCTCTGCCAAATTGGCAACCTGTGCGAACCAAGAGGTTAAAGGGGCTGTCTCTCCAAGTTGGGAGGTTGATAGTAAAGCAGACGGAAAGTCAAACCGGAGCACCAAGGGAGGGACTATGCGTTGAGTTTTAGAAACCTTTCGTATTCACAGTGTGTCCGTTCTCTAGGTTTCCCGCACATGTTATAGCTGTAGTAATATTCCCTTCAACCTGGAGAGTTCGGACCCATGGAATGGGTGCCATGCATTATTGCTTTAAAGGGTCTGCATTTGCTCACCCAATCTCACCAATCGTCTCAGTCCCAAGTGTCCCTCCTTATGCCACATCCAGCTGTCGTTGTAGATAGGGTCATTCCAGCCTTCATCAGAGACCCTGAAGGAATTGTAAAGAATTTCCCAGTTTTTTTGTTTTGTTTTTGAAATTCCTTTTTATAGTGGGTTTGAGCTGATTCTCGCTGCCATGTTTATGCCAGTCTAGACACACTTGATTCCCTTACGGAGACATATCAATACATAGGTTTTAAGATTCTTACTAGTCAGATATTTTCCTCTGCGGGAAATATGGGGTTTTGAGTCCCTTTCGCTGAGGACGGTGTAGGTCTTGTCTATTCCATAGTTGGTTTTTGGAACGGTACCTGTGCTTATATCAAACTCTGGTTTTATGCATCACCCCACCTCTCCTTCCCCCTTAAGCAGGTATAAGAGTGTTTTCTAAATGTGAGACACTGTCCTCTTTCCTAACTCAGTTCAAGTGTAGCCATGTTTACAGGATCTTCATAAGTGATATCTTATGATAAGTTTCTTTTTCTGTGTGACTTATTTCACTTAGAATCATCGTACCTGAATCCACCCATTTTGCTGCTACTGGTCTTATGACATTGATTTCATGGCTGAGGGATATTCCATCGTACGTAAGTACCACAATTATTTGAACCATGTTTATATTTTCTGGGATACTTAAGGTGTATCCAAGTTGAGGCCCTTGTATGCAGTGCAGCCCTAAATTTTGGGGTGGCTCTGTCTTATTGATTTTCAGTTTTCCCAAGGTATATTCCCTAGACTGGTAGTGCCCTTGGCTCTGTAGCTCTGTTCTTTACTTGTTTTAGGGAACAGAATGCACTCCTCCAGAGAGGCAGTTGGCAATTTACATCCCGCCCATCAGCATAACAAGGCTCCCTGTTCTCCAGGGCCTGTCTTGCCTTTCTTGTTCTTACACATTTTGTGGATGTCCCTTTTGACCGGTGGGAAGTGATACTTCTTTGTAGTGCAGATTTGCATTGCCCGCTTGCTTGCTTGGCCAAAAATTGCGTATGCGTTTTCTCCTGAATATATTCAGGAGAAAACGCATACGCCCTTTTTGGCCAAGTGCATCATTGTCGAAGTTGTGCCCCTCTTCCTGTGCTTTAAAGGCGATTCCAACGTACCTCTTGAAATCTGTTTCCTGCTATTCTGCCTCGCTTTCAAGTCCGCCTCGTTGCCTTCCCTCAACAGATTTTTGGACGATAGTTGTCCTTTATTACTCGGCCAGTTTGTGAATTGCTGTGTCCCTGAGCTCCATTTTTCAACTCGTTTTTGGAGAGCTGACCGCAAGTCCAAAATTTTGGTTCAGGACCTATACTGGTTCCCGGTGGGTGGCTGAGAATTTGGTTAATTCTTCTTCCTGCCGGGAAATTACAGTGATATGTGCCCGTCCAAATGCCTAACAGCTACTCTCTCATTGGTTCTCCCTCTTCCCTTTCATCCTCTGCCAAATTGGCAACCTGTGCGAACCAAGAGGTTAAAGGGGCTGTCTCTCCAAGTTGGGAGGTTGATAGTAAAGCAGACGGAAAGTCAAACCGGAGCACCAGGAGAGGGTTTATTCTTTGAGTTTTAGAAACCTTTCGTATTCACAGTGTGTCCGTTCTCTAGGTTTCCCGCACATGTTATAGCTGTAGTAATATTCCCTTCAACCTGGAGAGTTCGGACCCATGGAATGGGTGCCATGCATTATTGCTTTAAAGCGTCTGCATTTGCTCACCCAATCTCACCAATCGTCTCAGTCCCAAGTGTCCCTCCTTATGCCACATCCAGCTGTCGTTGTAGATAGGGTCATTCCAGCTTTCATCAGAGACCCTGAAGGAATTGTAAAGAATTTCCCAGTTCTTTTGTTTTGTTTTTGAAATTCCTTTTTATAGTGGGTTTGAGCTGATTCTCGCTGCCATGTTTATGCCAGTCTAGACACACTTGATTCCCTTACGGAGACATATCAATACATAGGTTTTAAGATTCTTACTAGTCAGATATTTTCCTCTGCGGGAAATATGGGGTTTTGAGTCCCTTTCTCTGAGGACGGTGTAGGTCTTGTCTATTCCATAGTTGGTTTTTGGAACGGTACCTGTGCTTATATCAAACTCTGGTTTTATGCATCACCCCACCTCTCCTTCCCCCTTAAGCAGGTATAAGAGTGTTTTCTAAATGTGAGACACTGTTCTCTTTCCTAACTCAGTTCAAGTGTAGCCATGTTTACAGGATCTTCATAAGTGATATCTTATGATAAGTTTCTTTTTCTGTGTGACTTATTTCACTTAGAATCATCGTACCTGAATCCACCCATTTTGCAGCTACTGGTCTTATGACATTGATTTCATGGCTGAGGGATATTCCATCGTACGTAAGTACCACAATTTTTTGAACCATGTTTATATTTTCTGGGATACTTAAGGTGTATCCAAGTTGAGGTCCTTGTATGCAGTGCAGCCCTAAGTTTTGGGGTGGCTCTGTCTTATTGATTTCCAGTTTTCCCAAGGTATATTCCCTAGACTGGTAGTGCCCTTGGCTCTGTAGCTCTGTTCTTTACTTGTTTTAGGGAACAGAATGCACTCCTCCAGAGAGGCAGTTGGCAATTTACATCCCGCCCATCAGCATAACAAGGCTCCCTGTTCTCCAGGGCCTGTCTTGCCTTTCTTGTTCTTACACATTTTGTGGATGTCCCTTTTGACCGGTGGGAAGTGATACTTCTTTGTAGTGCAGATTTGCATTGCCCGCTTGCTTGCTTGGCCAAAAAGGGCGTATGCGTTTTCTCCTGAATATATTCAGGAGAAAACGCATACGCCCTTTTTGGCCAAGTGCGTCATTGTCGAAGTTGTGCCCCTCTTCCTGTGCTTTAAAGGCAATTCCAACGTACCTCTTGAAATCTGTTTCCTGCTATTCTGCCTAACTTTCAAGTCTGCCTCGTTGCCTTCCCTCAACAGATTTTTGGACGATAGTTGTCCTTTATTACTCGGCCAGTTTGTGAATTGCTGTGCCCCTGAGCTCCATTTTTCAACTCGTTTTTGGTGAGCTGACCGCAAGTCCAAAATTTTGGTTCAGGACCTATACTGGTTCCCGGTGGGTGGCTGAGAATTTGGTTAATTCTTCTTCCTGCCGGGAAATTACAGTGATATGTGCCCGTCCAAATGCCTAACAGCTACTCTCTCATTGGTTCTCCCTCTTCCCTTTCATCCTCTGCCAAATTGGCAACCTGTGCGAACCAAGAGGTTAAAGGGGCTGTCTCTCCAAGTTGGGAGGTTGATAGTAAAGCAGATGGAAAGTCACACCGGAGCACCAGGAGAGGGACTATGCGTTGAGTTTTAGAAACCTTTCGTATTCACAGTGTGTCCGTTCTCTAGGTTTCCCGCACATGTTATAGCTATAGTAATATTCCCTTCAACCTGGAGAGTTCGGACCCATGGAATGGGTGCCATGCATTATTGCTTTAAAGGGTCTGCATTTGCTCACCCAATCTCACCAATCGTCTCAGTCCCAAGTGTCCCTCCTTATGCCACATCCAGCTGTCGTTGTAGATAGGGTCATTCCAGCCTTCATCAGAGACCCTGAAGGAATTGTAAAGAATTTCCCAGTTTTTTTGTTTTGTTTTTGAAATTCCTTTTTATAGTGGGTTTGAGCTGATTCTCGCTGCCATGTTTATGCCAGTCTAGACACACTTGATTCCCTTACGGAGACATATCAATACATAGGTTTTAAGATTCTTACTAGTCAGATATTTTCCTCTGCGGGAAATATGGGGTTTTGCGTCCCTTTCGCTGAGGACGGTGTAGGTCTTGTCTATTCCATAGTTGGTTTTTGGAACGGTACCTGTGCTTATATCAAACTCTGGTTTTATGCATCACCCCACCTCTCCTTCCCCCTTAAGCAGGTATAAGAGTGTTTTCTAAATGTGAGACACTGTTCTCTTTCCTAACTCAGTTCAAGTGTAGCCATGTTTACAGGATCTTCATAAGTGATATCTTATGATAAGTTTCTTTTTCTGTGTGACTTATTTCACTTAGAATCATCGTACCTGAATCCACCCATTTTGCTGCTACTGGTCTTATGACATTGATTTCATGGCTGAGGGATATTCCATCGTACGTAAGTACCACAATTTTTTGAACCATGTTTATATTTTCTGGGATACTTAAGGTGTATCCAAGTTGAGGTCCTTGTATGCAGTGCAGCCCTAAATTTTGGGGTGGCTCTGTCTTATTGATTTTCAGTTTTCCCAAGGTATATTCCCTAGACTGGTAGTGCCCTTGGCTCTGTAGCTCTGTTCTTTACTTGTTTTAGGGAACAGAATGCACTCCTCCAGAGAGGCAGTTGGCAATTTACATCCCGCCCATCAGCATAACAAGGCTCCCTGTTCTCCAGGGCCTGTCTTGCCTTTCTTGTTCTTACACATTTTGTGGATGTCCCTTTTGACCGGTGGGAAGTGATACTTCTTTGTAGTGCAGATTTGCATTGCCCGCTTGCTTGCTTGGCCAAAAAGGGCGTATGTGTTTTCTCCTGAATATATTCAGGAGAAAACGCATACGCCCTTTTTGGCCAAGTGCATCATTGTCGAAGTTGTGCCCCTCTTCCTGTGCTTTAAAGGCGATTCCAACGTACCTCTTGAAATCTGTTTCCTGCTATTCTGCCTCGCTTTCAAGTCCGCCTCGTTGCCTTCCCTCAACAGATTTTTGGACGATAGTTGTCCTTTATTACTCGGCCAGTTTGTGAATTGCTGTGCCCCTGAGCTCCATTTTTCAACTCGCTTTTGGTGAGCTGACCGCAAGTCCAAAATTTTGGTTCAGGACCTATACTGGTTCCCGGTGGGTGGCTGAGAATTTGGTTAATTCTTCTTCCTGCCGGGAAATTACAGTGATATGTGCCCGTCCAAATGCCTAACAGCTACTCTCTCATTGGTTCTCCCTCTTCCCTTTCATCCTCTGCCAAATTGGCAACCTGTGCGAACCAAGAGGTTAAAGGGGCTGTCTCTCCAAGTTGGGAGGTTGATAGTAAAGCAGACGGAAAGTCAAACCGGAGCACCAAGGGAGGGACTATGCGTTGAGTTTTAGAAACCTTTCGTATTCACAGTGTGTCCGTTCTCTAGGTTTCCCGCACATGTTATAGCTGTAGTAATATTCCCTTCAACCTGGAGAGTTCGGACCCATGGAATGGGTGCCATGCATTATTGCTTTAAAGGGTCTGCATTTGCTCACCCAATCTCACCAATCGTCTCAGTCCCAAGTGTCCCTCCTTATGCCACATCCAGCTGTCGTTGTAGATAGGGTCATTCCAGCCTTCATCAGAGACCCTGAAGGAATTGTAAAGAATTTCCCAGTTTTTTTGTTTTGTTTTTGAAATTCCTTTTTATAGTGGGTTTGAGCTGATTCTCGCTGCCATGTTTATGCCAGTCTAGACACACTTGATTCCCTTACGGAGACATATCAATACATAGGTTTTAAGATTCTTACTAGTCAGATATTTTCCTCTGCGGGAAATATGGGGTTTTGAGTCCCTTTCGCTGAGGACGGTGTAGGTCTTGTCTATTCCATAGTTGGTTTTTGGAACGGTACCTGTGCTTATATCAAACTCTGGTTTTATGCATCACCCCACCTCTCCTTCCCCCTTAAGCAGGTATAAGAGTGTTTTCTAAATGTG
Source organism: Hyperoodon ampullatus (assembly GCF_949752795.1). Classification (NCBI taxonomy): domain Eukaryota; kingdom Metazoa; phylum Chordata; class Mammalia; order Artiodactyla; family Ziphiidae; genus Hyperoodon; species Hyperoodon ampullatus. The sequence goes on along the minus strand of NW_027640462.1, from coordinate 492,602 downwards.
AGACACTGTCCTCTTTCCTAACTCAGTTCAAGTGTAGCCATGTTTACAGGATCTTCATAAGTGATATCTTATGATAAGTTTCTTTTTCTGTGTGACTTATTTCACTTAGAATCATCGTACCTGAATCCACCCATTTTGCTGCTACTGGTCTTATGACATTGATTTCATGGCTGAGGGATATTCCATCGTACGTAAGTACCACAATTTTTTGAACCATGTTTATATTTCCTGGGATATTTATTTTGTACGCAAGTTGAGGTCCTTGTAAGCAGTGCAGCCCTAAATTTTGGGGTGGCTCTGTCTTATTGATTTTCAGTTTTCCCAAGGTATATTCCCTAGACTGGTAGTGCCCTTGGCTCTGTAGCTCTGTTCTTTACTTGTTTTAGGGAACAGAATGCACTCCTCCAGAGAGGCAGTTGGCAATTTACATCCCGGCCATCAGCGTAACAAGGCTCCCTCTTCTCCAGGGCCTGTCTTGCCTTTCTTGTTCTTACACATTTTGTGGATGTCCCTTTTGACCGGTGGGAAGTGATACTTCTTTGTAGTGCAGATTTGCATTGCCCGCTTGCTTGCTTGGCCAAAAAGGGCGTATGCGTTTTCTCCTGAATATATTCAGGAGAAAACGCATACGCCCTTTTTGTCCAAGTGCATCATTGTCGAAGTTGTGCCCCTCTTCCTGTGCTTTAAAGGCAATTCCAACGTACCTCTTGAAATCTGTTTCCTGCTATTCTGCCTCGCTTTCATGTCCGCCTCGTTGCCTTCCGTCAACAGATTTATGGACGATAGTTGTCCTTTATTACTCGGCCAGTTTGTGAATTGCTGTGCCCCTGAGCTCCATTTTTCAACTCGTTTTTGGAGAGCTGACCGCAAGTCCAAAATTTTGGTTCAGGACCTATACTGGTTCCCGGTGGGTGGCTGAGAATTTGGTTAATTCTTCTTCCTGCCGGGAAATTACAGTGATATGTGCCCGTCCAAATGCCTAACAGCTACTCTCTCATTGGTTCTCCCTCTTCCCTTTCATCCTCTGCCAAATTGGCAACCTGTGCGAACCAGGAGGTTAAAGGGGCTGTCTCTCCAATTTCGGAGAATGATAGTAAAGCAGCCGGAAAGTCAAACCGGAGCACCAGGAGAGGGTTTATTCTTTGAGTTTTAGAAACCTTTCGTATTCACACTGTGTCCGTTCTCTAGGTTTCCCGCACATGTTATAGCTGTAGTAATATTCCCTTCAACCTGGAGAGTTCGGACCCATGGAATGGGTGCCATGCATTATTGCTTTAAAGCGTCTGCATTTGCTCACCCAATCTCACCAATCGTCTCAGTCCCAAGTGTCCCTCCTTATGCCACATCCAGCTGTCGTTGTAGATAGGGTCATTCCAGCTTTCATCAGAGACCCTGAAGGAATTGTAAAGAATTTCCCAGTTTTTTTGTTTTGTTTTTGAAATTCCTTTTTATAGTGGGTTTGAGCTGATTCTCGCTGCCATGTTTATGCCAGTCTAGACACACTTGATTCCCTTACGGAGACATATCAATACATAGGTTTTAAGATTCTTACTAGTCAGATATTTTCCTCTGTGGGAAATATGGGGTTTTGAGTCCCTTTCACTGAGGACGGTGTAGGTCTTGTCTATTCCATAGTTGGTTTTTGGAACGGTACCTGTGCTTATATCAAACTCTGGTTTTATGCATCACCCCACCTCTCCTTCAACCTTAAGCAGGTATAAGAGTGTTTTCTAAATGTGAGACACTGTTCTCTTTCCTAACTCAGTTCAAGTGTAGCCATGTTTACAGGATCTTCATAAGTGATATCTTATGATAAGTTTCTTTTTCTGTGTGACTTATTTCACTTAGAATCATCGTACCTGAATCCACCCATTTTGCTGCTACTGGTCTTATGACATTGATTTCATGGCTGAGGGATATTCCATCGTACGTAAGTACCACAATTTTTTGAACCATGTTTATATTTTCTGGGATACTTAAGGTGTATCCAAGTTGAGGTCCTTGTATGCAGTGCAGCCCTAAATTTTGGGGTGGCTCTGTCTTATTGATTTTCAGTTTTCCCAAGGTATATTCCCTAGACTGGTAGTGCCCTTGGCTCTGTAGCTCTGTTCTTTACTTGTTTTAGGGAACAGAATGCACTCCTCCAGAGAGGCAGTTGGCAATTTACATCCCGCCCATCAGCATAACAAGGCTCCCTGTTCTCCAGGGCCTGTCTTGCCTTTCTTGTTCTTACACATTTTGTGGATGTCCCTTTTGACCGGTGGGAAGTGATACTTCTTTGTAGTGCAGATTTGCATTGCCCGCTTGCTTGCTTGGCCAAAAAGGGCGTATGCGTTTTCCCCTGAATATATTCAGGAGAAAACGCATACGCCCTTTTTGGCTAAGTGCATCATTGTCGAAGTTATGCCCCTCTTCCTGTGCTTTAAAGGCGATTCCAACGTACCTCTTGAAATCTGTTTCCTGCTATTCTGCCTCGCTTTCAAGTCCGCCTCGTTGCCTTCCCTCAACAGATTTTTGGACGATAGTTGTCCTTTATTACTCGGCCAGTTTGTGAATTGCTGTGCCCCTGAGCTCCATTTTTCAACTCGTTTTTGGTGAGCTGACCGCAAGTCCAAAATTTTGGTTCAGGACCTATACTGGTTCCCGGTGGGTGGCTGAGAATTTGGTTAATACTTCTTCCTGCCGGGAAATTACAGTGATATGTGCCCGTCCAAATGCCTAACAGCTACTCTCTCATTGGTTCTCCCTCTTCCCTTTCATCCTCTGCCAAATTGGCAACCTGTGCGAACCAAGAGGTTAAAGGGGCTGTCTCTCCAAGTTGGGAGGTTGATAGTAAAGCAGACGGAAAGTCAAACCGGAGCACCAGGGGAGGGACTATGCGTTGAGTTTTAGAAACCTTTCGTATTCACAGTGTGTCCGTTCTCTAGGTTTCCCGCTCATGTTATAGCTGTAGTAATATTCCCTTCAACCTGGAGAGTTCGGACCCATGGAATGGGTGCCATGCATTATTGCTTTAAAGGGTCTGCATTTGCTCACCCAATCTCACCAATCGTCTCAGTCCCAAGTGTCCCTCCTTATGCCACATCCAGCTGTCGTTGTAGATAGGGTCATTCCAGCCTTCATCAGAGACCCTGAAGGAATTGTAAAGAATTTCCCATTTTTTTTGTTTTGTTTTTGAAATTCCTTTTTATAGTGGGTTTGAGCTGATTCTCGCTGCCATGTTTATGCCAGTCTAGACACACTTGATTCCCTTACGGAGACATATCAATACATAGGTTTTAAGATTCTTACTAGTCAGATATTTTCCTCTGCGGGATATATGGGGTTTTGAGTCCCTTTCGCTGAGGACGGTGTAGGTCTTGTCTATTCCATAGTTGGTTTTTGGAACGGTACCTGTGCTTATATCAAACTCTGGTTTTATGCATCACCCCACCTCTCCTTCCCCCTTAAGCAGGTATAAGAGTGTTTGCTAAATGTGAGACACTGTCCTCTTTCCTAACTCAGTTCAAGTGTAGCCATGTTTACAGGATCTTCATAAGTGATATCTTATGATAAGTTTCTTTTTCTGTGTGACTTATTTCACTTAGAATCATCGTACCTGAATCCACCCATTTTGCTGCTACTGGTCTTATGACATTGATTTCATGGCTGAGGGATATTCCATCGTACGTAAGTACCACAATTTTTTGAACCATGTTTATATTTTCTGGGATACTTAAGGTGTATCCAAGTTGAGGTCCTTGTATGCAGTGCAGCCCTAAATTTTGGGGTGGCTCTGTCTTATTGATTTTCAGTTTTCCCAAGGTATATTCCCTAGGCTGGTAGTGCCCTTGGCTCTGTAGCTCTGTTCTTTACTTGTTTTAGGGAACAGAATGCACTCCTCCAGAGAGGCAGTTGGCAATTTACATCCCGCCCATCAGCATAACAAGGCTCCCTGTTCTCCAGGGCCTGTCTTGCCTTTCTTGTTCTTACACATTTTGTGGATGTCCCTTTTGACCGGTGGGAAGTGATACTTCTTTGTAGTGCAGATTTGCATTGCCCGCTTGCTTGCTTGGCCAAAAAGGGCGTATGCGTTTTCTCCTGAATATATTCAGGAGAAAACGCATACGCCCTTTTTGGCCAAGTGCATCATTGTCGAAGTTGTGCCCCTCTTCCTGTGCTTTAAAGGCGATTCCAACGTACCTCTTGAAATCTGTTTCCTGCTATTCTGCCTCGCTTTCAAGTCCGCCTCGTTGCCTTCCCTCAACAGATTTTTGGACGATAGTTGTCCTTTATTACTCGGCCAGTTTGTGAATTGCTGTGCCCCTGAGCTCCATTTTTCAACTCGTTTTTGGTGAGCTGACCGCAAGTCCAAAATTTTGGTTCAGGACCTATACTGGTTCCCGGTGGGTGGCTGAGAATTTGGTTAATTCTTCTTCCTGCCAGGAAATTACAGTGATATGTGCCCGTCCAAATGCCTAACAGCTACTCTCTCATTGGTTCTCCCTCTTCCCTTTCATCCTCTGCCAAATTGGCAACCTGTGCGAACCAAGAGGTTAAAGGGGCTGTCTCTCCAAGTTGGGAGGTTGATAGTAAAGCAGACGGAAAGTCAAACCGGAGCACCAGGGGAGGGACTATGCGTTGAGTTTTAGAAACCTTTCGTATTCACAGTGTGTCCGTTCTCTAGGTTTCCCGCACATGTTATAGCTGTAGTAATATTCCCTTCAACCTGGAGAGTTCGGACCCATGGAATGGGTGCCATGCATTATTGCTTTAAAGGGTCTGCATTTGCTCACCCAATCTCACCAATCGTCTCAGTCCCAAGTGTCCCTCCTTATGCCACATCCAGCTGTCGTTGTAGATAGGGTCATTGCAGCCTTCATCAGAGACCCTGAAGGAATTGTAAAGAATTTCCCAGTTTTTTTGTTTTGTTTTTGAAATTCCTTTTTATAGTGGGTTTGAGCTGATTCTCGCTGCCATGTTTATGCCAGTCTAGACACACTTGATTCCCTTACGGAGACATATCAATACATAGGTTTTAAGATTCTTACTAGTCAGATATTTTCCTCTGCGGGAAATATGGGGTTTTGAGTCCCTTTCGCTGAGGACGGTGTAGGTCTTGTCTATTCCATAGTTGGTTTTTGGAACGGTACCTGTGCTTATATCAAACTCTGGTTTTATGCATCACCCCACCTCTCCTTCCCCCTTAAGCAGGTATAAGAGTGTTTGCTAAATGTGAGACACTGTCCTCTTTCCTAACTCAGTTCAAGTGTAGCCATGTTTACAGGATCTTCATAAGTGATATCTTATGATAAGTTTCTTTTTCTGTGTGACTTATTTCACTTAGAATCATCGTACCTGAATCCACCCATTTTGCTGCTACTGGTCTTATGACATTGATTTCATGGCTGAGGGATATTCCATCGTACGTAAGTACCACAATTTTTTGAACCATGTTTATATTTTCTGGGATACTTAAGGTGTATCCAAGTTGAGGTCCTTGTATGCAGTGCAGCCCTAAATTTTGGGGTGGCTCTGTCTTATTGATTTTCAGTTTTCCCAAGGTATATTCCCTAGGCTGGTAGTGCCCTTGGCTCTGTAGTTCTGTTCTTTACTTGTTTTAGGGAACAGAATGCACTCCTCCAGAGAGGCAGTTGGCAATTTACATCCCGCCCATCAGCATAACAAGGCTCCCTGTTCTCCAGGGCCTGTCTTGCCTTTCTTGTTCTTACACATTTTGTGGATGTCCCTTTTGACCGGTGGGAAGTGATACTTCTTTGTAGTGCAGATTTGCATTGCCCGCTTGCTTGCTTGGCCAAAAAGGGCGTATGCGTTTTCTCCTGAATATATTCAGGAGAAAACGCATACGCCCTTTTTGGCCAAGTGCATCATTGTCGAAGTTGTGCCCCTCTTCCTGTGCTTTAAAGGCGATTCCAACGTACCTCTTGAAATCTGTTTCCTGCTATTCTGCCTCGCTTTCAAGTCCGCCTCGTTGCCTTCCCTCAACAGATTTTTGGACGATAGTTGTCCTTTATTACTCGGCCAGTTTGTGAATTGCTGTGCCCCTGAGCTCCATTTTTCCACTCGTTTTTGGTGAGCTGACCGCAAGTCCAAAATTTTGGTTCAGGACCTATACTGGTTCCCGGTTGGTGGCTGAGAATTTGGTTAATTCTTCTTCCTGCCAGGAAATTACAGTGATATGTGCCCGTCCAAATGCCTAACAGCTACTCTCTCATTGGTTCTCCCTCTTCCCTTTCATCCTCTGCCAAATTGGCAACCTGTGTGAACCAAGAGGTTAAAGGGGCTGTCTCTCCAAGTTGGGAGGTTGATAGTAAAGCAGACGGAAAATCAAACCGGAGCACCAGGAGAGGGACTATGCGTTGAGTTTTAGAAACCTTTCGTATTCACAGTGTGTCCGTTCTCTAGGTTTCCCGCACATGTTATAGCTGTAGTAATATTCCCTTCAACCTGGAGAGTTCGGACCCATGGAATGGGTGCCATGCATTATTGCTTTAAAGGGTCTGCATTTGCTCACCCAATCTCACCAATCGTCTCAGTCCCAAGTGTCCCTCCTTATGCCACATCCAGCTGTCGTTGTAGATAGGGTCATTCCAGCTTTCATCAGAGACCCTGAAGGAATTGTAAAGAATTTCCCAGTTTTTTTGTTTTGTTTTTGAAATTCCTTTTTATAGTGGGTTTGAGTTGATTCTCGCTGCCATGTTTACGCCAGTCTAGACACACTTGATTCCCTTACGGAGACATATCAATACATAGGTTTTAAGATTCTTACTAGTCAGATATTTTCCTCTGCGGGAAATATGGGGTTTTGAGTCCCTTTCGCTGAGGACGGTGTAGGTATTGTCTATTCCATAGTTGGTTTTTGGAACGGTACCTGTGCTTATATCAAACTCTGGTTTTATGCATCACCCCACCTCTCCTTCCCCCTTAAGCAGGTATAAGAGTGTTTTCTAAATGTGAGACACTGTTCTCTTTCCTAACTCAGTTCAAGTGTAGCCATGTTTACAGGATCTTCATAAGTGATATCTTATGATAAGTTTCTTTTTCTGTGTGACTTATTTCACTTAGAATCATCGTACCTGAATCCACCCATTTTGCTGCTACTGGTCTTATGACATTGATTTCATGGCTGAGGGATATTCCATCGTACGTAAGTACCACAATTTTTTGAACCATGTTTATATTTTCTGGGATACTTAAGGTGTATCCAAGTTGAGGTCCTTGTATGCAGTGCAGCCCTAAATTTTGGGGTGGCTCTGTCTTATTGATTTTCAGTTTTCCCAAGGTATATTCCCTAGACTGGTAGTGCCCTTGGCTCTGTAGCTCTGTTCTTTACTTGTTTTAGGGAACAGAATGCACTCCTCCAGAGAGGCAGTTGGCAATTTACATCCCGCCCATCAGCATAACAAGGCTCCCTGTTCTCCAGGGCCTGTCTTGCCTTTCTTGTTCTTACACATTTTGTGGATGTCCCTTTTGACCGGTGGGAAGTGATACTTCTTTGTAGTGCAGATTTGCATTGCCCGCTTGCCTGCTTGGCCAAAAAGGGCGTATGCGTTTTCTCCTGAATATATTCAGGAGAAAACGCATACGCCCTTTTTGGCCAAGTGCATCATTGTCGAAGTTGTGCCCCTCTTCCTGTGCTTTAAAGGCGATTCCAACGTACTTCTTGAAATCTGTTTCCTGCTATTCTGCCTCGCTTTCAAGTCCGCCTCGTTGCCTTCCCTCAACAGATTTTTGGACGATAGTTGTCCTTTATTACTCGGCCAGTTTGTGAATTGCTGTGCCCCTGAGCTCCATTTTTCAACTCGCTTTTGGTGAGCTGACCGCAAGTCCAAAATTTTGGTTCAGGACCTATACTGGTTCCCGGTGGGTGGCTGAGAATTTGGTTAATTCTTCTTCCTGCCGGGAAATTACAGTGATATGTGCCCGTCCAAATGCCTAACAGCTACTCTCTCATTGGTTCTCCCTCTTCCCTTTCATCCTCTGCCAAATTGGCAACCTGTGCGAACCAAGAGGTTAAAGGGGCTGTCTCTCCAAGTTGGGAGGTTGATAGTAAAGCAGACGGAAAGTCAAACCGGAGCACCAGGGGAGGGACTATGCGTTGAGTTTTAGAAACCTTTCGTATTCACAGTGTGTCCGTTCTCTAGGTTTCCCGCTCATGTTATAGCTGTAGTAATATTCCCTTCAACCTGGAGAGTTCGGACCCATGGAATGGGTGCCATGCATTATTGCTTTAAAGGGTCTGCATTTGCTCACCCAATCTCACCAATCGTCTCAGTCCCAAGTGTCCCTCCTTATGCCACATCCAGCTGTCGTTGTAGATAGGGTCATTCCAGCTTTCATCAGAGACCCTGAAGGAATTGTAAAGAATTTCCCAGTTGTTTTGTTTTGTTTTTGAAATTCCTTTTTATAGTGGGTTTGAGCTGATTCTCGCTGCCATGTTTATGCCAGTCTAGACACACTTGATTCCCTTACGGAGACATATCAATACATAGGTTTTAAGATTCTTACTAGTCAGATATTTTCCTCTGCGGGAAATATGGGGTTTTGAGTCCCTTTCGCTGAGGACGGTGTAGGTCTTGTCTATTCCATAGTTGGTTTTTGGAACGGTACCTGTGCTTATATCAAACTCTGGTTTTATGCATCACCCCACCTCTCCTTCCCCCTTAAGCAGGTATAAGAGTGTTTGCTAAATGTGAGACACTGTCCTCTTTCCTAACTCAGTTCAAGTGTAGCCATGTTTACAGGATCTTCATAAGTGATATCTTATGATAAGTTTCTTTTTCTGTGTGACTTATTTCACTTAGAATCATCGTACCTGAATCCACCCATTTTGCTGCTACTGGTCTTATGACATTGATTTCATGGCTGAGGGATATTCCATCGTACGTAAGTACCACAATTTTTTGAACCATGTTTATATTTTCTGGGATACTTAAGGTGTATCCAAGTTGAGGTCCTTGTATGCAGTGCAGCCCTAAATTTTGGGGTGGCTCTGTCTTATTGATTTTCAGTTTTCCCAAGGTATATTCCCTAGGCTGGTAGTGCCCTTGGCTCTGTAGCTCTGTTCTTTACTTGTTTTAGGGAACAGAATGCACTCCTCCAGAGAGGCAGTTGGCAATTTACATCCCGCCCATCAGCATAACAAGGCTCCCTGTTCTCCAGGGCCTGTCTTGCCTTTCTTGTTCTTACACATTTTGTGGATGTCCCTTTTGACCGGTGGGAAGTGATACTTCTTTGTAGTGCAGATTTGCATTGCCCGCTTGCCTGCTTGGCCAAAAAGGGCGTATGCGTTTTCTCCTGAATATATTCAGGAGAAAACGCATATGCCCTTTTTGGCCAAGTGCATCATTGTCGAAGTTGTGCCCCTCTTCCTGTGCTTTAAAGGCGATTCCAACGTACTTCTTGAAATCTGTTTCCTGCTATTCTGCCTCGCTTTCAAGTCCGCCTCGTTGCCTTCCCTCAACAGATTTTTGGACGATAGTTGTCCTTTATTACTCGGCCAGTTTGTGAATTGCTGTGCCCCTGAGCTCCATTTTTCAACTCGCTTTTGGTGAGCTGACCGCAAGTCCAAAATTTTGGTTCAGGACCTATACTGGTTCCCGGTGGGTGGCTGAGAATTTGGTTAATTCTTCTTCCTGCCGGGAAATTACAGTGATATGTGCCCGTCCAAATGCCTAACAGCTACTCTCTCATTGGTTCTCCCTCTTCCCTTTCATCCTCTGCCAAATTGGCAACCTGTGCGAACCAAGAGGTTAAAGGGGCTGTCTCTCCAAGTTGGGAGGTTGATAGTAAAGCAGACGGAAAGTCAAACCGGAGCACCAGGGGAGGGACTATGCGTTGAGTTTTAGAAACCTTTCGTATTCACAGTGTGTCCGTTCTCTAGGTTTCCCGCACATGTTATAGCTGTAGTAATATTCCCTTCAACCTGGAGAGTTCGGACCCATGGAATGGGTGCCATGCATTATTGCTTTAAAGGGTCTGCATTTGCTCACCCAATCTCACCAATCGTCTCAGTCCCAAGTGTCCCTCCTTATGCCACATCCAGCTGTCGTTGTAGATAGGGTCATTCCAGCCTTCATCAGAGACCCTGAAGGAATTGTAAAGAATTTCCCAGTTTTTTTGTTTTGTTTTTGAAATTCCTTTTTATAGTGGGTTTGAGCTGATTCTCGCTGCCATGTTTATGCCAGTCTAGACACACTTGATTCCCTTACGGAGACATATCAATACATAGGTTTTAAGATTCTTACTAGTCAGATATTTTCCTCTGCGGGAAATATGGGGTTTTGAGTCCCTTTCGCTGAGGACGGTGTAGGTCTTGTCTATTCCATAGTTGGTTTTTGGAACGGTACCTGTGCTTATATCAAACTCTGGTTTTATGCATCACCCCACCTCTCCTTCCCCCTTAAGCAGGTATAAGAGTGTTTGCTAAATGTGAGACACTGTCCTCTTTCCTAACTCAGTTCAAGTGTAGCCATGTTTACAGGATCTTCATAAGTGATATCTTATGATAAGTTTCTTTTTCTGTGTGACTTATTTCACTTAGAATCATCGTACCTGAATCCACCCATTTTGCTGCTACTGGTCTTATGACATTGATTTCATGGCTGAGGGATATTCCATCGTACGTAAGTACCACAATTTTTTGAACCATGTTTATATTTTCTGGGATACTTAAGGTGTATCCAAGTTGAGGTCCTTGTATGCAGTGCAGCCCTAAATTTTGGGGTGGCTCTGTCTTATTGATTTTCAGTTTTCCCAAGGTATATTCCCTAGGCTGGTAGTGCCCTTGGCTCTGTAGCTCTGTTCTTTACTTGTTTTAGGGAACAGAATGCACTCCTCCAGAGAGGCAGTTGGCAATTTACATCCCGCCCATCAGCATAACAAGGCTCCCTGTTCTCCAGGGCCTGTCTTGCCTTTCTTGTTCTTACACATTTTGTGGATGTCCCTTTTGACCGGTGGGAAGTGATACTTCTTTGTAGTGCAGATTTGCATTGCCCGCTTGCCTGCTTGGCCAAAAAGGGCGTATGCGTTTTCTCCTGAATATATTCAGGAGAAAACGCATATGCCCTTTTTGGCCAAGTGCATCATTGTCGAAGTTGTGCCCCTCTTCCTGTGCTTTAAAGGCGATTCCAACGTACTTCTTGAAATCTGTTTCCTGCTATTCTGCCTCGCTTTCAAGTCCGCCTCGTTGCCTTCCCTCAACAGATTTTTGGACGATAGTTGTCCTTTATTACTCGGCCAGTTTGTGAATTGCTGTGCCCCTGAGCTCCATTTTTCAACTCGCTTTTGGTGAGCTGACCGCAAGTCCAAAATTTTGGTTCAGGACCTATACTGGTTCCTGGTGGGTGGCTGAGAATTTGGTTAATTCTTCTTCCTGCCGGGAAATTACAGTGATATGTGCCCGTCCAAATGCCTAACAGCTACTCTCTCATTGGTTCTCCCTCTTCCCTTTCATCCTCTGCCAAATTGGCAACCTGTGCGAACCAAGAGGTTAAAGGGGCTGTCTCTCCAAGTTGGGAGGTTGATAGTAAAGCAGACGGAAAGTCAAACCGGAGCACCAGGGGAGGGACTATGCGTTGAGTTTTAGAAACCTTTCGTATTCACAGTGTGTCCGTTCTCTAGGTTTCCCGCACATGTTATAGCTGTAGTAATATTCCCTTCAACCTGGAGAGTTCGGACCCATGGAATGGGTGCCATGCATTATTGCTTTAAAGGGTCTGCATTTGCTCACCCAATCTCACCAATCGTCTCAGTCCCAAGTGTCCCTCCTTATGCCACATCCAGCTGTCGTTGTAGATAGGGTCATTCCAGCCTTCATCAGAGACCCTGAAGGAATTGTAAAGAATTTCCCAGTTTTTTTGTTTTGTTTTTGAAATTCCTTTTTATAGTGGGTTTGAGCTGATTCTCGCTGCCATGTTTATGCCAGTCTAGACACACTTGATTCCCTTACGGAGACATATCAATACATAGGTTTTAAGATTCTTACTAGTCAGATATTTTCCTCTGCGGGAAATATGGGGTTTTGAGTCCCTTTCGCTGAGGACGGTGTAGGTCTTGTCTATTCCATAGTTGGTTTTTGGAACGGTACCTGTGCTTATATCAAACTCTGGTTTTATGCATCACCCCACCTCTCCTTCCCCCTTAAGCAGGTATAAGAGTGTTTGCTAAATGTGAGACACTGTCCTCTTTCCTAACTCAGTTCAAGTGTAGCCATGTTTACAGGATCTTCATAAGTGATATCTTATGATAAGTTTCTTTTTCTGTGTGACTTATTTCACTTAGAATCATCGTACCTGAATCCACCCATTTTGCTGCTACTGGTCTTATGACATTGATTTCATGGCTGAGGGATATTCCATCGTACGTAAGTACCACAATTTTTTGAACCATGTTTATATTTTCTGGGATACTTAAGGTGTATCCAAGTTGAGGTCCTTGTATGCAGTGCAGCCCTAAGTTTTGGGGTGGCTCTGTCTTATTGATTTTCAGTTTTCCCAAGGTATATTCCCTAGGCTGGTAGTGCCCTTGGCTCTGTAGCTCTGTTCTTTACTTGTTTTAGGGAACAGAATGCACTCCTCCAGAGAGGCAGTTGGCAATTTACATCCCGCCCATCAGCATAACAAGGCTCCCTGTTCTCCAGGGCCTGTCTTGCCTTTCTTGTTCTTACACATTTTGTGGATGTCCCTTTTGACCGGTGGGAAGTGATACTTCTTTGTAGTGCAGATTTGCATTGCCCGCTTGCCTGCTTGGCCAAAAAGGGCGTATGCGTTTTCTCCTGAATATATTCAGGAGAAAACGCATACGCCCTTTTTGGCCAAGTGCATCATTGTCGAAGTTGTGCCCCTCTTCCTGTGCTTTAAAGGCGATTCCAACGTACTTCTTGAAATCTGTTTCCTGCTATTCTGCCTCGCTTTCAAGTCCGCCTCGTTGCCTTCCCTCAACAGATTTTTGGACGATAGTTGTCCTTTATTACTCGGCCAGTTTGTGAATTGCTGTGCCCCTGAGCTCCATTTTTCAACTCGCTTTTGGTGAGCTGACCGCAAGTCCAAAATTTTGGTTCAGGACCTATACTGGTTCCCGGTGGGTGGCTGAGAATTTGGTTAATTCTTCTTCCTGCCGGGAAATTACAGTGATATGTGCCCGTCCAAATGCCTAACAGCTACTCTCTCATTGGTTCTCCCTCTTCCCTTTCATCCTCTGCCAAATTGGCAACCTGTGCGAACCAAGAGGTTAAAGGGGCTGTCTCTCCAAGTTGGGAGGTTGATAGTAAAGCAGACGGAAAGTCAAACCGGAGCACCAGGGGAGGGACTATGCGTTGAGTTTTAGAAACCTTTCGTATTCACAGTGTGTCCGTTCTCTAGGTTTCCCGCTCATGTTATAGCTGTAGTAATATTCCCTTCAACCTGGAGAGTTTGGACCCATGGAATGGGTGCCATGCATTATTGCTTTAAAGGGTCTGCATTTGCTCACCCAATCTCACCAATCGTCTCAGTCCCAAGTGTCCCTCCTTATGCCACATCCAGCTGTCGTTGTAGATAGGGTCATTGCAGCCTTCATCAGAGACCCTGAAGGAATTGTAAAGAATTTCCCAGTTTTTTTGTTTTGTTTTTGAAATTCCTTTTTATAGTGGGTTTGAGCTGATTCTCGCTGCCATGTTTATGCCAGTCTAGACACACTTGATTCCCTTACGGAGACATATCAATACATAGGTTTTAAGATTCTTACTAGTCAGATATTTTCCTCTGCGGGAAATATGGGGTTTTGAGTCCCTTTCGCTGAGGACGGTGTAGGTCTTGTCTATTCCATAGTTGGTTTTTGGAACGGTACCTGTGCTTATATCAAACTCTGGTTTTATGCATCACCCCACCTCTCCTTCCCCCTTAAGCAGGTATAAGAGTGTTTTCTAAATGTGAGACACTGTCCTCTTTCCTAACTCAGTTCAAGTGTAGCCATGTTTACAGGATCTTCATAAGTGATATCTTATGATAAGTTTCTTTTTCTGTGTGACTTATTTCACTTAGAATCATCGTACCTGAATCCACCCATTTTGCTGCTACTGGTCTTATGACATTGATTTCATGGCTGAGGGATATTCCATCGTACGTAAGTACCACAATTTTTTGAACCATGTTTATATTTTCTGGGATACTTAAGGTGTATCCAAGTTGAGGTCCTTGTATGCAGTGCAGCCCTAAATTTTGGGGTGGCTCTGTCTTATTGATTTTCAGTTTTCCCAAGGTATATTCCCTAGACTGGTAGTGCCCTTGGCTCTGTAGCTCTGTTCTTTACTTGTTTTAGGGAACAGAATGCACTCCTCCAGAGAGGCAGTTGGCAATTTACATCCCGCCCATCAGCATAACAAGGCTCCCTGTTCTCCAGGGCCTGTCTTGCCTTTCTTGTTCTTACACATTTTGTGGATGTCCCTTTTGACCGGTGGGAAGTGATACTTCTTTGTAGTGCAGATTTGCATTGCCCGCTTGCTTGCTTGGCCAAAAAGGGCGTATGCGTTTTCTCCTGAATATATTCAGGAGAAAACGCATACGCCCTTTTTGGCCAAGTGCATCATTGTCGAAGTTGTGCCCCTCTTCCTGTGCTTTAAAGGCGATTCCAACGTACCTCTTGAAATCTGTTTCCTGCTATTCTGCCTCGCTTTCAAGTCCGCCTCGTTGCCTTCCCTCAACAGATTTTTGGACGATAGTTGTCCTTTATTACTCGGCCAGTTTGTGAATTGCTGTGCCCCTGAGCTCCATTTTTCAACTCGCTTTTGGTGAGCTGACCGCAAGTCCAAAATTTTGGTTCAGGACCTATACTGGTTCCCGGTGGGTGGCTGAGAATTTGGTTAATTCTTCTTCCTGCCGGGAAATTACAGTGATATGTGCCCGTCCAAATGCCTAACAGCTACTCTCTCATTGGTTCTCCCTCTTCCCTTTCATCCTCTGCCAAATTGGCAACCTGTGCGAACCAAGAGGTTAAAGGGGCTGTCTCTCCAAGTTGGGAGGTTGATAGTAAAGCAGACGGAAAGTCAAACCGGAGCACCAGGGGAGGGACTATGCGTTGAGTTTTAGAAACCTTTCGTATTCACAGTGTGTCCGTTCTCTAGGTTTCCCGCACATGTTATAGCTGTAGTAATATTCCCTTCAACCTGGAGAGTTCGGACCCATGGAATGGGTGCCATGCATTATTGCTTTAAAGGGTCTGCATTTGCTCACCCAATCTCACCAATCGTCTCAGTCCCAAGTGTCCCTCCTTATGCCACATCCAGCTGTCGTTGTAGATAGGGTCATTCCAGCCTTCATCAGAGACCCTGAAGGAATTGTAAAGAATTTCCCAGTTTTTTTGTTTTGTTTTTGAAATTCCTTTTTATAGTGGGTTTGAGCTGATTCTCGCTGCCATGTTTATGCCAGTCTAGACACACTTGATTCCCTTACGGAGACATATCAATACATAGGTTTTAAGATTCTTACTAGTCAGATATTTTCCTCTGCGGGAAATATGGGGTTTTGAGTCCCTTTCGCTGAGGACGGTGTAGGTCTTGTCTATTCCATAGTTGGTTTTTGGAACGGTACCTGTGCTTATATCAAACTCTGGTTTTATGCATCACCCCACCTCTCCTTCCCCCTTAAGCAGGTATAAGAGTGTTTGCTAAATGTGAGACACTGTCCTCTTTCCTAACTCAGTTCAAGTGTAGCCATGTTTACAGGATCTTCATAAGTGATATCTTATGATAAGTTTCTTTTTCTGTGTGACTTATTTCACTTAGAATCATCGTACCTGAATCCACCCATTTTGCTGCTACTGGTCTTATGACATTGATTTCATGGCTGAGGGATATTCCATCGTACGTAAGTACCACAATTTTTTGAACCATGTTTATATTTTCTGGGATACTTAAGGTGTATCCAAGTTGAGGTCCTTGTATGCAGTGCAGCCCTAAATTTTGGGGTGGCTCTGTCTTATTGATTTTCAGTTTTCCCAAGGTATATTCCCTAGGCTGGTAGTGCCCTTGGCTCTGTAGCTCTGTTCTTTACTTGTTTTAGGGAACAGAATGCACTCCTCCAGAGAGGCAGTTGGCAATTTACATCCCGCCCATCAGCATAACAAGGCTCCCTGTTCTCCAGGGCCTGTCTTGCCTTTCTTGTTCTTACACATTTTGTGGATGTCCCTTTTGACCGGTGGGAAGTGATACTTCTTTGTAGTGCAGATTTGCATTGCCCGCTTGCCTGCTTGGCCAAAAAGGGCGTATGCGTTTTCTCCTGAATATATTCAGGAGAAAACGCATATGCCCTTTTTGGCCAAGTGCATCATTGTCGAAGTTGTGCCCCTCTTCCTGTGCTTTAAAGGCGATTCCAACGTACTTCTTGAAATCTGTTTCCTGCTATTCTGCCTCGCTTTCAAGTCCGCCTCGTTGCCTTCCCTCAACAGATTTTTGGACGATAGTTGTCCTTTATTACTCGGCCAGTTTGTGAATTGCTGTGCCCCTGAGCTCCATTTTTCAACTCGCTTTTGGTGAGCTGACCGCAAGTCCAAAATTTTGGTTCAGGACCTATACTGGTTCCCGGTGGGTGGCTGAGAATTTGGTTAATTCTTCTTCCTGCCGGGAAATTACAGTGATATGTGCCCGTCCAAATGCCTAACAGCTACTCTCTCATTGGTTCTCCCTCTTCCCTTTCATCCTCTGCCAAATTGGCAACCTGTGCGAACCAAGAGGTTAAAGGGGCTGTCTCTCCAAGTTGGGAGGTTGATAGTAAAGCAGACGGAAAGTCAAACCGGAGCACCAGGGGAGGGACTATGCGTTGAGTTTTAGAAACCTTTCGTATTCACAGTGTGTCCGTTCTCTAGGTTTCCCGCTCATGTTATAGCTGTAGTAATATTCCCTTCAACCTGGAGAGTTCGGACCCATGGAATGGGTGCCATGCATTATTGCTTTAAAGGGTCTGCATTTGCTCACCCAATCTCACCAATCGTCTCAGTCCCAAGTGTCCCTCCTTATGCCACATCCAGCTGTCGTTGTAGATAGGGTCATTCCAGCCTTCATCAGAGACCCTGAAGGAATTGTAAAGAATTTCCCAGTTTTTTTGTTTTGTTTTTGAAATTCCTTTTTATAGTGGGTTTGAGCTGATTCTCGCTGCCATGTTTATGCCAGTCTAGACACACTTGATTCCCTTACGGAGACATATCAATACATAGGTTTTAAGATTCTTACTAGTCAGATATTTTCCTCTGCGGGAAATATGGGGTTTTGAGTCCCTTTCGCTGAGGACGGTGTAGGTCTTGTCTATTCCATAGTTGGTTTTTGGAACGGTACCTGTGCTTATATCAAACTCTGGTTTTATGCATCACCCCACCTCTCCTTCCCCCTTAAGCAGGTATAAGAGTGTTTTCTAAATGTGAGACACTGTCCTCTTTCCTAACTCAGTTCAAGTGTAGCCATGTTTACAGGATCTTCATAAGTGATATCTTATGATAAGTTTCTTTTTCTGTGTGACTTATTTCACTTAGAATCATCGTACCTGAATCCACCCATTTTGCTGCTACTGGTCTTATGACATTGATTTCATGGCTGAGGGATATTCCATCGTACGTAAGTACCACAATTTTTTGAACCATGTTTATATTTTCTGGGATACTTAAGGTGTATCCAAGTTGAGGTCCTTGTATGCAGTGCAGCCCTAAATTTTGGGGTGGCTCTGTCTTATTGATTTTCAGTTTTCCCAAGGTATATTCCCTAGACTGGTAGTGCCCTTGGCTCTGTAGCTCTGTTCTTTACTTGTTTTAGGGAACAGAATGCACTCCTCCAGAGAGGCAGTTGGCAATTTACATCCCGCCCATCAGCATAACAAGGCTCCCTGTTCTCCAGGGCCTGTCTTGCCTTTCTTGTTCTTACACATTTTGTGGATGTCCCTTTTGACCGGTGGGAAGTGATACTTCTTTGTAGTGCAGATTTGCATTGCCCGCTTGCTTGCTTGGCCAAAAAGGGCGTATGCGTTTTCTCCTGAATATATTCAGGAGAAAACGCATACGCCCTTTTTGGCCAAGTGCATCATTGTCGAAGTTGTGCCCCTCTTCCTGTGCTTTAAAGGCGATTCCAACGTACCTCTTGAAATCTGTTTCCTGCTATTCTGCCTCGCTTTCAAGTCCGCCTCGTTGCCTTCCCTCAACAGATTTTTGGACGATAGTTGTCCTTTATTACTCGGCCAGTTTGTGAATTGCTGTGCCCCTGAGCTCCATTTTTCAACTCGCTTTTGGTGAGCTGACCGCAAGTCCAAAATTTTGGTTCAGGACCTATACTGGTTCCCGGTGGGTGGCTGAGAATTTGGTTAATTCTTCTTCCTGCCGGGAAATTACAGTGATATGTGCCCGTCCAAATGCCTAACAGCTACTCTCTCATTGGTTCTCCCTCTTCCCTTTCATCCTCTGCCAAATTGGCAACCTGTGCGAACCAAGAGGTTAAAGGGGCTGTCTCTCCAAGTTGGGAGGTTGATAGTAAAGCAGACGGAAAGTCAAACCGGAGCACCAGGAGAGGGACTATGCGTTGAGTTTTAGAAACCTTTCGTATTCACAGTGTGTCCGTTCTCTAGGTTTCCCGCACATGTTATAGCTGTAGTAATATTCCCTTCAACCTGGAGAGTTCGGACCCATGGAATGGGTGCCATGCATTATTGCTTTAAAGGGTCTGCATTTGCTCACCCAATCTCACCAATCGTCTCAGTCCCAAGTGTCCCTCCTTATGCCACATCCAGCTGTCGTTGTAGATAGGGTCATTCCAGCTTTCATCAGAGACCCTGAAGGAATTGTAAAGAATTTCCCAGTTTTTTTGTTTTGTTTTTGAAATTCCTTTTTATAGTGGGTTTGAGCTGATTCTCGCTGCCATGTTTATGCCAGTCTAGACACACTTGATTCCCTTACGGAGACATATCAATACATAGGTTTTAAGATTCTTACTAGTCAGATATTTTCCTCTGCGGGAAATATGGGGTTTTGAGTCCCTTTCGCTGAGGACGGTGTAGGTCTTGTCTATTCCATAGTTGGTTTTTGGAACGGTACCTGTGCTTATATCAAACTCTGGTTTTATGCATCACCCCACCTCTCCTTCCCCCTTAAGCAGGTATAAGAGTGTTTTCTAAATGTGAGACACTGTTCTCTTTCCTAACTCAGTTCAAGTGTAGCCATGTTTACAGGATCTTCATAAGTGATATCTTATGATAAGTTTCTTTTTCTGTGTGACTTATTTCACTTAGAATCATCGTACCTGAATCCACCCATTTTGCTGCTACTGGTCTTATGACATTGATTTCATGGCTGAGGGATATTCCATCGTACGTAAGTACCATAATTTTTTGAACCATGTTTATATTTTCTGGGATACTTAAGGTGTATCCAAGTTGAGGCCCTTGTATGCAGTGCAGCCCTAAATTTTGGGGTGGCTCTGTCTTATTGATTTTCAGTTTTCCCAAGGTATATTCCCTAGACTGGTAGTGCCCTTGGCTCTGTAGCTCTGTTCTTTACTTGTTTTAGGGAACAGAATGCACTCCTCCAGAGAGGCAGTTGGCAATTTACATCCCGCCCATCAGCATAACAAGGCTCCCTGTTCTCCAGGGCCTGTCTTGCCTTTCTTGTTCTTACACATTTTGTGGATGTCCCTTTTGACCGGTGGGAAGTGATACTTCTTTGTAGTGCAGATTTGCATTGCCCGCTTGCTTGCTTGGCCAAAAAGGGCGTATGCGTTTTCTCCTGAATATATTCAGGAGAAAACGCATACGCCCTTTTTGGCCAAGTGCATCATTGTCGAAGTTGTGCCCCTCTTCCTGTGCTTTAAAGGTGATTCCAACGTACCTCTTGAAATCTGTTTCCTGCTATTCTGCCTCGCTTTCAAGTCCGCCTCGTTGCCTTCCCTCAACAGATTTTTGGACGATAGTTGTCCTTTATTACTCGGCCAGTTTGTGAATTGCTGTGCCCCTGAGCTCCATTTTTCAACTCGTTTTTGGTGAGCTGACCGCAAGTCCAAAATTTTGGTTCAGGACCTATACTGGTTCCCGGTGGGTGGCTGAGAATTTGGTTAATTCTTCTTCCTGCCGGGAAATTACAGTGATATGTGCCCGTCCAAATGCCTAACAGCTACTCTCTCATTGGTTCTCCCTCTTCCCTTTCATCCTCTGCCAAATTGGCAACCTGTGCGAACCAAGAGGTTAAAGGGGCTGTCTCTCCAAGTTGGGAGGTTGATAGTAAAGCAGACGGAAAGTCAAACCGGAGCACCAGGGGAGGGACTATGCGTTGAGTTTTAGAAACCTTTCGTATTCACAGTGTGTCCGTTCTCTAGGTTTCCCGCACATGTTATAGCTGTAGTAATATTCCCTTCAACCTGGAGAGTTCGGACCCATGGAATGGGTGCCATGCATTATTGCTTTAAAGGGTCTGCATTTGCTCACCCAATCTCACCAATCGTCTCAGTCCCAAGTGTCCCTCCTTATGCCACATCCAGCTGTCGTTGTAGATAGGGTCATTCCAGCTTTCATCAGAGACCCTGAAGGAATTGTAAAGAATTTCCCAGTTTTTTTGTTTTGTTTTTGAAATTCCTTTTTATAGTGGGTTTGAGCTGATTCTCGCTGCCATGTTTATGCCAGTCTAGACACACTTGATTCCCTTACGGAGACATATCAATACATAGGTTTTAAGATTCTTACTAGTCAGATATTTTCCTCTGCGGGAAATATGGGGTTTTGAGTCCCTTTCGCTGAGGACGGTGTAGGTCTTGTCTATTCCATAGTTGGTTTTTGGAACGGTACCTGTGCTTATATCAAACTCTGGTTTTATGCATCACCCCACCTCTCCTTCCCCCTTAAGCAGGTATAAGAGTGTTTTCTAAATGTGAGACACTGTTCTCTTTCCTAACTCAGTTCAAGTGTAGCCATGTTTACAGGATCTTCATAAGTGATATCTTATGATAAGTTTCTTTTTCTGTGTGACTTATTTCACTTAGAATCATCGTACCTGAATCCACCCATTTTGCTGCTACTGGTCTTATGACATTGATTTCATGGCTGAGGGATATTCCATCGTACGTAAGTACCACAATTTTTTGAACCATGTTTATATTTTCTGGGATACTTAAGGTGTATCCAAGTTGGGGTCCTTGTATGCAGTGCAGCCCTAAATTTTGGGGTGGCTCTGTCTTATTGATTTTCAGTTTTCCCAAGGTATATTCCCTAGACTGGTAGTGCCCTTGGCTCTGTAGCTCTGTTGTTTACTTGTTTTAGGGAACAGAATGCACTCCTCCAGAGAGGCAGTTGGCAATTTACATCCCGCCCATCAGCATAACAAGGCTCCCTGTTCTCCAGGGCCTGTCTTGCCTTTCTTGTTCTTACACATTTTGTGGATGTCCCTTTTGACCGGTGGGAAGTGATACTTCTTTGTAGTGCAGATTTGCATTGCCCGCTTGCCTGCTTGGCCAAAAAGGGCGTATGCGTTTTCTCCTGAATATATTCAGGAGAAAACGCATACGCCCTTTTTGGCCAAGTGCATCATTGTCGAAGTTGTGCCCCTCTTCCTGTGCTTTAAAGGCGATTCCAACGTACTTCTTGAAATCTGTTTCCTGCTATTCTGCCTCGCTTTCAAGTCCGCCTCGTTGCCTTCCCTCAACAGATTTTTGGACGATAGTTGTCCTTTATTACTCGGCCAGTTTGTGAATTGCTGTGCCCCTGAGCTCCATTTTTCAACTCGCTTTTGGTGAGCTGACCGCAAGTCCAAAATTTTGGTTCAGGACCTATACTGGTTCCCGGTGGGTGGCTGAGAATTTGGTTAATTCTTCTTCCTGCCGGGAAATTACAGTGATATGTGCCCGTCCAAATGCCTAACAGCTACTCTCTCATTGGTTCTCCCTCTTCCCTTTCATCCTCTGCCAAATTGGCAACCTGTGCGAACCAAGAGGTTAAAGGGGCTGTCTCTCCAAGTTGGGAGGTTGATAGTAAAGCAGACGGAAAGTCAAACCGGAGCACCAGGGGAGGGACTATGCGTTGAGTTTTAGAAACCTTTCGTATTCACAGTGTGTCCGTTCTCTAGGTTTCCCGCTCATGTTATAGCTGTAGTAATATTCCCTTCAACCTGGAGAGTTCGGACCCATGGAATGGGTGCCATGCATTATTGCTTTAAAGGGTCTGCATTTGCTCACCCAATCTCACCAATCGTCTCAGTCCCAAGTGTCCCTCCTTATGCCACATCCAGCTGTCGTTGTAGATAGGGTCATTCCAGCCTTCATCAGAGACCCTGAAGGAATTGTAAAGAATTTCCCAGTTTTTTTGTTTTGTTTTTGAAATTCCTTTTTATAGTGGGTTTGAGCTGATTCTCGCTGCCATGTTTATGCCAGTCTAGACACACTTGATTCCCTTACGGAGACATATCAATACATAGGTTTTAAGATTCTTACTAGTCAGATATTTTCCTCTGCGGGAAATATGGGGTTTTGAGTCCCTTTCGCTGAGGACGGTGTAGGTCTTGTCTATTCCATAGTTGGTTTTTGGAACGGTACCTGTGCTTATATCAAACTGTGGTTTTATGCATCACCCCACCTCTCCTTCCCCCTTAAGCAGGTATAAGAGTGTTTTCTAAATGTGAGACACTGTCCTCTTTCCTAACTCAGTTCAAGTGTAGCCATGTTTACAGGATCTTCATAAGTGATATCTTATGATAAGTTTCTTTTTCTGTGTGACTTATTTCACTTAGAATCATCGTACCTGAATCCACCCATTTTGCTGCTACTGGTCTTATGACATTGATTTCATGGCTGAGGGATATTCCATCGTACGTAAGTACCACAATTTTTTGAACCATGTTTATATTTTCTGGGATACTTAAGGTGTATCCAAGTTGAGGTCCTTGTATGCAGTGCAGCCCTAAATTTTGGGGTGGCTCTGTCTTATTGATTTTCAGTTTTCCCAAGGTATATTCCCTAGACTGGTAGTGCCCTTGGCTCTGTAGCTCTGTTCTTTACTTGTTTTAGGGAACAGAATGCACTCCTCCAGAGAGGCAGTTGGCAATTTACATCCCGCCCATCAGCATAACAAGGCTCCCTGTTCTCCAGGGCCTGTCTTGCCTTTCTTGTTCTTACACATTTTGTGGATGTCCCTTTTGACCGGTGGGAAGTGATACTTCTTTGTAGTGCAGATTTGCATTGCCCGCTTGCTTGCTTGGCCAAAAAGGGCGTATGCGTTTTCTCCTGAATATATTCAGGAGAAAACGCATACGCCCTTTTTGGCCAAGTGCATCATTGTCGAAGTTGTGCCCCTCTTCCTGTGCTTTAAAGGCGATTCCAACGTACCTCTTGAAATCTGTTTCCTGCTATTCTGCCTCGCTTTCAAGTCCGCCTCGTTGCCTTCCCTCAACAGATTTTTGGACGATAGTTGTCCTTTATTACTCGGCCAGTTTGTGAATTGCTGTGCCCCTGAGCTCCATTTTTCAACTCGCTTTTGGTGAGCTGACCGCAAGTCCAAAATTTTGGTTCAGGACCTATACTGGTTCCCGGTGGGTGGCTGAGAATTTGGTTAATTCTTCTTCCTGCCGGGAAATTACAGTGATATGTGCCCGTCCAAATGCCTAACAGCTACTCTCTCATTGGTTCTCCCTCTTCCCTTTCATCCTCTGCCAAATTGGCAACCTGTGCGAACCAAGAGGTTAAAGGGGCTGTCTCTCCAAGTTGGGAGGTTGATAGTAAAGCAGACGGAAAGTCAAACCGGAGCACCAGGGGAGGGACTATGCGTTGAGTTTTAGAAACCTTTCGTATTCACAGTGTGTCCGTTCTCTAGGTTTCCCGCACATGTTATAGCTGTAGTAATATTCCCTTCAACCTGGAGAGTTCGGACCCATGGAATGGGTGCCATGCATTATTGCTTTAAAGGGTCTGCATTTGCTCACCCAATCTCACCAATCGTCTCAGTCCCAAGTGTCCCTCCTTATGCCACATCCAGCTGTCGTTGTAGATAGGGTCATTCCAGCTTTCATCAGAGACCCTGAAGGAATTGTAAAGAATTTCCCAGTTTTTTTGTTTTGTTTTTGAAATTCCTTTTTATAGTGGGTTTGAGCTGATTCTCGCTGCCATGTTTATGCCAGTCTAGACACACTTGATTCCCTTACGGAGACATATCAATACATAGGTTTTAAGATTCTTACTAGTCAGATATTTTCCTCTGCGGGAAATATGGGGTTTTGAGTCCCTTTCGCTGAGGACGGTGTAGGTCTTGTCTATTCCATAGTTGGTTTTTGGAACGGTACCTGTGCTTATATCAAACTCTGGTTTTATGCATCACCCCACCTCTCCTTCCCCCTTAAGCAGGTATAAGAGTGTTTGCTAAATGTGAGACACTGTCCTCTTTCCTAACTCAGTTCAAGTGTAGCCATGTTTACAGGATCTTCATAAGTGATATCTTATGATAAGTTTCTTTTTCTGTGTGACTTATTTCACTTAGAATCATCGTACCTGAATCCACCCATTTTGCTGCTACTGGTCTTATGACATTGATTTCATGGCTGAGGGATATTCCATCGTACGTAAGTACCACAATTTTTTGAACCATGTTTATATTTTCTGGGATACTTAAGGTGTATCCAAGTTGAGGTCCTTGTATGCAGTGCAGCCCTAAATTTTGGGGTGGCTCTGTCTTATTGATTTTCAGTTTTCCCAAGGTATATTCCCTAGGCTGGTAGTGCCCTTGGCTCTGTAGCTCTGTTCTTTACTTGTTTTAGGGAACAGAATGCACTCCTCCAGAGAGGCAGTTGGCAATTTACATCCCGCCCATCAGCATAACAAGGCTCCCTGTTCTCCAGGGCCTGTCTTGCCTTTCTTGTTCTTACACATTTTGTGGATGTCCCTTTTGACCGGTGGGAAGTGATACTTCTTTGTAGTGCAGATTTGCATTGCCCGCTTGCTTGCTTGGCCAAAAAGGGCGTATGCGTTTTCTCCTGAATATATTCAGGAGAAAACGCATACGCCCTTTTTGGCCAAGTGCATCATTGTCGAAGTTGTGCCCCTCTTCCTGTGCTTTAAAGGCGATTCCAACGTACCTCTTGAAATCTGTTTCCTGCTATTCTGCCTCGCTTTCAAGTCCGCCTCGTTGCCTTCCCTCAACAGATTTTTGGACGATAGTTGTCCTTTATTACTCGGCCAGTTTGTGAATTGCTGTGCCCCTGAGCTCCATTTTTCAACTCGTTTTTGGTGAGCTGACCGCAAGTCCAAAATTTTGGTTCAGGACCTATACTGGTTCCCGGTGGGTGGCTGAGAATTTGGTTAATTCTTCTTCCTGCCAGGAAATTACAGTGATATGTGCCCGTCCAAATGCCTACAGCTACTCTCTCATTGGTTCTCCCTCTTCCCTTTCATCCTCTGCCAAATTGGCAACCTGTGTGAACCAAGAGGTTAAAGGGGCTGTCTCTCCAAGTTGGGAGGTTGATAGTAAAGCAGACGGAAAGTCAAACCGGAGCACCAGGAGAGGGACTATGCGTTGAGTTTTAGAAACCTTTCGTATTCACAGTGTGTCCGTTCTCTAGGTTTCCCGCACATGTTATAGCTGTAGTAATATTCCCTTCAACCTGGAGAGTTCGGACCCATGGAATGGGTGCCATGCATTATTGCTTTAAAGGGTCTGCATTTGCTCACCCAATCTCACCAATCGTCTCAGTCCCAAGTGTCCCTCCTTATGCCACATCCAGCTGTCGTTGTAGATAGGGTCATTCCAGCTTTCATCAGAGACCCTGAAGGAATTGTAAAGAATTTCCCAGTTTTTTTGTTTTGTTTTTGAAATTCCTTTTTATAGTGGGTTTGAGCTGATTCTCGCTGCCATGTTTATGCCAGTCTAGACACACTTGATTCCCTTACGGAGACATATCAATACATAGGTTTTAAGATTCTTACTAGTCAGATATTTTCCTCTGCGGGAAATATGGGGTTTTGAGTCCCTTTCGCTGAGGACGGTGTAGGTCTTGTCTATTCCATAGTTGGTTTTTGGAACGGTACCTGTGCTTATATCAAACTCTGGTTTTATGCATCACCCCACCTCTCCTTCCCCCTTAAGCAGGTATAAGAGTGTTTTCTAAATGTGAGACACTGTTCTCTTTCCTAACTCAGTTCAAGTGTAGCCATGTTTACAGGATCTTCATAAGTGATATCTTATGATAAGTTTCTTTTTCTGTGTGACTTATTTCACTTAGAATCATCGTACCTGAATCCACCCATTTTGCTGCTACTGGTCTTATGACATTGATTTCATGGCTGAGGGATATTCCATCGTACGTAAGTACCACAATTTTTTGAACCATGTTTATATTTTCTGGGATACTTAAGGTGTATCCAAGTTGAGGTCCTTGTATGCAGTGCAGCCCTAAATTTTGGGGTGGCTCTGTCTTATTGATTTTCAGTTTTCCCAAGGTATATTCCCTAGACTGGTAGTGCCCTTGGCTCTGTAGCTCTGTTCTTTACTTGTTTTAGGGAACAGAATGCACTCCTCCAGAGAGGCAGTTGGCAATTTACATCCCGCCCATCAGCATAACAAGGCTCCCTGTTCTCCAGGGCCTGTCTTGCCTTTCTTGTTCTTACACATTTTGTGGATGTCCCTTTTGACCGGTGGGAAGTGATACTTCTTTGTAGTGCAGATTTGCATTGCCCGCTTGCCTGCTTGGCCAAAAAGGGCGTATGCGTTTTCTCCTGAATATATTCAGGAGAAAACGCATACGCCCTTTTTGGCCAAGTGCATCATTGTCGAAGTTGTGCCCCTCTTCCTGTGCTTTAAAGGCGATTCCAATGTACTTCTTGAAATCTGTTTCCTGCTATTCTGCCTCGCTTTCAAGTCCGCCTCGTTGCCTTCCCTCAACAGATTTTTGGACGATAGTTGTCCTTTATTACTCGGCCAGTTTGTGAATTGCTGTGCCCCTGAGCTCCATTTTTCAACTCGCTTTTGGTGAGCTGACCGCAAGTCCAAAATTTTGGTTCAGGACCTATACTGGTTCCCGGTGGGTGGCTGAGAATTTGGTTAATTCTTCTTCCTGCCGGGAAATTACAGTGATATGTGCCCGTCCAAATGCCTAACAGCTACTCTCTCATTGGTTCTCCCTCTTCCCTTTCATCCTCTGCCAAATTGGCAACCTGTGCGAACCAAGAGGTTAAAGGGGCTGTCTCTCCAAGTTGGGAGGTTGATAGTAAAGCAGACGGAAAGTCAAACCGGAGCACCAGGAGAGGGACTATGCGTTGAGTTTTAGAAACCTTTCGTATTCACAGTGTGTCCGTTCTCTAGGTTTCCCGCTCATGTTATAGCTGTAGTAATATTCCCTTCAACCTGGAGAGTTCGGACCCATGGAATGGGTGCCATGCATTATTGCTTTAAAGGGTCTGCATTTGCTCACCCAATCTCACCAATCGTCTCAGTCCCAAGTGTCCCTCCTTATGCCACATCCAGCTGTCGTTGTAGATAGGGTCATTCCAGCCTTCATCAGAGACCCTGAAGGAATTGTAAAGAATTTCCCAGTTTTTTTGTTTTGTTTTTGAAATTCCTTTTTATAGTGGGTTTGAGCTGATTCTCGCTGCCATGTTTATGCCAGTCTAGACACACTTGATTCCCTTACGGAGACATATCAATACATAGGTTTTAAGATTCTTACTAGTCAGATATTTTCCTCTGCGGGAAATATGGGGTTTTGAGTCCCTTTCGCTGAGGACGGTGTAGGTCTTGTCTATTCCATAGTTGGTTTTTGGAACGGTACCTGTGCTTATATCAAACTGTGGTTTTATGCATCACCCCACCTCTCCTTCCCCCTTAAGCAGGTATAAGAGTGTTTTCTAAATGTGAGACACTGTCCTCTTTCCTAACTCAGTTCAAGTGTAGCCATGTTTACAGGATCTTCATAAGTGATATCTTATGATAAGTTTCTTTTTCTGTGTGACTTATTTCACTTAGAATCATCGTACCTGAATCCACCCATTTTGCTGCTACTGGTCTTATGACATTGATTTCATGGCTGAGGGATATTCCATCGTACGTAAGTACCACAATTTTTTGAACCATGTTTATATTTTCTGGGATACTTAAGGTGTATCCAAGTTGAGGTCCTTGTATGCAGTGCAGCCCTAAATTTTGGGGTGGCTCTGTCTTATTGATTTTCAGTTTTCCCAAGGTATATTCCCTAGACTGGTAGTGCCCTTGGCTCTGTAGCTCTGTTCTTTACTTGTTTTAGGGAACAGAATGCACTCCTCCAGAGAGGCAGTTGGCAATTTACATCCCGCCCATCAGCATAACAAGGCTCCCTGTTCTCCAGGGCCTGTCTTGCCTTTCTTGTTCTTACACATTTTGTGGATGTCCCTTTTGACCGGTGGGAAGTGATACTTCTTTGTAGTGCAGATTTGCATTACCCGCTTGCTTGCTTGGCCAAAAAGGGCGTATGCGTTTTCTCCTGAATATATTCAGGAGAAAACGCATACGCCCTTTTTGGCCAAGTGCATCATTGTCGAAGTTGTGCCCCTCTTCCTGTGCTTTAAAGGCGATTCCAACGTACCTCTTGAAATCTGTTTCCTGCTATTCTGCCTCGCTTTCAAGTCCTCCTCGTTGCCTTCCCTCAACAGATTTTTGGACGATAGTTGTCCTTTATTACTCGGCCAGTTTGTGAATTGCTGTGCCCCTGAGCTCCATTTTTCAACTCGCTTTTGGTGAGCTGACCGCAAGTCCAAAATTTTGGTTCAGGACCTATACTGGTTCCCGGTGGGTGGCTGAGAATTTGGTTAATTCTTCTTCCTGCCGGGAAATTACAGTGATATGTGCCCGTCCAAATGCCTAACAGCTACTCTCTCATTGGTTCTCCCTCTTCCCTTTCATCCTCTGCCAAATTGGCAACCTGTGCGAACCAAGAGGTTAAAGGGGCTGTCTCTCCAAGTTGGGAGGTTGATAGTAAAGCAGACGGAAAGTCAAACCGGAGCACCAGGAGAGGGACTATGCGTTGAGTTTTAGAAACCTTTCGTATTCACAGTGTGTCCGTTCTCTAGGTTTCCCGCACATGTTATAGCTGTAGTAATATTCCCTTCAACCTGGAGAGTTCGGACCCATGGAATGGGTGCCATGCATTATTGCTTTAAAGGGTCTGCATTTGCTCACCCAATCTCACCAATCGTCTCAGTCCCAAGTGTCCCTCCTTATGCCACATCCAGCTGTCGTTGTAGATAGGGTCATTCCAGCTTTCATCAGAGACCCAGAAGGAATTGTAAAGAATTTCCCAGTTTTTTTGTTTTGTTTTTGAAATTCCTTTTTATAGTGGGTTTGAGCTGATTCTCGCTGCCATGTTTATGCCAGTCTAGACACACTTGATTCCCTTACGGAGACATATCAATACATAGGTTTTAAGATTCTTACTAGTCAGATATTTTCCTCTGCGGGAAATATGGGGTTTTGAGTCCCTTTCGCTGAGGACGGTGTAGGTCTTGTCTATTCCATAGTTGGTTTTTGGAACGGTACCTGTGCTTATATCAAACTCTGGTTTTATGCATCACCCCACCTCTCCTTCCCCCTTAAGCAGGTATAAGAGTGTTTTCTAAATGTGAGACACTGTTCTCTTTCCTAACTCAGTTCAAGTGTAGCCATGTTTACAGGATCTTCATAAGTGATATCTTATGATAAGTTTCTTTTTCTGTGTGACTTATTTCACTTAGAATCATCGTACCTGAATCCACCCATTTTGCTGCTACTGGTCTTATGACATTGATTTCATGGCTGAGGGATATTCCATCGTACGTAAGTACCACAATTTTTTGAACCATGTTTATATTTTCTGGGATACTTAAGGTGTATCCAAGTTGAGGTCCTTGTATGCAGTGCAGCCCTAAATTTTGGGGTGGCTCTGTCTTATTGATTTTCAGTTTTCCCAAGGTATATTCCCTAGACTGGTAGTGCCCTTGGCTCTGTAGCTCTGTTCTTTACTTGTTTTAGGGAACAGAATGCACTCCTCCAGAGAGGCAGTTGGCAATTTACATCCCGCCCATCAGCATAACAAGGCTCCCTGTTCTCCAGGGCCTGTCTTGCCTTTCTTGTTCTTACACATTTTGTGGATGTCCCTTTTGACCGGTGGGAAGTGATACTTCTTTGTAGTGCAGATTTGCATTGCCCGCTTGCCTGCTTGGCCAAAAAGGGCGTATGCGTTTTCTCCTGAATATATTCAGGAGAAAACGCATACGCCCTTTTTGGCCAAGTGCATCATTGTCGAAGTTGTGCCCCTCTTCCTGTGCTTTAAAGGCGATTCCAATGTACTTCTTGAAATCTGTTTCCTGCTATTCTGCCTCGCTTTCAAGTCCGCCTCGTTGCCTTCCCTCAACAGATTTTTGGACGATAGTTGTCCTTTATTACTCGGCCAGTTTGTGAATTGCTGTGCCCCTGAGCTCCATTTTTCAACTCGCTTTTGGTGAGCTGACCGCAAGTCCAAAATTTTGGTTCAGGACCTATACTGGTTCCCGGTGGGTGGCTGAGAATTTGGTTAATTCTTCTTCCTGCCGGGAAATTACAGTGATATGTGCCCGTCCAAATGCCTAACAGCTACTCTCTCATTGGTTCTCCCTCTTCCCTTTCATCCTCTGCCAAATTGGCAACCTGTGCGAACCAAGAGGTTAAAGGGGCTGTCTCTCCAAGTTGGGAGGTTGATAGTAAAGCAGACGGAAAGTCAAACCGGAGCACCAGGAGAGGGACTATGCGTTGAGTTTTAGAAACCTTTCGTATTCACAGTGTGTCCGTTCTCTAGGTTTCCCGCTCATGTTATAGCTGTAGTAATATTCCCTTCAACCTGGAGAGTTCGGACCCATGGAATGGGTGCCATGCATTATTGCTTTAAAGGGTCTGCATTTGCTCACCCAATCTCACCAATCGTCTCAGTCCCAAGTGTCCCTCCTTATGCCACATCCAGCTGTCGTTGTAGATAGGGTCATTCCAGCCTTCATCAGAGACCCTGAAGGAATTGTAAAGAATTTCCCAGTTTTTTTGTTTTGTTTTTGAAATTCCTTTTTATAGTGGGTTTGAGCTGATTCTCGCTGCCATGTTTATGCCAGTCTAGACACACTTGATTCCCTTACGGAGACATATCAATACATAGGTTTTAAGATTCTTACTAGTCAGATATTTTCCTCTGCGGGAAATATGGGGTTTTGAGTCCCTTTCGCTGAGGACGGTGTAGGTCTTGTCTATTCCATAGTTGGTTTTTGGAACGGTACCTGTGCTTATATCAAACTCTGGTTTTATGCATCACCCCACCTCTCCTTCCCCCTTAAGCAGGTATAAGAGTGTTTTCTAAATGTGAGACACTGTCCTCTTTCCTAACTCAGTTCAAGTGTAGCCATGTTTACAGGATCTTCATAAGTGATATCTTATGATAAGTTTCTTTTTCTGTGTGACTTATTTCACTTAGAATCATCGTACCTGAATCCACCCATTTTGCTGCTACTGGTCTTATGACATTGATTTCATGGCTGAGGGATATTCCATCGTACGTAAGTACCACAATTTTTTGAACCATGTTTATATTTTCTGGGATACTTAAGGTGTATCCAAGTTGAGGTCCTTGTATGCAGTGCAGCCCTAAATTTTGGGGTGGCTCTGTCTTATTGATTTTCAGTTTTCCCAAGGTATATTCCCTAGACTGGTAGTGCCCTTGGCTCTGTAGCTCTGTTCTTTACTTGTTTTAGGGAACAGAATGCACTCCTCCAGAGAGGCAGTTGGCAATTTACATCCCGCCCATCAGCATAACAAGGCTCCCTGTTCTCCAGGGCCTGTCTTGCCTTTCTTGTTCTTACACATTTTGTGGATGTCCCTTTTGACCGGTGGGAAGTGATACTTCTTTGTAGTGCAGATTTGCATTGCCCGCTTGCTTGCTTGGCCAAAAAGGGCGTATGCGTTTTCTCCTGAATATATTCAGGAGAAAACGCATACGCCCTTTTTGGCCAAGTGCATCATTGTCGAAGTTGTGCCCCTCTTCCTGTGCTTTAAAGGCGATTCCAACGTACCTCTTGAAATCTGTTTCCTGCTATTCTGCCTCGCTTTCAAGTCCTCCTCGTTGCCTTCCCTCAACAGATTTTTGGACGATAGTTGTCCTTTATTACTCGGCCAGTTTGTGAATTGCTGTGCCCCTGAGCTCCATTTTTCAACTCGCTTTTGGTGAGCTGACCGCAAGTCCAAAATTTTGGTTCAGGACCTATACTGGTTCCCGGTGGGTGGCTGAGAATTTGGTTAATTCTTCTTCCTGCCGGGAAATTACAGTGATATGTGCCCGTCCAAATGCCTAACAGCTACTCTCTCATTGGTTCTCCCTCTTCCCTTTCATCCTCTGCCAAATTGGCAACCTGTGCGAACCAAGAGGTTAAAGGGGCTGTCTCTCCAAGTTGGGAGGTTGATAGTAAAGCAGACGGAAAGTCAAACCGGAGCACCAGGAGAGGGACTATGCGTTGAGTTTTAGAAACCTTTCGTATTCACAGTGTGTCCGTTCTCTAGGTTTCCCGCACATGTTATAGCTGTAGTAATATTCCCTTCAACCTGGAGAGTTCGGACCCATGGAATGGGTGCCATGCATTATTGCTTTAAAGGGTCTGCATTTGCTCACCCAATCTCACCAATCGTCTCAGTCCCAAGTGTCCCTCCTTATGCCACATCCAGCTGTCGTTGTAGATAGGGTCATTCCAGCTTTCATCAGAGACCCAGAAGGAATTGTAAAGAATTTCCCAGTTTTTTTGTTTTGTTTTTGAAATTCCTTTTTATAGTGGGTTTGAGCTGATTCTCGCTGCCATGTTTATGCCAGTCTAGACACACTTGATTCCCTTACGGAGACATATCAATACATAGGTTTTAAGATTCTTACTAGTCAGATATTTTCCTCTGCGGGAAATATGGGGTTTTGAGTCCCTTTCGCTGAGGACGGTGTAGGTCTTGTCTATTCCATAGTTGGTTTTTGGAACGGTACCTGTGCTTATATCAAACTCTGGTTTTATGCATCACCCCACCTCTCCTTCCCCCTTAAGCAGGTATAAGAGTGTTTTCTAAATGTGAGACACTGTTCTCTTTCCTAACTCAGTTCAAGTGTAGCCATGTTTACAGGATCTTCATAAGTGATATCTTATGATAAGTTTCTTTTTCTGTGTGACTTATTTCACTTAGAATCATCGTACCTGAATCCACCCATTTTGCTGCTACTGGTCTTATGACATTGATTTCATGGCTGAGGGATATTCCATCGTACGTAAGTACCACAATTTTTTGAACCATGTTTATATTTTCTGGGATACTTAAGGTGTATCCAAGTTGAGGTCCTTGTATGCAGTGCAGCCCTAAATTTTGGGGTGGCTCTGTCTTATTGATTTTCAGTTTTCCCAAGGTATATTCCCTAGACTGGTAGTGCCCTTGGCTCTGTAGCTCTGTTCTTTACTTGTTTTAGGGAACAGAATGCACTCCTCCAGAGAGGCAGTTGGCAATTTACATCCCGCCCATCAGCATAACAAGGCTCCCTGTTCTCCAGGGCCTGTCTTGCCTTTCTTGTTCTTACACATTTTGTGGATGTCCCTTTTGACCGGTGGGAAATGATACTTCTTTGTAGTGCAGATTTGCATTGCCCGCTTGCTTGCTTGGCCAAAAAGGGCGTATGCGTTTTCTCCTGAATATATTCAGGAGAAAACGCATACGCCCTTTTTGGCCAAGTGCATCATTGTCGAAGTTGTGCCCCTCTTCCTGTGCTTTAAAGGTGATTCCAACGTACCTCTTGAAATCTGTTTCCTGCTATTCTGCCTCGCTTTCAAGTCCGCCTCGTTGCCTTCCCTCAACAGATTTTTGGACGATAGTTGTCCTTTATTACTCGGCCAGTTTGTGAATTGCTGTGCCCCTGAGCTCCATTTTTCAACTCGCTTTTGGTGAGCTGACCGCAAGTCCAAAATTTTGGTTCAGGACCTATACTGGTTCCCGGTGGGTGGCTGAGAATTTGGTTAATTCTTCTTCCTGCCGGGAAATTACAGTGATATGTGCCCGTCCAAATGCCTAACAGCTACTCTCTCATTGGTTCTCCCTCTTCCCTTTCATCCTCTGCCAAATTGGCAACCTGTGCGAACCAAGAGGTTAAAGGGGCTGTCTCTCCAAGTTGGGAGGTTGATAGTAAAGCAGACGGAAAGTCAAACCGGAGCACCAGGGGAGGGACTATGCGTTGAGTTTTAGAAACCTTTCGTATTCACAGTGTGTCCGTTCTCTAGGTTTCCCGCACATGTTATAGCTGTAGTAATATTCCCTTCAACCTGGAGAGTTCGGACCCATGGAATGGGTGCCATGCATTATTGCTTTAAAGGGTCTGCATTTGCTCACCCAATCTCACCAATCGTCTCAGTCCCAAGTGTCCCTCCTTATGCCACATCCAGCTGTCGTTGTAGATAGGGTCATTCCAGCCTTCATCAGAGACCCTGAAGGAATTGTAAAGAATTTCCCAATTTTTTTGTTTTGTTTTTGAAATTCCTTTTTATAGTGGGTTTGAGCTGATTCTCGCTGCCATGTTTATGCCAGTCTAGACACACTTGATTCCCTTACGGAGACATATCAATACATAGGTTTTAAGATTCTTACTAGTCAGATATTTTCCTCTGCGGGAAATATGGGGTTTTGAGTCCCTTTCGCTGAGGACGGTGTAGGTCTTGTCTATTCCATAGTTGGTTTTTGGAACGGTACCTGTGCTTATATCAAACTCTGGTTTTATGCATCACCCCACCTCTCCTTCCCCCTTAAGCAGGTATAAGAGTGTTTTCTAAATATGAGACACTGTCCTCTTTCCTAACTCAGTTCAAGTGTAGCCATGTTTACAGGATCTTCATAAGTGATATCTTATGATAAGTTTCTTTTTCTGTGTGACTTATTTCACTTAGAATCATCGTACCTGAATCCACCCATTTTGCTGCTACTGGTCTTATGACATTGATTTCATGGCTGAGGGATATTCCATTGTACGTAAGTACCACAATTTTTTGAACCATGTTTATATTTTCTGGGATACTTAAGGTGTATCCAAGTTGAGGTCCTTGTATGCAGTGCAGCCCTAAATTTTGGGGTGGCTCTGTCTTATTGATTTTCAGTTTTCCCAAGGTATATTCCCTAGACTGGTAGTGCCCTTGGCTCTGTAGCTCTGTTGTTTACTTGTTTTAGGGAACAGAATGCACTCCTCCAGAGAGGCAGTTGGCAATTTACATCCCGCCCATCAGCATAACAAGGCTCCCTGTTCTCCAGGGCCTGTCTTGCCTTTCTTGTTCTTACACATTTTGTGGATGTCCCTTTTGACCGGTGGGAAGTGATACTTCTTTGTAGTGCAGATTTGCATTGCCCGCTTGCTTGCTTGGCCAAAAAGGGCGTATGCGTTTTCTCCTGAATATATTCAGGAGAAAACGCATACGCCCTTTTTGGCCAAGTGCATCATTGTCGAAGTTGTGCCCCTCTTCCTGTGCTTTAAAGGCGATTCCAACGTACCTCTTGAAATCTGTTTCCTGCTATTCTGCCTCGCTTTCAAGTCCGCCTCTTTGCCTTCCCTCAACAGATTTTTGGACGATAGTTGTCCTTTATTACTCGGCCAGTTTGTGAATTGCTGTGCCCCTGAGCTCCATTTTTCAACTCGCTTTTGGTGAGCTGACCGCAAGTCCAAAATTTTGGTTCAGGACCTATACTGGTTCCCGGTGGGTGGCTGAGAATTTGGTTAATTCTTCTTCCTGCCGGGAAATTACAGTGATATGTGCCCGTCCAAATGCCTAACAGCTACTCTCTCATTGGTTCTCCCTCTTCCCTTTCATCCTCTGCCAAATTGGCAACCTGTGCGAACCAAGAGGTTAAAGGGGCTGTCTCTCCAAGTTGGGAGGTTGATAGTAAAGCAGACGGAAAGTCAAACCGGAGCACCAGGAGAGGGACTATGCGTTGAGTTTTAGAAACCTTTCGTATTCACAGTGTGTCCGTTCTCTAGGTTTCCCGCACATGTTATAGCTGTAGTAATATTCCCTTCAACCTGGAGAGTTCGGACCCATGGAATGGGTGCCATGCATTATTGCTTTAAAGGGTCTGCATTTGCTCACCCAATCTCACCAATCGTCTCAGTCCCAAGTGTCCCTCCTTATGCCACATCCAGCTGTCGTTGTAGATAGGGTCATTCCAGCTTTCATCAGAGACCCAGAAGGAATTGTAAAGAATTTCCCAGTTTTTTTGTTTTGTTTTTGAAATTCCTTTTTATAGTGGGTTTGAGCTGATTCTCGCTGCCATGTTTATGCCAGTCTAGACACACTTGATTCCCTTACGGAGACATATCAATACATAGGTTTTAAGATTCTTACTAGTCAGATATTTTCCTCTGCGGGAAATATGGGGTTTTGAGTCCCTTTCGCTGAGGACGGTGTAGGTCTTGTCTATTCCATAGTTGGTTTTTGGAACGGTACCTGTGCTTATATCAAACTCTGGTTTTATGCATCACCCCACCTCTCCTTCCCCCTTAAGCAGGTATAAGAGTGTTTTCTAAATGTGAGACACTGTTCTCTTTCCTAACTCAGTTCAAGTGTAGCCATGTTTACAGGATCTTCATAAGTGATATCTTATGATAAGTTTCTTTTTCTGTGTGACTTATTTCACTTAGAATCATCGTACCTGAATCCACCCATTTTGCTGCTACTGGTCTTATGACATTGATTTCATGGCTGAGGGATATTCCATCGTACGTAAGTACCACAATGTTTTGAACCATGTTTATATTTTCTGGGATACTTAAGGTGTATCCAAGTTGAGGTCCTTGTATGCAGTGCAGCCCTAAAT
This sequence comes from Hyperoodon ampullatus, assembly GCF_949752795.1. NCBI lineage: Eukaryota > Metazoa > Chordata > Mammalia > Artiodactyla > Ziphiidae > Hyperoodon > Hyperoodon ampullatus. The sequence continues at coordinate 455,799 of NW_027640462.1, read as the reverse complement.
TTTGGGGTGGCTCTGTCTTATTGATTTTCAGTTTTCCCAAGGTATATTCCCTAGACTGGTAGTGCCCTTGGCTCTGTAGCTCTGTTCTTTACTTGTTTTAGGGAACAGAATGCACTCCTCCAGAGAGGCAGTTGGCAATTTACATCCCGCCCATCAGCATAACAAGGCTCCCTGTTCTCCAGGGCCTGTCTTGCCTTTCTTGTTCTTACACATTTTGTGGATGTCCCTTTTGACCGGTGGGAAATGATACTTCTTTGTAGTGCAGATTTGCATTGCCCGCTTGCTTGCTTGGCCAAAAAGGGCGTATGCGTTTTCTCCTGAATATATTCAGGAGAAAACGCATACGCCCTTTTTGGCCAAGTGCATCATTGTCGAAGTTGTGCCCCTCTTCCTGTGCTTTAAAGGTGATTCCAACGTACCTCTTGAAATCTGTTTCCTGCTATTCTACCTCGCTTTCAAGTCCGCCTCGTTGCCTTCCCTCAACAGATTTTTGGACGATAGTTGTCCTTTATTACTCGGCCAGTTTGTGAATTGCTGTGCCCCTGAGCTCCATTTTTCAACTCGCTTTTGGTGAGCTGACCGCAAGTCCAAAATTTTGGTTCAGGACCTATACTGGTTCCCGGTGGGTGGCTGAGAATTTGGTTAATTCTTCTTCCTGCCGGGAAATTACAGTGATATGTGCCCGTCCAAATGCCTAACAGCTACTCTCTCATTGGTTCTCCCTCTTCCCTTTCATCCTCTGCCAAATTGGCAACCTGTGCGAACCAAGAGGTTAAAGGGGCTGTCTCTCCAAGTTGGGAGGTTGATAGTAAAGCAGACGGAAAGTCAAACCGGAGCACCAGGGGAGGGACTATGCGTTGAGTTTTAGAAACCTTTCGTATTCACAGTGTGTCCGTTCTCTAGGTTTCCCGCACATGTTATAGCTGTAGTAATATTCCCTTCAACCTGGAGAGTTCGGACCCATGGAATGGGTGCCATGCATTATTGCTTTAAAGGGTCTGCATTTGCTCACCCAATCTCACCAATCGTCTCAGTCCCAAGTGTCCCTCCTTATGCCACATCCAGCTGCCATTGTAGATAGGGTCATTCCAGCCTTCATCAGAGACCCTGAAGGAATTGTAAAGAATTTCCCAGTTTTTTTGTTTTGTTTTTGAAATTCCTTTTTATAGTGGGTTTGAGCTGATTCTCGCTGCCATGTTTATGCCAGTCTAGACACACTTGATTCCCTTACGGAGACATATCAATACATAGGTTTTAAGATTCTTACTAGTCAGATATTTTCCTCTGCGGGAAATATGGGGTTTTGAGTCCCTTTCGCTGAGGACGGTGTAGGTCTTGTCTATTCCATAGTTGGTTTTTGGAACGGTACCTGTGCTTATATCAAACTCTGGTTTTATGCATCACCCCACCTCTCCTTCCCCCTTAAGCAGGTATAAGAGTGTTTTCTAAATGTGAGACACTGTCCTCTTTCCTAACTCAGTTCAAGTGTAGCCATGTTTACAGGATCTTCATAAGTGATATCTTATGATAAGTTTCTTTTTCTGTGTGACTTATTTCACTTAGAATCATCGTACCTGAATCCACCCATTTTGCTGCTACTGGTCTTATGACATTGATTTCATGGCTGAGGGATATTCCATCATACGTAAGTACCACAATTTTTTGAACCATGTTTATATTTTCTGGGATACTTAAGGTGTATCCAAGTTGAGGTCCTTGTATGCAGTGCAGCCCTAAATTTTGGGGTGGCTCTGTCTTATTGATTTTCAGTTTTCCCAAGGTATATTCCCTAGACTGGTAGTGCCCTTGGCTCTGTAGCTCTGTTCTTTACTTGTTTTAGGGAACAGAATGCACTCCTCCAGAGAGGCAGTTGGCAATTTACATCCCGCCCATCAGCATAACAAGGCTCCCTGTTCTCCAGGGCCTGTCTTGCCTTTCTTGTTCTTACACATTTTGTGGATGTCCCTTTTGACCGGTGGGAAATGATACTTCTTTGTAGTGCAGATTTGCATTGCCCGCTTGCTTGCTTGGCCAAAAAGGGCGTATGCGTTTTCTCCTGAATATATTCAGGAGAAAACGCATACGCCCTTTTTGGCCAAGTGCATCATTGTCGAAGTTGTGCCCCTCTTCCTGTGCTTTAAAGGTGATTCCAACGTACCTCTTGAAATCTGTTTCCTGCTATTCTGCCTCGCTTTCAAGTCCTCCTCGTTGCCTTCCCTCAACAGATTTTTGGACGATAGTTGTCCTTTATTACTCGGCCAGTTTGTGAATTGCTGTGCCCCTGAGCTCCATTTTTCAACTCGCTTTTGGTGAGCTGACCGCAAGTCCAAAATTTTGGTTCAGGACCTATACTGGTTCCCGGTGGGTGGCTGAGAATTTGGTTAATTCTTCTTCCTGCCAGGAAATTACAGTGATATGTGCCCGTCCAAATGCCTAACAGCTACTCTCTCATTGGTTCTCCCTCTTCCCTTTCATCCTCTGCCAAATTGGCAACCTGTGCGAACCAAGAGGTTAAAGGGGCTGTCTCTCCAAGTTGGGAGGTTGATAGTAAAGCAGACGGAAAGTCAAACCGGAGCACCAGGGGAGGGACTATGCGTTGAGTTTTAGAAACCTTTCGTATTCACAGTGTGTCCGTTCTCTAGGTTTCCCGCACATGTTATAGCTGTAGTAATATTCCCTTCAACCTGGAGAGTTCAGACCCATGGAATGGGTGCCATGCATTATTGCTTTAAAGGGTCTGCATTTGCTCACCCAATCTCACCAATCGTCTCAGTCCCAAGTGTCCCTCCTTATGCCACATCCAGCTGTCGTTGTAGATAGGGTCATTCCAGCCTTCATCAGAGACCCTGAAGGAATTGTAAAGAATTTCCCAGTTTTTTTGTTTTGTTTTTGAAATTCCTTTTTATAGTGGGTTTGAGCTGATTCTCGCTGCCATGTTTATGCCAGTCTAGACACACTTGATTCCCTTACGGAGACATATCAATACATAGGTTTTAAGATTCTTACTAGTCAGATATTTTCCTCTGCGGGAAATATGGGGTTTTGAGTCCCTTTCGCTGAGGACGGTGTAGGTCTTGTCTATTCCATAGTTGGTTTTTGGAACGGTACCTGTGCTTATATCAAACTCTGGTTTTATGCATCACCCCACCTCTCCTTCCCCCTTAAGCAGGTATAAGAGTGTTTTCTAAATGTGAGACACTGTCCTCTTTCCTAACTCAGTTCAAGTGTAGCCATGTTTACAGGATCTTCATAAGTGATATCTTATGATAAGTTTCTTTTTCTGTGTGACTTATTTCACTTAGAATCAACGTACCTGAATCCACCCATTTTGCTGCTACTGGTCTTATGACATTGATTTCATGGCTGAGGGATATTCCATCGTACGTGAGTACCACAATTTTTTGAACCATGTTTATATTTTCTGGGATACTTAAGGTGTATCCAAGTTGAGGTCCTTGTATGCAGTGCAGCCCTAAATTTTGGGGTGGCTCTGTCTTATTGATTTTCAGTTTTCCCAAGGTATATTCCCTAGGCTGGTAGTGCCCTTGGCTCTGTAGCTCTGTTCTTTACTTGTTTTAGGGAACAGAATGCACTCCTCCAGAGAGGCAGTTGGCAATTTACATCCCGCCCATCAGCATAACAAGGCTCCCTGTTCTCCAGGGCCTGTCTTGCCTTTCTTGTTCTTACACATTTTGTGGATGTCCCTTTTGACCGGTGGGAAGTGATACTTCTTTGTAGTGCAGATTTGCATTGCCCGCTTGCTTGCTTGGCCAAAAAGGGCGTATGCGTTTTCTCCTGAATATATTCAGGAGAAAACGCATACGCCCTTTTTGGCCAAGTGCATCATTGTCGAAGTTGTGCCCCTCTTCCTGTGCTTTAAAGGCGATTCCAACGTACCTCTTGAAATCTGTTTCCTGCTATTCTGCCTCGCTTTCAAGTCCGCCTCGTTGCCTTCCCTCAACAGATTTTTGGACGATAGTTGTCCTTTATTACTCGGCCAGTTTGTGAATTGCTGTGCCCCTGAGCTCCATTTTTCAACTCGTTTTTGGTGAGCTGACCGCAAGTCCAAAATTTTGGTTTAGGACCTATACTGGTTCCCGGTGGGTGGCTGAGAATTTGGTTAATTCTTCTTCCTGCCGGGAAATTACAGTGATATGTGACTGTCCAAATGCCTAACAGCTACTCTCTCATTGGTTCTCCCTCTTCCCTTTCATCCTCTGCCAAATTGGCAACCTGTGCGAACCAAGAGGTTAAAGGGGCTGTCTCTCCAAGTTGGGAGGTTGATAGTAAAGCAGACGGAAAGTCAAACCGGAGCACCAGGAGAGGGACTATGCGTTGAGTTTTAGAAACCTTTCGTATTCACAGTGTGTCCGTTCTCTAGGTTTCCCGCACATGTTATAGCTGTAGTAATATTCCCTTCAACCTGGAGAGTTCGGACCCATGGAATGGGTGCCATGCATTATTGCTTTAAAGGGTCTGCATTTGCTCACCCAATCTCACCAATCGTCTCAGTCCCAAGTGTCCCTCCTTATGCCACATCCAGCTGTCGTTGTAGATAGGGTCATTCCAGCCTTCATCAGAGACCCTGAAGGAATTGTAAAGAATTTCCCAGTTTTTTTGTTTTGTTTTTGAAATTCCTTTTTATAGTGGGTTTGAGCTGATTCTCGCTGCCATGTTTATGCCAGTCTAGACACACTTGATTCCCTTACGGAGACATATCAATACATAGGTTTTAAGATTCTTACTAGTCAGATATTTTCCTCTGCGGGAAATATGGGGTTTTGAGTCCCTTTCACTGAGGACGGTGTAGGTCCTGTCTATTCCATAGTTGGTTTTTGGAACGGTACCTGTGCTTATATCAAACTCTGGTTTTATGCATCACCCCACCTCTCCTTCCCCCTTAAGAAGGTATAAGAGTGTTTTCTAAATGTGAGACACTGTTCTCTTTCCTAACTCAGTTCAAGTGTAGCCATGTTTACAGGATCTTCATAAGTGATATCTTATGATAAGTTTCTTTTTCTGTGTGACTTATTTCACTTAGAATCATCGTACCTGAATCCACCCATTTTGCTGCTACTGGTCTTATGACATTGATTTCATGGCTGAGGGATATTCCATCGTACGTAAGTACCACAATTTTTTGAACCATGTTTATATTTTCTGGGATACTTAAGGTGTATCCAAGTTGAGGTCCTTGTATGCAGTGCAGCCCTAAATTTTGGGGTGGCTCTGTCTTATTGATTTTCAGTTTTCCCAAGGTATATTCCCTAGACTGGTAGTGCCCTTGGCTCTGTAGCTCTGTTCTTTACTTGTTTTAGGGAACAGAATGCACTCCTCCAGAGAGGCAGTTGGCAATTTACATCCCGCCCATCAGCATAACAAGGCTCCCTGTTCTCCAGGGCCTGTCTTGCCTTTCTTGTTCTTACACATTTTGTGGATGTCCCTTTTGACCGGTGGGAAATGATACTTCTTTGTAGTGCAGATTTGCATTGCCCGCTTGCTTGCTTGGCCAAAAAGGGCGTATGCGTTTTCTCCTGAATATATTCAGGAGAAAACGCATACGCCCTTTTTGGCCAAGTGCATCATTGTCGAAGTTGTGCCCCTCTTCCTGTGCTTTAAAGGTGATTCCAACGTACCTCTTGAAATCTGTTTCCTGCTATTCTGCCTCGCTTTCAAGTCCTCCTCGTTGCCTTCCCTCAACAGATTTTTGGACGATAGTTGTCCTTTATTACTCGGCCAGTTTGTGAATTGCTGTGCCCCTGAGCTCCATTTTTCAACTCGCTTTTGGTGAGCTGACCGCAAGTCCAAAATTTTGGTTCAGGACCTATACTGGTTCCCGGTGGGTGGCTGAGAATTTGGTTAATTCTTCTTCCTGCCGGGAAATTACAGTGATATGTGCCCGTCCAAATGCCTAACAGCTACTCTCTCATTGGTTCTCCCTCTTCCCTTTCATCCTCTGCCAAATTGGCAACCTGTGCGAACCAAGAGGTTAAAGGGGCTGTCTCTCCAAGTTGGGAGGTTGATAGTAAAGCAGACGGAAAGTCAAACCGGAGCACCAGGGGAGGGACTATGCGTTGAGTTTTAGAAACCTTTCGTATTCACAGTGTGTCCGTTCTCTAGGTTTCCCGCACATGTTATAGCTGTAGTAATATTCCCTTCAACCTTGAGAGTTCAGACCCATGGAATGGGTGCCATGCATTATTGCTTTAAAGGGTCTGCATTTGCTCACCCAATCTCACCAATCGTCTCAGTCCCAAGTGTCCCTCCTTATGCCACATCCAGCTGTCGTTGTAGATAGGGTCATTCCAGCCTTCATCAGAGACCCTGAAGGAATTGTAAAGAATTTCCCAGTTTTTTTGTTTTGTTTTTGAAATTCCTTTTTATAGTGGGTTTGAGCTGATTCTCGCTGCCATGTTTATGCCAGTCTAGACACACTTGATTCCCTTACGGAGACATATCAATACATAGGTTTTAAGATTCTTACTAGTCAGATATTTTCCTCTGCGGGAAATATGGGGTTTTGAGTCCCTTTCGCTGAGGACGGTGTAGGTCTTGTCTATTCCATAGTTGGTTTTTGGAACGGTACCTGTGCTTATATCAAACTCTGGTTTTATGCATCACCCCACCTCTCCTTCCCCCTTAAGCAGGTATAAGAGTGTTTTCTAAATGTGAGACACTGTCCTCTTTCCTAACGCAGTTCAAGTGTAGCCATGTTTACAGGATCTTCATAAGTGATATCTTATGATAAGTTTCTTTTTCTGTGTGACTTATTTCACTTAGAATCAACGTACCTGAATCCACCCATTTTGCTGCTACTGGTCTTATGACATTGATTTCATGGCTGAGGGATATTCCATCGTACGTGAGTACCACAATTTTTTGAACCATGTTTATATTTTCTGGGATACTTAAGGTGTATCCAAGTTGAGGTCCTTGTATGCAGTGCAGCCCTAAATTTTGGGGTGGCTCTGTCTTATTGATTTTCAGTTTTCCCAAGGTATATTCCCTAGGCTGGTAGTGCCCTTGGCTCTGTAGCTCTGTTCTTTACTTGTTTTAGGGAACAGAATGCACTCCTCCAGAGAGGCAGTTGGCAATTTACATCCCGCCCATCAGCATAACAAGGCTCCCTGTTCTCCAGGGCCTGTCTTGCCTTTCTTGTTCTTACACATTTTGTGGATGTCCCTTTTGACCGGTGGGAAGTGATACTTCTTTGTAGTGCAGATTTGCATTGCCCGCTTGCTTGCTTGGCCAAAAAGGGCGTATGCGTTTTCTCCTGAATATATTCAGGAGAAAACGCATACGCCCTTTTTGGCCAAGTGCATCATTGTCGAAGTTGTGCCCCTCTTCCTGTGCTTTAAAGGCGATTCCAACGTACCTCTTGAAATCTGTTTCCTGCTATTCTGCCTCGCTTTCAAGTCCGCCTCGTTGCCTTCCCTCAACAGATTTTTGGACGATAGTTGTCCTTTATTACTCGGCCAGTTTGTGAATTGCTGTGCCCCTGAGCTCCATTTTTCAACTCGTTTTTGGTGAGCTGACCGCAAGTCCAAAATTTTGGTTTAGGACCTATACTGGTTCCCGGTGGGTGGCTGAGAATTTGGTTAATTCTTCTTCCTGCCGGGAAATTACAGTGATATGTGACCGTCCAAATGCCTAACAGCTACTCTCTCATTGGTTCTCCCTCTTCCCTTTCATCCTCTGCCAAATTGGCAACCTGTGCGAACCAAGAGGTTAAAGGGGCTGTCTCTCCAAGTTGGGAGGTTGATAGTAAAGCAGACGGAAAGTCAAACCGGAGCACCAGGAGAGGGACTATGCGTTGAGTTTTAGAAACCTTTCGTATTCACAGTGTGTCCGTTCTCTAGGTTTCCCGCACATGTTATAGCTGTAGTAATATTCCCTTCAACCTGGAGAGTTCGGACCCATGGAATGGGTGCCATGCATTATTGCTTTAAAGGGTCTGCATTTGCTCACCCAATCTCACCAATCGTCTCAGTCCCAAGTGTCCCTCCTTATGCCACATCCAGCTGTCGTTGTAGATAGGGTCATTCCAGCCTTCATCAGAGACCCTGAAGGAATTGTAAAGAATTTCCCAGTTTTTTTTGTTTTGTTTTTGAAATTCCTTTTTATAGTGGGTTTGAGCTGATTCTCGCTGCCATGTTTATGCCAGTCTAGACACACTTGATTCCCTTACGGAGACATATCAATACATAGGTTTTAAGATTCTTACTAGTCAGATATTTTCCTCTGCGGGAAATATGGGGTTTTGAGTCCCTTTCACTGAGGACGGTGTAGGTCCTGTCTATTCCATAGTTGGTTTTTGGAACGGTACCTGTGCTTATATCAAACTCTGGTTTTATGCATCACCCCACCTCTCCTTCCCCCTTAAGAAGGTATAAGAGTGTTTTCTAAATGTGAGACACTGTTCTCTTTCCTAACTCAGTTCAAGTGTAGCCATGTTTACAGGATCTTCATAAGTGATATCTTATGATAAGTTTCTTTTTCTGTGTGACTTATTTCACTTAGAATCATCGTACCTGAATCCACCCATTTTGCTGCTACTGGTCTTATGACATTGATTTCATGGCTGAGGGATATTCCATCGTACGTAAGTACCACAATTTTTTGAACCATGTTTATATTTTCTGGGATACTTAAGGTGTATCCAAGTTGAGGTCCTTGTATGCAGTGCAGCCCTAAATTTTGGGGTGGCTCTGTCTTATTGATTTTCAGTTTTCCCAAGGTATATTCCCTAGACTGGTAGTGCCCTTGGCTCTGTAGCTCTGTTCTTTACTTGTTTTAGGGAACAGAATGCACTCCTCCAAAGAGGCAGTTGGCAATTTACATCCCGCCCATCAGCATAACAAGGCTCCCTGTTCTCCAGGGCCTGTCTTGCCTTTCTTGTTCTTACACATTTTGTGGATGTCCCTTTTGACCGGTGGGAAATGATACTTCTTTGTAGTGCAGATTTGCATTGCCCGCTTGCTTGCTTGGCCAAAAAGGGCGTATGCGTTTTCTCCTGAATATATTCAGGAGAAAACGCATACGCCCTTTTTGGCCAAGTGCATCATTGTCGAAGTTGTGCCCCTCTTCCTGTGCTTTAAAGGTGATTCCAACGTACCTCTTGAAATCTGTTTCCTGCTATTCTGCCTCGCTTTCAAGTCCGCCTCGTTGCCTTCCCTCAACAGATTTTTGGACGATAGTTGTCCTTTATTACTCGGCCAGTTTGTGAATTGCTGTGCCCCTGAGCTCCATTTTTCAACTCGCTTTTGGTGAGCTGACCGCAAGTCCAAAATTTTGGTTCAGGACCTATACTGGTTCCCGGTGGGTGGCTGAGAATTTGGTTAATTCTTCTTCCTGCCGGGAAATTACAGTGATATGTGCCCGTCCAAATGCCTAACAGCTACTCTCTCATTGGTTCTCCCTCTTCCCTTTCATCCTCTGCCAAATTGGCAACCTGTGCGAACCAAGAGGTTAAAGGGGCTGTCTCTCCAAGTTGGGAGGTTGATAGTAAAGCAGACGGAAAGTCAAACCGGAGCACCAGGGGAGGGACTATGCGTTGAGTTTTAGAAACCTTTCGTATTCACAGTGTGTCCGTTCTCTAGGTTTCCCGCACATGTTATAGCTGTAGTAATATTCCCTTCAACCTGGAGAGTTCGGACCCATGGAATGGGTGCCATGCATTATTGCTTTAAAGGGTCTGCATTTGCTCACCCAATCTCACCAATCGTCTCAGTCCCAAGTGTCCCTCCTTATGCCACATCCAGCTGTCGTTGTAGATAGGGTCATTCCAGCCTTCATCAGAGACCCTGAAGGAATTGTAAAGAATTTCCCAGTTTTTTTGTTTTGTTTTTGAAATTCCTTTTTATAGTGGGTTTGAGCTGATTCTCGCTGCCATGTTTATGCCAGTCTAGACACACTTGATTCCCTTACGGAGACATATCAATACATAGGTTTTAAGATTCTTACTAGTCAGATATTTTCCTCTGCGGGAAATATGGGGTTTTGAGTCCCTTTCGCTGAGGACGGTGTAGGTCTTGTCTATTCCATAGTTGGTTTTTGGAACGGTACCTGTGCTTATATCAAACTCTGGTTTTATGCATCACCCCACCTCTCCTTCCCCCTTAAGCAGGTATAAGAGTGTTTTCTAAATATGAGACACTGTCCTCTTTCCTAACTCAGTTCAAGTGTAGCCATGTTTACAGGATCTTCATAAGTGATATCTTATGATAAGTTTCTTTTTCTGTGTGACTTATTTCACTTAGAATCATCGTACCTGAATCCACCCATTTTGCTGCTACTGGTCTTATGACATTGATTTCATGGCTGAGGGATATTCCATTGTACGTAAGTACCACAATTTTTTGAACCATGTTTATATTTTCTGGGATACTTAAGGTGTATCCAAGTTGAGGTCCTTGTATGCAGTGCAGCCCTAAATTTTGGGGTGGCTCTGTCTTATTGATTTTCAGTTTTCCCAAGGTATATTCCCTAGACTGGTAGTGCCCTTGGCTCTGTAGCTCTGTTGTTTACTTGTTTTAGGGAACAGAATGCACTCCTCCAGAGAGGCAGTTGGCAATTTACATCCCGCCCATCAGCATAACAAGGCTCCCTGTTCTCCAGGGCCTGTCTTGCCTTTCTTGTTCTTACACATTTTGTGGATGTCCCTTTTGACCGGTGGGAAGTGATACTTCTTTGTAGTGCAGATTTGCATTGCCCGCTTGCTTGCTTGGCCAAAAAGGGCGTATGCGTTTTCTCCTGAATATATTCAGGAGAAAACGCATACGCCCTTTTTGGCCAAGTGCATCATTGTCGAAGTTGTGCCCCTCTTCCTGTGCTTTAAAGGCGATTCCAACGTACCTCTTGAAATCTGTTTCCTGCTATTCTGCCTCGCTTTCAAGTCCGCCTCTTTGCCTTCCCTCAACAGATTTTTGGACGATAGTTGTCCTTTATTACTCGGCCAGTTTGTGAATTGCTGTGCCCCTGAGCTCCATTTTTCAACTCGCTTTTGGTGAGCTGACCGCAAGTCCAAAATTTTGGTTCAGGACCTATACTGGTTCCCGGTGGGTGGCTGAGAATTTGGTTAATTCTTCTTCCTGCCGGGAAATTACAGTGATATGTGCCCGTCCAAATGCCTAACAGCTACTCTCTCATTGGTTCTCCCTCTTCCCTTTCATCCTCTGCCAAATTGGCAACCTGTGCGAACCAAGAGGTTAAAGGGGCTGTCTCTCCAAGTTGGGAGGTTGATAGTAAAGCAGACGGAAAGTCAAACCGGAGCACCAGGGGAGGGACTATGCGTTGAGTTTTAGAAACCTTTCGTATTCACAGTGTGTCCGTTCTCTAGGTTTCCCGCACATGTTATAGCTGTAGTAATATTCCCTTCAACCTGGAGAGTTCGGACCCATGGAATGGGTGCCATGCATTATTGCTTTAAAGGGTCTGCATTTGCTCACCCAATCTCACCAATCGTCTCAGTCCCAAGTGTCCCTCCTTATGCCACATCCAGCTGCCATTGTAGATAGGGTCATTCCAGCCTTCATCAGAGACCCTGAAGGAATTGTAAAGAATTTCCCAGTTTTTTTGTTTTGTTTTTGAAATTCCTTTTTATAGTGGGTTTGAGCTGATTCTCGCTGCCATGTTTATGCCAGTCTAGACACACTTGATTCCCTTACGGAGACATATCAATACATAGGTTTTAAGATTCTTACTAGTCAGATATTTTCCTCTGCGGGAAATATGGGGTTTTGAGTCCCTTTCGCTGAGGACGGTGTAGGTCTTGTCTATTCCATAGTTGGTTTTTGGAACGGTACCTGTGCTTATATCAAACTCTGGTTTTATGCATCACCCCACCTCTCCTTCCCCCTTAAGCAGGTATAAGAGTGTTTTCTAAATGTGAGACACTGTCTTCTTTCCTAACTCAGTTCAAGTGTAGCCATGTTTACAGGATCTTCATAAGTGATATCTTATGATAAGTTTCTTTTTCTGTGTGACTTATTTCACTTAGAATCATCGTACCTGAATCCACCCATTTTGCTGCTACTGGTCTTATGACATTGATTTCATGGCTGAGGGATATTCCATCGTACGTAAGTACCACAATTTTTTGAACCATGTTTATATTTTCTGGGATACTTAAGGTGTATCCAAGTTGAGGTCCTTGTATGCAGTGCAGCCCTAAATTTTGGGGTGGCTCTGTCTTATTGATTTTCAGTTTTCCCAAGGTATATTCCCTAGACTGGTAGTGCCCTTGGCTCTGTAGCTCTGTTCTTTACTTGTTTTAGGGAACAGAATGCACTCCTCCAGAGAGGCAGTTGGCAATTTACATCCCGCCCATCAGCATAACAAGGCTCCCTGTTCTCCAGGGCCTGTCTTGCCTTTCTTGTTCTTACACATTTTGTGGATGTCCCTTTTGACCGGTGGGAAATGATACTTCTTTGTAGTGCAGATTTGCATTGCCCGCTTGCTTGCTTGGCCAAAAAGGGCATATGCGTTTTCTCCTGAATATATTCAGGAGAAAACGCATACGCCCTTTTTGGCCAAGTGCATCATTGTCGAAGTTGTGCCCCTCTTCCTGTGCTTTAAAGGTGATTCCAAGGTACCTCTTGAAATCTGTTTCCTGCTATTCTGCCTCGCTTTCAAGTCCTCCTCGTTGCCTTCCCTCAACAGATTTTTGGACGATAGTTGTCCTTTATTACTCGGCCAGTTTGTGAATTGCTGTGCCCCTGAGCTCCATTTTTCAACTCGCTTTTGGTGAGCTGACCGCAAGTCCAAAATTTTGGTTCAGGACCTATACTGGTTCCCGGTGGGTGGCTGAGAATTTGGTTAATTCTTCTTCCTGCCAGGAAATTACAGTGATATGTGCCCGTCCAAATGCCTAACAGCTACTCTCTCATTGGTTCTCCCTCTTCCCTTTCATCCTCTGCCAAATTGGCAACCTGTGCGAACCAAGAGGTTAAAGGGGCTGTCTCTCCAAGTTGGGAGGTTGATAGTAAAGCAGACGGAAAGTCAAACCGGAGCACCAGGGGAGGGACTATGCGTTGAGTTTTAGAAACCTTTCGTATTCACAGTGTGTCCGTTCTCTAGGTTTCCCGCACATGTTATAGCTGTAGTAATATTCCCTTCAACCTTGAGAGTTCAGACCCATGGAATGGGTGCCATGCATTATTGCTTTAAAGGGTCTGCATTTGCTCACCCAATCTCACCAATCGTCTCAGTCCCAAGTGTCCCTCCTTATGCCACATCCAGCTGTCGTTCTAGATAGGGTCATTCCAGCCTTCATCAGAGACCCTGAAGGAATTGTAAAGAATTTCCCAGTTTTTTTGTTTTGTTTTTGAAATTCCTTTTTATAGTGGGTTTGAGCTGATTCTCGCTGCCATGTTTATGCCAGTCTAGACACATTTGATTCCCTTACGGAGACATATCAATACATAGGTTTTAAGATTCTTACTAGTCAGATATTTTCCTCTGCGGGAAATATGGGGTTTTGAGTCCCTTTCGCTGAGGACGGTGTAGGTCTTGTCTATTCCATAGTTGGTTTTTGGAACGGTACCTGTGCTTATATCAAACTCTGGTTTTATGCATCACCCCACCTCTCCTTCCCCCTTAAGCAGGTATAAGAGTGTTTTCTAAATGTGAGACACTGTCCTCGTTCCTAACTCAGTTCAAGTGTAGCCATGTTTACAGGATCTTCATAAGTGATATCTTATGATAAGTTTCTTTTTCTGTGTGACTTATTTCACTTAGAATCAACGTACCTGAATCCACCCATTTTGCTGCTACTGGTCTTATGACATTGATTTCATGGCTGAGGGATATTCCATCGTACGTGAGTACCACAATTTTTTGAACCATGTTTATATTTTCTGGGATACTTAAGGTGTATCCAAGTTGAGGTCCTTGTATGCAGTGCAGCCCTAAATTTTGGGGTGGCTCTGTCTTATTGATTTTCAGTTTTCCCAAGGTATATTCCCTAGGCTGGTAGTGCCCTTGGCTCTGTAGCTCTGTTCTTTACTTGTTTTAGGGAACAGAATGCACTCCTCCAGAGAGGCAGTTGGCAATTTACATCCCGCCCATCAGCATAACAAGGCTCCCTGTTCTCCAGGGCCTGTCTTGCCTTTCTTGTTCTTACACATTTTGTGGATGTCCCTTTTGACCGGTGGGAAGTGATACTTCTTTGTAGTGCAGATTTGCATTGCCCGCTTGCTTGCTTGGCCAAAAAGGGCGTATGCGTTTTCTCCTGAATATATTCAGGAGAAAACGCATACGCCCTTTTTGGCCAAGTGCATCATTGTCGAAGTTGTGCCCCTCTTCCTGTGCTTTAAAGGCGATTCCAACGTACCTCTTGAAATCTGTTTCCTGCTATTCTGCCTCGCTTTCAAGTCCGCCTCGTTGCCTTCCCTCAACAGATTTTTGGACGATAGTTGTCCTTTATTACTCGGCCAGTTTGTGAATTGCTGTGCCCCTGAGCTCCATTTTTCAACTCGTTTTTGGTGAGCTGACCGCAAGTCCAAAATTTTGGTTTAGGACCTATACTGGTTCCCGGTGGGTGGCTGAGAATTTGGTTAATTCTTCTTCCTGCCGGGAAATTACAGTGATATGTGACCGTCCAAATGCCTAACAGCTACTCTCTCATTGGTTCTCCCTCTTCCCTTTCATCCTCTGCCAAATTGGCAACCTGTGCGAACCAAGAGGTTAAAGGGGCTGTCTCTCCAAGTTGGGAGGTTGATAGTAAAGCAGACGGAAAGTCAAACCGGAGCACCAGGAGAGGGACTATGCGTTGAGTTTTAGAAACCTTTCGTATTCACAGTGTGTCCGTTCTCTAGGTTTCCCGCACATGTTATAGCTGTAGTAATATTCCCTTCAACCTGGAGAGTTCGGACCCATGGAATGGGTGCCATGCATTATTGCTTTAAAGGGTCTGCATTTGCTCACCCAATCTCACCAATCGTCTCAGTCCCAAGTGTCCCTCCTTATGCCACATCCAGCTGTCGTTGTAGATAGGGTCATTCCAGCCTTCATCAGAGACCCTGAAGGAATTGTAAAGAATTTCCCAGTTTTTTTGTTTTGTTTTTGAAATTCCTTTTTATAGTGGGTTTGAGCTGATTCTCGCTGCCATGTTTATGCCAGTCTAGACACACTTGATTCCCTTACGGAGACATATCAATACATAGGTTTTAAGATTCTTACTAGTCAGATATTTTCCTCTGCGGGAAATATGGGGTTTTGAGTCCCTTTCACTGAGGACGGTGTAGGTCCTGTCTATTCCATAGTTGGTTTTTGGAACGGTACCTGTGCTTATATCAAACTCTGGTTTTATGCATCACCCCACCTCTCCTTCCCCCTTAAGAAGGTATAAGAGTGTTTTCTAAATGTGAGACACTGTTCTCTTTCCTAACTCAGTTCAAGTGTAGCCATGTTTACAGGATCTTCATAAGTGATATCTTATGATAAGTTTCTTTTTCTGTGTGACTTATTTCACTTAGAATCATCGTACCTGAATCCACCCATTTTGCTGCTACTGGTCTTATGACATTGATTTCATGGCTGAGGGATATTCCATCGTACGTAAGTACCACAATTTTTTGAACCATGTTTATATTTTCTGGGATACTTAAGGTGTATCCAAGTTGAGGTCCTTGTATGCAGTGCAGCCCTAAATTTTGGGGTGGCTCTGTCTTATTGATTTTCAGTTTTCCCAAGGTATATTCCCTAGACTGGTAGTGCCCTTGGCTCTGTAGCTCTGTTCTTTACTTGTTTTAGGGAACAGAATGCACTCCTCCAGAGAGGCAGTTGGCAATTTACATCCCGCCCATCAGCATAACAAGGCTCCCTGTTCTCCAGGGCCTGTCTTGCCTTTCTTGTTCTTACACATTTTGTGGATGTCCCTTTTGACCGGTGGGAAATGATACTTCTTTGTAGTGCAGATTTGCATTGCCCGCTTGCTTGCTTGGCCAAAAAGGGCGTATGCGTTTTCTCCTGAATATATTCAGGAGAAAACGCATACGCCCTTTTTGGCCAAGTGCATCATTGTCGAAGTTGTGCCCCTCTTCCTGTGCTTTAAAGGTGATTCCAACGTACCTCTTGAAATCTGTTTCCTGCTATTCTGCCTCGCTTTCAAGTCCTCCTCGTTGCCTTCCCTCAACAGATTTTTGGACGATAGTTGTCCTTTATTACTCGGCCAGTTTGTGAATTGCTGTGCCCCTGAGCTCCATTTTTCAACTCGCTTTTGGTGAGCTGACCGCAAGTCCAAAATTTTGGTTCAGGACCTATACTGGTTCCCGGTGGGTGGCTGAGAATTTGGTTAATTCTTCTTCCTGCCGGGAAATTACAGTGATATGTGCCCGTCCAAATGCCTAACAGCTACTCTCTCATTGGTTCTCCCTCTTCCCTTTCATCCTCTGCCAAATTGGCAACCTGTGCGAACCAAGAGGTTAAAGGGGCTGTCTCTCCAAGTTGGGAGGTTGATAGTAAAGCAGACGGAAAGTCAAACCGGAGCACCAGGGGAGGGACTATGCGTTGAGTTTTAGAAACCTTTCGTATTCACAGTGTGTCCGTTCTCTAGGTTTCCCGCACATGTTATAGCTGTAGTAATATTCCCTTCAACCTGGAGAGTTCAGACCCATGGAATGGGTGCCATGCATTATTGCTTTAAAGGGTCTGCATTTGCTCACCCAATCTCACCAATCGTCTCAGTCCCAAGTGTCCCTCCTTATGCCACATCCAGCTGTCGTTGTAGATAGGGTCATTCCAGCCTTCATCAGAGACCCTGAAGGAATTGTAAAGAATTTCCCAGTTTTTTTGTTTTGTTTTTGAAATTCCTTTTTATAGTGGGTTTGAGCTGATTCTCGCTGCCATGTTTATGCCAGTCTAGACACACTTGATTCCCTTACGGAGACATATCAATACATAGGTTTTAAGATTCTTACTAGTCAGATATTTTCCTCTGCGGGAAATATGGGGTTTTGAGTCCCTTTCGCTGAGGACGGTGTAGGTCTTGTCTATTCCATAGTTGGTTTTTGGAACGGTACCTGTGCTTATATCAAACTCTGGTTTTATGCATCACCCCACCTCTCCTTCCCCCTTAAGCAGGTATAAGAGTGTTTTCTAAATGTGAGACACTGTCCTCTTTCCTAACTCAGTTCAAGTGTAGCCATGTTTACAGGATCTTCATAAGTGATATCTTATGATAAGTTTCTTTTTCTGTGTGACTTATTTCACTTAGAATCATCGTACCTGAATCCACCCATTTTGCTGCTACTGGTCTTATGACATTGATTTCATGGCTGAGGGATATTCCATCGTACGTGAGTACCACAATTTTTTGAACCATGTTTATATTTTCTGGGATACTTAAGGTGTATCCAAGTTGAGGTCCTTGTATGCAGTGCAGCCCTAAATTTTGGGGTGGCTCTGTCTTATTGATTTTCAGTTTTCCCAAGGTATATTCCCTAGGCTGGTAGTGCCCTTGGCTCTGTAGCTCTGTTCTTTACTTGTTTTAGGGAACAGAATGCACTCCTCCAGAGAGGCAGTTGGCAATTTACATCCCGCCCATCAGCATAACAAGGCTCCCTGTTCTCCAGGGCCTGTCTTGCCTTTCTTGTTCTTACACATTTTGTGGATGTCCCTTTTGACCGGTGGGAAGTGATACTTCTTTGTAGTGCAGATTTGCATTGCCCGCTTGCTTGCTTGGCCAAAAAGGGCGTATGCGTTTTCTCCTGAATATATTCAGGAGAAAACGCATACGCCCTTTTTGGCCAAGTGCATCATTGTCGAAGTTGTGCCCCTCTTCCTGTGCTTTAAAGGCGATTCCAACGTACCTCTTGAAATCTGTTTCCTGCTATTCTGCCTCGCTTTCAAGTCCGCCTCGTTGCCTTCCCTCAACAGATTTTTGGACGATAGTTGTCCTTTATTACTCGGCCAGTTTGTGAATTGCTGTGCCCCTGAGCTCCATTTTTCAACTCGTTTTTGGTGAGCTGACCGCAAGTCCAAAATTTTGGTTTAGGACCTATACTGGTTCCCGGTGGGTGGCTGAGAATTTGGTTAATTCTTCTTCCTGCCGGGAAATTACAGTGATATGTGACCGTCCAAATGCCTAACAGCTACTCTCTCATTGGTTCTCCCTCTTCCCTTTCATCCTCTGCCAAATTGGCAACCTGTGCGAACCAAGAGGTTAAAGGGGCTGTCTCTCCAAGTTGGGAGGTTGATAGTAAAGCAGACGGAAAGTCAAACCGGAGCACCAGGAGAGGGACTATGCGTTGAGTTTTAGAAACCTTTCGTATTCACAGTGTGTCCGTTCTCTAGGTTTCCCGCACATGTTATAGCTGTAGTAATATTCCCTTCAACCTGGAGAGTTCGGACCCATGGAATGGGTGCCATGCATTATTGCTTTAAAGGGTCTGCATTTGCTCACCCAATCTCACCAATCGTCTCAGTCCCAAGTGTCCCTCCTTATGCCACATCCAGCTGTCGTTGTAGATAGGGTCATTCCAGCCTTCATCAGAGACCCTGAAGGAATTGTAAAGAATTTCCCAGTTTTTTTGTTTTGTTTTTGAAATTCCTTTTTATAGTGGGTTTGAGCTGATTCTCGCTGCCATGTTTATGCCAGTCTAGACACACTTGATTCCCTTACGGAGACATATCAATACATAGGTTTTAAGATTCTTACTAGTCAGATATTTTCCTCTGCGGGAAATATGGGGTTTTGAGTCCCTTTCACTGAGGACGGTGTAGGTCCTGTCTATTCCATAGTTGGTTTTTGGAACGGTACCTGTGCTTATATCAAACTCTGGTTTTATGCATCACCCCACCTCTCCTTCCCCCTTAAGAAGGTATAAGAGTGTTTTCTAAATGTGAGACACTGTTCTCTTTCCTAACTCAGTTCAAGTGTAGCCATGTTTACAGGATCTTCATAAGTGATATCTTATGATAAGTTTCTTTTTCTGTGTGACTTATTTCACTTAGAATCATCGTACCTGAATCCACCCATTTTGCTGCTACTGGTCTTATGACATTGATTTCATGGCTGAGGGATATTCCATCGTACGTAAGTACCACAATTTTTTGAACCATGTTTATATTTTCTGGGATACTTAAGGTGTATCCAAGTTGAGGCCCTTGTATGCAGTGCAGCCCTAAATTTTGGGGTGGCTCTGTCTTATTGATTTTCAGTTTTCCCAAGGTATATTCCCTAGACTGGAAGTGCCCTTGGCTCTGTAGCTCTGTTCTTTACTTGTTTTAGGGAACAGAATGCACTCCTCCAGAGAGGCAGTTGGCAATTTACATCCCGCCCATCAGCATAACAAGGCTCCCTGTTCTCCAGGGCCTGTCTTGCCTTTCTTGTTCTTACACATTTTGTGGATGTCCCTTTTGACCGGTGGGAAGTGATACTTCTTTGTAGTGCAGATTTGCATTGCCCGCTTGCTTGCTTGGCCAAAAAGGGCGTATGCGTTTTCTCCTGAATATATTCAGGAGAAAACGCATACGCCCTTTTTGGCCAAGTGCATCATTGTCGAAGTTGTGCCCCTCTTCCTGTGCTTTAAAGGCGATTCCAACGTACCTCTTGAAATCTGTTTCCTGCTATTCTGCCTCGCTTTCAAGTCCGCCTCGTTGCCTTCCCTCAACAGATTTTTGGACGATAGTTGTCCTTTATTACTCGGCCAGTTTGTGAATTGCTGTGCCCCTGAGCTCCATTTTTCAACTCGTTTTTGGTGAGCTGACCGCAAGTCCAAAATTTTGGTTCAGGACCTATACTGGTTCCCGGTGGGTGGCTGAGAATTTGGTTAATTCTTCTTCCTGCCGGGAAATTACAGTGATATGTGCCCGTCCAAATGCCTAACAGCTACTCTCTCATTGGTTCTCCCTCTTTCCTTTCATCCTCTGCCAAATTGGCAACCTGTGCGAACCAAGAGGTTAAAGGGGCTGTCTCTCCAAGTTGGGAGGTTGATAGTAAAGCAGACGGAAAGTCAAACCGGAGCACCAGGAGAGGGACTATGCGTTGAGTTTTAGAAACCTTTCGTATTCACAGTGTGTCCGTTCTCTAGGTTTCCCGCACATGTTATAGCTGTAGTAATATTCCCTTCAACCTGGAGAGTTCGGACCCATGGAATGGGTGCCATGCATTATTGCTTTAAAGGGTCTGCATTTGCTCACCCAATCTCACCAACCGTCTCAGTCCCAAGTGTCCCTCCTTATGCCACATCCAGCTGTCGTTGTAGATAGGGTCATTCCAGCTTTCATCAGAGACCCTGAAGGAATTGTAAAGAATTTCCCAGTTTTTTTGTTTTGTTTTTGAAATTCCTTTTTATAGTGGGTTTGAGCTGATTCTCGCTGCCATGTTTATGCCAGTCTAGACACAGTTGATTCCCTTACGGAGACATATCAATACATAGGTTTTAAGATTCTTACTAGTCAGATATTTTCCTCTGCGGGAAATATGGGGTTTTGAGTCCCTTTCGTTGAGGACGGTGTAGGTCTTGTCTATTCCATAGTTGGTTTTTGGAACGGTACCTGTGCTTATATCAAACTCTGGTTTTATGCATCACCCCACCTCTCCTTCCCCCTTAAGCAGGTATAAGAGTGTTTTCTAAATGTGAGACACTGTCCTCTTTCCTAACTCAGTTCAAGTGTAGCCATGTTTACAGGATCTTCATAAGTGATATCTTATGATAAGTTTCTTTTTCTGTGTGACTTATTTCACTTAGAATCATCGTACCTGAATCCACCCATTTTGCTGCTACTGGTCTTATGACATTGATTTCATGGCTGAGGGATATTCCATCGTACGTAAGTACCACAATTTTTTGAACCATGTTTATATTTTCTGGGATACTTAAGGTGTATCCAAGTTGAGGTCCTTGTATGCAGTGCAGCCTTAAATTTTGGGGTGGCTCTGTCTTATTGATTTTCAGTTTTCCCAAGGTATATTCCCTAGACTGGTAGTGCCCTTGGCTCTGTAGCTCTGTTGTTTACTTGTTTTAGGGAACAGAATGCACTCCTCCAGAGAGGCAGTTGGCAATTTACATCCCGCCCATCAGCATAACAAGGCTCCCTGTTCTCCAGGGCCTGTCTTGCCTTTCTTGTTCTTACACATTTTGTGGATGTCCCTTTTGACCGGTGGGAAGTGATACTTCTTTGTAGTGCAGATTTGCATTGCCCGCTTGCTTGCTTGGCCAAAAAGGGCGTATGCGTTTTCTCCTGAATATATTCAGGAGAAAACGCATACGCCCTTTTTGGCCAAGTGCATCATTGTCGAAGTTGTGCCCCTCTTCCTGTGCTTTAAAGGCGATTCCAACGTACCTCTTGAAATCTGTTTCCTGCTATTCTGCCTCGCTTTCAAGTCCGTCTCGTTGCCTTCCCTCAACAGATTTTTGGACGATAGTTGTCCTTTATTACTCGGCCAGTTTGTGAATTGCTGTGCCCCTGAGCTCCATTTTTCAACTCGTTTTTGGTGAGCTGACCGCAAGTCCAAAATTTTGGTTCAGGACCTATACTGGTTCCCGGTGGGTGGCTGAGAATTTGGTTAATTCTTCTTCCTGCCGGGAAATTACAGTGATATGTGCCCGTCCAAATGCCTAACAGCTACTCTCTCACTGGTTCTCCCTCTTCCCTTTCATCCTCTGCCAAATTGGCAACCTGTGCGAACCAAGAGGTTAAAGGGGCTGTCTCTCCAAGTTGGGAGGTTGATAGTAAAGCAGACGGAAAGTCAAACCGGAGCACCAGGAGAGGGACTATGCGTTGAGTTTTAGAAACCTTTCGTATTCACAGTGTGTCCGTTCTCTAGGTTTCCCGCACATGTTATAGCTGTAGTAATATTCCCTTCAACCTGGAGAGTTCGGACCCATGGAATGGGTGCCATGCATTATTGCTTTAAAGGGTCTGCATTTGCTCACCCAATCTCACCAATCGTCTCAGTCCCAAGTGTCCCTCCTTATGCCACATCCAGCTGTCGTTGTAGATAGGGTCATTCCAGCTTTCATCAGAGACCCTGAAGGAATTGTAAAGAATTTCCCAGTTTTTTTGTTTTGTTTTTGAAATTCCTTTTTATAGTGGGTTTGAGCTGATTCTCGCTGCCATGTTTATGCCAGTCTAGACACTCTTGATTCCCTTATGGAGACATATCAATACATAGGTTTTAAGATTCTTACTAGTCAGATATTTTCCTCTGCGGGAAATATGGGGTTTTGAGTCCCTTTCGCTGAGGACGGTGTAGGTCTTGTCTATTCCATAGTTGGTTTTTGGAACGGTACCTGTGCTTATATCAAACTCTGGTTTTATTCATCACCCCACCTCTCCTTCCCCCTTAAGCAGGTATAAGAGTGTTTTCTAAATGTGAGACACTGTTCTCTTTCCTAACTCAGTTCAAGTGTAGCCATGTTTACAGGATCTTCATAAGTGATATCTTATGATAAGTTTCTTTTTCTGTGTGACTTATTTCACTTAGAATCATCGTACCTGAATCCAACCATTTTGCTGCTACTGGTCTTATGACATTGATTTCATGGCTGAGGGATATTCCATCGTACGTAAGTACCACAATTTTTTGAACCATGTTTATATTTTCTGGGATACTTAAGGTGTATCCAAGTTGAGGTCCTTGTATGCAGTGCAGCCCTAAATTTTGGGGTGGCTCTGTCTTATTGATTTTCAGTTTTCCCAAGGTATATTCCCTAGGCTGGTAGTGCCCTTGGCTCTGTAGCTCTGTTCTTTACTTGTTTTAGGGAACAGAATGCACTCCTCCAGAGAGGCAGTTGGCAATTTACATCCCGCCCATCAGCATAACAAGGCTCCCTGTTCTCCAGGGCCTGTCTTGCCTTTCTTGTTCTTACACATTTTGTGGATGTCCCTTTTGACCGGTGGGAAGTGATACTTCTTTGTAGTGCAGATTTGCATTGCCCGCTTGCTTGCTTGGCCAAAAAGGGCGTATGCGTTTTCTCCTGAATATATTCAGGAGAAAACGCATACGCCCTTTTTGGCCAAGTTCATCATTGTCGAAGTTGTGCCCCTCTTCCTGTGCTTTAAAGGCGATTCCAACGTACCTCTTGAAATCTGTTTCCTGCTATTCTGCCTCGCTTTCAAGTCCGCCTCGTTGCCTTCCCTCAACAGATTTTTGGACGATAGTTGTCCTTTATTACTCGGCCAGTTTGTGAATTGCTGTGCCCCTGAGCTCCATTTTTCAACTCGCTTTTGGTGAGCTGACCGCAAGTCCAAAATTTTGGTTCAGGACCTATACTGGTTCCCGGTGGGTGGCTGAGAATTTGGTTAATTCTTCTTCCTGCCGGGAAATTACAGTGATATGTGCCCGTCCAAATGCCTAACAGCTACTCTCTCATTGGTTCTCCCTCTTCCCTTTCATCCTCTGCCAAATTGGCAACCTGTGCGAACGAAGAGGTTAAAGGGGCTGTCTCTCCAAGTTGGGAGGTTGATAGTAAAGCAGACGGAAAGTCAAACCGGAGCACCAGGGGAGGGACTATGCGTTGAGTTTTAGAAACCTTTCGTATTCACAGTGTGTCCGTTCTCTAGGTTTCCCACACATGTTATAGCTGTAGTAATATTCCCTTCAACCTGGAGAGTTCGGACCCATGGAATGGGTGCCATGCATTATTGCTTTAAAGGGTCTGCATTTGCTCACCCAATCTCACCAATCGTCTCAGTCCCAAGTGTCCCTCCTTATGCCACATCCAGCTGTCGTTGTAGATAGGGTCATTCCAGCTTTCATCAGAGACCCTGAAGGAATTGTAAAGAATTTCCCAGTTTTTTTGTTTTGTTTTTGAAATTCCTTTTTATAGTGGGTTTGAGCTGATTCTCGCTGCCATGTTTATGCCAGTCTAGACACACTTGATTCCCTTACGGAGACATATCAATACATAGGTTTTAAGATTCTTACTAGTCAGATATTTTCCTCTGCGGGAAATATGGGGTTTTGAGTCCCTTTCGCTGAGGACGGTGTAGGTCTTGTCTATTCCATAGTTGGTTTTTGGAACGGTACCTGTGCTTATATCAAACTCTGGTTTTATGCATCACCCCACCTCTCCTTCCCCCTTAAGCAGGTATAAGAGTGTTTTCTAAATGTGAGACACTGTTCTCTTTCCTAACTCAGTTCAAGTGTAGCCATGTTTACAGGATCTTCATAAGTGATATCTTATGATAAGTTTCTTTTTCTGTGTGACTTATTTCACTTAGAATCATCGTACCTGAATCCACCCATTTTGCTGCTACTGGTCTTATGACATTGATTTCATGGCTGAGGGATATTCCATCGTACGTAAGTACCACAATTTTTTGAACCATGTTTATATTTTCTGGGATACTTAAGGTGTATCCAAGTTGAGGCCTTTGTATGCAGTGCAGCCCTAAATTTTGGGGTGGCTCTGTCTTATTGATTTTCAGTTTTCCCAAGGTATATTCCCTAGACTGGTAGTGCCCTTGGCTCTGTAGCTCTGTTGTTTACTTGTTTTAGGGAACAGAATGCACTCCTCCAGAGAGGCAGTTGGCAATTTACATCCCGCCCATCAGCATAACAAGGCTCCCTGTTCTCCAGGGCCTGTCTTGCCTTTCTTGTTCTTACACATTTTGTGGATGTCCCTTTTGACCGGTGGGAAGTGATACTTCTTTGTAGTGCAGATTTGCATTGCCCGCTTGCTTGCTTGGCCAAAAAGGGCGTATGCGTTTTCTCCTGAATATATTCAGGAGAAAACGCATACGCCCTTTTTGGCCAAGTGCATCATTGTCGAAGTTGTGCCCCTCTTCCTGTGCTTTAAAGGCGATTCCAACGTACCTCTTGAAATCTGTTTCCTGCTATTCTGCCTCGCTTTCAAGTCCGCCTCGTTGCCTTCCCTCAACAGATTTTTGGACGATAGTTGTCCTTTATTACTCGGCCAGTTTGTGAATTGCTGTGCCCCTGAGCTCCATTTTTCAACTCGTTTTTGGTGAGCTGACCGCAAGTCCAAAATTTTGGTTCAGGACCTATACTGGTTCCCGGTGGGTGGCTGAGAATTTGGTTAATTCTTCTTCCTGCCGGGAAATTACAGTGATATGTGCCCGTCCAAATGCCTAACAGCTACTCTCTCATTGGTTCTCCCTCTTTCCTTTCATCCTCTGCCAAATTGGCAACCTGTGCGAACCAAGAGGTTAAAGGGGCTGTCTCTCCAAGTTGGGAGGTTGATAGTAAAGCAGACGGAAAGTCAAACCGGAGCACCAGGAGAGGGACTATGCGTTGAGTTTTAGAAACCTTTCGTATTCACAGTGTGTCCGTTCTCTAGGTTTCCCGCACATGTTATAGCTGTAGTAATATTCCCTTCAACCTGGAGAGTTCGGACCCATGGAATGGGTGCCATGCATTATTGCTTTAAAGGGTCTGCATTTGCTCACCCAATCTCACCAACCGTCTCAGTCCCAAGTGTCCCTCCTTATGCCACATCCAGCTGTCGTTGTAGATAGGGTCATTCCAGCTTTCATCAGAGACCCTGAAGGAATTGTAAAGAATTTCCCAGTTTTTTTGTTTTGTTTTTGAAATTCCTTTTTATAGTGGGTTTGAGCTGATTCTCGCTGCCATGTTTATGCCAGTCTAGACACAGTTGATTCCCTTACGGAGACATATCAATACATAGGTTTTAAGATTCTTACTAGTCAGATATTTTCCTCTGCGGGAAATATGGGGTTTTGAGTCCCTTTCGTTGAGGACGGTGTAGGTCTTGTCTATTCCATAGTTGGTTTTTGGAACGGTACCTGTGCTTATATCAAACTCTGGTTTTATGCATCACCCCACCTCTCCTTCCCCCTTAAGCAGGTATAAGAGTGTTTTCTAAATGTGAGACACTGTCCTCTTTCCTAACTCAGTTCAAGTGTAGCCATGTTTACAGGATCTTCATAAGTGATATCTTATGATAAGTTTCTTTTTCTGTGTGACTTATTTCACTTAGAATCATCGTACCTGAATCCACCCATTTTGCTGCTACTGGTCTTATGACATTGATTTCATGGCTGAGGGATATTCCATCGTACGTAAGTACCACAATTTTTTGAACCATGTTTATATTTTCTGGGATACTTAAGGTGTATCCAAGTTGAGGTCCTTGTATGCAGTGCAGCCTTAAATTTTGGGGTGGCTCTGTCTTATTGATTTTCAGTTTTCCCAAGGTATATTCCCTAGACTGGTAGTGCCCTTGGCTCTGTAGCTCTGTTGTTTACTTGTTTTAGGGAACAGAATGCACTCCTCCAGAGAGGCAGTTGGCAATTTACATCCCGCCCATCAGCATAACAAGGCTCCCTGTTCTCCAGGGCCTGTCTTGCCTTTCTTGTTCTTACACATTTTGTGGATGTCCCTTTTGACCGGTGGGAAGTGATACTTCTTTGTAGTGCAGATTTGCATTGCCCGCTTGCTTGCTTGGCCAAAAAGGGCGTATGCGTTTTCTCCTGAATATATTCAGGAGAAAACGCATACGCCCTTTTTGGCCAAGTTCATCATTGTCGAAGTTGTGCCCCTCTTCCTGTGCTTTAAAGGCGATTCCAATGTACCTCTTGAAATCTGTTTCCTGCTATTCTGCCTCGCTTTCAAGTCCGCCTCGTTGCCTTCCCTCAACAGATTTTTGGACGATAGTTGTCCTTTATTACTCGGCCAGTTTGTGAATTGCTGTGCCCCTGAGCTCCATTTTTCAACTCGCTTTTGGTGAGCTGACCGCAAGTCCAAAATTTTGGTTCAGGACCTATACTGGTTCCCGGTGGGTGGCTGAGAATTTGGTTAATTCTTCTTCCTGCCGGGAAATTACAGTGATATGTGCCCGTCCAAATGCCTAACAGCTACTCTCTCATTGGTTCTCCCTCTTCCCTTTCATCCTCTGCCAAATTGGCAACCTGTGCGAACGAAGAGGTTAAAGGGGCTGTCTCTCCAAGTTGGGAGGTTGATAGTAAAGCAGACGGAAAGTCAAACCGGAGCACCAGGGGAGGGACTATGCGTTGAGTTTTAGAAACCTTTCGTATTCACAGTGTGTCCGTTCTCTAGGTTTCCCACACATGTTATAGCTGTAGTAATATTCCCTTCAACCTGGAGAGTTCGGACCCATGGAATGGGTGCCATGCATTATTGCTTTAAAGGGTCTGCATTTGCTCACCCAATCTCACCAATCGTCTCAGTCCCAAGTGTCCCTCCTTATGCCACATCCAGCTGTCGTTGTAGATAGGGTCATTCCAGCTTTCATCAGAGACCCTGAAGGAATTGTAAAGAATTTCCCAGTTTTTTTGTTTTGTTTTTGAAATTCCTTTTTATAGTGGGTTTGAGCTGATTCTCGCTGCCATGTTTATGCCAGTCTAGACACACTTGATTCCCTTACGGAGACATATCAATACATAGGTTTTAAGATTCTTACTAGTCAGATATTTTCCTCTGCGGGAAATATGGGGTTTTGAGTCCCTTTCGCTGAGGACGGTGTAGGTCTTGTCTATTCCATAGTTGGTTTTTGGAACGGTACCTGTGCTTATATCAAACTCTGGTTTTATGCATCACCCCACCTCTCCTTCCCCCTTAAGCAGGTATAAGAGTGTTTTCTAAATGTGAGACACTGTTCTCTTTCCTAACTCAGTTCAAGTGTAGCCATGTTTACAGGATCTTCATAAGTGATATCTTATGATAAGTTTCTTTTTCTGTGTGACTTATTTCACTTAGAATCATCGTACCTGAATCCACCCATTTTGCTGCTACTGGTCTTATGACATTGATTTCATGGCTGAGGGATATTCCATCGTACGTAAGTACCACAATTTTTTGAACCATGTTTATATTTTCTGGGATACTTAAGGTGTATCCAAGTTGAGGCCTTTGTATGCAGTGCAGCCCTAAATTTTGGGGTGGCTCTGTCTTATTGATTTTCAGTTTTCCCAAGGTATATTCCCTAGACTGGTAGTGCCCTTGGCTCTGTAGCTCTGTTGTTTACTTGTTTTAGGGAACAGAATGCACTCCTCCAGAGAGGCAGTTGGCAATTTACATCCCGCCCATCAGCATAACAAGGCTCCCTGTTCTCCAGGGCCTGTCTTGCCTTTCTTGTTCTTACACATTTTGTGGATGTCCCTTTTGACCGGTGGGAAGTGATACTTCTTTGTAGTGCAGATTTGCATTGCCCGCTTGCTTGCTTGGCCAAAAAGGGCGTATGCGTTTTCTCCTGAATATATTCAGGAGAAAACGCATACGCCCTTTTTGGCCAAGTGCATCATTGTCGAAGTTGTGCCCCTCTTCCTGTGCTTTAAAGGCGATTCCAACGTACCTCTTGAAATCTGTTTCCTGCTATTCTGCCTCGCTTTCAAGTCCGCCTCGTTGCCTTCCCTCAACAGATTTTTGGACGATAGTTGTCCTTTATTACTCGGCCAGTTTGTGAATTGCTGTGCCCCTGAGCTCCATTTTTCAACTCGTTTTTGGTGAGCTGACCGCAAGTCCAAAATTTTGGTTCAGGACCTATACTGGTTCCCGGTGGGTGGCTGAGAATTTGGTTAATTCTTCTTCCTGCCGGGAAATTACAGTGATATGTGCCCGTCCAAATGCCTAACAGCTACTCTCTCATTGGTTCTCCCTCTTTCCTTTCATCCTCTGCCAAATTGGCAACCTGTGCGAACCAAGAGGTTAAAGGGGCTGTCTCTCCAAGTTGGGAGGTTGATAGTAAAGCAGACGGAAAGTCAAACCGGAGCACCAGGAGAGGGACTATGCGTTGAGTTTTAGAAACCTTTCGTATTCACAGTGTGTCCGTTCTCTAGGTTTCCCGCACATGTTATAGCTGTAGTAATATTCCCTTCAACCTGGAGAGTTCGGACCCATGGAATGGGTGCCATGCATTATTGCTTTAAAGGGTCTGCATTTGCTCACCCAATCTCACCAACCGTCTCAGTCCCAAGTGTCCCTCCTTATGCCACATCCAGCTGTCGTTGTAGATAGGGTCATTCCAGCTTTCATCAGAGACCCTGAAGGAATTGTAAAGAATTTCCCAGTTTTTTTGTTTTGTTTTTGAAATTCCTTTTTATAGTGGGTTTGAGCTGATTCTCGCTGCCATGTTTATGCCAGTCTAGACACAGTTGATTCCCTTACGGAGACATATCAATACATAGGTTTTAAGATTCTTACTAGTCAGATATTTTCCTCTGCGGGAAATATGGGGTTTTGAGTCCCTTTCGTTGAGGACGGTGTAGGTCTTGTCTATTCCATAGTTGGTTTTTGGAACGGTACCTGTGCTTATATCAAACTCTGGTTTTATGCATCACCCCACCTCTCCTTCCCCCTTAAGCAGGTATAAGAGTGTTTTCTAAATGTGAGACACTGTCCTCTTTCCTAACTCAGTTCAAGTGTAGCCATGTTTACAGGATCTTCATAAGTGATATCTTATGATAAGTTTCTTTTTCTGTGTGACTTATTTCACTTAGAATCATCGTACCTGAATCCACCCATTTTGCTGCTACTGGTCTTATGACATTGATTTCATGGCTGAGGGATATTCCATCGTACGTAAGTACCACAATTTTTTGAACCATGTTTATATTTTCTGGGATACTTAAGGTGTATCCAAGTTGAGGTCCTTGTATGCAGTGCAGCCTTAAATTTTGGGGTGGCTCTGTCTTATTGATTTTCAGTTTTCCCAAGGTATATTCCCTAGACTGGTAGTGCCCTTGGCTCTGTAGCTCTGTTGTTTACTTGTTTTAGGGAACAGAATGCACTCCTCCAGAGAGGCAGTTGGCAATTTACATCCCGCCCATCAGCATAACAAGGCTCCCTGTTCTCCAGGGCCTGTCTTGCCTTTCTTGTTCTTACACATTTTGTGGATGTCCCTTTTGACCGGTGGGAAGTGATACTTCTTTGTAGTGCAGATTTGCATTGCCCGCTTGCTTGCTTGGCCAAAAAGGGCGTATGCGTTTTCTCCTGAATATATTCAGGAGAAAACGCATACGCCCTTTTTGGCCAAGTGCATCATTGTCGAAGTTGTGCCCCTCTTCCTGTGCTTTAAAGGCGATTCCAACGTACCTCTTGAAATCTGTTTCCTGCTATTCTGCCTCGCTTTCAAGTCCGTCTCGTTGCCTTCCCTCAACAGATTTTTGGACGATAGTTGTCCTTTATTACTCGGCCAGTTTGTGAATTGCTGTGCCCCTGAGCTCCATTTTTCAACTCGTTTTTGGTGAGCTGACCGCAAGTCCAAAATTTTGGTTCAGGACCTATACTGGTTCCCGGTGGGTGGCTGAGAATTTGGTTAATTCTTCTTCCTGCCGGGAAATTACAGTGATATGTGCCCGTCCAAATGCCTAACAGCTACTCTCTCACTGGTTCTCCCTCTTCCCTTTCATCCTCTGCCAAATTGGCAACCTGTGCGAACCAAGAGGTTAAAGGGGCTGTCTCTCCAAGTTGGGAGGTTGATAGTAAAGCAGACGGAAAGTCAAACCGGAGCACCAGGAGAGGGACTATGCGTTGAGTTTTAGAAACCTTTCGTATTCACAGTGTGTCCGTTCTCTAGGTTTCCCGCACATGTTATAGCTGTAGTAATATTCCCTTCAACCTGGAGAGTTCGGACCCATGGAATGGGTGCCATGCATTATTGCTTTAAAGGGTCTGCATTTGCTCACCCAATCTCACCAATCGTCTCAGTCCCAAGTGTCCCTCCTTATGCCACATCCAGCTGTCGTTGTAGATAGGGTCATTCCAGCTTTCATCAGAGACCCTGAAGGAATTGTAAAGAATTTCCCAGTTTTTTTGTTTTGTTTTTGAAATTCCTTTTTATAGTGGGTTTGAGCTGATTCTCGCTGCCATGTTTATGCCAGTCTAGACACTCTTGATTCCCTTATGGAGACATATCAATACATAGGTTTTAAGATTCTTACTAGTCAGATATTTTCCTCTGCGGGAAATATGGGGTTTTGAGTCCCTTTCGCTGAGGACGGTGTAGGTCTTGTCTATTCCATAGTTGGTTTTTGGAACGGTACCTGTGCTTATATCAAACTCTGGTTTTATTCATCACCCCACCTCTCCTTCCCCCTTAAGCAGGTATAAGAGTGTTTTCTAAATGTGAGACACTGTTCTCTTTCCTAACTCAGTTCAAGTGTAGCCATGTTTACAGGATCTTCATAAGTGATATCTTATGATAAGTTTCTTTTTCTGTGTGACTTATTTCACTTAGAATCATCGTACCTGAATCCAACCATTTTGCTGCTACTGGTCTTATGACATTGATTTCATGGCTGAGGGATATTCCATCGTACGTAAGTACCACAATTTTTTGAACCATGTTTATATTTTCTGGGATACTTAAGGTGTATCCAAGTTGAGGTCCTTGTATGCAGTGCAGCCCTAAATTTTGGGGTGGCTCTGTCTTATTGATTTTCAGTTTTCCCAAGGTATATTCCCTAGGCTGGTAGTGCCCTTGGCTCTGTAGCTCTGTTCTTTACTTGTTTTAGGGAACAGAATGCACTCCTCCAGAGAGGCAGTTGGCAATTTACATCCCGCCCATCAGCATAACAAGGCTCCCTGTTCTCCAGGGCCTGTCTTGCCTTTCTTGTTCTTACACATTTTGTGGATGTCCCTTTTGACCGGTGGGAAGTGATACTTCTTTGTAGTGCAGATTTGCATTGCCCGCTTGCTTGCTTGGCCAAAAAGGGCGTATGCGTTTTCTCCTGAATATATTCAGGAGAAAACGCATACGCCCTTTTTGGCCAAGTTCATCATTGTCGAAGTTGTGCCCCTCTTCCTGTGCTTTAAAGGCGATTCCAACGTACCTCTTGAAATCTGTTTCCTGCTATTCTGCCTCGCTTTCAAGTCCGCCTCGTTGCCTTCCCTCAACAGATTTTTGGACGATAGTTGTCCTTTATTACTCGGCCAGTTTGTGAATTGCTGTGCCCCTGAGCTCCATTTTTCAACTCGTTTTTGGTGAGCCTACCGCAAGTCCAAAATTTTGGTTCAGGACCTATACTGGTTCCCGGTGGGTGGCTGAGAATTTGGTTAATTCTTCTTCCTGCCGGGAAATTACAGTGATATGTGCCCGTCCAAATGCCTAACAGCTACTCTCTCATTGGTTCTCCCTCTTCCCTTTCATCCTCTGCCAAATTGGCAACCTGTGCGAACCAAGAGGTTAAAGGGGCTGTCTCTCCAAGTTGGGAGGTTGATAGTAAAGCAGACGGAAAGTCAAACCGGAGCACCAGGAGAGGGACTATGCGTTGAGTTTTAGAAACCTTTCGTATTCACAGTGTGTCCGTTCTCTAGGTTTCCCGCACATGTTATAGCTGTAGTAATATTCCCTTCAACCTGGAGAGTTCGGACCCATGGAATGGGTGCCATGCATTATTACTTTAAAGGGTCTGCATTTGCTCACCCAATCTCACCAATCGTCTCAGTCCCAAGTGTCCCTCCTTATGCCACATCCAGCTGTCGTTGTAGATAGGGTCATTCCAGCTTTCATCAGAGACCCTGAAGGAATTGTAAAGAATTTCCCAGTTTTTTTGTTTTGTTTTTGAAATTCCTTTTTATAGTGGGTTTGAGCTGATTCTCGCTGCCATGTTTATGCCAGTCTAGACACACTTGATTCCCTTATGGAGACATATCAATACATAGGTTTTAAGATTCTTACTAGTCAGATATTTTCCTCTGCGGGAAATATGGGGTTTTGAGTCCCTTTCGCTGAGGACGGTGTAGGTCTTGTCTATTCCATAGTTGGTTTTTGGAACGGTACCTGTGCTTATATCAAACTCTGGTTTTATGCATCACCCCACCTCTCCTTCCCCCTTAAGCAGGTATAAGAGTGTTTTCTAAATGTGAGACACTGTTCTCTTTCCTAACTCAGTTCAAGTGTAGCCATGTTTACAGGATCTTCATAAGTGATATCTTATGATAAGTTTCTTTTTCTGTGTGACTTATTTCACTTAGAATCATCGTACCTGAATCCAACCATTTTGCTGCTACTGGTCTTATGACATTGATTTCATGGCTGAGGGATATTCCATCGTACGTAAGTACCACAATTTTTTGAACCATGTTTATATTTTCTGGGATACTTAAGGTGTATCCAAGTTGAGGTCCTTGTATGCAGTGCAGCCCTAAATTTTGGGGTGGCTCTGTCTTATTGATTTTCAGTTTTCCCAAGGTATATTCCCTAGGCTGGTAGTGCCCTTGGCTCTGTAGCTCTGTTCTTTACTTGTTTTAGGGAACAGAATGCACTCCTCCAGAGAGGCAGTTGGCAATTTACATCCCGCCCATCAGCATAACAAGGCTCCCTGTTCTCCAGGGCCTGTCTTGCCTTTCTTGTTCTTACACATTTTGTGGATGTCCCTTTTGACCGGTGGGAAGTGATACTTCTTTGTAGTGCAGATTTGCATTGCCCGCTTGCTTGCTTGGCCAAAAAGGGCGTATGCGTTTTCTCCTGAATATATTCAGGAGAAAACGCATACGCCCTTTTTGGCCAAGTGCATCATTGTCGAAGTTGTGCCCCTCTTCCTGTGCTTTAAAGGCGATTCCAACGTACCTCTTGAAATCTGTTTCCTGCTATTCTGCCTCGCTTTCAAGTCCGCCTCGTTGCCTTCCCTCAACAGATTTTTGGACGATAGTTGTCCTTTATTACTCGGCCAGTTTGTGAATTGCTGTGCCCCTGAGCTCCATTTTTCAACTCGTTTTTGGTGAGCTGACCGCAAGTCCAAAATTTTGGTTCAGGACCTATACTGGTTCCCGGTGGGTGGCTGAGAATTTGGTTAATTCTTCTTCCTGCCGGGAAATTACAGTGATATGTGCCCGTCCAAATGCCTAACAGCTACTCTCTCATTGGTTCTCCCTCTTCCCTTTCATCCTCTGCCAAATTGGCAACCTGTGCGAACCAAGAGGTTAAAGGGGCTGTCTCTCCAAGTTGGGAGGTTGATAGTAAAGCAGGCGGAAAGTCAAACCGGAGCACCAGGAGAGGGACTATGCGTTGAGTTTTAGAAACCTTTCGTATTCACAGTGTGTCCGTTCTCTAGGTTTCCCGCACATGTTATAGCTGTAGTAATATTCCCTTCAACCTGGAGAGTTCGGACCCATGGAATGGGTGCCATGCATTATTGCTTTAAAGGGTCTGCATTTGTTCACCCAATCTCACCAATCGTCTCAGTCCCAAGTGTCCCTCCTTATGCCACATCCAGCTGTCGTTGTAGATAGGGTCATTCCAGCTTTCATCAGAGACCCTGAAGGAATTGTAAAGAATTTCCCAGTTTTTTTGTTTTGTTTTTGAAATTCCTTTTTATAGTGGGTTTGAGCTGATTCTCGCTGCCATGTTTATGCCAGTCTAGACACACTTGATTCCCTTATGGAGACATATCAATACATAGGTTTTAAGATTCTTACTAGTCAGATATTTTCCTCTGCGGGAAATATGGGGTTTTGAGTCCCTTTCGCTGAGGACGGTGTAGGTCTTGTCTATTCCATAGTTGGTTTTTGGAACGGTACCTGTGCTTATATCAAACTCTGGTTTTATTCATCACCCCACCTCTCCTTCCCCCTTAAGCAGGTATAAGAGTGTTTTCTAAATGTGAGACACTGTTCTCTTTCCTAACTCAGTTCAAGTGTAGCCATGTTTACAGGATCTTCATAAGTGATATCTTATGATAAGTTTCTTTTTCTGTGTGACTTATTTCACTTAGAATCATCGTACCTGAATCCACCCATTTTGCTGCTACTGGTCTTATGACATTGATTTCATGGCTGAGGGATATTCCATCGTACGTAAGTACCACAATTTTTTGAACCATGTTTATATTTTCTGGGATACTTAAGGTGTATCCAAGTTGAGGTCCTTGTATGCAGTGCAGCCCTAAATTTTGGGGTGGCTCTGTCTTATTGATTTTCAGTTTTCTCAAGGTATATTCCCTAGGCTGGTAGTGCCCTTGGCTCTGTAGCTCTGTTCTTTACTTGTTTTAGGGAACAGAATGCACTCCTCCAGAGAGGCAGTTGGCAATTTACATCCCGCCCATCAGCATAACAAGGCTCCCTGTTCTCCAGGGCCTGTCTTGCCTTTCTTGTTCTTACACATTTTGTGGATGTCCCTTTTGACCGGTGGGAAGTGATACTTCTTTGTAGTGCAGATTTGCATTGCCCGCTTGCTTGCTTGGCCAAAAAGGGCGTATGCGTTTTCTCCTGAATATATTCAGGAGAAAACGCATACGCCCTTTTTGGCCAAGTGCATCATTGTCGAAGTTGTGCCCCTCTTCCTGTGCTTTAAAGGTGATTCCAACGTACCTCTTGAAATCTGTTTCCTGCTATTCTGCCTCGCTTTCAAGTCCGCCTCGTTGCCTTCCCTCAACAGATTTTTGGACGATAGTTGTCCTTTATTACTCGGCCAGTTTGTGAATTGCTGTGCCCCTGAGCTCCATTTTTCAACTCGTTTTTGGTGAGCTGACCGCAAGTCCAAAATTTTGGTTCAGGACCTATACTGGTTCCCGGTGGGTGGCTGAGAATTTGGTTAATTCTTCTTCCTGCCGGGAAATTACAGTGATATGTGCCCGTCCAAATGCCTAACAGCTACTCTCTCACTGGTTCTCCCTCTTCCCTTTCATCCTCTGCCAAATTGGCAACCTGTGCGAACCAAGAGGTTAAAGGGGCTGTCTCTCCAAGTTGGGAGGTTGATAGTAAAGCAGACGGAAAGTCAAACCGGAGCACCAGGAGAGGGACTATGTGTTGAGTTTTACAAACCTTTCATATTCACAGTGTGTCCGTTCTCTAGGTTTCCCGCACATGTTATAGCTGTAGTAATATTCCCTTCAACCTGGAGAGTTCGGACCCATGGAATGGGTGCCATGCATTATTGCTTTAAAGGGTCTGCATTTGCTCACCCAATCTCACCAATCGTCTCAGTCCCAAGTGTCCCTCCTTATGCCACATCCAGCTGTCGTTGTAGATAGGGTCATTCCAGCTTTCATCAGAGACCCTGAAGGAATTGTAAAGAATTTCCCAGTTTTTTTGTTTTGTTTTTGAAATTCCTTTTTATAGTGGGTTTGAGCTGATTCTCGCTGCCATGTTTATGCCAGTCTAGACACACTTGATTCCCTTATGGAGACATATCAATACATAGGTTTTAAGATTCTTACTAGTCAGATATTTTCCTCTGCGGGAAATATGGGGTTTTGAGTCCCTTTCGCTGAGGACGGTGTAGGTCTTGTCTATTCCATAGTTGGTTTTTGGAACGGTACCTGTGCTTATATCAAACTCTGGTTTTATGCATCACCCCACCTCTCCTATCCCCTTAAGCAGGTATAAGAGTGTTTTCTAAATGTGAGACACTGTTCTCTTTCCTAACTCAGTTCAAGTGTAGCCATGTTTACAGGATCTTCATAAGTGATATCTTATGATAAGTTTCTTTTTCTGTGTGACTTATTTCACTTAGAATCATCGTACCTGAATCCACCCATTTTGCTGCTACTGGTCTTATGACATTGATTTCATGGCTGAGGGATATTCCATCGTACGTAATTACCACAATTTTTTGAACCATGTTTATATTTTCTGGGATACTTAAGGTGTATCCAAGTTGAGGTCCTTGTATGCAGTGCAGCCCTAAATTTTGGGGTGGCTCTGTCTTATTGATTTTCAGTTTTCCCAAGGTATATTCCCTAGGCTGGTAGTGCCCTTGGCTCTGTAGCTCTGTTCTTTACTTGTTTTAGGGAACAGAATGCACTCCTCCAGAGAGGCAGTTGGCAATTTACATCCCGCCCATCAGCATAACAAGGCTCCCTGTTCTCCAGGGCCTGTCTTGCCTTTCTTGTTCTTACACATTTTGTGGATGTCCCTTTTGACCGGTGGGAAGTGATACTTCTTTGTAGTGCAGATTTGCATTGCCCGCTTGCTTGCTTGGCCAAAAAGGGCGTATGCGTTTTCTCCTGAATATATTCAGGAGAAAACGCATACGCCCTTTTTGGCCAAGTGCATCATTGTCGAAGTTGGCCCCTCTTCCTGTGCTTTAAAGGCAATTCCAACGTACCTCTTGAAATCTGTTTCCTGCTATTCTGCCTCGCTTTCAAGTCCGCCTCGTTGCCTTCCCTCAACAGATTTTTGGACGATAGTTGTCCTTTATTACTCGGCCAGTTTGTGAATTGCTGTGCCACTGAGCTCCATTTTTCAACTCGTTTTTGGTGAGCTGACCGCAAGTCCAAAATTTTGGTTCAGGACCTATACTGGTTCCCGGTGGGTGGCTGAGAATTTGGTTAATTCTTCTTCCTGCCGGGAAATTACAGTGATATGTGCCCGTCCAAATGCCTAACAGCTACTCTCTCACTGGTTCTCCCTCTTCCCTTTCATCCTCTGCCAAATTGGCAACCTGTGCGAACCAAGAGGTTAAAGGGGCTGTCTCTCCAAGTTGGGAGGTTGATAGTAAAGCAGACGGAAAGTCAAACCGGAGCACCAGGAGAGGGACTATGCGTTGAGTTTTAGAAACCTTTCGTATTCACAGTGTGTCCGTTCTCTAGGTTTCCCGCACATGTTATAGCTGTAGTAATATTCCCTTCAACCTAGAGAGTTCGGACCCATGGAATGGGTGCCATGCATTATTGCTTTAAAGGGTCTGCATTTGCTCACCCAATCTCACCAATCGTCTCAGTCCCAAGTGTCCCTCCTTATGCCACATCCAGCTGTCGTTGTAGATAGGGTCATTCCAGCTTTCATCAGAGACCCTGAAGGAATTGTAAAGAATTTCCCAGTTTTTTTGTTTTGTTTTTGAAATTCCTTTTTATAGTGGGTTTGAGCTGATTCTCGCTGCCATGTTTATGCCAGTCTAGACACACTTGATTCCCTTATGGAGACATATCAATACATAGGTTTTAAGATTCTTACTAGTCAGATATTTTCCTCTGCGGGAAATATGGGGTTTTGAGTCCCTTTCGCTGAGGACGGTGTAGGTCTTGTCTATTCCATAGTTGGTTTTTGGAACGGTACCTGTGCTTATATCAAACTCTGGTTTTATGCATCACCCCACCTCTCCTTCCCCCTTAAGCAGGTATAAGAGTGTTTTCTAAATGTGAGACACTGTTCTCTTTCCTAACTCAGTTCAAGTGTAGCCATGTTTACAGGATCTTCATAAGTGATATCTTATGATAAGTTTCTTTTTCTGTGTGACTTATTTCACTTAGAATCACCGTACCTGAATCCACCCATTTTGCTGCTACTGGTCTTATGACATTGATTTCATGGCTGAGGGATATTCCATCGTACGTAAGTACCACAATTTTTTGAACCATGTTTATATTTTCTGGGATACTTAAGGTGTATCCAAGTTGAGGTCCTTGTATGCAGTGCAGCCCTAAATTTTGGGGTGGCTCTGTCTTATTGATTTTCAGTTTTCCCAAGGTATATTCCCTAGGCTGGTAGTGCCCTTGGCTCTGTAGCTCTGTTCTTTACTTGTTTTAGGGAACAGAATGCACTCCTCCAGAGAGGCAGTTGGCAATTTACATCCCGCCCATCAGCATAACAAGGCTCCCTGTTCTCCAGGGCCTGTCTTGCCTTTCTTGTTCTTACACATTTTGTGGATGTCCCTTTTGACCGGTGGGAAGTGATACTTCTTTGTAGTGCAGATTTGCATTGCCCGCTTGCTTGCTTGGCCAAAAAGGGCGTATGCGTTTTCTCCTGAATATATTCAGGAGAAAACGCATACGCCCTTTTTGGCCAAGTGCATCATTGTCGAAGTTGTGCCCCTCTTCCTGTGCTTTAAAGGCGATTCCAACGTACCTCTTGAAATCTGTTTCCTGCTATTCTGCCTCGCTTTCAAGTCCGCCTCGTTGCCTTCCCTCAACAGATTTTTGGACGATAGTTGTCCTTTATTACTCGGCCAGTTTGTGAATTGCTGTGCCCCTGAGCTCCATTTTTCAACTCGTTTTTGGTGAGCTGACCGCAAGTCCAAAATTTTGGTTCAGGACCTATACTGGTTCCCGGTGGGTGGCTGAGAATTTGGTTAATTCTTCTTCCTGCCGGGAAATTACAGTGATATGTGCCCGTCCAAATGCCTAACAGCTACTCTCTCATTGGTTCTCCCTCTTCCCTTTCATCCTCTGCCAAATTGGCAACCTGTGCGAACCAAGAGGTTAAAGGGGCTGTCTCTCCAAGTTGGGAGGTTGATAGTAAAGCAGACGGAAAGTCAAACCGGAGCACCAGGAGAGTGACTATGCGTTGAGTTTTAGAAACCTTTCGTATTCACAGTGTGTCCGTTCTCTAGGTTTCCCGCACATGTTATAGCTGTAGTAATATTCCCTTCAACCTGGAGAGTTCGGACCCATGGAATGGGTGCCATGCATTATTGCTTTAAAGGGTCTGCATTTGCTCACCCAATCTCACCAATCGTCTCAGTCCCAAGTGTCCCTCCTTATGCCACATCCAGCTGTCGTTGTAGATAGGGTCATTCCAGCCTTCATCAGAGACCCTGAAGGAATTGTAAAGAATTTCCCAGTTTTTTTGTTTTGTTTTTGAAATTCCTTTTTATAGTGGGTTTGAGCTGATTCTCGCTGCCATGTTTATGCCAGTCCAGACACAGTTGATTCCCTTACGGAGACATATCAATACATAGGTTTTAAGATTCTTACTAGTCAGATATTTTCCTCTGCGGGAAATATGGGGGTTTGAGTCCCTTTCGCTGAGGACGGTGTAGGTCTTGTCTATTCCATAGTTGGTTTTTGGAACGGTACCTGTGCTTATATCAAACTCTGGTTTTATTCATCACCCCACCTCTCCTTCCCCCTTAAGCAGGTATAAGAGTGTTTTCTAAATGTGAGACACTGTTCTCTTTCCTAACTCAGTTCAAGTGTAGCCATGTTTACAGGATCTTCATAAGTGATATCTTATGATAAGTTTCTTTTTCTGTGTGACTTATTTCACTTAGAATCATCGTACCTGAATCCACCCATTTTGCTGCTACTGGTCTTATGACATTGATTTCATGGCTGAGGGATATTCCATCGTACGTAAGTACCACAATTTTTTGAACCATGTTTATATTTTCTGGGATACTTAAGGTGTATCCAAGTTGAGGTCCTTGTATGCAGTGCAGCCTTAAATTTTGGGGTGGCTCTGTCTTATTGATTTTCAGTTTTCCCAAGGTATATTCCCTAGACTGGTAGTGCCCTTGGCTCTGTAGCTCTGTTCTTTACTTGTTTTAGGGAACAGAATGCACTCCTCCAGAGAGGCAGTTGGCAATTTACATCCCGCCCATCAGCATAACAAGGCTCCCTGTTCTCCAGGGCCTGTCTTGCCTTTCTTGTTCTTACACATTTTGTGGATGTCCCTTTTGACCGGTGGGAAGTGATACTTCTTTGTAGTGCAGATTTGCATTGCCCGCTTGCTTGCTTGGCCAAAAAGGGCGTATGCGTTTTCTCCTGAATATATTCAGGAGAAAACGCATACGCCCTTTTTGGCCAAGTGCATCATTGTCGAAGTTGTGCCCCTCTTCCTGTGCTTTAAAGGCGATTCCGACGTACCTCTTGAAATCTGTTTCCTGCTATTCTGCCTCGCTTTCAAGTCCGCCTCGTTGCCTTCCCTCAACAGATTTTTGGACGATAGTTGTCCTTTATTACTCGGCCAGTTTGTGAATTGCTGTGCCCCTGAGCTCCATTTTTCAACTCGCTTTTGGTGAGCTGACCGCAAGTCCAAAATTTTGGTTCAGGACCTATACTGGTTCCCGGTGGGTGGCTGAGAATTTGGTTAATTCTTCTTCCTGCTGGGAAATTACAGTGATATGTGCCCGTCCATATGCCTAACAGCTACTCTCTCATTGGTTCTCCCTCTTCCCTTTCATCCTCTGCCAAATTGGCAACCTGTGCGAACCAAGAGGTTAAAGGGGCTGTCTCTCCAAGTTGGGAGGTTGATAGTAAAGCAGACGGAAAGTCAAACCGGAGCACCAGGAGAGGGACTATTCGTTGAGTTTTAGAAACCTTTCGTATTCACAGTGTGTCCGTTCTCTAGGTTTCCCGCACATGTTATAGCTGTAGTAATATTCCCTTCAACCTGGAGAGTTCGGACCCATGGAATGGGTGCCATGCATTATTGCTTTAAAGGGTCTGCATTTGCTCACCCAATCTCACCAACCGTCTCAGTCCCAAGTGTCCCTCCTTATGCCACATCCAGCTGTCGTTGTAGATAGGGTCATTCCAGCTTTCATCAGAGACCCTGAAGGAATTGTAAAGAATTTCCCAGTTTTTTTGTTTTGTTTTTGAAATTCCTTTTTATAGTGGGTTTGAGCTGATTCTCGCTGCCATGTTTATGCCAGTCTAGACACAGTTGATTCCCTTACGGAGACATATCAATACATAGGTTTTAAGATTCTTACTAGTCAGATATTTTCCTCTGCGGGAAATATGGGGTTTTGAGTCCCTTTCGCTGAGGACGGTGTAGGTCTTGTCTATTCCATAGTTGGTTTTTGGAACGGTACCTGTGCTTATATCAAACTCTGGTTTTATGCATCACCCCACCTCTCCTTCCCCCTTAAGCAGGTATAAGAGTGTTTTCTAAATGTGAGACACTGTCCTCTTTCCTAACTCAGTTCAAGTGTAGCCATGTTTACAGGATCTTCATAAGTGATATCTTATGATAAGTTTCTTTTTCTGTGTGACTTATTTCAC
This sequence comes from Hyperoodon ampullatus, assembly GCF_949752795.1. Lineage (NCBI taxonomy): Eukaryota > Metazoa > Chordata > Mammalia > Artiodactyla > Ziphiidae > Hyperoodon > Hyperoodon ampullatus. Next base: position 414,243 of record NW_027640462.1, on the reverse strand, counting down.
TTAGAATCATCGTACCTGAATCCACCCATTTTGCTGCTACTGGTCTTATGACATTGATTTCATGGCTGAGGGATATTCCATCGTACGTAAGTACCACAATTTTTTGAACCATGTTTATATTTTCTGGGATACTTAAGGTGTATCCAAGTTGAGGTCCTTGTATGCAGTGCAGCCTTAAATTTTGGGGTGGCTCTGTCTTATTGATTTTCAGTTTTCCCAAGGTATATTCCCTAGACTGGTAGTGCCCTTGGCTCTGTAGCTCTGTTGTTTACTTGTTTTAGGGAACAGAATGCACTCCTCCAGAGAGGCAGTTGGCAATTTACATCCCGCCCATCAGCATAACAAGGCTCCCTGTTCTCCAGGGCCTGTCTTGCCTTTCTTGTTCTTACACATTTTGTGGATGTCCCTTTTGACCGGTGGGAAGTGATACTTCTTTGTAGTGCAGATTTGCATTGCCCGCTTGCTTGCTTGGCCAAAAAGGGCGTATGCGTTTTCTCCTGAATATATTCAGGAGAAAACGCATACGCCCTTTTTGGCCAAGTGCATCATTGTCGAAGTTGTGCCCCTCTTCCTGTGCTTTAAAGGCGATTCCAACGTACCTCTTGAAATCTGTTTCCTGCTATTCTGCCTCGCTTTCAAGTCCGTCTCGTTGCCTTCCCTCAACAGATTTTTGGACGATAGTTGTCCTTTATTACTCGGCCAGTTTGTGAATTGCTGTGCCCCTGAGCTCCATTTTTCAACTCGTTTTTGGTGAGCTGACCGCAAGTCCAAAATTTTGGTTCAGGACCTATACTGGTTCCCGGTGGGTGGCTGAGAATTTGGTTAATTCTTCTTCCTGCCGGGAAATTACAGTGATATGTGCCCGTCCAAATGCCTAACAGCTACTCTCTCACTGGTTCTCCCTCTTCCCTTTCATCCTCTGCCAAATTGGCAACCTGTGCGAACCAAGAGGTTAAAGGGGCTGTCTCTCCAAGTTGGGAGGTTGATAGTAAAGCAGACGGAAAGTCAAACCGGAGCACCAGGAGAGGGACTATGCGTTGAGTTTTAGAAACCTTTCGTATTCACAGTGTGTCCGTTCTCTAGGTTTCCCGCACATGTTATAGCTGTAGTAATATTCCCTTCAACCTGGAGAGTTCGGACCCATGGAATGGGTGCCATGCATTATTGCTTTAAAGGGTCTGCATTTGCTCACCCAATCTCACCAATCGTCTCAGTCCCAAGTGTCCCTCCTTATGCCACATCCAGCTGTCGTTGTAGATAGGGTCATTCCAGCTTTCATCAGAGACCCTGAAGGAATTGTAAAGAATTTCCCAGTTTTTTTGTTTTGTTTTTGAAATTCCTTTTTATAGTGGGTTTGAGCTGATTCTCGCTGCCATGTTTATGCCAGTCTAGACACACTTGATTCCCTTATGGAGACATATCAATACATAGGTTTTAAGATTCTTACTAGTCAGATATTTTCCTCTGCGGGAAATATGGGGTTTTGAGTCCCTTTCGCTGAGGACGGTGTAGGTCTTGTCTATTCCATAGTTGGTTTTTGGAACGGTACCTGTGCTTATATCAAACTCTGGTTTTATTCATCACCCCACCTCTCCTTCCCCCTTAAGCAGGTATAAGAGTGTTTTCTAAATGTGAGACACTGTTCTCTTTCCTAACTCAGTTCAAGTGTAGCCATGTTTACAGGATCTTCATAAGTGATATCTTATGATAAGTTTCTTTTTCTGTGTGACTTATTTCACTTAGAATCATCGTACCTGAATCCAACCATTTTGCTGCTACTGGTCTTATGACATTGATTTCATGGCTGAGGGATATTCCATCGTACGTAAGTACCACAATTTTTTGAACCATGTTTATATTTTCTGGGATACTTAAGGTGTATCCAAGTTGAGGTCCTTGTATGCAGTGCAGCCCTAAATTTTGGGGTGGCTCTGTCTTATTGATTTTCAGTTTTCCCAAGGTATATTCCCTAGGCTGGTAGTGCCCTTGGCTCTGTAGCTCTGTTCTTTACTTGTTTTAGGGAACAGAATGCACTCCTCCAGAGAGGCAGTTGGCAATTTACATCCCGCCCATCAGCATAACAAGGCTCCCTGTTCTCCAGGGCCTGTCTTGCCTTTCTTGTTCTTACACATTTTGTGGATGTCCCTTTTGACCGGTGGGAAGTGATACTTCTTTGTAGTGCAGATTTGCATTGCCCGCTTGCTTGCTTGGCCAAAAAGGGCGTATGCGTTTTCTCCTGAATATATTCAGGAGAAAACGCATACGCCCTTTTTGGCCAAGTGCATCATTGTCGAAGTTGTGCCCCTCTTCCTGTGCTTTAAAGGCGATTCCAACGTACCTCTTGAAATCTGTTTCCTGCTATTCTGCCTCGCTTTCAAGTCCGCCTCGTTGCCTTCCCTCAACAGATTTTTGGACGATAGTTGTCCTTTATTACTCGGCCAGTTTGTGAATTGCTGTGCCCCTGAGCTCCATTTTTCAACTCGTTTTTGGTGAGCCTACCGCAAGTCCAAAATTTTGGTTCAGGACCTATACTGGTTCCCGGTGGGTGGCTGAGAATTTGGTTAATTCTTCTTCCTGCCGGGAAATTACAGTGATATGTGCCCGTCCAAATGCCTAACAGCTACTCTCTCATTGGTTCTCCCTCTTCCCTTTCATCCTCTGCCAAATTGGCAACCTGTGCGAACCAAGAGGTTAAAGGGGCTGTCTCTCCAAGTTGGGAGGTTGATAGTAAAGCAGACGGAAAGTCAAACCGGAGCACCAGGAGAGGGACTATGCGTTGAGTTTTAGAAACCTTTCGTATTCACAGTGTGTCCGTTCTCTAGGTTTCCCGCACATGTTATAGCTGTAGTAATATTCCCTTCAACCTGGAGAGTTCGGACCCATGGAATGGGTGCCATGCATTATTACTTTAAAGGGTCTGCATTTGCTCACCCAATCTCACCAATCGTCTCAGTCCCAAGTGTCCCTCCTTATGCCACATCCAGCTGTCGTTGTAGATAGGGTCATTCCAGCTTTCATCAGAGACCCTGAAGGAATTGTAAAGAATTTCCCAGTTTTTTTGTTTTGTTTTTGAAATTCCTTTTTATAGTGGGTTTGAGCTGATTCTCGCTGCCATGTTTATGCCAGTCTAGACACACTTGATTCCCTTATGGAGACATATCAATACATAGGTTTTAAGATTCTTACTAGTCAGATATTTTCCTCTGCGGGAAATATGGGGTTTTGAGTCCCTTTCGCTGAGGACGGTGTAGGTCTTGTCTATTCCATAGTTGGTTTTTGGAACGGTACCTGTGCTTATATCAAACTCTGGTTTTATGCATCACCCCACCTCTCCTTCCCCCTTAAGCAGGTATAAGAGTGTTTTCTAAATGTGAGACACTGTTCTCTTTCCTAACTCAGTTCAAGTGTAGCCATGTTTACAGGATCTTCATAAGTGATATCTTATGATAAGTTTCTTTTTCTGTGTGACTTATTTCACTTAGAATCATCGTACCTGAATCCAACCATTTTGCTGCTACTGGTCTTATGACATTGATTTCATGGCTGAGGGATATTCCATCGTACGTAAGTACCACAATTTTTTGAACCATGTTTATATTTTCTGGGATACTTAAGGTGTATCCAAGTTGAGGTCCTTGTATGCAGTGCAGCCCTAAATTTTGGGGTGGCTCTGTCTTATTGATTTTCAGTTTTCCCAAGGTATATTCCCTAGGCTGGTAGTGCCCTTGGCTCTGTAGCTCTGTTCTTTACTTGTTTTAGGGAACAGAATGCACTCCTCCAGAGAGGCAGTTGGCAATTTACATCCCGCCCATCAGCATAACAAGGCTCCCTGTTCTCCAGGGCCTGTCTTGCCTTTCTTGTTCTTACACATTTTGTGGATGTCCCTTTTGACCGGTGGGAAGTGATACTTCTTTGTAGTGCAGATTTGCATTGCCCGCTTGCTTGCTTGGCCAAAAAGGGCGTATGCGTTTTCTCCTGAATATATTCAGGAGAAAACGCATACGCCCTTTTTGGCCAAGTGCATCATTGTCGAAGTTGTGCCCCTCTTCCTGTGCTTTAAAGGCGATTCCAACGTACCTCTTGAAATCTGTTTCCTGCTATTCTGCCTCGCTTTCAAGTCCGCCTCGTTGCCTTCCCTCAACAGATTTTTGGACGATAGTTGTCCTTTATTACTCGGCCAGTTTGTGAATTGCTGTGCCCCTGAGCTCCATTTTTCAACTCGTTTTTGGTGAGCTGACCGCAAGTCCAAAATTTTGGTTCAGGACCTATACTGGTTCCCGGTGGGTGGCTGAGAATTTGGTTAATTCTTCTTCCTGCCGGGAAATTACAGTGATATGTGCCCGTCCAAATGCCTAACAGCTACTCTCTCATTGGTTCTCCCTCTTCCCTTTCATCCTCTGCCAAATTGGCAACCTGTGCGAACCAAGAGGTTAAAGGGGCTGTCTCTCCAAGTTGGGAGGTTGATAGTAAAGCAGGCGGAAAGTCAAACCGGAGCACCAGGAGAGGGACTATGCGTTGAGTTTTAGAAACCTTTCGTATTCACAGTGTGTCCGTTCTCTAGGTTTCCCGCACATGTTATAGCTGTAGTAATATTCCCTTCAACCTGGAGAGTTCGGACCCATGGAATGGGTGCCATGCATTATTGCTTTAAAGGGTCTGCATTTGTTCACCCAATCTCACCAATCGTCTCAGTCCCAAGTGTCCCTCCTTATGCCACATCCAGCTGTCGTTGTAGATAGGGTCATTCCAGCTTTCATCAGAGACCCTGAAGGAATTGTAAAGAATTTCCCAGTTTTTTTGTTTTGTTTTTGAAATTCCTTTTTATAGTGGGTTTGAGCTGATTCTCGCTGCCATGTTTATGCCAGTCTAGACACACTTGATTCCCTTATGGAGACATATCAATACATAGGTTTTAAGATTCTTACTAGTCAGATATTTTCCTCTGCGGGAAATATGGGGTTTTGAGTCCCTTTCGCTGAGGACGGTGTAGGTCTTGTCTATTCCATAGTTGGTTTTTGGAACGGTACCTGTGCTTATATCAAACTCTGGTTTTATTCATCACCCCACCTCTCCTTCCCCCTTAAGCAGGTATAAGAGTGTTTTCTAAATGTGAGACACTGTTCTCTTTCCTAACTCAGTTCAAGTGTAGCCATGTTTACAGGATCTTCATAAGTGATATCTTATGATAAGTTTCTTTTTCTGTGTGACTTATTTCACTTAGAATCATCGTACCTGAATCCACCCATTTTGCTGCTACTGGTCTTATGACATTGTTTTCATGGCTGAGGGATATTCCATCGTACGTAAGTACCACAATTTTTTGAACCATGTTTATATTTTCTGGGATACTTAAGGTGTATCCAAGTTGAGGTCCTTGTATGCAGTGCAGCCCTAAATTTTGGGGTGGCTCTGTCTTATTGATTTTCAGTTTTCTCAAGGTATATTCCCTAGGCTGGTAGTGCCCTTGGCTCTGTAGCTCTGTTCTTTACTTGTTTTAGGGAACAGAATGCACTCCTCCAGAGAGGCAGTTGGCAATTTACATCCCGCCCATCAGCATAACAAGGCTCCCTGTTCTCCAGGGCCTGTCTTGCCTTTCTTGTTCTTACACATTTTGTGGATGTCCCTTTTGACCGGTGGGAAGTGATACTTCTTTGTAGTGCAGATTTGCATTGCCCGCTTGCTTGCTTGGCCAAAAAGGGCGTATGCGTTTTCTCCTGAATATATTCAGGAGAAAACGCATACGCCCTTTTTGGCCAAGTGCATCATTGTCGAAGTTGTGCCCCTCTTCCTGTGCTTTAAAGGCGATTCCAACGTACCTCTTGAAATCTGTTTCCTGCTATTCTGCCTCGCTTTCAAGTCCGCCTCGTTGCCTTCCCTCAACAGATTTTTGGACGATAGTTGTCCTTTATTACTCGGCCAGTTTGTGAATTGCTGTGCCCCTGAGCTCCATTTTTCAACTTGTTTTTGGTGAGCTGACCGCAAGTCCAAAATTTTGGTTCAGGACCTATACTGGTTCCCGGTGGGTGGCTGAGAATTTGGTTAATTCTTCTTCCTGCCGGGAAATTACAGTGATATGTGCCCGTCCAAATGCCTAACAGCTACTCTCTCACTGGTTCTCCCTCTTCCCTTTCATCCTCTGCCAAATTGGCAACCTGTGCGAACCAAGAGGTTAAAGGGGCTGTCTCTCCAAGTTGGGAGGTTGATAGTAAAGCAGACGGAAAGTCAAACCGGAGCACCAGGAGAGGGACTATGCGTTGAGTTTTAGAAACCTTTCATATTCACAGTGTGTCCGTTCTCTAGGTTTCCCGCACATGTTATAGCTGTAGTAATATTCCCTTCAACCTGGAGAGTTCGGACCCATGGAATGGGTGCCATGCATTATTGCTTTAAAGGGTCTGCATTTGCTCACCCAATCTCACCAATCGTCTCAGTCCCAAGTGTCCCTCCTTATGCCACATCCAGCTGTCGTTGTAGATAGGGTCATTCCAGCTTTCATCAGAGACCCTGAAGGAATTGTAAAGAATTTCCCAGTTTTTTTGTTTTGTTTTTGAAATTCCTTTTTATAGTGGGTTTGAGCTGATTCTCGCTGCCATGTTTATGCCAGTCTAGACACACTTGATTCCCTTATGGAGACATATCAATACATAGGTTTTAAGATTCTTACTAGTCAGATATTTTCCTCTGCGGGAAATATGGGGTTTTGAGTCCCTTTCGCTGAGGATGGTGTAGGTCTTGTCTATTCCATAGTTGGTTTTTGGAACGGTACCTGTGCTTATATCAAACTCTGGTTTTATGCATCACCCCACCTCTCCTATCCCCTTAAGCAGGTATAAGAGTGTTTTCTAAATGTGAGACACTGTTCTCTTTCCTAACTCAGTTCAAGTGTAGCCATGTTTACAGGATCTTCATAAGTGATATCTTATGATAAGTTTCTTTTTCTGTGTGACTTATTTCACTTAGAATCATCGTACCTGAATCCACCCATTTTGCTGCTACTGGTCTTATGACATTGATTTCATGGCTGAGGGATATTCCATCGTACGTAAGTACCACAATTTTTTGAACCATGTTTATATTTTCTGGGATACTTAAGGTGTATCCAAGTTGAGGTCCTTGTATGCAGTGCAGCCCTAAATTTTGGGGTGGCTCTGTCTTATTGATTTTCAGTTTTCCCAAGGTATATTCCCTAGGCTGGTAGTGCCCTTGGCTCTGTAGCTCTGTTCTTTACTTGTTTTAGGGAACAGAATGCACTCCTCCAGAGAGGCAGTTGGCAATTTACATCCCGCCCATCAGCATAACAAGGCTCCCTGTTCTCCAGGGCCTGTCTTGCCTTTCTTGTTCTTACACATTTTGTGGATGTCCCTTTTGACCGGTGGGAAGTGATACTTCTTTGTAGTGCAGATTTGCATTGCCCGCTTGCTTGCTTGGCCAAAAAGGGCGTATGCGTTTTCTCCTGAATATATTCAGGAGAAAACGCATACGCCCTTTTTGGCCAAGTGCATCATTGTCGAAGTTGGCCCCTCTTCCTGTGCTTTAAAGGCAATTCCAACGTACCTCTTGAAATCTGTTTCCTGCTATTCTGCCTCGCTTTCAAGTCCGCCTCGTTGCCTTCCCTCAACAGATTTTTGGACGATAGTTGTCCTTTATTACTCGGCCAGTTTGTGAATTGCTGTGCCACTGAGCTCCATTTTTCAACTCGTTTTTGGTGAGCTGACCGCAAGTCCAAAATTTTGGTTCAGGACCTATACTGGTTCCCGGTGGGTGGCTGAGAATTTGGTTAATTCTTCTTCCTGCCGGGAAATTACAGTGATATGTGCCCGTCCAAATGCCTAACAGCTACTCTCTCACTGGTTCTCCCTCTTCCCTTTCATCCTCTGCCAAATTGGCAACCTGTGCGAACCAAGAGGTTAAAGGGGCTGTCTCTCCAAGTTGGGAGGTTGATAGTAAAGCAGACGGAAAGTCAAACCGGAGCACCAGGAGAGGGACTATGCGTTGAGTTTTAGAAACCTTTCGTATTCACAGTGTGTCCGTTCTCTAGGTTTCCCGCACATGTTATAGCTGTAGTAATATTCCCTTCAACCTAGAGAGTTCGGACCCATGGAATGGGTGCCATGCATTATTGCTTTAAAGGGTCTGCATTTGCTCACCCAATCTCACCAATCGTCTCAGTCCCAAGTGTCCCTCCTTATGCCACATCCAGCTGTCGTTGTAGATAGGGTCATTCCAGCTTTCATCAGAGACCCTGAAGGAATTGTAAAGAATTTCCCAGTTTTTTTGTTTTGTTTTTGAAATTCCTTTTTATAGTGGGTTTGAGCTGATTCTCGCTGCCATGTTTATGCCAGTCTAGACACACTTGATTCCCTTATGGAGACATATCAATACATAGGTTTTAAGATTCTTACTAGTCAGATATTTTCCTCTGCGGGAAATATGGGGTTTTGAGTCCCTTTCGCTGAGGACGGTGTAGGTCTTGTCTATTCCATAGTTGGTTTTTGGAACGGTACCTGTGCTTATATCAAACTCTGGTTTTATGCATCACCCCACCTCTCCTTCCCCCTTAAGCAGGTATAAGAGTGTTTTCTAAATGTGAGACACTGTTCTCTTTCCTAACTCAGTTCAAGTGTAGCCATGTTTACAGGATCTTCATAAGTGATATCTTATGATAAGTTTCTTTTTCTGTGTGACTTATTTCACTTAGAATCACCGTACCTGAATCCACCCATTTTGCTGCTACTGGTCTTATGACATTGATTTCATGGCTGAGGGATATTCCATCGTACGTAAGTACCACAATTTTTTGAACCATGTTTATATTTTCTGGGATACTTAAGGTGTATCCAAGTTGAGGTCCTTGTATGCAGTGCAGCCCTAAATTTTGGGGTGGCTCTGTCTTATTGATTTTCAGTTTTCCCAAGGTATATTCCCTAGGCTGGTAGTGCCCTTGGCTCTGTAGCTCTGTTCTTTACTTGTTTTAGGGAACAGAATGCACTCCTCCAGAGAGGCAGTTGGCAATTTACATCCCGCCCATCAGCATAACAAGGCTCCCTGTTCTCCAGGGCCTGTCTTGCCTTTCTTGTTCTTACACATTTTGTGGATGTCCCTTTTGACCGGTGGGAAGTGATACTTCTTTGTAGTGCAGATTTGCATTGCCCGCTTGCTTGCTTGGCCAAAAAGGGCGTATGCGTTTTCTCCTGAATATATTCAGGAGAAAACGCATACGCCCTTTTTGGCCAAGTGCATCATTGTCGAAGTTGTGCCCCTCTTCCTGTGCTTTAAAGGCGATTCCAACGTACCTCTTGAAATCTGTTTCCTGCTATTCTGCCTCGCTTTCAAGTCCGCCTCGTTGCCTTCCCTCAACAGATTTTTGGACGATAGTTGTCCTTTATTACTCGGCCAGTTTGTGAATTGCTGTGCCCCTGAGCTCCATTTTTCAACTCGTTTTTGGTGAGCTGACCGCAAGTCCAAAATTTTGGTTCAGGACCTATACTGGTTCCCGGTGGGTGGCTGAGAATTTGGTTAATTCTTCTTCCTGCCGGGAAATTACAGTGATATGTGCCCGTCCAAATGCCTAACAGCTACTCTCTCATTGGTTCTCCCTCTTCCCTTTCATCCTCTGCCAAATTGGCAACCTGTGCGAACCAAGAGGTTAAAGGGGCTGTCTCTCCAAGTTGGGAGGTTGATAGTAAAGCAGACGGAAAGTCAAACCGGAGCACCAGGAGAGTGACTATGCGTTGAGTTTTAGAAACCTTTCGTATTCACAGTGTGTCCGTTCTCTAGGTTTCCCGCACATGTTATAGCTGTAGTAATATTCCCTTCAACCTGGAGAGTTCGGACCCATGGAATGGGTGCCATGCATTATTGCTTTAAAGGGTCTGCATTTGCTCACCCAATCTCACCAATCGTCTCAGTCCCAAGTGTCCCTCCTTATGCCACATCCAGCTGTCGTTGTAGATAGGGTCATTCCAGCCTTCATCAGAGACCCTGAAGGAATTGTAAAGAATTTCCCAGTTTTTTTGTTTTGTTTTTGAAATTCCTTTTTATAGTGGGTTTGAGCTGATTCTCGCTGCCATGTTTATGCCAGTCCAGACACAGTTGATTCCCTTACGGAGACATATCAATACATAGGTTTTAAGATTCTTACTAGTCAGATATTTTCCTCTGCGGGAAATATGGGGGTTTGAGTCCCTTTCGCTGAGGACGGTGTAGGTCTTGTCTATTCCATAGTTGGTTTTTGGAACGGTACCTGTGCTTATATCAAACTCTGGTTTTATTCATCACCCCACCTCTCCTTCCCCCTTAAGCAGGTATAAGAGTGTTTTCTAAATGTGAGACACTGTTCTCTTTCCTAACTCAGTTCAAGTGTAGCCATGTTTACAGGATCTTCATAAGTGATATCTTATGATAAGTTTCTTTTTCTGTGTGACTTATTTCACTTAGAATCATCGTACCTGAATCCACCCATTTTGCTGCTACTGGTCTTATGACATTGATTTCATGGCTGAGGGATATTCCATCGTACGTAAGTACCACAATTTTTTGAACCATGTTTATATTTTCTGGGATACTTAAGGTGTATCCAAGTTGAGGTCCTTGTATGCAGTGCAGCCTTAAATTTTGGGGTGGCTCTGTCTTATTGATTTTCAGTTTTCCCAAGGTATATTCCCTAGACTGGTAGTGCCCTTGGCTCTGTAGCTCTGTTCTTTACTTGTTTTAGGGAACAGAATGCACTCCTCCAGAGAGGCAGTTGGCAATTTACATCCCGCCCATCAGCATAACAAGGCTCCCTGTTCTCCAGGGCCTGTCTTGCCTTTCTTGTTCTTACACATTTTGTGGATGTCCCTTTTGACCGGTGGGAAGTGATACTTCTTTGTAGTGCAGATTTGCATTGCCCCGCTTGCTTGCTTGGCCAAAAAGGGCGTATGCGTTTTCCCCTCCTGAATATATTCAGGAGAAAACGCATACGCCCTTTTTGGCCAAGTGCATCATTGTCGAAGTTGTGCCCCTCTTCCTGTGCTTTAAAGGCGATTCCGACGTACCCTCTTGAAATCTGTTTCCTGCTATTCTGCCTCGCTTTCAAGTCCCGCCTCGTTGCCTTCCCTCAACAGATTTTTGGACGATAGTTGTCCTTTATTACTCGGGCCAGTTTTGTGAATTGCTGTGCCCCTGAGCTCCATTTTTCAACTCGCTTTTGGTGAGCTGACCGCAAGTCCAAAATTTTGGTTCAGGACCTATACTGGTTCCCGGTGGGTGGGCTGAGAATTTGGTTAATTCTTCTTCCTGCTGGGAAATTACAGTGATATGTGCCCGTCCATATGCCTAACAGCTACTCTCTCATTGGTTCTCCCTCTTCCCATTTCATCCTGCTGCCAAATTGGCAACACTGTGCGAACCAAGAGGTTAAAGGGGGCTGTCCTCTCCAAGTTGGGAGGTTGATAGTAAAGCAGACGGAAAGTCCAAACCGGAGCACCAGGAGAGGGACTATTCGTTGAGTTTTAGAAACCTTTCGTATTCACAGTGTGTCCGTTCTCTAGGTTTCCCGCACTATGTTATAGCTGTAGTAATATTCCCTTCAACCTGGAGGAGTTCGGACCCATGGAATGGGTGCCATGCATTATTGCTTTAAAGGGGTCTGCATTTGCTCACCCCAATCTCACCAACCGTCTCAGTCCCAAGTGTCCCTCCTTATGCCACATCCAGCTGTCGTTGTAGATAGGGTCATTCCAGCTTTCATCAGAGACCCTGAAGGAATTGTAAAGAATTTCCCCAGTTTTTTTGTGTTTTGTTTTTGAAATTCCTTTATATAGTGGGTTTGAGCGTTGATTCTCGCTGCCATGTATATGCCAGTCTAGACACAGTTGATTCCCTTACGGAGACATATCAATACATAGGTTTTAAGATTCTTACTAGTCAGATATTTTCCTCTGCGGGAAATATGGGGTTTTGAGTCCCTTTCGCTGAGGGACGGTGTAGGTCTTGTCTATTCCATAGTTGGTTTTTGGAACGGTACCTGTGCTTATATCAAACTCTGGTTTTATGCATCACCCCACCTCTCCTTCCCCCTTAAGCAGGTATAAGAGTGTTTTCTAAATGTGAGACACTGTCCTCTTTCCTAACTCAGTTCAAGGTGTAGCCATGTTTACATAAGTTTCTTTTTCTGTGTGACTTATTTCACTTAGAATCATCGTACCTGAATCCACCCATTTTGCTGCTACTGGTCTTATGACATTGATTTCATGGCTGAGGGATATTCCATCGTACGTAAGTACCACAATTTTTTGAACCATGTTTATATTTTCTGGGATACTTAAGGTGTATCCAAGTTGAGGTCCTTGTATGCAGTGCAGCCTTAAATTTTGGGGTGGCTCTGTCTTATTGATTTTCAGTTTTCCCAAGGTATATTCCCTAGACTGGTAGTGCCCTTGGCTCTGTAGCTCTGTTGTTTACTTGTTTTAGGGAACAGAATGCACTCCTCCAGAGAGGCAGTTGGCAATTTACATCCCGCCCATCAGCATAACAAGGCTCCCTGTTCTCCAGGGCCTGTCTTGCCTTTCTTGTTCTTACACATTTTGTGGATGTCCCTTTTGACCGGTGGGAAGTGATACTTCTTTGTAGTGCAGATTTGCATTGCCCGCTTGCTTGCTTGGCCAAAAAGGGCGTATGCGTTTTCTCCTGAATATATTCAGGAGAAAACGCATACGCCCTTTTTGGCCAAGTGCATCATTGTCGAAGTTGTGCCCCTCTTCCTGTGCTTTAAAGGCGATTCCAACGTACCTCTTGAAATCTGTTTCCTGCTATTCTGCCTCGCTTTCAAGTCCGTCTCGTTGCCTTCCCTCAACAGATTTTTGGACGATAGTTGTCCTTTATTACTCGGCCAGTTTGTGAATTGCTGTGCCCCTGAGCTCCATTTTTCAACTCGTTTTTGGTGAGCTGACCGCAAGTCCAAAATTTTGGTTCAGGACCTATACTGGTTCCCGGTGGGTGGCTGAGAATTTGGTTAATTCTTCTTCCTGCCGGGAAATTACAGTGATATGTGCCCGTCCAAATGCCTAACAGCTACTCTCTCACTGGTTCTCCCTCTTCCCTTTCATCCTCTGCCAAATTGGCAACCTGTGCGAACCAAGAGGTTAAAGGGGCTGTCTCTCCAAGTTGGGAGGTTGATAGTAAAGCAGACGGAAAGTCAAACCGGAGCACCAGGAGAGGGACTATGCGTTGAGTTTTAGAAACCTTTCGTATTCACAGTGTGTCCGTTCTCTAGGTTTCCCGCACATGTTATAGCTGTAGTAATATTCCCTTCAACCTGGAGAGTTCGGACCCATGGAATGGGTGCCATGCATTATTGCTTTAAAGGGTCTGCATTTGCTCACCCAATCTCACCAATCGTCTCAGTCCCAAGTGTCCCTCCTTATGCCACATCCAGCTGTCGTTGTAGATAGGGTCATTCCAGCTTTCATCAGAGACCCTGAAGGAATTGTAAAGAATTTCCCAGTTTTTTTGTTTTGTTTTTGAAATTCCTTTTTATAGTGGGTTTGAGCTGATTCTCGCTGCCATGTTTATGCCAGTCTAGACACACTTGATTCCCTTATGGAGACATATCAATACATAGGTTTTAAGATTCTTACTAGTCAGATATTTTCCTCTGCGGGAAATATGGGGTTTTGAGTCCCTTTCGCTGAGGACGGTGTAGGTCTTGTCTATTCCATAGTTGGTTTTTGGAACGGTACCTGTGCTTATATCAAACTCTGGTTTTATTCATCACCCCACCTCTCCTTCCCCCTTAAGCAGGTATAAGAGTGTTTTCTAAATGTGAGACACTGTTCTCTTTCCTAACTCAGTTCAAGTGTAGCCATGTTTACAGGATCTTCATAAGTGATATCTTATGATAAGTTTCTTTTTCTGTGTGACTTATTTCACTTAGAATCATCGTACCTGAATCCAACCATTTTGCTGCTACTGGTCTTATGACATTGATTTCATGGCTGAGGGATATTCCATCGTACGTAAGTACCACAATTTTTTGAACCATGTTTATATTTTCTGGGATACTTAAGGTGTATCCAAGTTGAGGTCCTTGTATGCAGTGCAGCCCTAAATTTTGGGGTGGCTCTGTCTTATTGATTTTCAGTTTTCCCAAGGTATATTCCCTAGGCTGGTAGTGCCCTTGGCTCTGTAGCTCTGTTCTTTACTTGTTTTAGGGAACAGAATGCACTCCTCCAGAGAGGCAGTTGGCAATTTACATCCCGCCCATCAGCATAACAAGGCTCCCTGTTCTCCAGGGCCTGTCTTGCCTTTCTTGTTCTTACACATTTTGTGGATGTCCCTTTTGACCGGTGGGAAGTGATACTTCTTTGTAGTGCAGATTTGCATTGCCCGCTTGCTTGCTTGGCCAAAAAGGGCGTATGCGTTTTCTCCTGAATATATTCAGGAGAAAACGCATACGCCCTTTTTGGCCAAGTGCATCATTGTCGAAGTTGTGCCCCTCTTCCTGTGCTTTAAAGGCGATTCCAACGTACCTCTTGAAATCTGTTTCCTGCTATTCTGCCTCGCTTTCAAGTCCGCCTCGTTGCCTTCCCTCAACAGATTTTTGGACGATAGTTGTCCTTTATTACTCGGCCAGTTTGTGAATTGCTGTGCCCCTGAGCTCCATTTTTCAACTCGTTTTTGGTGAGCCTACCGCAAGTCCAAAATTTTGGTTCAGGACCTATACTGGTTCCCGGTGGGTGGCTGAGAATTTGGTTAATTCTTCTTCCTGCCGGGAAATTACAGTGATATGTGCCCGTCCAAATGCCTAACAGCTACTCTCTCATTGGTTCTCCCTCTTCCCTTTCATCCTCTGCCAAATTGGCAACCTGTGCGAACCAAGAGGTTAAAGGGGCTGTCTCTCCAAGTTGGGAGGTTGATAGTAAAGCAGACGGAAAGTCAAACCGGAGCACCAGGAGAGGGACTATGCGTTGAGTTTTAGAAACCTTTCGTATTCACAGTGTGTCCGTTCTCTAGGTTTCCCGCACATGTTATAGCTGTAGTAATATTCCCTTCAACCTGGAGAGTTCGGACCCATGGAATGGGTGCCATGCATTATTACTTTAAAGGGTCTGCATTTGCTCACCCAATCTCACCAATCGTCTCAGTCCCAAGTGTCCCTCCTTATGCCACATCCAGCTGTCGTTGTAGATAGGGTCATTCCAGCTTTCATCAGAGACCCTGAAGGAATTGTAAAGAATTTCCCAGTTTTTTTGTTTTGTTTTTGAAATTCCTTTTTATAGTGGGTTTGAGCTGATTCTCGCTGCCATGTTTATGCCAGTCTAGACACACTTGATTCCCTTATGGAGACATATCAATACATAGGTTTTAAGATTCTTACTAGTCAGATATTTTCCTCTGCGGGAAATATGGGGTTTTGAGTCCCTTTCGCTGAGGACGGTGTAGGTCTTGTCTATTCCATAGTTGGTTTTTGGAACGGTACCTGTGCTTATATCAAACTCTGGTTTTATGCATCACCCCACCTCTCCTTCCCCCTTAAGCAGGTATAAGAGTGTTTTCTAAATGTGAGACACTGTTCTCTTTCCTAACTCAGTTCAAGTGTAGCCATGTTTACAGGATCTTCATAAGTGATATCTTATGATAAGTTTCTTTTTCTGTGTGACTTATTTCACTTAGAATCATCGTACCTGAATCCAACCATTTTGCTGCTACTGGTCTTATGACATTGATTTCATGGCTGAGGGATATTCCATCGTACGTAAGTACCACAATTTTTTGAACCATGTTTATATTTTCTGGGATACTTAAGGTGTATCCAAGTTGAGGTCCTTGTATGCAGTGCAGCCCTAAATTTTGGGGTGGCTCTGTCTTATTGATTTTCAGTTTTCCCAAGGTATATTCCCTAGGCTGGTAGTGCCCTTGGCTCTGTAGCTCTGTTCTTTACTTGTTTTAGGGAACAGAATGCACTCCTCCAGAGAGGCAGTTGGCAATTTACATCCCGCCCATCAGCATAACAAGGCTCCCTGTTCTCCAGGGCCTGTCTTGCCTTTCTTGTTCTTACACATTTTGTGGATGTCCCTTTTGACCGGTGGGAAGTGATACTTCTTTGTAGTGCAGATTTGCATTGCCCGCTTGCTTGCTTGGCCAAAAAGGGCGTATGCGTTTTCTCCTGAATATATTCAGGAGAAAACGCATACGCCCTTTTTGGCCAAGTGCATCATTGTCGAAGTTGTGCCCCTCTTCCTGTGCTTTAAAGGCGATTCCAACGTACCTCTTGAAATCTGTTTCCTGCTATTCTGCCTCGCTTTCAAGTCCGCCTCGTTGCCTTCCCTCAACAGATTTTTGGACGATAGTTGTCCTTTATTACTCGGCCAGTTTGTGAATTGCTGTGCCCCTGAGCTCCATTTTTCAACTCGTTTTTGGTGAGCTGACCGCAAGTCCAAAATTTTGGTTCAGGACCTATACTGGTTCCCGGTGGGTGGCTGAGAATTTGGTTAATTCTTCTTCCTGCCGGGAAATTACAGTGATATGTGCCCGTCCAAATGCCTAACAGCTACTCTCTCATTGGTTCTCCCTCTTCCCTTTCATCCTCTGCCAAATTGGCAACCTGTGCGAACCAAGAGGTTAAAGGGGCTGTCTCTCCAAGTTGGGAGGTTGATAGTAAAGCAGGCGGAAAGTCAAACCGGAGCACCAGGAGAGGGACTATGCGTTGAGTTTTAGAAACCTTTCGTATTCACAGTGTGTCCGTTCTCTAGGTTTCCCGCACATGTTATAGCTGTAGTAATATTCCCTTCAACCTGGAGAGTTCGGACCCATGGAATGGGTGCCATGCATTATTGCTTTAAAGGGTCTGCATTTGTTCACCCAATCTCACCAATCGTCTCAGTCCCAAGTGTCCCTCCTTATGCCACATCCAGCTGTCGTTGTAGATAGGGTCATTCCAGCTTTCATCAGAGACCCTGAAGGAATTGTAAAGAATTTCCCAGTTTTTTTGTTTTGTTTTTGAAATTCCTTTTTATAGTGGGTTTGAGCTGATTCTCGCTGCCATGTTTATGCCAGTCTAGACACACTTGATTCCCTTATGGAGACATATCAATACATAGGTTTTAAGATTCTTACTAGTCAGATATTTTCCTCTGCGGGAAATATGGGGTTTTGAGTCCCTTTCGCTGAGGACGGTGTAGGTCTTGTCTATTCCATAGTTGGTTTTTGGAACGGTACCTGTGCTTATATCAAACTCTGGTTTTATTCATCACCCCACCTCTCCTTCCCCCTTAAGCAGGTATAAGAGTGTTTTCTAAATGTGAGACACTGTTCTCTTTCCTAACTCAGTTCAAGTGTAGCCATGTTTACAGGATCTTCATAAGTGATATCTTATGATAAGTTTCTTTTTCTGTGTGACTTATTTCACTTAGAATCATCGTACCTGAATCCACCCATTTTGCTGCTACTGGTCTTATGACATTGTTTTCATGGCTGAGGGATATTCCATCGTACGTAAGTACCACAATTTTTTGAACCATGTTTATATTTTCTGGGATACTTAAGGTGTATCCAAGTTGAGGTCCTTGTATGCAGTGCAGCCCTAAATTTTGGGGTGGCTCTGTCTTATTGATTTTCAGTTTTCTCAAGGTATATTCCCTAGGCTGGTAGTGCCCTTGGCTCTGTAGCTCTGTTCTTTACTTGTTTTAGGGAACAGAATGCACTCCTCCAGAGAGGCAGTTGGCAATTTACATCCCGCCCATCAGCATAACAAGGCTCCCTGTTCTCCAGGGCCTGTCTTGCCTTTCTTGTTCTTACACATTTTGTGGATGTCCCTTTTGACCGGTGGGAAGTGATACTTCTTTGTAGTGCAGATTTGCATTGCCCGCTTGCTTGCTTGGCCAAAAAGGGCGTATGCGTTTTCTCCTGAATATATTCAGGAGAAAACGCATACGCCCTTTTTGGCCAAGTGCATCATTGTCGAAGTTGTGCCCCTCTTCCTGTGCTTTAAAGGCGATTCCAACGTACCTCTTGAAATCTGTTTCCTGCTATTCTGCCTCGCTTTCAAGTCCGCCTCGTTGCCTTCCCTCAACAGATTTTTGGACGATAGTTGTCCTTTATTACTCGGCCAGTTTGTGAATTGCTGTGCCCCTGAGCTCCATTTTTCAACTTGTTTTTGGTGAGCTGACCGCAAGTCCAAAATTTTGGTTCAGGACCTATACTGGTTCCCGGTGGGTGGCTGAGAATTTGGTTAATTCTTCTTCCTGCCGGGAAATTACAGTGATATGTGCCCGTCCAAATGCCTAACAGCTACTCTCTCACTGGTTCTCCCTCTTCCCTTTCATCCTCTGCCAAATTGGCAACCTGTGCGAACCAAGAGGTTAAAGGGGCTGTCTCTCCAAGTTGGGAGGTTGATAGTAAAGCAGACGGAAAGTCAAACCGGAGCACCAGGAGAGGGACTATGCGTTGAGTTTTAGAAACCTTTCATATTCACAGTGTGTCCGTTCTCTAGGTTTCCCGCACATGTTATAGCTGTAGTAATATTCCCTTCAACCTGGAGAGTTCGGACCCATGGAATGGGTGCCATGCATTATTGCTTTAAAGGGTCTGCATTTGCTCACCCAATCTCACCAATCGTCTCAGTCCCAAGTGTCCCTCCTTATGCCACATCCAGCTGTCGTTGTAGATAGGGTCATTCCAGCTTTCATCAGAGACCCTGAAGGAATTGTAAAGAATTTCCCAGTTTTTTTGTTTTGTTTTTGAAATTCCTTTTTATAGTGGGTTTGAGCTGATTCTCGCTGCCATGTTTATGCCAGTCTAGACACACTTGATTCCCTTATGGAGACATATCAATACATAGGTTTTAAGATTCTTACTAGTCAGATATTTTCCTCTGCGGGAAATATGGGGTTTTGAGTCCCTTTCGCTGAGGACGGTGTAGGTCTTGTCTATTCCATAGTTGGTTTTTGGAACGGTACCTGTGCTTATATCAAACTCTGGTTTTATGCATCACCCCACCTCTCCTATCCCCTTAAGCAGGTATAAGAGTGTTTTCTAAATGTGAGACACTGTTCTCTTTCCTAACTCAGTTCAAGTGTAGCCATGTTTACAGGATCTTCATAAGTGATATCTTATGATAAGTTTCTTTTTCTGTGTGACTTATTTCACTTAGAATCATCGTACCTGAATCCACCCATTTTGCTGCTACTGGTCTTATGACATTGATTTCATGGCTGAGGGATATTCCATCGTACGTAAGTACCACAATTTTTTGAACCATGTTTATATTTTCTGGGATACTTAAGGTGTATCCAAGTTGAGGTCCTTGTATGCAGTGCAGCCCTAAATTTTGGGGTGGCTCTGTCTTATTGATTTTCAGTTTTCCCAAGGTATATTCCCTAGGCTGGTAGTGCCCTTGGCTCTGTAGCTCTGTTCTTTACTTGTTTTAGGGAACAGAATGCACTCCTCCAGAGAGGCAGTTGGCAATTTACATCCCGCCCATCAGCATAACAAGGCTCCCTGTTCTCCAGGGCCTGTCTTGCCTTTCTTGTTCTTACACATTTTGTGGATGTCCCTTTTGACCGGTGGGAAGTGATACTTCTTTGTAGTGCAGATTTGCATTGCCCGCTTGCTTGCTTGGCCAAAAAGGGCGTATGCGTTTTCTCCTGAATATATTCAGGAGAAAACGCATACGCCCTTTTTGGCCAAGTGCATCATTGTCGAAGTTGTGCCCCTCTTCCTGTGCTTTAAAGGTGATTCCAACGTACCTCTTGAAATCTGTTTCCTGCTATTCTGCCTCGCTTTCAAGTCCGCCTCGTTGCCTTCCCTCAACAGATTTTTGGAGGATAGTTGTCCTTTATTACTCGGCCACTTTGTGAATTGCTGTGCCCCTGAGCTCCATTTTTCAACTCGTTTTTGGTGAGCTGACCGCAAGTCCAAAATTTTGGTTCAGGACCTATACTGGTTCCCGGTGGGTGGCTGAGAATTTGGTTAATTCTTCTTCCTGCCGGGAAATTACAGTGATATGTGCCCGTCCAAATGCCTAACAGCTACTCTCTCATTGGTTCTCCCTCTTCCCTTTCATCCTCTGCCAAATTGGCAACCTGTGCGAACCAAGAGGTTAAAGGGGCTGTCTCTCCAAGTTGGGAGGTTGATAGTAAAGCAGACGGAAAGTCAAACCGGAGCACCAGGAGAGGGACTATTCGTTGAGTTTTAGAAACCTTTCGTATTCACAGTGTGTCCGTTCTCTAGGTTTCCCGCACATGTTATAGCTGTAGTAATATTCCCTTCAACCTGGAGAGTTCGGACCCATGGAATGGGTGCCATGCATTATTGCTTTAAAGGGTCTGCATTTGCTCACCCAATCTCACCAACCGTCTCAGTCCCAAGTGTCCCTCCTTATGCCACATCCAGCTGTCGTTGTAGATAGGGTCATTCCAGCTTTCATCAGAGACCCTGAAGGAATTGTAAAGAATTTCCCAGTTTTTTTGTTTTGTTTTTGAAATTCCTTTTTATAGTGGGTTTGAGCTGATTCTCGCTCCCATGTTTATGCCAGTCTAGACACAGTTGATTCCCTTACGGAGACATATTAATACATAGGTTTTAAGATTCTTACTAGTCAGATATTTTCCTCTGCGGGAAATATGGGGTTTTGAGTCCCTTTCGCTGAGGACGGTGTAGGTCTTGTCTATTCCATAGTTGGTTTTTGGAACGGTACCTGTGCTTATATCAAACTCTGGTTTTATTCATCACCCCACCTCTCCTTCCCCCTTAAGCAGGTATAAGAGTGTTTTCTAAATGTGAGACACTGTTCTCTTTCCTAACTCAGTTCAAGTGTAGCCATGTTTACAGGATCTTCATAAGTGATATCTTATGATAAGTTTCTTTTTCTGTGTGACTTATTTCACTTAGAATCATCGTACCTGAATCCACCCATTTTGCTGCTACTGGTCTTATGACATTGATTTCATGGCTGAGGGATATTCCATCATACGTAAGTACCACAATTTTTTGAACCATGTTTATATTTTCTGGGATACTTAAGGTGTATCCAAGTTGAGGTCCTTGTATGCAGTGCAGCCTTAAATTTTGGGGTGGCTCTGTCTTATTGATTTTCAGTTTTCCCAAGGTATATTCCCTAGACTGGTAGTGCCCTTGGCTCTGTAGCTCTGTTCTTTACTTGTTTTAGGGAACAGAATGCACTCCTCCAGAGAGGCAGTTGGCAATTTACATCCCGCCCATCAGCATAACAAGGCTCCCTGTTCTCCAGGGCCTGTCTTGCCTTTCTTGTTCTTACACATTTTGTGGATGTCCCTTTTGACCGGTGGGAAGTGATACTTCTTTGTAGTGCAGATTTGCATTGCCCGCTTGCTTGCTTGGCCAAAAAGGGCGTATGCGTTTTCTCCTGAATATATTCAGGAGAAAACGCATACGCCCTTTTTGGCCAAGTGCATCATTGTCGAAGTTGTGCCCCTCTTCCTGTGCTTTAAAGGCGATTCCAACGTACCTCTTGAAATCTGTTTCCTGCTATTCTGCCTCGCTTTCAAGTCCGTCTCGTTGCCTTCCCTCAACAGATTTTTGGACGATAGTTGTCCTTTATTACTCGGCCAGTTTGTGAATTGCTGTGCCCCTGAGCTCCATTTTTCAACTCGTTTTTGGTGAGCTGACCGCAAGTCCAAAATTTTGGTTCAGGACCTATACTGGTTCCCGGTGGGTGGCTGAGAATTTGGTTAATTCTTCTTCCTGCCGGGAAATTACAGTGATATGTGCCCGTCCAAATGCCTAACAGCTACTCTCTCACTGGTTCTCCCTCTTCCCTTTCATCCTCTGCCAAATTGGCAACCTGTGCGAACCAAGAGGTTAAAGGGGCTGTCTCTCCAAGTTGGGAGGTTGATAGTAAAGCAGACGGAAAGTCAAACCGGAGCACCAGGAGAGGGACTATGCGTTGAGTTTTAGAAACCTTTCGTATTCACAGTGTGTCCGTTCTCTAGGTTTCCCGCACATGTTATAGCTGTAGTAATATTCCCTTCAACCTGGAGAGTTTGGACCCATGGAATGGGTGCCATGCATTATTGCTTTAAAGGGTCTGCATTTGCTCACCCAATCTCACCAATCGTCTCAGTCCCAAGTGTCCCTCCTTATGCCACATCCAGCTGTCGTTGTAGATAGGGTCATTCCAGCTTTCATCAGAGACCCTGAAGGAATTGTAAAGAATTTCCCAGTTTTTTTGTTTTGTTTTTGAAATTCCTTTTTATAGTGGGTTTGAGCTGATTCTCGCTGCCATGTTTATGCCAGTCTAGACACACTTGATTCCCTTATGGAGACATATCAATACATAGGTTTTAAGATTCTTACTAGTCAGATATTTTCCTCTGCGGGAAATATGGGGTTTTGAGTCCCTTTCGCTGAGGACGGTGTAGGTCTTGTCTATTCCATAGTTGGTTTTTGGAACGGTACCTGTGCTTATATCAAACTCTGGTTTTATTCATCACCCCACCTCTCCTTCCCCCTTAAGCAGGTATAAGAGTGTTTTCTAAATGTGAGACACTGTTCTCTTTCCTAACTCAGTTCAAGTGTAGCCATGTTTACAGGATCTTCATAAGTGATATCTTATGATAAGTTTCTTTTTCTGTGTGACTTATTTCACTTAGAATCATCGTACCTGAATCCAACCATTTTGCTGCTACTGGTCTTATGACATTGATTTCATGGCTGAGGGATATTCCATCGTACGTAAGTACCACAATTTTTTGAACCATGTTTATATTTTCTGGGATACTTAAGGTGTATCCAAGTTGAGGTCCTTGTATGCAGTGCAGCCCTAAATTTTGGGGTGGCTCTGTCTTATTGATTTTCAGTTTTCCCAAGGTATATTCCCTAGGCTGGTAGTGCCCTTGGCTCTGTAGCTCTGTTCTTTACTTGTTTTAGGGAACAGAATGCACTCCTCCAGAGAGGCAGTTGGCAATTTACATCCCGCCCATCAGCATAACAAGGCTCCCTGTTCTCCAGGGCCTGTCTTGCCTTTCTTGTTCTTACACATTTTGTGGATGTCCCTTTTGACCGGTGGGAAGTGATACTTCTTTGTAGTGCAGATTTGCATTGCCCGCTTGCTTGCTTGGCCAAAAAGGGCGTATGCGTTTTCTCCTGAATATATTCAGGAGAAAACGCATACGCCCTTTTTGGCCAAGTGCATCATTGTCGAAGTTGTGCCCCTCTTCCTGTGCTTTAAAGGCGATTCCAACGTACCTCTTGAAATCTGTTTCCTGCTATTCTGCCTCGCTTTCAAGTCCGCCTCGTTGCCTTCCCTCAACAGATTTTTGGACGATAGTTGTCCTTTATTACTCGGCCAGTTTGTGAATTGCTGTGCCCCTGAGCTCCATTTTTCAACTCGTTTTTGGTGAGCCTACCGCAAGTCCAAAATTTTGGTTCAGGACCTATACTGGTTCCCGGTGGGTGGCTGAGAATTTGGTTAATTCTTCTTCCTGCCGGGAAATTACAGTGATATGTGCCCGTCCAAATGCCTAACAGCTACTCTCTCATTGGTTCTCCCTCTTCCCTTTCATCCTCTGCCAAATTGGCAACCTGTGCGAACCAAGAGGTTAAAGGGGCTGTCTCTCCAAGTTGGGAGGTTGATAGTAAAGCAGACGGAAAGTCAAACCGGAGCACCAGGAGAGGGACTATGCGTTGAGTTTTAGAAACCTTTCGTATTCACAGTGTGTCCGTTCTCTAGGTTTCCCGCACATGTTATAGCTGTAGTAATATTCCCTTCAACCTGGAGAGTTCGGACCCATGGAATGGGTGCCATGCATTATTACTTTAAAGGGTCTGCATTTGCTCACCCAATCTCACCAATCGTCTCAGTCCCAAGTGTCCCTCCTTATGCCACATCCAGCTGTCGTTGTAGATAGGGTCATTCCAGCTTTCATCAGAGACCCTGAAGGAATTGTAAAGAATTTCCCAGTTTTTTTGTTTTGTTTTTGAAATTCCTTTTTATAGTGGGTTTGAGCTGATTCTCGCTGCCATGTTTATGCCAGTCTAGACACACTTGATTCCCTTATGGAGACATATCAATACATAGGTTTTAAGATTCTTACTAGTCAGATATTTTCCTCTGCGGGAAATATGGGGTTTTGAGTCCCTTTCGCTGAGGACGGTGTAGGTCTTGTCTATTCCATAGTTGGTTTTTGGAACGGTACCTGTGCTTATATCAAACTCTGGTTTTATGCATCACCCCACCTCTCCTTCCCCCTTAAGCAGGTATAAGAGTGTTTTCTAAATGTGAGACACTGTTCTCTTTCCTAACTCAGTTCAAGTGTAGCCATGTTTACAGGATCTTCATAAGTGATATCTTATGATAAGTTTCTTTTTCTGTGTGACTTATTTCACTTAGAATCATCGTACCTGAATCCAACCATTTTGCTGCTACTGGTCTTATGACATTGATTTCATGGCTGAGGGATATTCCATCGTACGTAAGTACCACAATTTTTTGAACCATGTTTATATTTTCTGGGATACTTAAGGTGTATCCAAGTTGAGGTCCTTGTATGCAGTGCAGCCCTAAATTTTGGGGTGGCTCTGTCTTATTGATTTTCAGTTTTCCCAAGGTATATTCCCTAGGCTGGTAGTGCCCTTGGCTCTGTAGCTCTGTTCTTTACTTGTTTTAGGGAACAGAATGCACTCCTCCAGAGAGGCAGTTGGCAATTTACATCCCGCCCATCAGCATAACAAGGCTCCCTGTTCTCCAGGGCCTGTCTTGCCTTTCTTGTTCTTACACATTTTGTGGATGTCCCTTTTGACCGGTGGGAAGTGATACTTCTTTGTAGTGCAGATTTGCATTGCCCGCTTGCTTGCTTGGCCAAAAAGGGCGTATGCGTTTTCTCCTGAATATATTCAGGAGAAAACGCATACGCCCTTTTTGGCCAAGTGCATCATTGTCGAAGTTGTGCCCCTCTTCCTGTGCTTTAAAGGCGATTCCAACGTACCTCTTGAAATCTGTTTCCTGCTATTCTGCCTCGCTTTCAAGTCCGCCTCGTTGCCTTCCCTCAACAGATTTTTGGACGATAGTTGTCCTTTATTACTCGGCCAGTTTGTGAATTGCTGTGCCCCTGAGCTCCATTTTTCAACTCGTTTTTGGTGAGCTGACCGCAAGTCCAAAATTTTGGTTCAGGACCTATACTGGTTCCCGGTGGGTGGCTGAGAATTTGGTTAATTCTTCTTCCTGCCGGGAAATTACAGTGATATGTGCCCGTCCAAATGCCTAACAGCTACTCTCTCATTGGTTCTCCCTCTTCCCTTTCACCCTCTGCCAAATTGGCAACCTGTGCGAACCAAGAGGTTAAAGGGGCTGTCTCTCCAAGTTGGGAGGTTGATAGTAAAGCAGACGGAAAGTCAAACCGGAGCACCAGGAGAGGGACTATGCGTTGAGTTTTAGAAACCTTTCGTATTCACAGTGTGTCCGTTCTCTAGGTTTCCCGCACATGTTATAGCTGTAGTAATATTCCCTTCAACCTGGAGAGTTCGGACCCATGGAATGGGTGCCATGCATTATTGCTTTAAAGGGTCTGCATTTGCTCACCCAATCTCACCAATCGTCTCAGTCCCAAGTGTCCCTCCTTATGCCACATCCAGCTGTCGTTGTAGATAGGGTCATTCCAGCTTTCATCAGAGACCCTGAAGGAATTGTAAAGAATTTCCCAGTTTTTTTGTTTTGTTTTTGAAATTCCTTTTTATAGTGGGTTTGAGCTGATTCTCGCTGCCATGTTTATGCCAGTCTAGACACACTTGATTCCCTTATGGAGACATATCAATACATAGGTTTTAAGATTCTTACTAGTCAGATATTTTCCTCTGCGGGAAATATGGGGTTTTGAGTCCCTTTCGCTGAGGACGGTGTAGGTCTTGTCTATTCCATAGTTGGTTTTTGGAACGGTACCTGTGCTTATATCAAACTCTGGTTTTATGCATCACCCCACCTCTCCTTCCCCCTTAAGCAGGTATAAGAGTGTTTTCTAAATGTGAGACACTGTTCTCTTTCCTAACTCAGTTCAAGTGTAGCCATGTTTACAGGATCTTCATAAGTGATATCTTATGATAAGTTTCTTTTTCTGTGTGACTTATTTCACTTAGAATCATAGTACCTGAATCCAACCATTTTGCTGCTACTGGTCTTATGACATTGATTTCATGGCTGAGGGATATTCCATCGTACGTAAGTACCACAATTTTTTGAACCATGTTTATATTTTCTGGGATACTTAAGGTGTATCCAAGTTGAGGTCCTTGTATGCAGTGCAGCCCTAAATTTTGGGGTGGCTCTGTCTTATTGATTTTCAGTTTTCCCAAGGTATATTCCCTAGGCTGGTAGTGCCCTTGGCTCTGTAGCTCTGTTCTTTACTTGTTTTAGGGAACAGAATGCACTCCTCCAGAGAGGCAGTTGGCAATTTACATCCCGCCCATCAGCATAACAAGGCTCCCTGTTCTCCAGGGCCTGTCTTGCCTTTCTTGTTCTTACACATTTTGTGGATGTCCCTTTTGACCGGTGGGAAGTGATACTTCTTTGTAGTGCAGATTTGCATTGCCCGCTTGCTTGCTTGGCCAAAAAGGGCGTATGCGTTTTCTCCTGAATATATTCAGGAGAAAACGCATACGCCCTTTTTGGCCAAGTGCATCATTGTCGAAGTTGTGCCCCTCTTCCTGTGCTTTAAAGGCGATTCCAACGTACCTCTTGAAATCTGTTTCCTGCTATTCTGCCTCGCTTTCAAGTCCGCCTCGTTGCCTTCCCTCAACAGATTTTTGGACGATAGTTGTCCTTTATTACTCGGCCAGTTTGTGAATTGCTGTGCCCCTGAGCTCCATTTTTCAACTCGTTTTTGGTGAGCTGACCGCAAGTCCAAAATTTTGGTTCAGGACCTATACTGGTTCCCGGTGGGTGGCTGAGAATTTGGTTAATTCTTCTTCCTGCCGGGAAATTACAGTGATATGTGCCCGTCAAAATGCCTAACAGCTACTCTCTCATTGGTTCTCCCTCTTCCCTTTCATCCTCTGCCAAATTGGCAACCTGTGCGAACCAAGAGGTTAAAGGGGCTGTCTCTCCAAGTTGGGAGGTTGATAGTAAAGCAGGCGGAAAGTCAAACCGGAGCACCAGGAGAGGGACTATGCGTTGAGTTTTAGAAACCTTTCGTATTCACAGTGTGTCCGTTCTCTAGGTTTCCCGCACATGTTATAGCTGTAGTAATATTCCCTTCAACCTGGAGAGTTCGGACCCATGGAATGGGTGCCATGCATTATTGCTTTAAAGGGTCTGCATTTGTTCACCCAATCTCACCAATCGTCTCAGTCCCAAGTGTCCCTCCTTATGCCACATCCAGCTGTCGTTGTAGATAGGGTCATTCCAGCTTTCATCAGAGACCCTGAAGGAATTGTAAAGAATTTCCCAGTTTTTTTGTTTTGTTTTTGAAATTCCTTTTTATAGTGGGTTTGAGCTGATTCTCGCTGCCATGTTTATGCCAGTCTAGACACACTTGATTCCCTTATGGAGACATATCAATACATAGGTTTTAAGATTCTTACTAGTCAGATATTTTCCTCTGCGGGAAATATGGGGTTTTGAGTCCCTTTCGCTGAGGACGGTGTAGGTCTTGTCTATTCCATAGTTGGTTTTTGGAACGGTACCTGTGCTTATATCAAACTCTGGTTTTATTCATCACCCCACCTCTCCTTCCCCCTTAAGCAGGTATAAGAGTGTTTTCTAAATGTGAGACACTGTTCTCTTTCCTAACTCAGTTCAAGTGTAGCCATGTTTACAGGATCTTCATAAGTGATATCTTATGATAAGTTTCTTTTTCTGTGTGACTTATTTCACTTAGAATCATCGTACCTGAATCCACCCATTTTGCTGCTACTGGTCTTATGACATTGATTTCATGGCTGAGGGATATTCCATCGTACGTAAGTACCACAATTTTTTGAACCATGTTTATATTTTCTGGGATACTTAAGGTGTATCCAAGTTGAGGTCCTTGTATGCAGTGCAGCCCTAAATTTTGGGGTGGCTCTGTCTTATTGATTTTCAGTTTTCTCAAGGTATATTCCCTAGGCTGGTAGTGCCCTTGGCTCTGTAGCTCTGTTCTTTACTTGTTTTAGGGAACAGAATGCACTCCTCCAGAGAGGCAGTTGGCAATTTACATCCCGCCCATCAGCATAACAAGGCTCCCTGTTCTCCAGGGCCTGTCTTGCCTTTCTTGTTCTTACACATTTTGTGGATGTCCCTTTTGACCGGTGGGAAGTGATACTTCTTTGTAGTGCAGATTTGCATTGCCCGCTTGCTTGCTTGGCCAAAAAGGGCGTATGCGTTTTCTCCTGAATATATTCAGGAGAAAACGCATACGCCCTTCTTGGCCAAGTGCAAGATTGTCGAAGTTGTGCCCCTCTTCCTGTGCTTTAAAGGTGATTCCAACGTACCTCTTGAAATCTGTTTCCTGCTATTCTGCCTCGCTTTCAAGTCCGCCTCGTTGCCTTCCCTCAACAGATTTTTGGACGATAGTTGTCCTTTATTACTCGGCCAGTTTGTGAATTGCTGTGCCCCTGAGCTCCATTTTTCAACTCGTTTTTGGTGAGCTGACCGCAAGTCCAAAATTTTGGTTCAGGACCTATACTGGTTCCCGGTGGGTGGCTGAGAATTTGGTTAATTCTTCTTCCTGCCGGGAAATTACAGTGATATGTGCCCGTCCAAATGCCTAACAGCTACTCTCTCACTGGTTCTCCCTCTTCCCTTTCATCCTCTGCCAAATTGGCAACCTGTGCGAACCAAGAGGTTAAAGGGGCTGTCTCTCCAAGTTGGGAGGTTGATAGTAAAGCAGACGGAAAGTCAAACCGGAGCACCAGGAGAGGGACTATGCGTTGAGTTTTAGAAACCTTTCATATTCACAGTGTGTCCGTTCTCTAGGTTTCCCGCACATGTTATAGCTGTAGTAATATTCCCTTCAACCTGGAGAGTTCGGACCCATGGAATGGGTGCCATGCATTATTGCTTTAAAGGGTCTGCATTTGCTCACCCAATCTCACCAATCGTCTCAGTCCCAAGTGTCCCTCCTTATGCCACATCCAGCTGTCGTTGTAGATAGGGTCATTCCAGCTTTCATCAGAGACCCTGAAGGAATTGTAAAGAATTTCCCAGTTTTTTTGTTTTGTTTTTGAAATTCCTTTTTATAGTGGGTTTGAGCTGATTCTCGCTGCCATGTTTATGCCAGTCTAGACACACTTGATTCCCTTATGGAGACATATCAATACATAGGTTTTAAGATTCTTACTAGTCAGATATTTTCCTCTGCGGGAAATATGGGGTTTTGAGTCCCTTTCGCTGAGGACGGTGTAGGTCTTGTCTATTCCATAGTTGGTTTTTGGAACGGTACCTGTGCTTATATCAAACTCTGGTTTTATGCATCACCCCACCTCTCCTTCCCCCTTAAGCAGGTATAAGAGTGTTTTCTAAATGTGAGACACTGTTCTCTTTCCTAACTCAGTTGAAGTGTAGCCATGTTTACAGGATCTTCATAAGTGATATCTTATGATAAGTTTCTTTTTCTGTGTGACTTATTTCACTTAGAATCATCGTACCTGAATCCACCCATTTTGCTGCTACTGGTCTTATGACATTGATTTCATGGCTGAGGGATATTCCATCGTACGTAAGTACCACAATTTTTTGAACCATGTTTATATTTTCTGGGATACTTAAGGTGTATCCAAGTTGAGGTCCTTGTATGCAGTGCAGCCCTAAATTTTGGGGTGGCTCTGTCTTATTGATTTTCAGTTTTCCCAAGGTATATTCCCTAGGCTGGTAGCGCCCTTGGCTCTGTAGCTCTGTTCTTTACTTGTTTTAGGGAACAGAATGCACTCCTCCAGAGAGGCAGTTGGCAATTTACATCCCGCCCATCAGCATAACAAGGCTCCCTGTTCTCCAGGGCCTGTCTTGCCTTTCTTGTTCTTACACATTTTGTGGATGTCCCTTTTGACCGGTGGGAAGTGATACTTCTTTGTAGTGCAGATTTGCATTGCCCGCTTGCTTGCTTGGCCAAAAAGGGCGTATGCGTTTTCTCCTGAATATATTCAGGAGAAAACGCATACGCCCTTTTTGGCCAAGTGCATCATTGTCGAAGTTGTGCCCCTCTTCCTGTGCTTTAAAGGCAATTCCAACGTACCTCTTGAAATCTGTTTCCTGCTATTCTGCCTCGCTTTCAAGTCCGCCTCGTTGCCTTCCCTCAACAGATTTTTGGACGATAGTTGTCCTTTATTACTCGGCCAGTTTGTGAATTGCTGTGCCACTGAGCTCCATTTTTCAACTCGTTTTTGGTGAGCTGACCGCAAGTCCAAAATTTTGGTTCAGGACCTATACTGGTTCCCGGTGGGTGGCTGAGAATTTGGTTAATTCTTCTTCCTGCCGGGAAATTACAGTGATATGTGCCCGTCCAAATGCCTAACAGCTACTCTCTCACTGGTTCTCCCTCTTCCCTTTCATCCTCTGCCAAATTGGCAACCTGTGCGAACCAAGAGGTTAAAGGGGCTGTCTCTCCAAGTTGGGAGGTTGATAGTAAAGCAGACGGAAAGTCAAACCGGAGCACCAGGAGAGGGACTATGCGTTGAGTTTTAGAAACCTTTCGTATTCACAGTGTGTCCGTTCTCTAGGTTTCCCGCACATGTTATAGCTGTAGTAATATTCCCTTCAACCTAGAGAGTTCGGACCCATGGAATGGGTGCCATGCATTATTGCTTTAAAGGGTCTGCATTTGCTCACCCAATCTCACCAATCGTCTCAGTCCCAAGTGTCCCTCCTTATGCCACATCCAGCTGTCGTTGTAGATAGGGTCATTCCAGCTTTCATCAGAGACCCTGAAGGAATTGTAAAGAATTTCCCAGTTTTTTTGTTTTGTTTTTGAAATTCCTTTTTATAGTGGGTTTGAGCTGATTCTCACTGCCATGTTTATGCCAGTCTAGACACACTTGATTCCCTTATGGAGACATATCAATACATAGGTTTTAAGATTCTTACTAGTCAGATATTTTCCTCTGCGGGAAATATGGGGTTTTGAGTCCCTTTCGCTGAGGACGGTGTAGGTCTTGTCTATTCCATAGTTGGTTTTTGGAACGGTACCTGTGCTTATATCAAACTCTGGTTTTATGCATCACCCCACCTCTCCTTCCCCCTTAAGCAGGTATAAGAGTGTTTTCTAAATGTGAGACACTGTTCTCTTTCCTAACTCAGTTCAAGTGTAGCCATGTTTACAGGATCTTCATAAGTGATATCTTATGATAAGTTTCTTTTTCTGTGTGACTTATTTCACTTAGAATCACCGTACCTGAATCCAACCATTTTGCTGCTACTGGTCTTATGACATTGATTTCATGGCTGAGGGATATTCCATCGTACGTAAGTACCACAATTTTTTGAACCATGTTTATATTTTCTGGGATACTTAAGGTGTATCCAAGTTGAGGTCCTTGTATGCAGTGCAGCCCTAAATTTTGGGGTGGCTCTGTCTTATTGATTTTCAGTTTTCCCAAGGTATATTCCCTAGGCTGGTAGTGCCCTTGGCTCTGTAGCTCTGTTCTTTACTTGTTTTAGGGAACAGAATGCACTCCTCCAGAGAGGCAGTTGGCAATTTACATCCCGCCCATCAGCATAACAAGGCTCCCTGTTCTCCAGGGCCTGTCTTGCCTTTCTTGTTCTTACACATTTTGTGGATGTCCCTTTTGACCGGTGGGAAGTGATACTTCTTTGTAGTGCAGATTTGCATTGCCCGCTTGCTTGCTTGGCCAAAAAGGGCGTATGCGTTTTCTCCTGAATATATTCAGGAGAAAACGCATACGCCCTTTTTGGCCAAGTGCATCATTGTCGAAGTTGTGCCCCTCTTCCTGTGCTTTAAAGGCGATTCCAACGTACCTCTTGAAATCTGTTTCCTGCTATTCTGCCTCGCTTTCAAGTCCGCCTCGTTGCCTTCCCTCAACAGATTTTTGGACGATAGTTGTCCTTTATTACTCGGCCAGTTTGTGAATTGCTGTGCCCCTGAGCTCCATTTTTCAACTCGTTTTTGGTGAGCTGACCGCAAGTCCAAAATTTTGGTTCAGGACCTATACTGGTTCCCGGTGGGTGGCTGAGAATTTGGTTAATTCTTCTTCCTGCCGGGAAATTACAGTGATATGTGCCCGTCCAAATGCCTAACAGCTACTCTCTCATTGGTTCTCCCTCTTCCCTTTCATCCTCTGCCAAATTGGCAACCTGTGCGAACCAAGAGGTTAAAGGGGCTGTCTCTCCAAGTTGGGAGGTTGATAGTAAAGCAGACGGAAAGTCAAACCGGAGCACCAGGAGAGTGACTATGCGTTGAGTTTTAGAAACCTTTCGTATTCACAGTGTGTCCGTTCTCTAGGTTTCCCGCACATGTTATAGCTGTAGTAATATTCCCTTCAACCTGGAGAGTTCGGACCCATGGAATGGGTGCCATGCATTATTGCTTTAAAGGGTCTGCATTTGCTCACCCAATCTCACCAACCGTCTCAGTCCCAAGTGTCCCTCCTTATGCCACATCCAGCTGTCGTTGTAGATAGGGTCATTCCAGCTTTCATCAGAGACCCTGAAGGAATTGTAAAGAATTTCCCAGTTTTTTTGTTTTGTTTTTGAAATTCCTTTTTATAGTGGGTTTGAGCTGATTCTCGCTCCCATGTTTATGCCAGTCTAGACACAGTTGATTCCCTTACGGAGACATATTAATACATAGGTTTTAAGATTCTTACTAGTCAGATATTTTCCTCTGCGGGAAATATGGGGTTTTGAGTCCCTTTCGCTGAGGACGGTGTAGGTCTTGTCTATTCCATAGTTGGTTTTTGGAACGGTACCTGTGCTTATATCAAACTCTGGTTTTATTCATCACCCCACCTCTCCTTCCCCCTTAAGCAGGTATAAGAGTGTTTTCTAAATGTGAGACACTGTTCTCTTTCCTAACTCAGTTCAAGTGTAGCCATGTTTACAGGATCTTCATAAGTGATATCTTATGATAAGTTTCTTTTTCTGTGTGACTTATTTCACTTAGAATCATCGTACCTGAATCCACCCATTTTGCTGCTACTGGTCTTATGACATTGATTTCATGGCTGAGGGATATTCCATCATACGTAAGTACCACAATTTTTTGAACCATGTTTATATTTTCTGGGATACTTAAGGTGTATCCAAGTTGAGGTCCTTGTATGCAGTGCAGCCTTAAATTTTGGGGTGGCTCTGTCTTATTGATTTTCAGTTTTCCCAAGGTATATTCCCTAGACTGGTAGTGCCCTTGGCTCTGTAGCTCTGTTCTTTACTTGTTTTAGGGAACAGAATGCACTCCTCCAGAGAGGCAGTTGGCAATTTACATCCCGCCCATCAGCATAACAAGGCTCCCTGTTCTCCAGGGCCTGTCTTGCCTTTCTTGTTCTTACACATTTTGTGCATGTCCCTTTTGACCGGTGGGAAGTGATACTTCTTTGTAGTGCAGATTTGCATTGCCCGCTTGCTTGCTTGGCCAAAAAGGGCGTATGCGTTTTCTCCTGAATATATTCAGGAGAAAACGCATACGCCCTTTTTGGCCAAGTGCATCATTGTCGAAGTTGTGCCCCACTTCCTGTGCTTTAAAGGCGATTCCAACGTACCTCTTGAAATCTGTTTCCTGCTATTCTGCCTCGCTTTCAAGTCCGCCTCATTGCCTTCCCTCAACAGATTTTTGGACGATAGTTGTCCTTTATTACTCGGCCAGTTTGTGAATTGCTGTGCCCCTGAGCTCCATTTTTCAACTCGTTTTTGGTGAGCTGACCGCAAGTCCAAAATTTTGGTTCAGGACCTATACTGGTTCCCGGTGGGTGGCTGAGAATTTGGTTAATTCTTCTTCCTGCCGGGAAATTACATTGATATGTGCCCGTCCAAATACCTAACAGCTACTCTCTCATTGGTTCTCCCTCTTCCATTTCATCCTCTGCCAAATTGGCAACCTGTGCGAACCAAGAGGTTAAAGGGGCTGTCTCTCCAAGTTGGGAGGTTGATAGTAAAGCAGACGGAAAGTCAAACCGGAGCACCAGGAGAGGGACTATGCGTTGAATTTTAGAAACCTTTCGTATTCACAGTGTGTCCGTTCTCTAGGTTTCCCGCACATGTTATAGCTGTAGTAATATTCCCTTCAACCTGGAGAGTTCGGACCCATGGAATGGGTGCCATGCATTTTTGCTTTAAAGGGTCTGCATTTGCTCACCCAATCTCACCAATCGTCTCAGTCCCAAGTGTCCCTCCTTATGCCACATCCAGCTGTCGTTGTAGATAGGGTCATTCCAGCCTTCATCAGAGACCCTGAAGGAATTGTAAAGAATTTCCCAGTTTTTTTGTTTTGTTTTTGAAATTCCTTTTTATAGTGGGTTTGAGCTGATTCTCGCTGCCATGTTTATGCCAGTCTAGACACACTTGATTCCCTTATGGAGACATATCAATGCATAGGTTTTAAGATTCTTACTAGTCAGATATTTTCCTCTGCGGGAAATATGGGGTTTTGAGTCCCTTTCGCTGAGGACGGTGTAGGTCTTGTCTATTCCATAGTTGGTTTTTGGAACGGTACCTGTGCTTATATCAAACTCTGGTTTTATGCATCACCCCACCTCTCCTTCCCCCTTAAGCAGGTATAAGAGTGTTTTCTAAATGTGAGACACTGTTCTCTTTCCTAACTCAGTTCAAGTGTAGCCATGTTTACAGGATCTTCATAAGTGATATCTTATGATAAGTTTCTTTTTCTGTGTGACTTATTTCACTTAGAATCATCGTACCTGAATCCACCCATTTTGCTGCTACTGGTCTTATGACATTGATTTCATGGCTGAGGGATATTCCATCGTACGTAAGTACCACAATTTTTTGAACCATGTTTATATTTTCTGGGATACTTAAGGTGTATCCAAGTTCAGGTCCTTGTATGCAGTGCAGCCCTAAATTTTGGGGTGGCTCTGTCTTATTGATTTTCAGTTTTCCCAAGGTATATTCCCTAGACTGGTAGTGACCTTGGCTCTGTAGCTCTGTTCTTTACTTGTTTTAGGGAACAGAATGCACTCCTCCAGAGAGGCAGTTGGCAATTTACATCCCGCCCATCAGCATAACAAGGCTCCCTGTTCTCCAGGGCCTGTCTTGCCTTTCTTGTTCTTACACATTTTGTGGATGTCCCTTTTGACCGGTGGGAAGTGATACTTCTTTGTAGTGCAGATTTGCATTGCCCGCTTGCTTGCTTGGCCAAAAAGGGCGTATGCGTTTTCTCCTGAATATATTCAGGAGAAAACGCATACGCCCTTTTTGGCCAAGTGCATCATTGTCGAAGTTGTGCCCCTCTTCCTGTGCTTTAAAGGCGATTCCAACGTACCTCTTGAAATCTGTTTCCTGCTATTCTGCCTCGCTTTCAAGTCCGCCTCGTTGCCTTCCCTCAACAGATTTTTGGACGATAGTTGTCCTTTATTACTCGGCCAGTTTGTGAATTGCTGTGCCCCTGAGCTCCATTTTTCAACTCGGTTTTGGTGAGCTGACCGCAAGTCCAAAATTTTGGTTCAGGACCTATACTGGTTCCCGGTGGGTGGCTGAGAATTTGGTTAATTCTTCTTCCTTCTGGGAAATTACAGTGATATGTGCCCGTCCAAATGCCTAACAGCTACTCTCTCATTGGTTCTCCCTCTTCCCTTTCATCCTCTGCCAAATTGGCAACCTGTGCGAACCAAGAGGTTAAAGGGGCTGTCTCTCCAAGTTGGGAGGTTGATAGTAAAGCAGACGGAAAGTCAAACCAGAGCACCAGGAGAGGGACTATGCGTTGAGTTTTAGAAACCTTTCGTATTCACAGTGTGTCCGTTCTCTAGGTTTCCCGAACTTGTTATAGCTGTAGTAATATTCCCTTCAACCTGGAGAGTTCGGACCCATGGAATGGGTGCCATGCATTATTGCTTTAAAGGGTCTGCATTTGCTCACCCAATCTCACCAATCGTCTCAGTCCCAAGTGTCCCTCCTTATGCCACATCCAGCTGTCGTTGTAGATAGGGTCATTCCAGCCTTCATCAGAGACCCTGAAGGAATTGTAAAGAATTTCCCAGTTTTTTTGTTTTGTTTTTGAAATTCCTTTTTATAGTGGGTTTGAGCTGATTCTCGCTGCCATGTTTATGCCAGTCTAGACACACTTGATTCCCTTACGGAGACATATAAATACATAGGTTTTAAGATTCTTACTAGTCAGATATTTTCCTCTGCGGGAAATATGGGGTTTTGAGTCCCTTTCGCTGAGGACGGTGTAGGTCTTGTCTATTCCATAGTTGGTTTTTGGAACGGTACCTGTGCTTATATCAAACTCTGGTTTTATGCATCACCCCACCTCTCCTTCCCCCTTAAGCAGGTATAAGAGTGTTTTCTAAATGTGAGACACTGTTCTCTTTCCTAACTCAGTTCAAGTGTAGCCATGTTTACAGGATCTTCATAAGTGATATCTTATGATAAGTTTCTTTTTCTGTGTGACTTATTTCACTTAGAATCACCGTACCTGAATCCACCCATTTTGCTGCTACTGGTCTTATGACATTGATTTCATGGCTGAGGGATATTCCATCGTACGTAAGTACCACAATTTTTTGAACCATGTTTATATTTTCTGGGATACTTAAGGTGTATCCAAGTTGAGGTCCTTGTATGCAGTGCAGCCCTAAATTTTGGGGTGGCTCTGTCTTATTGATTTTCAGTTTTCCCAAGGTATATTCCCTAGGCTGGTAGTGCCCTTGGCTCTGTAGCTCTGCTCTTTACTTGTTTTAGGGAACAGAATGCACTCCTCCAGAGAGGCAGTTGGCAATTTACATCCCGCCCATCAGCATAACAAGGCTCCCTGTTCTCCAGGGCCTGTCTTGCCTTTCTTGTTCTTACACATTTTGTGGATGTCCCTTTTGACCGGTGGGAAGTGATACTTCTTTGTAGTGCAGATTTGCATTGCCCGCTTGCTTGCTTGGCCAAAAAGGGCGTATGCGTTTTCTCCTGAATATATTCAGGAGAAAACGCATACGCCCTTTTTGGCCAAGTGCATCATTGTCGAAGTTGTGCCCCTCTTCCTGTGCTTTAAAGGCGATTCCAACGTACCTCTTGAAATCTGTTTCCTGCTATTCTGCCTCGCTTTCAAGTCCGCCTCGTTGCCTTCCCTCAACAGATTTTTGGACGATAGTTGTCCTTTATTACTCGGCCAGTTTGTGAATTGCTGTGCCCCTGAGCTCCATTTTTCAACTCGTTTTTGGTGAGCTGACCGCAAGTCCAAAATTTTGGTTCAGGACCTATACTGGTTCCCGGTGGGTGGCTGAGAATTTGGTTAATTCTTCTTCCTGCCGGGAAATTACAGTGATATGTGCCCGTCCAAATGCCTAACAGCTACTCTCTCATTGGTTCTCCCTCTTCCCTTTCATCCTCTGCCAAATTGGCAACCTGTGCGAACCAAGAGGTTAAAGGGGCTGTCTCTCCAAGTTGGGAGGTTGATAGTAAAGCAGACGGAAAGTCAAACCGGAGCACCAGGAGAGTGACTATGCGTTGAGTTTTAGAAACCTTTCGTATTCACAGTGTGTCCGTTCTCTAGGTTTCCCGCACATGTTATAGCTGTAGTAATATTCCCTTCAACCTGGAGAGTTCGGACCCATGGAATGGGTGCCATGCATTATTGCTTTAAAGGGTCTGCATTTGCTCACCCAATCTCACCAATCGTCTCAGTCCCAAGTGTCCCTCCTTATGCCACATCCAGCTGTCGTTGTAGATAGGGTCATTCCAGCCTTCATCAGAGACCCTGAAGGAATTGTAAAGAATTTCCCAGTTTTTTTGTTTTGTTTTTGAAATTCCTTTTTATAGTGGGTTTGAGCTGATTCTCGCTGCCATGTTTATGCCAGTCCAGACACAGTTGATTCCCTTACGGAGACATATCAATACATAGGTTTTAAGATTCTTACTAGTCAGATATTTTCCTCTGCGGGAAATATGGGGGTTTGAGTCCCTTTCGCTGAGGACGGTGTAGGTCTTGTCTATTCCATAGTTGGTTTTTGGAACGGTACCTGTGCTTATATCAAACTCTGGTTTTATTCATCACCCCACCTCTCCTTCCCCCTTAAGCAGGTATAAGAGTGTTTTCTAAATGTGAGACACTGTTCTCTTTCCTAACTCAGTTCAAGTGTAGCCATGTTTACAGGATCTTCATAAGTGATATCTTATGATAAGTTTCTTTTTCTGTGTGACTTATTTCACTTAGAATCATCGTACCTGAATCCACCCATTTTGCTGCTACTGGTCTTATGACATTGATTTCATGGCTGAGGGATATTCCATCGTACGTAAGTACCACAATTTTTTGAACCATGTTTATATTTTCTGGGATACTTAAGGTGTATCCAAGTTGAGGTCCTTGTATGCAGTGCAGCCTTAAATTTTGGGGTGGCTCTGTCTTATTGATTTTCAGTTTTCCCAAGGTATATTCCCTAGACTGGTAGTGCCCTTGGCTCTGTAGCTCTGTTCTTTACTTGTTTTAGGGAACAGAATGCACTCCTCCAGAGAGGCAGTTGGCAATTTACATCCCGCCCATCAGCATAACAAGGCTCCCTGTTCTCCAGGGCCTGTCTTGCCTTTCTTGTTCTTACACATTTTGTGGATGTCCCTTTTGACCGGTGGGAAGTGATACTTCTTTGTAGTGCAGATTTGCATTGCCCGCTTGCTTGCTTGGCCAAAAAGGGCGTATGCGTTTTCTCCTGAATATATTCAGGAGAAAACGCATACGCCCTTTTTGGCCAAGTGCATCATTGTCGAAGTTGTGCCCCTCTTCCTGTGCTTTAAAGGCGATTCCGACGTACCTCTTGAAATCTGTTTCCTGCTATTCTGCCTCGCTTTCAAGTCCGCCTCGTTGCCTTCCCTCAACAGATTTTTGGACGATAGTTGTCCTTTATTACTCGGCCAGTTTGTGAATTGCTGTGCCCCTGAGCTCCATTTTTCAACTCGCTTTTGGTGAGCTGACCGCAAGTCCAAAATTTTGGTTCAGGACCTATACTGGTTCCCGGTGGGTGG
The DNA here is from genome assembly GCF_949752795.1 of Hyperoodon ampullatus. Lineage (NCBI taxonomy): Eukaryota > Metazoa > Chordata > Mammalia > Artiodactyla > Ziphiidae > Hyperoodon > Hyperoodon ampullatus. The sequence goes on along the minus strand of NW_027640462.1, from coordinate 375,176 downwards.
CTGAGAATTTGGTTAATTCTTCTTCCTGCTGGGAAATTACAGTGATATGTGCCCGTCCATATGCCTAACAGCTACTCTCTCATTGGTTCTCCCTCTTCCCTTTCATCCTCTGCCAAATTGGCAACCTGTGCGAACCAGGAGGTTAAAGGGGCTGTCTCTCCAAGTTGGGAGGTTGATAGTAAAGCAGACGGAAAGTCAAACCGGAGCACCAGGAGAGGGACTATTCGTTGAGTTTTAGAAACCTTTCGTATTCACAGTGTGTCCGTTCTCTAGGTTTCCCGCACATGTTATAGCTGTAGTAATATTCCCTTCAACCTGGAGAGTTCGGACCCATGGAATGGGTGCCATGCATTATTGCTTTAAAGGGTCTGCATTTGCTCACCCAATCTCACCAACCGTCTCAGTCCCAAGTGTCCCTCCTTATGCCACATCCAGCTGTCGTTGTAGATAGGGTCATTCCAGCTTTCATCAGAGACCCTGAAGGAATTGTAAAGAATTTCCCAGTTTTTTTGTTTTGTTTTTGAAATTCCTTTTTATAGTGGGTTTGAGCTGATTCTCGCTCCCATGTTTATGCCAGTCTAGACACAGTTGATTCCCTTACGGAGACATATTAATACATAGGTTTTAAGATTCTTACTAGTCAGATATTTTCCTCTGCGGGAAATATGGGGTTTTGAGTCCCTTTCGCTGAGGACGGTGTAGGTCTTGTCTATTCCATAGTTGGTTTTTGGAACGGTACCTGTGCTTATATCAAACTCTGGTTTTATGCATCACCCCACCTCTCCTTCCCCCTTAAGCAGGTATAAGAGTGTTTTCTAAATGTGAGACACTGTTCTCTTTCCTAACTCAGTTCAAGTGTAGCCATGTTTACAGGATCTTCATAAGTGATATCTTATGATAAGTTTCTTTTTCTGTGTGACTTATTTCACTTAGAATCATCGTACCTGAATCCACCCATTTTGCTGCTACTGGTCTTATGACATTGATTTCATGGCTGAGGGATATTCCATCGTACGTAAGTACCACAATTTTTTGAACCATGTTTATATTTTCTGGGATACTTAAGGTGTATCCAAGTTGAGGTCCTTGTATGCAGTGCAGCCCTAAATTTTGGGGTGGCTCTGTCTTATTGATTTTCAGTTTTCCCAAGGTATATTCCCTAGACTGGTAGTGCCCTTGGCTCTGTAGCTCTGTTCTTTACTTGTTTTAGGGAACAGAATGCACTCCTCCAGAGAGGCAGTTGGCAATTTACATCCCGCCCATCAGCATAACAAGGCTCCCTGTTCTCCAGGGCCTGTCTTGCCTTTCTTGTTCTTACACATTTTGTGGATGTCCCTTTTGACCGGTGGGAAGTGATACTTCTTTGTAGTGCAGATTTGCATTGCCCGCTTGCTTGCTTGGCCAAAAAGGGCGTATGCGTTTTCTCCTGAATATATTCAGGAGAAAACGCATACGCCCTTTTTGGCCAAGTGCATCATTGTCGAAGTTGTGCCCCTCTTCCTGTGCTTTAAAGGCGATTCCAACGTACCTCTTGAAATCTGTTTCCTGCTATTCTGCCTCGCTTTCAAGTCCGCCTCGTTGCCTTCCCTCAACAGATTTTTGGACGATAGTTGTCCTTTATTACTCGGCCAGTTTGTGAATTGCTGTGCCCCTGAGCTCCATTTTTCAACTCGGTTTTGGTGAGCTGACCGCAAGTCCAAAATTTTGGTTCAGGACCTATACTGGTTCCCGGTGGGTGGCTGAGAATTTGGTTAATTCTTCTTCCTTCCGGGAAATTACAGTGATATGTGCCAGTCCAAATGCCTAACAGCTACTCTCTCATTGGTTCTCCCTCTTCCCTTTCATCCTCTGCCAAATTGGCAACCTGTGCGAACCAAGAGGTTAAAGGGGCTGTCTCTCCAAGTTGGGAGGTTGATAGTAAAGCAGACGGAAAGTCAAACCGGAGCACCAGGAGAGGGACTATGCGTTGAGTTTTAGAAACCTTTCGTATTCACAGTGTGTCCGTTCTCTAGGTTTCCCGCACTTGTTATAGCTGTAGTAATATTCCCTTCAACCTGGAGAGTTCGGACCCATGGAATGGGTGCCATGCATTATTGCTTTAAAGGGTCTGCATTTGCTCACCCAATCTCACCAATCGTCTCAGTCCCAAGTGTCCCTCCTTATGCCACATCCAGCTGTCGTTGTAGATAGGGTCATTCCAGCCTTCATCAGAGACCCTGAAGGAATTGTAAAGAATTTCCCAGTTTTTTTGTTTTGTTTTTGAAATTCCTTTTTATAGTGGGTTTGAGCTGATTCTCGCTGCCATGTTTATGCCAGTCTAGACACACTTGATTCCCTTACGGAGACATATAAATACATAGGTTTTAAGATTCTTACTAGTCAGATATTTTCCTCTGCGGGAAATATGGGGTTTTGAGTCCCTTTCGCTGAGGACGGTGTAGGTCTTGTCTATTCCATAGTTGGTTTTTGGAACGGTACCTGTGCTTATATCAAACTCTGGTTTTATGCATCACCCCACCTCTCCTTCCCCCTTAAGCAGGTATAAGAGTGTTTTCTAAATGTGAGACACTGTTCTCTTTCCTAACTCAGTTCAAGTGTAGCCATGTTTACAGGATCTTCATAAGTGATATCTTATGATAAGTTTCTTTTTCTGTGTGACTTATTTCACTTAGAATCATCGTACCTGAATCCACCCATTTTGCTGCTACTGGTCTTATGACATTGATTTCATGGCTGAGGGATATTCCATCGTACGCAAGTACCACAATTATTTGAACCATGTTTATATTTTCTGGGATACTTAAGGTGTATCCAAGTTGAGGTCCTTGTATGCAGTGCAGCCCTAAATTTTGGGGTGGCTCTGTCTTATTGATTTTCAGTTTTCCCAAGGTATATTCCCTAGACTGGTAGTGCCCTTGGCTCTGTAGCTCTGTTCTTTACTTGTTTTAGGGAACAGAATGCACTCCTCCAGAGAGGCAGTTGGCAATTTACATCCCGCCCATCAGCATAACAAGGCTCCCTGTTCTCCAGGGCCTGTCTTGCCTTTCTTGTTCTTACACATTTTGTGGATGTCCCTTTTGACCGGTGGGAAGTGATACTTCTTTGTAGTGCAGATTTGCATTGCCCGCTTGCTTGCTTGGCCAAAAAGGGCGTATGCGTTTTCTCCTGAATATATTCAGGAGAAAACGCATACGCCCTTTTTGGCCAAGTGCATCATTGTCGAAGTTGTGCCCCTCTTCCTGTGCTTTAAAGGCGATTCCAACGTACCTCTTGAAATCTGTTTCCTGCTATTCTGCCTCGCTTTCAAGTCCGCCTCGTTGCCTTCCCTCAACAGATTTTTGGACGATAGTTGTCCTTTATTACTCGGCCAGTTTGTGAATTGCTGTGCCCCTGAGCTCCATTTTTCAACTCGCTTTTGGTGAGCTGACCGCAAGTCCAAAATTTTGGTTCAGGACCTATACTGGTTCCCGGTGGGTGGCTGAGAATTTGGTTAATTCTTCTTCCTGCCGGGAAATTACAGTGATATGTGCCCGTCCAAATGCCTAACAGCTACTCTCTCATTAGTTCTCCCTCTTCCCTTTCATCCTCTGCCAAATTGGCAACCTGTGCGAACCAAGAGGTTAAAGGGGCTGTCTCTCCAAGTTGGGAGGTTGATAGTAAAGCAGACGGAAAGTCAAACCGGAGCACCAGGGGAGGGACTATGCTTTGAGTTTTAGGAACCTTTCGTATTCACAGTGTGTCCGTTCTCTAGGTTTCCCGCACTTGTTATAGCTGTAGTAATATTCCCTTCAACCTGGAGAGTTCGGACCCATGGAATGGGTGCCATGCATTATTGCTTTAAAGGGTCTGCATTTGCTCACCCAATCTCACCAATCGTCCCAGTCCCAAGTGTCCCTCCTTATGCCACATCCAGCTGTCGTTGTAGATAGGGTCATTCCAGCCTTCATCAGAGACCCTGAAGGAATTGCAAAGAATTTCCCAATTTTTTTGTTTTGTTTTTGAAATTCCTTTTTACAGTGGGTTTGAGCTGATTCTCGCTGCCATGTTTATGCCAGTCTAGACACACTTGATTCCCTTACGGAGACATATCAATACATAGGTTTTAAGATTCTTACTAGTCAGATATTTTCCTCTGCGGGAAATATGGGGTTTTGAGTCCCTTTCGCTGAGGACGGTGTAGGTCTTGTCTATTCCATAGTTGGTTTTTGGAACGGTACCTGTGCTTATATCAAACTCTGGTTTTATGCATCACCCCACCTCTCCTTCCCCCTTAAGCAGGTATAAGAGTGTTTTCTAAATGTGAGACACTGTTCTCTTTCCTAACTCAGTTCAAGTGTAGCCATGTTTACAGGATCTTCATAAGTGATATCTTATGATAAGTTTCTTTTTCTGTGTGACTTATTTCACTTAGAATCATCGTACCTGAATCCACCCATTTTGCAGCTACTGGTCTTATGACATTGATTTCATGGCTGAGGGATATTCCATCATATGTAAGTACCACAATTTTTTGAACCATGTTTATATTTTCTGGGATACTTAAGGTGTATCCAAGTTGAGGTCCTTGTATGCAGTGCAGCCTTAAATTTTGGGGTGGCTCTGTCTTATTGATTTTCAGTTTTCCCAAGGTATATTCCCTAGACTGGTAGTGCCCTTGGCTCTGTAGCTCTGTTCTTTACTTGTTTTAGGGAACAGAATGCACTCCTCCAGAGAGGCAGTTGGCAATTTACATCCCGCCCATCAGCATAACAAGGCTCCCTGTTCTCCAGGGCCTGTCTTGCCTTTCTTGTTCTTACACATTTTGTGCATGTCCCTTTTGACCGGTGGGAAGTGATACTTCTTTGTAGTGCAGATTTGCATTGCCCGCTTGCTTGCTTGGCCAAAAAGGGCGTATGCGTTTTCTCCTGAATATATTCAGGAGAAAACGCATACGCCCTTTTTGGCCAAGTGCATCATTGTCGAAGTTGTGCCCCACTTCCTGTGCTTTAAAGGCGATTCCAACGTACCTCTTGAAATCTGTTTCCTGCTATTCTGCCTCGCTTTCAAGTCCGCCTCATTGCCTTCCCTCAACAGATTTTTGGACGATAGTTGTCCTTTATTACTCGGCCAGTTTGTGAATTGCTGTGCCCCTGAGCTCCATTTTTCAACTCGTTTTTGGTGAGCTGACCGCAAGTCCAAAATTTTGGTTCAGGACCTATACTGGTTCCCGGTGGGTGGCTGAGAATTTGGTTAATTCTTCTTCCTGCCGGGAAATTACAGTGATATGTGCCCGTCCAAATGCCTAACAGCTACTCTCTCATTGGTTCTCCCTCTTCCCTTTCATCCTCTGCCAAATTGGCAACCTGTGCGAACCAAGAGGTTAAAGGGGCTGTCTCTCCAAGTTGGGAGGTTGATAGTAAAGCAGACGGAAAGTCAAACCGGAGCACCAGGAGAGGGACTATGCGTTGATTTTTAGAAACCTTTCGTATTCACAGTGTGTCCGTTCTCTAGGTTTCCCGCACATGTTATAGCTGTAGTAATATTCCCTTCAACCTGGAGAGTTCGGACCCATGGAATGGATGCCATGCATTTTTGCTTTAAAGGGTCTGCATTTGCTCACCCAATCTCACCAATCGTCTCAGTCGCAAGTGTCCCTCCTTATGCCACATCCAGCTGTCGTTGTAGATAGGGTCATTCCAGCCTTCATCAGAGACCCTGAAGGAATTGTAAAGAATTTCCCAGTTTTTTTGTTTTGTTTTTGAAATTCCTTTTTATAGTGGGTTTGAGCTGATTCTTACTGCCATGTTTATGCCAGTCTAGACACACTTGATTCCCTTATGGAGACATATCAATACATAGGTTTTAAGATTCTTACTAGTCAGATATTTTCCTCTGCGGGAAATATGGGGTTCTGAGTCCCTTTCGCTGAGGACGGTGTAGGTCTTGTCTATTCCATAGTTGGTTTTTGGAACGGTACCTGTGCTTATATCAAACTCTGGTTTTATGCATCACCCCACCTCTCCTTCAACCTTAAGCAGGTATAAGAGTGTTTTCTAAATGTGAGACACTGTTCTCTTTCCTAACTCAGTTCAAGTGTAGCCATGTTTACAGGATCTTCATAGGTGATATCTTATGATAAGTTTCTTTTTCTGTGTGACTTATTTCACTTAGAATCATCGTACCTGAATCCACCCATTTTGCTGCTACTGGTCTTATGACATTGATTTCATGGCTGAGGGATATTCCATCGTACGTAAGTACCACAATTTTTTGAACCATGTTTATATTTTCTGGGATACTTAAGGTGTATCCAAGTTGAGGCCCTTGTATGCAGTGCAGCCCTAAATTTTGGGGTGGCTCTGTCTTATTGATTTTCAGTTTTCCCAAGGTATATTCCCTAGACTGGTAGTGCCCTTGGCTCTGTAGCTCTGTTCTTTACTTGTTTTAGGGAACAGAATGCACTCCTCCAGAGAGGCAGTTGTCAATTTACATCCCGCCCATCAGCATAATAAGGCTCCCTGTTCTCCAGGGCCTGTCTTGCCTTTCTTGTTCTTACACATTTTGTGGATGTCCCTTTTGACCGGTGGGAAGTGATACTTCTTTGTAGTGCAGATTTGCATTGCCCGCTTGCTTGCTTGGCCAAAAAGGGCGTATGCGTTTTCTCCTGAATATATTCAGGAGAAAACGCATACGCCCTTTTTGGCCAAGTGCATCATTGTCGAAGTTGTGCCCCTCTTCCTGTGCTTTAAAGGCGATTCCAACGTACCTCTTGAAATCTGTTTCCTGCTATTCTGCCTCGCTTTCAAGTCCGCCTCGTTGCCTTCCCTCAACAGATTTTTGGACGATAGTTGTCCTTTATTACTCGGCCAGTTTGTGAATTGCTGTGCCCCTGAGCTCCATTTTTCAACTCATTTTTGGTGAGCTGACCGCAAGTCCAAAATTTTGGTTCAGGACCTATACTGGTTCCCGGTGGGTGGCTGAGAATTTGGTTAATTCTTCTTCCTGCCGGGAAATTACAGTGATATGTGCCCGTCCAAATGCCTAACAGCTACTCTCTCATTGGTTCTCCCTCTTCCCTTTCATCCTCTGCCAAATTGGCAACCTGTGCGAACCAAGAGGTTAAAGGGGCTGTCTCTCCAAGTTGGGAGGTTGATAGTAAAGCAGACGGAAAGTCAAACCGGAGCACCAGGAGAGGGACTATTCGTTGAGTTTTAGAAACCTTTCGTATTCACAGTGTGTCCGTTCTCTAGGTTTCCCGCACATGTTATAGCTGTAGTAATATTCCCTTCAACCTGGAGAGTTCGGACCCATGGAATGGGTGCCATGCATTATTGCTTTAAAGGGTCTGCATTTGCTCACCCAATCTCACCAACCGTCTCAGTCCCAAGTGTCCCTCCTTATGCCACATCCAGCTGTCATTGTAGATAGGGTCATTCCAGCTTTCATCAGAGACCCTGAAGGAATTGTAAAGAATTTCCCAGTTTTTTTGTTTTGTTTTTGAAATTCCTTTTTATAGTGGGTTTGAGCTGATTCTCGCTGCCATGTTTATGCCAGTCTAGACACACTTGATTCCCTTACGGAGACATATCAATACATAGGTTTTAAGATTCTTACTAGTCAGATATTTTCCTCTGCGGGAAATATGGGGTTTTGAGTCCCTTTCGCTGAGGACGGTGTAGGTCTTGTCTATTCCATAGTTGGTTTTTGGAACGGTACCTGTGCTTATATCAAACTCTGGTTTTATGCATCACCCCACCTCTCCTTCCCCCTTAAGCAGGTATAAGAGTGTTTTCTAAATGTGAGACACTGTTCTCTTTCCTAACTCAGTTCAAGTGTAGCCATGTTTACAGGATCTTCATAAGTGATATCTTATGATAAGTTTCTTTTTCTGTGTGACTTATTTCACTTAGAATCATCGTACCTGAATCCACCCATTTTGCTGCTACTGGTCTTATGACATTGATTTCATGGCTGAGGGATATTCCATCGTACGTAAGTACCACAATTTTTTGAACCATGTTTATATTTTCTGGGATACTTAAGGTGTATCCAAGTTGAGGTCCTTGTATGCAGTGCAGCCTTAAATTTTGGGGTGGCTCTGTCTTATTGATTTTCAGTTTTCCCAAGGTATATTCCCTAGACTGGTAGTTGCCTTGGCTCTGTAGCTCTGTTCTTTACTTGTTTTAGGGAACAGAATGCACTCCTCCAGAGAGGCAGTTGGCAATTTACATCCCGCCCATCAGCATAACAAGGCTCCCTGTTCTCCAGGGCCTGTCTTGCCTTTCTTGTTCTTACACATTTTGTGGATGTCCCTTTTGACCGGTGGGAAGTGATACTTCTTTGTAGTGCAGATTTGCATTGCCCGCTTGCTTGCTTGGCCAAAAAGGGCGTATGCGTTTTCTCCTGAATATATTCAGGAGAAAACGCATACGCCCTTTTTGGCCAAGTGCATCATTGTCGAAGTTGTGCCCCTCTTCCTGTGCTTTAAAGGCGATTCCAACGTACCTCTTGAAATCTGTTTCCTGCTATTCTGCCTCGCTTTCAAGTCCGCCTCGTTGCCTTCCCTCAACAGATTTTTGGACGATAGTTGTCCTTTATTACTCGGCCAGTTTGTGAATTGCTGTGCCCCTGAGCTCCATTTTTCAACTCGCTTTTGGTGAGCTGACCGCAAGTCCAAAATTTTGGTTCAGGACCTATACTGGTTCCCGGTGGGTGGCTGAGAATTTGGTTAATTCTTCTTCCTGCCGGGAAATTACAGTGATATGTGCCCGTCCAAATGCCTAACAGCTACTCTCTCATTGGTTCTCCCTCTTCCCTTTAATCCTCTGCCAAATTGGCAACCTGTGCGAACCAAGAGGTTAAAGGGGCTGTCTCTCCAAGTTGGGAGGTTGATAGTAAAGCAGACGGAAAGTCAAACCGGAGCACCAGGGGAGGGACTATGCGTTGAGTTTTAGAAACCTTTCGTATTCACAGTGTGTCCGTTCTCTAGGTTTTCCGCACTTGTTATAGCTGTAGTAATATTCCCTTCAACCTGGAGAGTTCGGACCCATGGAATGGGTGCCATGCATTATTGCTTTAAAGGGTCTGCATTTGCTCACCCAATCTCACCAATCGTCTCAGTCCCAAGTGTCCCTCCTTATGCCACATCCAGCTGTCGTTGTAGATAGGGTCATTCCAGCCTTCATCAGAGACGCTGAAGGAATTGCAAAGAATTTCCCAGTTTTTTTGTTTTGTTTTTGAAATTCCTTTTTATAGTGGGTTTGAGCTGATTCTCGCTGCCATGTTTATGCCAGTCTAGACACACTTGATTCCCTTACGGAGACATATCAATACATAGGTTTTAAGATTCTTACTAGTCAGATATTTTCCTCTGCGGGAAATATGGGGTATTGAGTCCCTTTCGCTGAGGACGGTGTAGGTCTTGTCTATTCCATAGTTGGTTTTTGGAACGGTACCTGTGCTTATATCAAACTCTGGTTTTATGCATCACCCCACCTCTCCTTCCCCCTTAAGCAGGTATAAGAGTGTTTTCTAAATGTGAGACACTGTTCTCTTTCCTAACTCAGTTCAAGTGTAGCCATGTTTACAGGATCTTCATAGGTGATATCTTATGATAAGTTTCTTTTTCTGTGTGACTTATTTCACTTAGAATCATCGTACCTGAATCCACCCATTTTGCTGCTACTGGTCTTATGACATTGATTTCATGGCTGAGGGATATTCCATCGTACGTAAGTACCACAATTTTTTGAACCATGTTTATATTTTCTGGGATACTTAAGGTGTATCCAAGTTGAGGCCCTTGTATGCAGTGCAGCCCTAAATTTTGGGGTGGCTCTGTCTTATTGATTTTCAGTTTTCCCAAGGTATATTCCCTAGACTGGTAGTGCCCTTGGCTCTGTAGCTCTGTTCTTTACTTGTTTTAGGGAACAGAATGCACTCCTCCAGAGAGGCAGTTGTCAATTTACATCCCGCCCATCAGCATAATAAGGCTCCCTGTTCTCCAGGGCCTGTCTTGCCTTTCTTGTTCTTACACATTTTGTGGATGTCCCTTTTGACCGGTGGGAAGTGATACTTCTTTGTAGTGCAGATTTGCATTGCCCGCTTGCTTGCTTGGCCAAAAAGGGCGTATGCGTTTTCTCCTGAATATATTCAGGAGAAAACGCATACGCCCTTTTTGGCCAAGTTCATCATTGTCGAAGTTGTGCCCCTCTTCCTGTGCTTTAAAGGCGATTCCAACGTACCTCTTGAAATCTGTTTCCTGCTATTCTGCCTCGCTTTCAAGTCCGCCTCGTTGCCTTCCCTCAACAGATTTTTGGACGATAGTTGTCCTTTATTACTCGGCCAGTTTGTGAATTGCTGTGCCCCTGAGCTCCATTTTTCAACTCGTTTTTGGTGAGCTGACCGCAAGTCCAAAATTTTGGTTCAGGACCTATACTGGTTCCCGGTGGGTGGCTGAGAATTTGGTTAATTCTTCTTCCTGCCGGGAAATTACAGTGATATGTGCCCGTCCAAATGCCTAACAGCTACTCTCTCATTGGTTCTCCCTCTTCCCTTTCATCCTCTGCCAAATTGGCAACCTGTGCGAACCAAGAGGTTAAAGGGGCTGTCTCTCCAAGTTGGGAGGTTGATAGTAAAGCAGACGGAAAGTCAAACCGGAGCACCAGGAGAGGGACTATGCGTTGAGTTTTAGAAACCTTTCGTATTCACAGTGTGTCCGTTCTCTAGGTTTCCCGCACATGTTATAGCTGTAGTAATATTCCCTTCAACCTGGAGAGTTCGGACCCATGGAATGGGTGCCATGCATTATTGCTTTAAAGGGTCTGCATTTGCTCACCCAATCTCACCAATCGTCTCAGTCCCAAGTGTCCCTCCTTATGCCACATCCAGCTGTCATTGTAGATAGGGTCATTCTAGCCTTCATCAGAGATCCTGAAGGAATTGTAAAGAATTTCCCAGTTTTTTTGTTTTGTTTTTGAAATTCCTTTTTATAGTGGGTTTGAGCTGATTCTCGCTGCCATGTTTATGCCAGTCTAGACACACTTGATTCCCTTACGGAGATATATCAATACATATGTTTTAAGATTCTTAGTAGTCAGATATTTTCCTCTGCGGGAAATATGGGGTTTTGAGTCCCTTTCGCTGAGGACGGTGTAGGTCTTGTCTATTCCATAGTTGGTTTTTGGAACGGTACCTGTGCTTATATCAAACTCTGGTTTTATGCATCACCCCACCTCTCCTTCCCCCTTAAGCAGGTATAAGAGTGTTTTCTAAATGTGAGACACTGTTCTCTTTCCTAACTCAGTTCAAGTGTAGCCATGTTTACAGGATCTTCATAAGTGATATCTTATGATAAGTTTCTTTTTCTGTGTGACTTATTTCACTTAGAATCATCGTACCTGAATCCACCCATTTTGCTGCTACTGGTCTTATGACATTGATTTCATGGCTGAGGCATATTCCATCGTACGTAAGTACCACAATTTTTTGAACCATGTTTATATTTTCTGGGATACTTAAGGTGTATCCAAGTTGAGGTCCTTGTATGCAGTGCAGCCCTAAATTTTGGGGTGGCTCTGTCTTATTGATTTTCAGTTTTCCCAAGGTATATTCCCTAGACTGGTAGTGCCCTTGGCTCTGTAGCTCTGTTCTTTACTTGTTTTAGGGAACAGAATGCACTCCTCCAGAGAGGCAGTTGGCAATTTACATCCCGCCCATCAGCATAACAAGGCTCCCTGTTCTCCAGGGCCTGTCTTGCCTTTCTTGTTCTTACACATTTTGTGGATGTCCCTTTTGACCGGTGGGAAGTGATACTTCTTTGTAGTGCAGATTTGCATTGCCCGCTTGCTTGCTTGGCCAAAAAGGGCGTATGCGTTTTCTCCTGAATATATTCAGGAGAAAACGCATACGCCCTTTTTGGCCAAGTGCATCATTGTCGAAGTTGTGCCCCTCTTCCTGTGCTTTAAAGGCGATTCCAACGTACCTCTTGAAATCTGTTTCCTGCTATTCTGCCTCGCTTTCAAGTCCGCCTCGTTGCCTTCCCTCAACAGATTTTTGGACGATAGTTGTCCTTTATTACTCGGCCAGTTTGTGAATTGCTGTGCCCCTGAGCTCCATTTTTCAACTCGTTTTTGGTGAGCTGACCGCAAGTCCAAAATTTTGGTTCAGGACCTATACTGGTTCCCGGTGGGTGGCTGAGAATTTGGTTAATTCTTCTTCCTGCCGGGAAATTACAGGGATATGTGCCCGTCCAAATGCCTAACAGCTACTCTCTCATTGGTTCTCCCTCTTCCCTTTCATCCTCTGCCAAATTGGCAACCTGTGCGAACCAAGAGGTTAAAGGGGCTGTCTCTCCAAGTTGGGAGGTTGATAGTAAAGCAGACGGAAAGTCAAACCGGAGCACCAGGAGAGGGACTATTCATTGAGTTTTAGAAACCTTTCGTATTCACAGTGTGTCCGTTCTCTAGGTTTCCCGCACATGTTATAGCTGTAGTAATATTCCCTTCAACCTGGAGAGTTCGGACCCATGGAATGGGAGCCATGCATTATTGCTTTAAAGGGTCTGCATTTGCTCACTCAATCTCACCAATCGTCTCAGTCCCAAGTGTCCCTCCTTATGCCATATCCAGCTATCGTTGTAGATAGGGTCATTCCAGCTTTCATCAGAGACCTTGAAGGAATTGTAAAGAATTTCCCAGTTTTTTTGTTTTGTTTTTGAAATTCCTTTTTATAGTGGGTTTGAGCTGATTCTCGCTGCCATGTTTATGCCAGTCTAGACACACTTGATTCCCTTACGGAGACATATCAATACATAGGTTTTAAGATTCTTACTAGTCAGATATTTTCCTCTGCGGGAAATATGGGGTTTTGAGTCCCTTTCGCTGAGGACGGTGTAGGTCTTGTCTATTCCATAGTTGGTTTTTGGAACGGTACCTGTGCTTATATCAAACTCTGGTTTTATGCATCACCCCACCTCTCCTTCCCCCTTAAGCAGGTATAAGAGTGTTTTCTAAATGTGAGACACTGTTCTCTTTCCTAACTCAGTTCAAGTGTAGCCATGTTTACAGGATCTTCATAAGTGATATCTTATGATAAGTTTCTTTTTCTGTGTGACTTATTTCACTTAGAATCATCGTACCTGAATCCACCCATTTTGCTGCTACTGGTCTTATGACATTGATTTCATGGCTGAGGCATATTCCATCGTACGTAAGTACCACAATTTTTTGAACCATGTTTATATTTTCTGGGATACTTAAGGTGTATCCAAGTTGAGGTCCTTGTATGCAGTGCAGCCCTAAATTTTGGGGTGGCTCTGTCTTATTGATTTTCAGTTTTCCCAAGGTATATTCCCTAGACTGGTAGTGCCCTTGGCTCTGTAGCTCTGTTCTTTACTTGTTTTAGGGAACAGAATGCACTCCTCCAGAGAGGCAGTTGGCAATTTACATCCCGCCCATCAGCATAACAAGGCTCCCTGTTCTCCAGGGCCTGTCTTGCCTTTCTTGTTCTTACACATTTTGTGGATGTCCCTTTTGACCGGTGGGAAGTGATACTTCTTTGTAGTGCAGATTTGCATTGCCCGCTTGCTTGCTTGGCCAAAAAGGGCGTATGCGTTTTCTCCTGAATATATTCAGGAGAAAACGCATACGCCCTTTTTGGCCAAGTGCATCATTGTCGAAGTTGTGCCCCTCTTCCTGTGCTTTAAAGGCGATTCCAACGTACCTCTTGAAATCTGTTTCTTGCTATTCTGCCTCGCTTTCAAGTCCGCCTCGTTGCCTTCCCTCAACAGATTTTTGGACGATAGTTGTCCTTTATTACTCGGCCAGTTTGTGAATTGCTGTGCCCCTGAGCTCCATTTTTCAACTCGTTTTTGGTGAGCTGACCGCAAGTCCAAAATTTTGGTTCAGGACCTATACTGGTTCCCGGTGGGTGGCTGAGAATTTGGTTAATTCTTCTTCCTGCCGGGAAATTACAGGGATATGTGCCCGTCCCAATGCCTAACAGCTACTCTCTCATTGGTTCTCCCTCTTCCCTTTCATCCTCTGCCAAATTGGCAACCTGTGCGAACCAAGAGGTTAAAGGGGCTGTCTCTCCAAGTTGAGAGGTTGATAGTAAAGCAGACGGAAAGTCAAACCGGAGCACCAGGAGAGAGACTATTCATTGAGTTTTAGAAACCTTTCGTATTCACAGTGTGTCCGTTCTCTAGGTTTCCCGCACATGTTATAGCTGTAGTAATATTCCCTTCAACCTGGAGAGTTCGGACCCATGGAATGGGAGCCATGCATTATTGCTTTAAAGGGTCTGCATTTGCTCACTCAATCTCACCAATCGTCTCAGTCCCAAGTGTCCCTCCTTATGCCATATCCAGCTATCGTTGTAGATAGGGTCATTCCAGCTTTCATCAGAGACCTTGAAGGAATTGTAAAGAATTTCCCAGTTTTTTTGTTTTGTTTTTGAAATTCCTTTTTATAGTGGGTTTGAGCTGATTCTCGCTGCCATGTTTATGCCAGTCTAGACACACTTGATTCCCTTACGGAGACATATCAATACATAGGTTTTAAGATTCTTACTAGTCAGATATTTTCCTCTGCGGGAAATATGGGGTTTTGAGTCCCTTTCGCTGAGGACGGTGTAGGTCTTGTCTATTCCATAGTTGGTTTTTGGAACGGTACCTGTGCTTATATCAAACTCTGGTTTTATGCATCACCCCACCTCTCCTTCCCCCTTAAGCAGGTATAAGAGTGTTTTCTAAATGTGAGACACTGTTCTCTTTCCTAACTCAGTTCAAGTGTAGCCATGTTTACAGGATCTTCATAAGTGATATCTTATGATAAGTTTCTTTTTCTGTGTGACTTATTTCACTTAGAATCATCGTACCTGAATCCACCCATTTTGCTGCTACTGGTCTTATGACATTGATTTCATGGCTGAGGGATATTCCATCGTACGTAAGTACCACAATTTTTTGAACCATGTTTATATTTTCTGGGATACTTAAGGTGTATCCAAGTTGAGGTCCTTGTATGCAGTGCAGCCCTAAATTTTGGGGTGGCTCTGTCTTATTGATTTTCAGTTTTCCCAAGGTATATTCCCTAGACTGGTAGTGCCCTTGGCTCTGTAGCTCTGTTCTTTACTTGTTTTAGGGAACAGAATGCACTCCTCCAGAGAGGCAGTTGGCAATTTACATCCCGCCCATCAGCATAACAAGGCTCCCTGTTCTCCAGGGCCTGTCTTGCCTTTCTTGTTCTACACATTTTGTGGATGTCCCTTTTGACCGGTGGGAAGTGATACTTCTTTGTAGTGCAGATTTGCATTGCCCGCTTGCTTGCTTGGCCAAAAAGGGCGTATGCGTTTTGTCCTGAATATATTCAGGAGAAAACGCATACGCCCTTTTTGGCCAAGTGCATCATTGTCGAAGTTGTGCCCCTCTTCCTGTGCTTTAAAGCCGATTCCAACGTACCTCTTGAAATCTGTTTCCTGCTATTCTGCCTCGCTTTCAAGTCCGCCTCGTTGCCTTCCCTCAACAGATTTTTGGACGATAGTTGTCCTTTATTACTCGGCCAGTTTGTGAATTGCTGTGCCCCTGAGCTCCATTTTTCAACTCGTTTTTGGTGAGCTGACCGCAAGTCCAAAATTTTGGTTCAGGACCTATACTGGTTCCCGGGGGTGGCTGAGAATTTGGTTAATTCTTCTTCCTGCCGGGAAATTACAGTGATATGTGCCCGTCCAAATGCCTAACAGCTACTCTCTCATTGGTTCTCCCTCTTCCCTTTCATCCTCTGCCAAATTGGCAACCTGTGCGAACCAAGAGGTTAAAGGGGCTGTCTCTCCAAGTTGGGAGGTTGATAGTAAAGCAGACGGAAAGTCAAACTGGAGCACCAGGAGAGGGACTATGCGTTGAGTTTTAGAAACCTTTCGTATTCACAGTATGTCCGTTCTCTAGGTTTCCCGCACATGTTATAGCTGTAGTAATATTCCCTTCAACCTGGAGAGTTCGGACCCATGGAATGGGTGCCATGCATTATGGCTTTAAAGGGTCTGCATTTGCTCACCCAATCTCACCAATCGTCTCAGTCCCAAGTGTCCCTCCTTATGCCACATCCAGCTGTCGTTGTAGATAGGGTCATTCTAGCCTTCATCAGAGACCCTGAAGGAATTGTAAAGAATTTCCCAGTTTTTTTGTTTTGTTTTTGAAATTCCTTTTTATAGTGGGTTTGAGCTGATTCTCGCTGCCATGTTTATGCCAGTCTAGACACACTTGATTCCCTTACGGAGACATATCAATACATAGGTTTTAAGATTCTTACTAGTCAGATATTTTCCTCTGCGGGAAATATGGGGTTTTGAGTCCCTTTCGCTGAGGACGGTGTAGGTCTTGACTATTCCATAGTTGGTTTTTGGAACGGTACCTGTGCTTATATCAAACTCTGGTTTTATGCATCACCCCACCTCTCCTTCCCCCTTAAGCAGGTATAAGAGTGTTTTCTAAATGTGAGACACTGTTCTCTTTCCTAACTCAGTTCAAGTGTAGCCATGTTTACAGGATCTTCATAAGTGATATCTTATGATAAGTTTTTTTTCTGTGTGACTTATTTCACTTAGAATCATCGTACCTGAATCCACCCATTTTGCTGCTACTGGTCTTATGACATTGATTTCATGGCTGAGGGATATTCCATCGTACGTAAGTACCACAATTTTTTGAACCATGTTTATATTTTCTGGGATATTTAAGGTGTATCCAAGTTGAGGTCCTTGTATGCAGTGCAGCCCTAAATTTTGGGGTGGCTCTGTCTTATTGATTTTCAGTTTTCCCAAGGTATATTCCCTAGACTGGTAGTGCCCTTGGCTCTGTAGCTCTGTTCTTTACTTGTTTTAGGGAACAGAATGCACTCCTCCAGAGAGGCAGTTGGCAATTTACATCCCGCCCATCAGCATAACAAGGCTCCCTGTTCTCCAGGGCCTGTCTTGCCTTTCTTGTTCTTACACATTTTGTGGATGTCCCTTTTGACCGGTGGGAAGTGATACTTCTTTGTAGTGCAGATTTGCATTGCCCGCTTGCTTGCTTGGCCAAAAAGGGCGTATGCGTTTTCTCCTGAATATATTCAGGAGAAAACGCATACGCCCTTTTTGGCCAAGTGCATCATTGTCGAAGTTGTGCCCCTCTTCCTGTGCTTTAAAGGCGATTCCAACGTACCTCTTGAAATATGTTTCCTGCTATTCTGCCTCGCTTTCAAGTCCGCCTCGTTGCCTTCCCTCAACAGATTTTTGGACGATAGTTGTCCTTTATTACTCGGCCAGTTTGTGAATGGCTGTGCCCCTGAGCTCCATTTTTCAACTCGTTTTTGGTGAGCTGACCGCAAGTCCAAAATTTTGGTTCAGGACCTATACTGGTTCCCGGTGGGTGGCTGAGAATTTGGTTAATTCTTCTTCCTGCCGGGAAATTACAGTGATATGTGCCCGTGCAAATGCCTAACAGCTACTCTCTCATTGGTTCTCCCTCTTCCCTTTCATCCTCTGCCAAATTGGCAACCTGTGCGAACCAAGAGGTTAAAGGGGCTGTCTCTCCAAGTTGGGAGGTTGATAGTAAAGCAGACGGAAAGTCAAACTGGAGCACCAGGAGAGGGACTATTCGTTGAGTTTTAGAAACCTTTCGTATTCACAGTGTGTCCGTTCTCTAGGTTTCCCGCACATGTTATAGCTGTAGTAATATTCCCTTCAACCTGGAGAGTTCGGACCCATGGAATGGGTGCCATGCATTATTGCTTTAAAGGGTCTGCATTTGCTCACCCAATCTCACCAATCGTCTCAGTCCCAAGTGTCCCTCCTTATGCCACATCCAGCTGTCATTGTAGATAGGGTCATTCCAGCCTTCATCAGAGACCCTGAAGGAATTGTAAAGAATTTCCCAGTTTTTTTGTTTTGTTTTTGAAATTCCTTTTTATAGTGGGTTTGAGCTGATTCTCGCTGCCATGTTTATGCCAGTCTAGACACACTTGATTCCCTTACGGAGACATATCAATACATAGGTTTTAAGATTCTTACTAGTCAGATATTTTTCTCTGCGGGAAATATGGGGTTTTGAGTCCCTTTCGCTGAGGACGGTGTAGGTCTTGTCTATTCCATAGTTGGTTTTTGGAACGGTACCTGTGCTTATATCAAACTCTGGTTTTATGCATCACCCCACCTCTCCTTCCCCCTTAAGCAGGTATAAGAGTGTTTTCTAAATGTGAGACACTGTTCTCTTTCCTAACTCAGTTCAAGTGTAGCCATGTTTACAGGATCTTCATAAGTGATATCTTATGATAAGTTTCTTTTTCTGTGTGACTTATTTCACTTAGAATCATCGTACCTGAATCCACCCATTTTGCTGCTACTGGTCTTATGACATTGATTTCATGGCTGAGGGATATTCCATCGTACGTAAGTACCACAATTTTTTGAACCATGTTTATATTTTCTGGGATACTTAAGGTGTATCCAAGTTGAGGTCCTTGTATGCAGTGAAGCCCTAAATTTTGGGGTGGCTCTGTCTTATTGATTTTCAGTTTTCCCAAGGTATATTCCCTAGACTGGTAGTGCCCTTGGCTCTGTAGCTCTGTTCTTTACTTGTTTTAGGGAACAGAATGCACTCCTCCAGAGAGGCAGTTGGCAATTTACATCCCGCCCATCAGCATAACAAGGCTCCCTGTTCTCCAGGGCCTGTCTTGCCTTTCTTGTTCTTACACATTTTGTGGATGTCCCTTTTGACCGGTGGGAAGTGATACTTTTTTGTAGTGCAGATTTGCATTGCCCGCTTGCTTGCTTGGCCAAAAAGGGCGTATGCGTTTTCTCCTGAATATATTCAGGAGAAAACGCATACGCCCTTTATGGCCAAGTGCATCATTGTCGAAGTTGTGCCCCTCTTCCTGTGCTCTAAAGGCGATTCCAACGTACCTCTTGAAATCTGTTTCCTGCTATTCTGCCTCGCTTTCAAGTCCGCCTAGTTGCCTTCCCTCAACAGATTTTTGGACGATAGTTGTCCTTTATTACTCGGCCAGTTTGTGAATGGCTGTGCCCCTGAGCTCCATTTTTCAACTCGTTTTTGGTGAGTTGACCGCAAGTCCAAAATTTTGGTTCAGGACCTATACTGGTTCCCGGGGGGTGGCTGAGAATTTGGTTAATTCTTCTTCCTGCCGGGAAATTACAGTGATATGTGCCCGTCCAAATGCCTAACAGCTACTCTCTCATTGGTTCTCCCTCTTCCCTTTCATCCTCTGCCAAATTGGCAACCTGTGCGAACCAAGAGGTTAAAGGGGCTGTCTCTCCAAGTTGGGAGGTTGATAGTAAAGGAGACGGAAAGTCAAACTGGAGCACCAGGAGAGGGACTATGCGTTGAGTTTTAGAAACCTTTCGTATTCACAGTGTGTCCGTTCTCTAGGTTTCCCGAACATGTTATAGCTGTAGTAATATTCCCTTCAACCTGGAGAGTTCGGACCCATGGAATGGGTGCCATGCATTATTGCTTTAAAGGGTCTGCGTTTGCTCACCCAATCTCACCAATCGTCTCAGTCCCAAGTGTCCCTCCTTATGCCACATCCAGCTGTCATTGTAGATAGGGTCATTCCAGCCTTCATCAGAGACCCTGAAGGAATTGTAAAGAATTTCCCAGTTTTTTTGTTTTGTTTTTGAAATTCCTTTTTATAGTGGGTTTGAGCTGATTCTCGCTGCCATGTTTATGCCAGTCTAGACACACTTGATTCCCTTACGGAGACATATCAATACATAGGTTTTAATATTCTTACTAGTCAGATATTTTCCTCTGCGGGAAATATGGGGTTTTGAGTCCCTTTCGCTGAGGACGGTGTAGGTCTTGTCTATTCCATAGTTGGTTTTTGGAACGGTACCTGTGCTTATATCAAACTCTGGTTTTATGCATCACCCCACCTCTCCTTCCCCCTTAAGCAGGTATAAGAGTGTTTTCTAAATGTGAGACACTGTTCTCTTTCCTAACTCAGTTCAAGTGTAGCCATGTTTACAGGATCTTCATAAGTGATATCTTATGATAAGTTTCTTTTTCTGTGTGACTTATTTCACTTAGAATCATCGTACCTGAATCCACCCATTTTGCTGCTACTGGTCTTATGACATTGATTTCATGGCTGAGGGATATTCCATCGTACGTAAGTGCCAAAATTTTTTGAACCATGTTTATATTTTCTGGGATACTTAAGGTGTATCCAAGTTGAGGTCCTTGTATGCAGTGCAGCCCTAAATTTTGGGGTGGCTCTGTCTTATTGATTTTCAGTTTTCCCAAGGTATATTCCCTAGACTGGTAGTGCCCTTGGCTCTGTAGCTCTGTTCTTTACTTGTTTTAGGGAACAGAATGCACTCCTCCAGAGAGGCAGTTGGCAATTTACATCCCGCCCATCAGCATAACAAGGCTCCCTGTTCTCCAGGGCCTGTCTTGCCTTTCTTGTTCTTACACATTTTGTGGATGTCCCTTTTGACCGGTGGGAAGTGATACTTCTTTGTAGTGCAGATTTGCATTGCCCGCTTGCTTGCTTGGCCAAAAAGGGCGTATGCGTTTTCTCCTGAATATATTCAGGAGAAAACGCATACGCCCTTTTTGGCCAAGTGCATCATTGTCGAAGTTGTGCCCCTCTTCCTGTGCTTTAAAGGCGATTCCAACGTACCTCTTGAAATCTGTTTCCTGCTATTCTGCCTCGCTTTCAAGTCCGCCTCGTTGCCTTCCCTCAACAGATTTTTGGACGATAGTTGTCCTTTATTACTCGGCCAGTTTGTGAATTGCTGTGCCCCTGAGCTCCATTTTTCAACTCGTTTTTGGTGAGCTGACCGCAAGTCCAAAATTTTGGTTCAGGACCTATACTGGTTCACGGGGGGTGGCTGAGAATTTGGTTAATTCTTCTTCCTGCCGGGAAATTACAGTGATATGTGCCCGTCCAAATGCCTAACAGCTACTCTCTCATTGGTTCTCCCTCTTCCCTTTCATCCTCTGCCAAATTGGCAACCTGTGCGAACCAAGAGGTTAAAGGGGCTGTCTCTCCAAGTTGGGAGGTTGATAGTAAAGCAGACGGAAAGTCAAACCGGAGCACCAGGAGAGGGACTATTCGTTGAGTTTTAGAAACCTCTCGTATTCACAGTGTGTCCGTTCTCTAGGTTTCCCGCACATGTTATAGCTGTAGTAATATTCCCTTCAACCTGGAGAGTTCGGACCCATGGAATGGGTGCCATGCATTATTGCTTTAAAGGGTCTGCATTTGCTCACCCAATCTCACCAATCGTCTCAGTCCCAAGTGTCCCTCCTTATGCCACATCCAGCTGTCGTTGTAGATAGGGTCATTCCAGCTTTCATCAGAGACCCTGAAGGAATTTTAAAGAATTTCCCAGTTTTTTTGTTTTGTTTTTGAAATTCCTTTTTATAGTGGGTTTGAGCTGATTCTCGCTGCCATGTTTATGCCAGTCTAGACACACTTGATTCCCTTACGGAGACATATCAATACATAGGTTTTACGATTCTTACTAGTCAGATATTTTCCTCTGCGGGAAATATGGGATTTTGAGTCCCTTTCGCTGAGGACGGTGTAGGTCTTGTCTATTCCATAGTTGGTTTTTGGAACGGTACCTGTGCTTATATCAAACTCTGGTTTTATGCATCACCCCACCTCTCCTTCCCCCTTAAGCAGGTATAAGAGTGTTTTCTGAATGTGAGACACTGTTCTCTTTCCTAACTCAGTTCAAGTGTAGCCATGTTTACAGGATCTTCATAAGTGATATCTTATGATAAGTTTCTTTTTCTGTGTGACTTATTTCACTTAGAATCATCGTACCTGAATCCACCCATTTTGCTGCTACTGGTCTTATGACATTGATTTCATGGCTGAGGGATATTCCATCGTACGTAAGTACCACAATTTTTTGAACCATGTTTATATTTTCTGGGATACTTAAGGTGTATCCAAGTTGAGGTCCTTGTATGCAGTGCAGCCCTAAATTTTGGGGTGGCTCTGTCTTATTGATTTTCAGTTTTCCGAAGGTATATTCCCTAGACTGGTAGTGCCCTTGGCTCTGTAGCTCTGTTCTTTACTTGTTTTAGGGAACAGAATGCACTCCTCCAGAGAGGCAGTTGGCAATTTACATCCCGCCCATCAGCATATCAAGGCTCCCTGTTCTCCAGGGCCTGTCATGCCCTTCTTGTTCTTACACATTTTGTGGATGTCCCTTTTGACCGGTGGGAAGTGATACTTCTTTGTAGTGCAGATTTGCATTGCCCGCTTGCTTGCTTGGCCAAAAAGGGCGTATGCGTTTTCTCCTGAATATATTCAGGAGAAAACGCATACGCCCTTTTTGGCCAAGTGCATCATTGTCGAAGTTGTGCCCCTCTTCCTGTGCTTTAAAGGCGATTCCAACGTACCTCTTGAAATCTGTTTCCTGCTATTCTGCCTCGCTTTCAAGTCCGCCTCGTTGCCTTCCCTCAACAGATTTTTGGACGATAGTTGTCCTTTATTACTCGGCCAGTTTGTGAATTGCTGTGCCCCTGAGCTCCATTTTTCAACTCGTTTTTGGTGAGCTGACCGCAAGTCCAAAATTTTGGTTCAGGACCTATACTGGTTCTCGGTGGGTGGCTGAGAATTTGGTTAATTCTTCTTCCTGCTGGGAAATTACAGTGATATGTGCCCGTCCAAATGCCTAACAGCTACTCTCTCATTGGTTCTCCCTCTTCCCTTTCATCCTCTGCCAAATTGGCAACCTGTGCGAACCAAGAGGTTAAAGGGGCTGTCTCTCCAAGTTGGGAGGTTGATAGTAAAGCAGACGGAAAGTCAAACCGGAGCACCAGGAGAGGGACTATTCGTTGAGTTTTAGAAACCTTTCGTATTCACAGTGTGTCCGTTCTCTAGGTTTCCCGCACATGTTATAGCTGTAGTAATATTCCCTTCAACCTGGAGAGTTCGGACCCATGGAATGGGTGCCATGCATTATTGCTTTAAAGGGTCTGCATTTGCTCACCCAATCTCACCATTCGTCTCAGTCCCAAGTGTCCCTCCTTATGCCATATCCAGCTGTCGTTGTAGATAGGGTCATTCCAGCTTTCATCAGAGACCCTGAAGGAATTGTAAAGAATTTCCCAGTTTTTTTGTTTTGTTTTTGAAATTCCTTTTTATAGTGGGTTTGAGCTGATTCTCGCTGCCATGTTTATGCCAGTCTAGACACACTTGATTCCCTTACGGAGACATATCAATACATAGGTTTTAAGATTCTTACTAGTCAGATATTTTCCTCTGCGGGAAATATGGGGTTTTGAGTCCCTATCACTGAGGACGGTGTAGGTCTTGTCTATTCCATAGTTGGTTTTTGGAACGGTACCTGTGCTTATATCAAACTCTGGTTTTATGCATCACCCCACCTCTCCTTCCCCCTTAAGCAGGTATAAGAGTGTTTTCTAAATGTGAGACACTGTTCTCTTTCCTAACTCAGTTCAAGTGTAGCCATGTTTGCAGGATCTTCATAAGTGATATCTTATGATAAGTTTCTTTTTCTGTGTGACTTATTTCACTTAGAATCATCGTACCTGAATCCACCCATTTTGCTGCTACTGGTCTTATGACATTGATTTCATGGCTGAGGGATATTCCATCGTACGTAAGTACCACAATTTTTTGAACCATGTTTATATTTTCTGGGATACTTAAGGTGTATCCAAGTTGAGGTCCTTGTATGCAGTGCAGCCCTAAATTTTGGGGTGGCTCTGTCTTATTGATTTTCAGTTTTCCCAAGGTATATTCCCTAGACTGGTAGTGCCCTTGGCTCTGTAGCTCTGTTCTTTACTTGTTTTAGGGAACAGAATGCACTCCTCCAGAGAGGCAGTTGGCAATTTACATCCCGCCCATCAGCATAACAAGGCTCCCTGTTCTCCAGGGCCTGTCTTGCCTTTCTGATTTTTACACATATTGTGGATGTCCCTTTTGACCGGTGGGAAGTGATACTTCTTTGTAGTGCAGATTTGCATTGCCCGCTTGCTTGCTTGGCCAAAAAGGGCGTATGCGTTTTCACCTGAATATATTCAGGAGAAAATGCATACGCCCTTTTTGGCCAAGTGCATCATTGTCGAAGTTGTGCCCCTCTTCCTGTGCTTTAAAGGCGATTCCAACGTACCTCTTGAAATCTGTTTCCTGCTATTCTGCCTCGCTCTCAAGTCCGCCTCGTTGCCTTCCCTCAACAGATTTTTGGACGATAGTTGTCCTTTATTACTCGGCCAGTTTGTGAATTGCTGTGCCGCTGAGCTCCATTTTTCAACTCGTTTTTGGTGAGCTGACCGCAAGTCCAAAATTTTGGTCCAGGACCTATTCTGGTTCCCGGTGGGTGGCTGAGACTTTGGTTAATTCTTCCTCCTGCTGGGAAGTTAGAGTGATATGTGCCCGTCCAAATGCCTAACAGCTACTCTCTCATTGGTTCTCCCTCTTCCCTTTCATCCTCTGCCAACTTGGAAACCTGTGCGAACCAGGAGGTTAAAGGGGCTGTCTCTCCAAGATGGGAGATTGAAAGTAAACGGATGGACAGTCAAACCGGAGCACCAGGAGAGAGACTATCCGTTGAGTTTTAGAAACCTTTCATATTCACAGTGTGTCCGTTCTCTAGATTTCTCGTACACGTTATAACTGTAGTAATATTCCCTTCAACCTGGAGAGTTGGGACCCATGGCATTGGTGCCATGCATTATTGCTTTAAAGGGTCTGCATTTGCTCACCCAATCTCACCAATCCTCTCAGTCCCAAGTGTCCAGCCTTATGCCACATCCAGCTGTCGTTGTAGATAGGGTCTTTCCAGGTTTCATCAGAGACCATGAAGGAATTGTAAGGAATATCCCAGTTTTTTTGTTTTGTTTTTGAAATTCCTTTTTATAGTGGGTTTGAGCGGATTCTCGCTGCCATGTTTATGCCAGTCTAGACACACTTGATTCCCTTACGGAGACATATCAATACATAGGTTTTAAGATTCTTACTAGTCAGATATATTCTTCTGTGGGAAATATGGGGTTTTGAGTCCCTTTCACTGAGGAAGGTGTAGGTCTTGTCTATTCCATAGTTGGTTTTTGGAACGGTACCTCTGCTTATATCAAACTCTGGTTTTATGCATCACCCCTCCTCTCCTTCCCCCTTAAGCAGCCATAAGAGTGTTTTCTAAATGTGAGACACTGTTCTCTTTCCTAACTCAGTTCAAGTGTAGCCATGTTTACAGGATCTTCATAAGTGATATCTTATGATAAGTTTTTTTTCTGTGTGACTTATTTCACTTAGAATCATCGTACCTGAATCCACCCATTTTGCTGCTACTGGTCTTATGACATTGATTTCATGGCTGAGGTATATTCCATCGTACGTAAGTACCACAATTTTTTGAACCATGTTTATATTTTCTGGGATATTTAAGGTGTATCCAAGTTGAGGTCCTTGTAAGCAGTGCAGCCCTAAATTTTGGGGTGGCTCTGTCTTATTGATTTTCAGTTTTCCCAAGGTATATTCCCTAGACTGGTAGTGCCCTTGGCTCTGTAGCTCTGTTCTTTACTTGTTTTAGGGAACAGAATGCACTCCTCCAGAGAGGCAGTTGGCAATTTACATCCCGCCCATCAGCATAACAAGGCTCCCTGTTCTCCAGGGCCTGTCTTGCCTTTCTTGTTCTTACACATTTTGTGGATGTCCCTTTTGACCGGTGGGAAGTGATACTTCTTTGTAGTGCAGATTTGCATTACCCGCTTGCTTGCTTGGCCAAAAAGGGCGTATGCGTTTTCTCCTGAATATATTCAGGAGAAAACGCATACGCCCTTTTTGGCCAAGTGCATCATTGTCGAAGTTGTGCCCCTCTTCCTGTGCTTTAAAGGCGATTCCAACGTACCTCTTGAAATCTGTTTCCTGCTATTCTGCCTCGCTTTCAAGTCCGCCTCGTTGCCTTCCCTCAACAGATTTTTGGACGATAGTTGTCCTTTATTACTCGGCCAGTTTGTGAATGGCTGTGCCCCTGAGCTCCATTTTTCAACTCGTTTTTGGTGAGCTGACCGCAAGTCCAAAATTTTGGTTCAGGACCTATACTGGTTCCCGGGGGGTGGCTGAGAATTTGGTTAATTCTTCTTCCTGCCGGGAAATTACAGTGATATGTGCCCGTCCAAATGCCTAACAGCTACTCTCTCATTGGTTCTCCCTCTTCCCTTTCATCCTCTGCCAAATTGGCAACCTGTGCGAACCAAGAGGTTAAAGGGGCTGTCTCTCCAAGTTGGGAGGTTGATAGTAAAGCAGACGGAAAGTCAAACCGGAGCACCAGGAGCGGGACTATTCGTTGAGTTTTAGAAACCTCTCGTATTCACAGTGTGTCCGTTCTCTAGGTTTCCCGCACATGTTATAGCTGTAGTAATATTCCCTTCAACCTGGAGAGTTCGGACCCATGGAATGGGTGCCATGCATTATTGCTTTAAAGGGTCTGCATTTGCTCACCCAATCTCACCAATCGTCTCAGTCCCAAGTGTCCCTCCTTATGCCACATCCAGCTGTCGTTGTAGATAGGGTCATTCTAGCCTTCATCAGAGACCCTGAAGGAATTGTAAAGAATTTCCCAGTTTTTTTGTTTTGTTTTTGAAATTCCTTTTTATAGTGGGTTTGAGCTGATTCTCGCTGCCATGTTTATGCCAGTCTAGACACACTTGATTCCCTTACGGAGACATATCAATACATAGGTTTTAAGATTCTTACTAGTCAGATATTTTCCTCTGCGGGAAATATGGGGTTTTGAGTCCCTTTCGCTGAGGACGGTGTAGGTCTTGTCTATTCCATAGTTGGTTTTTGGAACGGTACCTGTGCTTATATCAAACTCTGGTTTTATGCATCACCCCACCTCTCCTTCCCCCTTAAGCAGGTATAAGAGTGTTTTCTAAATGTGAGACACTGTTCTCTTTCCTAACTCAGTTCAAGTGTAGCCATGTTTACAGGATCTTCATAAGTGATATCTTATGATAAGTTTTTTTTCTGTGTGACTTATTTCACTTAGAATCATCGTACCTGAATCCACCCATTTTGCTGCTACTGGTCTTATGACATTGATTTCATGACTGAGGGATATTTCATCGTACGTAAGTACCACAATTTTTTGAACCATGTTTATATTTTCTGGGATATTTAAGGTGTATCCAAGTTGAGGTCCTTGTATGCAGTGCAGCCCTAAATTTTGGGGTGGCTCTGTCTTATTGATTTTCAGTTTTCCCAAGGTATATTCCCTAGACTGGTAGTGCCCTTGGCTCTGTAGCTCTGTTCTTTACTTGTTTTAGGGAACAGAATGCACTCCTCCAGAGAGGCAGTTGGCAATTTACATCCCGCCCATCAGCATAACAAGGCTCCCTGTTCTCCAGGGCCTGTCTTGCCTTTCTTGTTCTTACACATTTTGTGGATGTCCCTTTTGACCGGTGGGAAGTGATACTTCTTTGTAGTGCAGATTTGCATTGCCCGCTTGCTTGCTTGGCCAAAAAGGGCGTATGCGTTTTCTCCTGAATATATTCAGGAGAAAACGCATACGCCCTTTTTGGCCAAGTGCATCATTGTCGAAGTTGTGCCCCTCTTCCTGTGCTTTAAAGGCGATTCCAACGTACCTCTTGAAATCTGTTTCCTGCTATTCTGCCTCGCTTTCAAGTCCGCCTCGTTGCCTTCCCTCAACAGATTTTTGGACGATAGTTGTCCTTTATTACTCGGCCAGTTTGTGAATGGCTGTGCCCCTGAGCTCCATTTTTCAACTCGTTTTTGGTGAGCTGACCGCAAGTCCAAAATTTTGGTTCAGGACCTATACTGGTTCCCGGTGGGTGGCTGAGAATTTGGTTAATTCTTCTTCCTGCCGGGAAATTACAGTGATATGTGCCCGTCCAAATGCCTAACAGCTACTCTCTCATTGGTTCTCCCTCTTCCCTTTCATCCTCTGCCAAATTGGCAACCTGTGCGAACCAAGAGGTTAAAGGGGCTGTCTCTCCAAGTTGGGAGGTTGATAGTAAAGCAGACGGAAAGTCAAACTGGAGCACCAGGAGCGGGACTATTCGTTGAGTTTTAGAAACCTTTCGTATTCACAGTGTGTCCGTTCTCTAGGTTTCCCGCACATGTTATAGCTGTAGTAATATTCCCTTCAACCTGGAGAGTTCGGACCCATGGAATGGGTGCCATGCATTATTGCTTTAAAGGGTCTTCATTTGCTCACGCAATCTCACCAATCGTCTCATTCCCAAGTGTCCCTCCTTATGCCACATCCAGCTGTCGTTGTAGATAGGGTCATTCCAGCCTTCATCAGAGACCCTGAAGGAATTGTAAAGAATTTCCCAGTTTTTTTGTTTTGTTTTTGAAATTCCTTTTTATAGTGGGTTTGAGCTGATTCTCGCTGCCATGTTTATGCCAGTCTAGACACACTTGATTCCCTTACGGAGACATATCAATACATAGGTTTTAAGATTCTTACTAGTCAGATATTTTCCTCTGCGGGAAATATGGGGTTTTGAGTCCCTTTCGCTGAGGACGGTGTAGGTCTTGTCTATTCCATAGTTGGTTTTTGGAACGGTACCTGTGCTTATATCAAACTCTGGTTTTATGCATCACCCCACCTCTCCTTCCCCCTTAAGCAGGTATAAGAGTGTTTTCTAAATGTGAGACACTGTTCTCTTTCCTAACTCAGTTCAAGTGTAGCCATGTTTACAGGATCTTCATAAGTGATATCTTATGATAAGTTTCTTTTTCTGTGTGACTTATTTCACTTAGAATCATCGTACCTGAATCCACCCATTTTGCTGCTACTGGTCTTATGACATTGATTTCATGGCTGAGGGATATTCCATCGTACGTAAGTACCACAATTTTTTGAACCATGTTTATATTTTCTGGGATACTTAAGGTATATCCAAGTTCAGGTCCTTGTATGCAGTGCAGCCCTAAATTTTGGGGTGGCTCTGTCTTATTGATTTTCAGTTTTCCCAAGGTATATTCCCTAGACTGGTAGTGCCCTTGGCTCTGTAGCTCTGTTCTTTACTTGTTTTAGGGAACAGAATGCACTCCTCCAGAGAGGCAGTTGGCAATTTACATCCCGACCATCAGCATAACAAGGCTCCCTGTTCTCCAGGGCATGTCTTGCCTTTCTTGTTCTTACACATTTTGTGGATGTCCCTTTTGACCGGTGGGAAGTGATACTTTTTTGTAGTGCAGATTTGCATTGCCCGCTTGCTTGCTTGGCCAAAAAGGGCGTATGCGTTTTCTCCTGAATATATTCAGGAGAAAACGCATACGCCCTTTATGGCCAAGTGCATCATTGTCGAAGTTGTGCCCCTCTTCCTGTGCTCTAAAGGCGATTCCAACGTACCTCTTGAAATCTGTTTCCTGCTATTCTGCCTCGCTTTCAAGTCCGCCTAGTTGCCTTCCCTCAACAGATTTTTGGACGATAGTTGTCCTTTATTACTCGGCCAGTTTGTGAATTGCTGTGCCCCTGAGCTCCATTTTTCAACTCGTTTTTGGTGAGTTGACCGCAAGTCCAAAATTTTGGTTCAGGACCTATACTGGTTCCCGGTGGGTGGCTGAGAATTTGGTTAATTCTTCTTCCTGCCGGGAAATTACAGTGATATGTGCCCGTCCAAATGCCTAACAGCTACTCTCTCATTGGTTCTCCCTCTTCCCTTTCATCCTCTGCCAAATTGGCAACCTGTGCGAACCAAGAGGTTAAAGGGGCTGTCTCTCCAAGTTGGGAGGTTGATAGTAAAGCAGACGGAAAGTCAAACTGGAGCACCAGGAGAGGGACTATGCGTTGAGTTTTAGAAACCTTTCGTATTCACAGTGTGTCCGTTCTCTAGGTTTCCCGCACATGTTATAGCTGTAGTAATATTCCCTTCAACCTGGAGAGTTCGGACCCATGGAATGGGTGCCATGCATTATTGCTTTAAAGGGTCTGCGTTTGCTCACCCAATCTCACCAATCGTCTCAGTCCCAAGTGTCCCTCCTTATGCCACATCCAGCTGTCATTGTAGATAGGGTCATTCTAGCCTTCATCAGAGACCCTGAAGGAATTGTAAAGAATTTCCCAGTTTTTTTGTTTTGTTTTTGAAATTCCTTTTTATAGTGGGTTTGAGCTGATTCTCGCTGCCATGTTTATGCCAGTCTAGACACACTTGATTCCCTTACGGAGACATATCAATACATAGGTTTTAATATTCTTACTAGTCAGATATTTTCCTCTGCGGGAAATATGGGGTTTTGAGTCCCTTTCGCTGAGGACGGTGTAGGTCTTGTCTATTCCATAGTTGGTTTTTGGAACGGTACCTGTGCTTATATCAAACTCTGGTTTTATGCATCACCCCACCTCTCCTTCCCCCTTAAGCAGGTATAAGAGTGTTTTCTAAATGTGAGACACTGTTCTCTTTCCTAACTCAGTTCAAGTGTAGCCATGTTTACAGGATCTTCATAAGTGATATCTTATGATAAGTTTCTTTTTCTGTGTGACTTATTTCACTTAGAATCATCGTACCTGAATCCACCCATTTTGCTGCTACTGGTCTTATGACATTGATTTCATGGCTGAGGGATATTCCATCGTACGTAATTGCCAAAATTTTTTGAACCATGTTTATATTTTCTGGGATACTTAAGGTGTATCCAAGTTGAGGTCCTTGTATGCAGTGCAGCCCTAAATTTTGGGGTGGCTCTGTCTTATTGATTTTCAGTTTTCCCAAGGTATATTCCCTAGACTGGTAGTGCCCTTGGCTCTGTAGCTCTGTTCTTTACTTGTTTTAGGGAACAGAATGCACTCCTCCAGAGAGGCAGTTGGCAATTTACATCCCGCCCATCAGCATAACAAGGCTCCCTGTTCTCCAGGGCCTGTCTTGCCTTTCTTGTTCTTACACATTTTGTGGATGTCCCTTTTGACCGGTGGGAAGTGATACTTCTTTGTAGTGCAGATTTGCATTGCCCGCTTGCTTGCTTGGCCAAAAAGGGCGTATGCGTTTTCTCCTGAATATATTCAGGAGAAAACGCATGCGCCCTTTTTGGCCAAGTGCATCATTGTCGAAGTTGTGCCCCTCTTCCTGTGCTTTAAAGGCGATTCCAACGTACCTCTTGAAATCTGTTTCCTGCTATTCTGCCTCGCTTTCAAGTCCGCCTCGTTGCCTTCCCTCAACAGATTTTTGGACGATAGTTGTCCTTTATTACTCGGCCAGTTTGTGAATTGCTGTGCCCCTGAGCTCCATTTTTCAACTCGTTTTTGGTGAGCTGACCGCAAGTCCAAAATTTTGGTTCAGGACCTATACTGGTTCCCGGGGGGTGGCTGAGAATTTGGTTAATTCTTCTTCCTGCCGGGAAATTACAGTGATATGTGCCCGTCCAAATGCCTAACAGCTACTCTCTCATTGGTTCTCCCTCTTCCCTTTCATCCTCTGCCAAATTGGCAACCTGTGCGAACCAAGAGGTTAAAGGGGCTGTCTCTCCAAGTTGGGAGGTTGATAGTAAAGCAGACGGAAAGTCAAACCGGAGCACCAGGAGCGGGACTATTCGTTGAGTTTTAGAAACCTCTCGTATTCACAGTGTGTCCGTTCTCTAGGTTTCCCGCACATGTTATAGCTGTAGTAATATTCCCTTCAACCTGGAGAGTTCGGACCCATGGAATGGGTGCCATGCATTATTGCTTTAAAGGGTCTGCATTTGCTCACCCAATCTCACCAATCGTCTCAGTCCCAAGTGTCCCTCCTTATGCCACATCCAGCTGTCGTTGTAGATAGGGTCATTCCAGCTTTCATCAGAGACCCTGAAGGAATTGTAAAGAATTTCCCAGTTTTTTTGTTTTGTTTTTGAAATTCCTTTTTATAGTGGGTTTGAGCTGATTCTCGCTGCCATGTTTATGCCAGTCTAGACACACTTGATTCCCTTACGGAGACATATCAATACATAGGTTTTACAATTCTTACTAGTCAGATATTTTCCTCTGCGGGAAATATGGGATTTTGAGTCCCTTTCGCTGAGGACGGTGTAGGTCTTGTCTATTCCATAGTTGGTTTTTGGAACGGTACCTGTGCTTATATCAAACTCTGGTTTTATGCATCACCCCACCTCTCCTTCCCCCTTAAGCAGGTATAAGAGTGTTTTCTAAATGTGAGACACTGTTCTCTTTCCTAACTCAGTTCAAGTGTAACCATGTTTACAGGATCTTCATAAGTGATATCTTATGATAAGTTTCTTTTTCTGTGTGACTTATTTCACTTAGAATCATCGTACCTGAATCCACCCATTTTGCTGCTACTGGTCTTATGACATTGATTTCATGGCTGAGGGATATTCCATCGTACGTAAGTACCACAATTTTTTGAACCATGTTTATATTTTCTGGGATACTTAAGGTGTATCCAAGTTGAGGTCCTTGTATGCAGTGCAGCCCTAAATTTTGGGGTGGCTCTGTCTTATTGATTTTCAGTTTTCCCAAGGTATATTCCCTAGACTGGTAGTGCCCTTGGCTCTGTAGCTCTGTTCTTTACTTGTTTTAGGGAACAGAATGCACTCCTCCAGAGAGGCAGTTGGCAATTTACATCCCGCCCATCAGCATAACAAGGCTCCCTGTTCTCCAGGGCCTGTCTTGCCCTTCTTGTTCTTACACATTTTGTGGATGTCCCTTTTGACCAGTGGGAAGTGATACTTCTTTGTAGTGCAGATTTGCATTGCCCGCTTGCTTGCTTGGCCAAAAAGGGCGTATGCGTTTTCTCCTGAATATATTCAGGAGAAAACGCATACGCCCTTTTTGGCCAAGTGCATCATTGTCGAAGTTTTGCCCCTCTTCCTGTGCTTTAAAGGCGATTCCAACGTACCTCTTGAAATCTGTTTCCTGCTATTCTGCCTCGCTTTCAAGTCTGCCTCGTTGCCTTCCCTCAACAGATTTTAGGACGATAGTTGTCCTTTATTACTCGGCCAGTTTGTGAATTGCTGTGCACCTGAGCTCCATTGTTCAACTCGTTTTTGGTGAGCTGAACGCAAGTCCAAAATTTTGGTTCAGGACCTATACTGGTTCTCGGTGGGTGGCTGAGAATTTGGTTAATTCTTCTTCCTGCTGGGAAATTACAGTGATATGTGCCCGTCCAAATGCCTAACAGCTACTCTCTCATTGGTTCTCCCTCTTCCCTTTCATCCTCTGCCAAATTGGCAACCTGTGCGAACCAAGAGGTTAAAGGGGCTGTCTCTCCAAGTTGGGAGGTTGATAGTAAAGCAGACGGAAAGTCAAACCGGAGCACCAGGAGAGGGACTATTCGTTCAGTTTTAGAAACCTTTCGTATTCACAGTGTGTCCGTTCTCTAGGTTTCCCGCACATGTTATAGCTGTAGTAATATTCCCTTCAACCTGGAGAGTTCGGACCCATGGAATGGGTGCCATGCATTATTGCTTTAAAGGGTCTGCATTTGCTCACCCAATCTCACCAATCGTCTCAGTCCCAAGTGTCCCTCCTTATGCCACATCCAGCTGTCGTTGTAGATAGGGTCATTCCAGCTTTCATCAGAGACCCTGAAGGAATTGTAAAGAATTTCCCAGTTTTTTTGTTTTGTTTTTGAAATTCCATTTTATAGTGGGTTTGAGCTGATTCTCGCTGCCATGTTTATGCCAGTCTAGACACACTTGATTCCCTTACGGAGACATATCAATACATAGGGTTTAAGATTCTTACTAGTCAGATATTTTCCTCTGCGGGAAATATGGGGTTTTGAGTCCCTATCACTGAGGACGGTGTAGGTCTTGTCTATTCCATAGTTGGTTTTTGGAACGGTACCTGTGCTTATATCAAACTCTGGTTTTATGCATCACCCCACCTCTCCTTCCCCCTTAAGCAGGTATAAGAGTGTTTTCTAAATGTGAGACACTGTTCTCTTTCCTAACTCAGTTCAAGTGTAGCCATGTTTACAGGATCTTCATAAGTGATATCTTATGATAAGTTTCTTTTTCTGTGTGACTTATTTCATTTAGAATCATCGTACCTGAATCCACCCATTTTGCTGCTACTGGTCTTATTACATTGATTTCATGGCTGAGGGATATTCCATCGTACGTAAGTACCACAATTTTTTGAACCATGTTTATATTTTCTGGGATACTTAAGGTGTATCCAAGTTGAGGTCCTTGTATGCAGTGCAGCCCTAAATTTTGGGGTGGCTCTGTCTTATTGATTTTCAGTTTTCCCAAGGTATATTCCCTAGACTGGTAGTGCCCTTGGCTCTGTAGCTCTGTTCTTTACTTGTTTTAGGGAACAGAATGCACTCCTCCAGAGAGGCAGTTGGCAATTTACATCCCGCCCATCAGCATAACAAGGCTCCCTGTTCTCCAGGGCCTGTCTTGCCTTTCTGATTTTTACACATATTGTGGATGTCCCTTTTGACCGGTGGGAAGTGATACTTCTTTGTAGTGCAGATTTGCATTGCCCGCTTGCTTGCTTGGCCAAAAAGGGCGTATGCGTTTTCACCTGAATATATTCAGGAGAAAATGCATACGCCCTTTTTGGCCAAGTGCGTCATTGTCGAAGTTGTGCCCCTCTTCCTGTGCTTTAAAGGCGATTCCAACGTACCTCTTGAAATCTGTTTCCTGCTATTCTGCCTCGCTCTCAAGTCCGCCTCGTTGCCTTCCCTCAACAGATTTTTGGACGATAGTTGTCCTTTATTACTCGGCCAGTTTGTGAATTGCTGTGCCGCTGAGCTCCATTTTTCAACTCGTTTTTGGTTAGCTGACCGCAAGTCCAAAATTTTGGTCCAGGACCTATTCTGGTTCCCGGTGGGTGGCTGAGACTTTGGTTAATTCTTCCTCCTGCTGGGAAGTTAGAGTGATATGTGCCCGTCCAAATGCCTAACAGCTACTCTCTCATTGGTTCTCCCTCTTCCCTTTCATCCTCTGCCAACTTGGAAACCTGTGCGAACCAGGAGGTTAAAGGGGCTGTCTCTCCAAGATGGGAGATTGAAAGTAAACGGATGGACAGTCAATCCGGAGCACCAGGAGAGAGACTATCCGTTGAGTTTTAGAAACCTTTCATATTCACAGTGTGTCCGTTCTCTAGATTTCTCGTACATGTTATAACTGTAGTAATATTCCCTTCAACCTGGAGAGTTGGGACCCATGGCATTGGTGCCATGCATTATTGCTTTAAAGGGTCTGCATTTGCTCACCCAATCTCACCAATCCTCTCAGTCCCAAGTGTCCAGCCTTATGCCACATCCAGCTGTCGTTGTAGATAGGGTCTTTCCAGGTTTCATCAGAGACCATGAAGGAATTGTAAGGAATATCCCAGTTTTTTTGTTTTGTTTTTGAAATTCCTTTTTATAGTGGGTTTGAGCGGATTCTCGCTGCCATGTTTATGCCAGTCTAGAATCACTTGATTCCCTTACGGAGACATATCAATACATAGGTTTTAAGATTCTTACTAGTCAGATATATTCTTCTGTGGGAAATATGGGGTTTTGAGTCCCTTTCACTGAGGAAGGTGTAGGTCTTGTCTATTCCATAGTTGGTTTTTGGAACGGTACCTCTGCTTATATCAAACTCTGGTTTTATGCATCACCCCTCCTCTCCTTCCCCCTTAAGCAGCCATAAGAGTGTTTTCTAAATGTGAGACACTGTTCTCTTTCCTAACTCAGTTCAAGTGTAGCCATGTTTACAGGATCTTCATAAGTGATATCTTATGATAAGTTTCTTTTTCTGTGTGACTTATTTCACTTAGAATCATCGTACCTGAATCCACCCATTTTGCTGCTACTGGTCTTATGACATTGATTTCATGGATGAGGTATATTCCATCGTACGTAAGTACCACAATTTTTTGAACCATTTTTATATTTCCTGGGATATTTAAGGTGTACCCACGTTGAGGTCCTTGTAAGCAGTGCAGCCCTAAATTTTGGGGTGGCTCTGTCTTATTGATTTTCAGTTTACTCAAGGTATATTCCCTAGACTGGAAGTGCCCTTGGCTCTGTAGCTCTGTTCTTTTCCTTGTTTTAGGGAAAACAATGTACTCCTCCAGAGGGGCAGTTGGCAATTTACATCCTGCCCATCAGCATAACAAGGCTTCCTGTTCTCCAGGGTCTGTCTTGCCTTTCTGGTTTTTACACATTTTGTGGATGTCCCTTTTGACCGGTGGGAAGTGATACTTCTTTGTAGTGCAGATTTGCATTGCCCGCTTGCCTGCTTGGCCAAAAAGGGCGTATGCGTTTTCTCCTGAATATATTCAGGATAAATCGCATACACCATTTTTGGCCAAGTGCATCATTGTCCAAGTTGTGCCCCTCTTCCTGTGCCTTAAATTCGATTCCAACGTACCTCTTGAAATCTGTTTCCTGCTATTCTGCCTCGCTTTCAAGTCCGCCTCGTTGCCTACCCTCAACAGATTTTTGGACGATAGTTGTCCTTTATTACTCGGTCAGTTTGTGAATTGCTGTGCCCCTGAGCTCCATTTTTCAACTCGTTTTTTGTGAGCTGACCGCAAGCCCAAAATTTTGGTTCAGGACCTATACTGGTTCCCGGTGGGTGGCTGACACCTTGGTTAATTCTTCTTCCGGCGGGGAAATTACAGTGATATGTGCCCGTGCAAACGCATAACAGCTACTCTCTCATTGTTTCTCCCTCTTCCCTTTCATCCTCTGCCAAATTGGCAACCCGTGGAAACCAGGTGGTTAAAGGGGCTCTCTCTCCAAGTTGGGAGGTTGATAGTAAAGCATATGGAAAGTCAAACCGGGGCTCCAGGAGAGGGACTATTCGTTGAGTTTTAGAAACCTTTCATATTCACAGTGTGTCCGTTCTCTAGGTTTCCCTTACATGTTATAACTGTAGTAATATTCCCTCTAACCTGGAGAGTTGGGAACCATGGAATGGGTGCCAGGCATTTGTGCTTTAAAGGGTCTGCATTTGCTCACCAAATCTCACCAATCGTCTCAGTGTCAAGTGTCCCTCCTTATGCCACATCCAGCTGTCATTGTACATAGGGTCATTCCAGGTTTCATCAGAGACCCTGAAGGAATTTTAAAGAATTATGCAGTTTTTTCGTTTTGTTTTTGAAATTCCTTTTTATAATGGGTTTGAGCTGATTCTCGCTGCCATGTTTATGCCAGTCTAGACACACTTGATTCCCTTACGGAGACATATCAATACATAGGTTTTAAGATTCTTACTAGTCAGATATATTTCTCTGCAGGAAATATGGGGTTTTGAGACCCTTTCACTGAGGAAGGTGTAGGTCTTGTCTATTCCATAGTTGGTTTTTGGAACGGTACCTGTGCTTATATCAAACTCTGGTTTTATGCATCACCCCACCTCTCCTTCCCCCTTAAGCAGGCATAAGAGTGTTTTCTAAATGTGAGACACTGTTCTCTTTCCTAACTCAGTTCAAGTGTAGCCATGTTTACAGAAACTTCATAAGTGATATCTTTTGATAAGTTTCTTTCTCTGTGTGACTTATTTCACTTAGAATTATCGTACCTGAAACCACCCATTTTGCTGCTACTGGTCTTATGACATTGATTTCATGGCTGAGGGATATTCCATCGTACGTAAGTACCACAATTTTTTGAACCATTTTTATATTTCCTGGGATATTTAATGTGTACCCAAGTTGAGGTCCTTGTAAGCAGTGCAGCCCTAAATTTCGGGGTGGCTCTGTCTTATTGATTTT
This sequence comes from Hyperoodon ampullatus, assembly GCF_949752795.1. Taxonomy (NCBI): domain Eukaryota; kingdom Metazoa; phylum Chordata; class Mammalia; order Artiodactyla; family Ziphiidae; genus Hyperoodon; species Hyperoodon ampullatus. Next base: position 337,526 of record NW_027640462.1, on the reverse strand, counting down.
CAGTTTTCCCAAGGTATATTCCCTAGACTGGAAGTGCCCTTGCCTCTGTAGCTCTGTTCTTTACTTGTTTTAGGGAACAGAATGCACTCCTCCAGAGAGGCAGTTGGCAATTTACATCCCGCCCATCAGCATAACAAGGCTCCCTGTTCTCCAGGGCCTGTCTTGCCTTTCTTGTTCTTACACATTTTGTGGATGTCCCTTTTGACCGGTGGGAAGTGATACTTCTTTGTAGTGCAGATTTGCATTGCCCGCTTGCTTGCTTGGCCAAAAAGGGCGTATGCGTTTTCACCTGAATATATTCAGGAGAAAATGCATACGCCCTTTTTGGCCAAGTGCATCATTGTCGAAGTTGTGCCCCTCTTCCTGTGCTTTAAAGGCGATTCCAACGTACCTCTTGAAATCTGTTTCCTGCTATTCTGCCTCGCTCTCAAGTCCGCCTCGTTGCCTTCCCTCAACAGATTTTTGGACGATAGTTGTCCTTTATTACTCGGCCAGTTTGTGAATTGCTGTGCCGCTGAGCTCCATTTTTCAACTCGTTTTTGGTGAGCTGACCGCAAGTCCAAAATTTTGGTCCAGGACCTATTCTGGTTCCCGGTGGGTGGCTGAGACTTTGGTTAATTCTTCCTCCTGCTGGGAAGTTAGAGTGATATGTGCCCGTCCAAATGCCTAACAGCTACTCTCTCATTGGTTCTCCCTCTTCCCTTTCATCCTCTGCCAACTTGGAAACCTGTGCGAACCAGGAGGTTAAAGGGGCTGTCTCTCCAAGATGGGAGATTGAAAGTAAACGGATGGACAGTCAATCCGGAGCACCAGGAGAGAGACTATCCGTTGAGTTTTAGAAACCTTTCATATTCACAGTGTGTCCGTTCTCTAGATTTCTCGTACATGTTATAACTGTAGTAATATTCCCTTCAACCTGGAGAGTTGGGACCCATGGCATTGGTGCCATGCATTATTGCTTTAAAGGGTCTGCATTTGCTCACCCAATCTCACCAATCCTCTCAGTCCCAAGTGTCCAGCCTTATGCCACATCCAGCTGTCGTTGTAGATAGGGTCTTTCCAGGTTTCATCAGAGACCATGAAGGAATTGTAAGGAATATCCCAGTTTTTTTGTTTTGTTTTTGAAATTCCTTTTTATAGTGGGTTTGAGCGGATTCTCGCTGCCATGTTTATGCCAGTCTAGAATCACTTGATTCCCTTACGGAGATATATCAATACATAGGTTTTAAGATTCTTACTAGTCAGATATATTCTTCTGTGGGAAATATGGGGTTTTGAGTCCCTTTCACTGAGGAAGGTGTAGGTCTTGTCTATTCCATAGTTGGTTTTTGGAACGGTACCTCTGCTTATATCAAACTCTGGTTTTATGCATCACCCCTCCTCTCCTTCCCCCTTAAGCAGCCATAAGAGTGTTTTCTAAATGTGAGACACTGTTCTCTTTCCTAACTCAGTTCAAGTGTAGCCATGTTTACAGGATCTTCATAAGTGATATCTTATGATAAGTTTCTTTTTCTGTGTGACTTATTTCACTTAGAATCATCGTACCTGAATCCACCCATTTTGCTGCTACTGGTCTTATGACATTGATTTCATGGATGAGGTATATTCCATCGTACGTAAGTACCACAATTTTTTGAACCATTTTTATATTTCCTGGGATATTTAAGGTGTACCCAAGTTGAGGTCCTTGTAAGCAGTGCAGCCCTAAATTTTGGGGTGGCTCTGTCTTATTGATTTTCAGTTTCCTCAAGGTATATTCCCTAAACTGGAAGTGCCCTTGGCTCTGTAGCTCTGTTCTTTTCCTTGTTTTAGGGAACGCAATGTACTCCTCCAGAGGGGCAGTTGGCAATTTACATCCTGCCCATCAGCATAACAAGGCTTCCTGTTCTCCAGGGCCTGTCTTGCCTTTCTGGTTTTTACACATTTTGTGGATGTCCCTTTTGACCGGTGGGAAGTGATACTTCTTTGTAGTGCAGGTTTGCATTGCCCGCTTGCCTGCTTGGCCAAAAAGGGCGTATGCGTTTTCTCCTGAATATATTCAGGATAAATCGCATACACCATTTTTGGCCAAGTGCATCATTGTCGAAGTTGTGCCCCTCTTCCTGTGCCTTAAAGTCGATTCCAACGTACCTCTTGAAATCTGTTTCCTGCTATTCTGCCTCGCTTTCAAGTCCTCCTCGTTGCCTACCCTCAACAGATTTTTGGACGATATTTGTCCTTTATTACTCGGCCAGTTTGTGAATTGCTGTGCCCCTGAGCTCCATTTTTCAACTCGTTTTTTGTGAGCTGACCGCAAGCCCAAAATTTTGGTTCAGGACCTATACTGGTTCCCGGTGGGTGGCTGACACCTTGGTTAATTCTTCTTCCAGCAGGGAAATTACAGTGATATGTGCCCGTGCAAACGCCTAACAGCTACTCTCTCATTGTTTCTCCCTCTTCCCTTTCATCCTCTGCCAAATTGGCAACCCGTGGAAACCAGGTGGTTAAAGGGGCTCTCTCTCCAAGTTGGGAGGTTGATAGTAAAGCATATGGAAAGTCAAACCGGGGCTCCAGGAGAGGGACTATTCGTTGAGTTTTAGAAACCTTTCATATTCACAGTGTGTCCGTTCTCTAGGTTTCCCTTACATGTTATAACTGTAGTAATATTCCCTCTAACCTGGAGAGTTGGGAACCATGGAATGGGTGCCAGGCATTTGTGCTTTAAAGGGTCTGCATTTGCTCACCCAATCTCACCAATCGTCTCAGTGTCAAGTGTCCCTCCTTATGCCACATCCAGCTGTCATTGTACATAGGGTCATTCCAGGTTTCATCAGAGACCCTGAAGGAATTTTAAAGAATTATGCAGTTTTTTCGTTTTGTTTTTGAAATTCCTTTTTATAATGGGTTTGAGCTGATTCTCGCTGCCATGTTTATGCCAGTCTAGACACACTTGATTCCCTTACGGAGACATATCAATACATAGGTTTTAAGATTCTTACTAGTCAGATATATTTCTCTGCAGGAAATATGGGTTTTGAGACCCTTTCACTGAGGAAGGTGTAGGTCTTGTCTATTCCATAGTTGGTTTTTGGAACGGTACCTGTGCTTATATCAAACTCTGGTTTTATGCATCACCCCACCTCTCCTTCCCCCTTAAGCAGGCATAAGAGTGTTTTCTAAATGTGAGACACTGTTCTCTTTCCTAACTCAGTTCAAGTGTAGCCATGTTTACAGAAACTTCATAAGTGATATCTTATGATAAGTTTCTTTCTCTGTGTGACTTATTTCACTTAGAATCATCGTACCTGAAACCACCCATTTTGCTGCTACTGGTCTTATGACATTGATTTCATGGCTGAGGGATATTCCATCGTACGTAAGTACCACAATTTTTTGAACCATTTTTATATTTCCTGGGATATTTAATGTGTACCCAAGTTGAGGTCCTTGTAAGCAGTGCAGCCCTAAATTTCGGGGTGGCTCTGTCTTATTGATTTTCAGTTTTCCCAAGGTATATTCCCTAGACTGGAAGTGCCCTTGCCTCTGTAGCTCTGTTCTTTACTTGTTTTAGGGAACAGAATGCACTCCTCCAGAGAGGCAGTTGGCAATTTACATCCCGCCCATCAGCATAACAAGGCTCCCTGTTCTCCAGGGCCTGTCTTGCCTTTCTTGTTCTTACACATTTTGTGGATGTCCCTTTTGACCGGTGGGAAGTGATACTTCTTTGTAGTGCAGATTTGCATTGCCCGCTTGCTTGCTTGGCCAAAAAGGGCGTATGCGTTTTCTCCTGAATATATTCAGGAGAAAACGCATACGCCCTTTTTGGCCAAGTGCATCATTGTCGAAGTTGTGCCCCTCTTCCTGTGCTTTAAAGGCGATTCCAACGTACCTCTTGAAATCTGTTTCCTGCTATTCTGCCTCGCTTTCAAGTCCGCCTCGTTGCCTTCCCTCAACAGATTTTTGGACGATAGTTGTCCTTTATTACTCGGCCAGTTTGTGAATTGCTGTGCCCCTGAGCTCCATTTTTCAACTCGTTTTTGGTGAGCTGACCGCAAGTCCAAAATTTTGGTTCAGGACCTATACTGGTTCCCGGTGGGTGGCTGAGACTTTGGTTAATTCTTCTTCCTGCCGGGAAATTACAGGGATATGTGCCCGTCCAAATGCCTAACAGCTACTCTCTCATTGGTTCTCCCTCTTCCCTTTCATCCTCTGCCAAATTGGCAACCTGTGCGAACCAAGAGGTTAAAGGGGTTGTCTCTCCAAGTTGGGAGGTTGATAGTAAAGCAGACGGAAAGTCAAACCGGAGCACCAGGAGAGGGACTATTCGTTGAGTTTTAGAAACCTTTCGTATTCACAGTGTGTCCGTTCTCTAGGTTTCCCGCACATGTTATAGCTGTAGTAATATTCCCTTCAACCTGGAGAGTTCGGACCCATGGAATGGGTGCCATGCATTATTGCTTTAAAGGGTCTGCATTTGCTCACCCAATCTCACCAATCCTCTCAGTCCCAAGTGTCCAGCCTTATGCCACATCCAGCTGTCGTTGTAGATAGGGTCTTTCCAGGTTTCATCAGAGACCCTGAAGGAATTGTAAGGAATATCCCAGTTTTTTTGTTTTGTTTTTGAAATTCCTTTTTATAGTGGGTTTGAGCGGATTCTCGCTGCCATGTTTATGCCAGTCTAGAATCACTTGATTCCCTTACGGAGACATATCAATACATAGGTTTTAAGATTCTTACTAGTCAGATATATTCTTCTGTGGGAAATATGGGGTTTTGAGTCCCTTTCACTGAGGAAGGTGTAGGTCTTGTCTATTCCATAGTTGGTTTTTGGAACGGTACCTCTGCTTATATCAAACTCTGGTTTTATGCATCACCCCTCCTCTCCTTCCCCCTTAAGCAGCCATAAGAGTGTTTTCTAAATGTGAGACACTGTTCTCTTTCCTAACTCAGTTCAAGTGTAGCCATGTTTACAGGATCTTCATAAGTGATATCTTATGATAAGTTTCTTTTTCTGTGTGACTTATTTCACTTAGAATCATCGTACCTGAATCCACCCATTTTGCTGCTACTGGTATTATGACATTGATTTCATGGATGAGGTATATTCCATCGTACGTAAGTACCACAATTTTTTGAACCATTTTTATATTTCCTGGGATATTTAAGGTGTACCCAAGTTGAGGTCCTTGTAAGCAGTGCAGCCCTAAATTTTGGGGTGGCTCTGTCTTATTGATTTTCAGTTTACTCAAGGTATATTCCCTAAACTGGAAGTGCCCTTGGCTCTGTAGCTCTGTTCTTTTCCTTGTTTTAGGGAACGCAATGTACTCCTCCAGAGGGGCAGTTGGCAATTTACATCCTGCCCATCATCATAACAAGGCTTCCTGTTCTCCAGGGCCTGTCTTGCCTTTCAGGTTTTTACACATTTTGTGGATGTCCCTTTTGACCGGTGGGAAGTGATACATCTTTGTAGTGCAGATTTGCATTGCCCGCTTGCCTGCTTGGCCAAAAAGGGCGTATGAGTTTTCTCCTGAATATATTCAGGATAAATCGCATACGCCCTTTTTGGCCAAGTGCATCATTGTCGAAGTTGTGCCCCTCTTCCTGTGCCTTAAAGTCGATTCCAACGTACCTCTTGAAATCTGTTTCCTGCTATTCTGCCTCGCTTTCAAGTCCGCCTCGTTGCCTACCCTCAACAGATTTTTGGACGATAGTTGTCCTTTATTACTCGGTCAGTTGGTGAATTGCTGTGCCCCTGAGCTCCATTTTTCAACTCGTTTTTTGTGAGCTGACCGCAAGCCCAAAATTTTGGTTCAGGACCGATACTGGTTCCCGGTGGGTGTCTGACACCTTGGTTAATTCTTCTTCCGGCGGGGAAATTACAGTGATATGTGCCCGTGCAAACGCCTAACAGCTACTCTCTCATTGTTTCTCCCTCTTCCCTTTCATCCTCTGCCAAATTGGCAACCCGTGGAAACCAGGTGGTTAAAGGGGCTGTCTCTCCAAGTTGGGAGGTTGATAGTAAAGCATATGGAAAGTCAAACAGGGGCTCCAGGAGAGTGACTATTCGTTGAGGTTTAGAAACCTTTCATATTCACAGTGTGTCCGTTCTCTAGGTTTCCCTTACATGTTATAACTGTAGTAATATTCCCTCTAACCTGGAGAGTTGGGAACCATGGAATGGGTGCCAGGCATTTGTGCTTTAAAGGGTCTGCATTTGCTCACCCAATCTCACCAATCGTCTCAGTGTCAAGTGTCCCTCCTTATGCCACATCCAGCTGTCATTGTACATAGGGTCATTCCAGGTTTCATCAGAGACCCTGAAGGAATTTTAAAGAATTATGCAGTTTTTTCGTTTTGTTTTTGAAATTCCTTTTTATAATGGGTTTGAGCTGATTCTCGCTGCCATGTTTATGCCAGTCTAGGCACACTTGATTGCCTTACGGAGACATATCAATACATAGGTTTTAAGATTCTTACTAGTCAGATATATTTCTCTGCAGGAAATATGGGGTTTTGAGACCCTTTCACTGAGGAAGGTGTAGGTCTTGTCTATTCCATAGTTGGTTTTTGGAACGGTACCTGTGCTTATATCAAACTCTGGTTTTATGCATCACCCCACCTCTCCTTCCCCCTTAAGCAGGCATAAGAGTGTTTTCTAAATGTGAGACACTGTTCTCTTTCCTAACTCAGTTCAAGTGTAGCCATGTTTACAGGATCTTCATAAGTGATATCTTATGATAAGTTTCTTTCTCTGTGTGACTTATTTCACTTAGAATCATCGTACCTTAATCCACCCATTTTGCTGCTACTGGTCTTATGACATTGATTTCATGGCTGAGGGATATTCCATCGTACGTAAGTACCACAATTTTTTGAACCATTTTTATATTTCCTGGGATATTTAATGTGTACCCAAGTTGAGGTCCTTGTAAGCAGTGCAGCCCTAAATTTCGGGGTGGCTCTGTCTTATTGATTTTCAGTTTTCCCAAGGTATATTCCCTAGACTGGAAGTGCCCTTGCCTCTGTAGCTCTGTTCTTTACTTGTTTTAGGGAACACAATGTACTCCTCCAGAGAGGCAGTTGGCAATTTACATCCCGCCCATCAGCATAACAAGGCTCCCTGTTCTCCATGGCCTGTCTTGCCTTTCTAGTTTTTACACATTTTGTGGTTGTCCCTTTTGACCGGTGGGAAGTGATACATCTTTGTAGTGCAGATTTGCATTTTCCGTTTGATTGCTTGGTCAAAAATGCCGTATGCGTTTTCTCCTGAATATATTCAGGAGAAAACGCATACGCCCTTTTTGGACAAGTGCATCATTGTCGAAGTGTTGCCCCTCTTCCTGTGCTTTAAAGGCGATTCCAACATACCTCTTGAAATCTGTTTCCTGCTATTCTGCCTCGCTTTCAAGTCCGCCTCATTGCCTTCCCTCAACAGATTTTTGGACGATAGTTGTCCTTTATTACTCGGCCAGTTTGTGAATTGCTGTGCCCCTGAGCTCCGTTTTTCAACTCGTTTTCGGTGAGCTGATCGCAAGTCCAAAATTTTGGTTCAGGACCTATGCTGGTTCCCAGTGCGGGGCTGAGACTTTGGTTAATTCTTCTTCCTGTCGGGAAGTTAGAGTGATATGTGCCCGTCCAAATGTCTAACAGCTACTCTCTCATTGGTTCTCCCTCTTCCCTTTCATCCTCTGCCAAATTGTAAACCTGTGCGAACCAGGAGGTTAAAGGGGCTGTCTCTCCAAGTTGGGAGATTGATAGTAAAGCAGAAGGAAAGTCAAACCGGAGCACCATGGGAGGGTCTATTCGTTGAGTTTTAGAAACCTTTCATATTCACAGTGTGTCCGTTCTCTAGGTTTCCCGTACATGTTATAGCTGTAGTAATATTCCCTTCAATCTGGAGAGTTGGGACCCATGGAATGGGTGCCAGGCATTATTGCTTTAAAGGGACTGCATTTGCTCACCCAATCTCACCAATCCTCTCAGTCCCAAGTGTCCAGCCTTATGCCACCTCCAGCTGTCGTTGTAGAAAGGGTCATTCCAGGTTTCATCAGAGACCCTGAAGGAATTGTAAAGAATTTCCCAGTTTTTTTGTTTTGTTTTTGAAATTCCTTTTTATAGTGGGTTTGAGCTGATTCTCGCTGCCATGTTTATGCCAGTCTAGACACACTTGATTCCCTTACGGAGACATATCAATACATAGGTTTTAAGATTTTTACTAGTCAGATATATTCCTCTGCGGGAAATATGGGGTTTTGAGTCCCTTTCACTGAGGAAGGTGTAGGTCTTGACTATTCCATAGTTGGTTTTTGGAACGGTATCTGTGCTTATATCAAACTCTGGTTTTATGCATCACCCCACCTCTCCTTCCGCCTTAAGCAGGCATAAGAGTGTTTTCTAAATGTGAGACACTGTTCTCTTTCCTAACTCAGTTCAAGTGTAGCCATGTTTACAGGATCTTCATAAGTGATATCTTATGATAAGTTTCTTTTTCTGTGTGACTTATTTCACTTAGAATCATCGTACCTGAATCCAGCAATTTTGCTGCTACTGCTCTTATGCCATTGATTTCATAGCTGAGGGATATTCCATCGTACGTAAGTACCACAATTTTTTGAACCATATTTGTATTTCCCGTGATATTTAAGGCGTACCCAGCTTGAGGTCCTTGTAAGCAGTGCAGCCCTAAATTTTGGGGTGGCTCTGTCTTATTGATTTTCAGTTTTCCCAAGGTATATTCCCTAGACTGGAAGTGCCCTTGGCTCTGTAGCTCTGTTCTTTACTGGTTTTAGAGAACACAATGCACTCCTTCAGGGAGGCAGTTGGCAATTTACATCCCGCCCATCAGCATAACAAGGCTCCCTGTTCTCCAGGGCCTGGCTTGCCTTTCTGGTTTTTACACATTTTTTGGATGTCCCTTTTGACCGGTGGGAAGTGATACTTCTTTGTAGTGCAGATTTGCATTGCCCGCTTGCTTGCTTGGCCAAAAAGGGCGTATGCGTTTTCTCCTGAATATATTCAGGAGAAAACGCATACGCCCTTTTTGGCCAAGTGCATCATTGTCGAAGTTGTGCCCCTATTCCTGTGCTTTAAAGGCGATTCCAACGTACCTCTTGAAACCTGTTTCCGGCTATTCTGCCTCACTTTCAATCTGCCTCGTTGCCTTTCCTCAACAGATTTTTGGACGATAGTTGTCCTTTGTTACTCGGCCTGTTTGTGAATTGCTGTGCCCCTGAGCTCCATTTTTCAACTCGTTTTTTGTGAGCTGACCGCAAGTCCAAAATTTTGGTGCAGGACCTATACTGGTTCCCGGTGGGTGGCTGAGACTTTGGTTAATTCTTCTTCCTGCCGGGAAATTACAGTGACATGTGCCCGTCCAAATGCCTAACAGCTACTCTCTCATTGGTTCTCCCTCTTCCCTTTCATCCTCTGCCAAATTGGCAACCTGTGCGAACCAGGAGGTTAAACGGGCTGTCTCTCCAAGTTTGGAGGTTGATAGTAAAGCAGATGGAAAGTCAAACCCGAGCACCAGGATAGGGACTATTCGTTGAGTTTTAGAAATCATTCGTATTCACAGTGTGTCCGTTCTCTAGGTTTCCTGTACCTGTTATAGCTGTAGTAATATTCCCTTCAACCTGGAGAGTTGGGACCCATGGAATGGGTGCCAGGCATTTGTGCTTTAAAGGGTCTGCATTTGCTCACCCAATCTCACCAATCCTCTCAGTCCCAAGTTTCCAGCCTTATGCCACATCCAGCTGTCGTTGTAGATATGGTCATTCCAGCTTTCATCAGAGACCCTGAAGGAATTGTAAAGAATTTCCCAGTTTTTTTGTTTTGTTTTTGAAATTCCTTTTTATAGTGGGTTTGAGCTGATTCTCGCTGCCATGTTTATGCCAGTCTGACACACTTGATTCCCTTATGGAGACATATCAATACATAGGTTTTAAGATTCTTACTAGTCAGATATATTCCTCTGCAGGAAATATGGGGTTTTGAGTCCCTTTCCCTGAGGAAGGTGTAGGTCTTGTCTATTCCATAGTTGGTTTTTGGAACGGTACCTGTGCTTATATCAAACTCTGGTTTTATGCATCACCCCACCTCTCCTTCCCCCTTAAGCAGGCATAAGAGTGTTTTCTAAATGTGAGACACTTTTCTCTTACCTAACTCAGTTCAAGTGTAGCCATGTTTACAGGATCTTCATAAGTGATATCTTATGATAAGTTTCTTTTTCTGTGTGACTTATTTCACTTAGAATCATCGTACCTGAATCTACCCATTTTGCTGCTACTGGTCTTATGACATTGATTTCATGGCTGAGGGATATTCCATCGTACGTAAGTACCACAATTTTTTGAACCATTTTTATATTTCCTGGGATATTTATGGTGTACCCAAGTTGAGGTCCTTGTAAGCAGTGCAGCGCTAAATTTTGGAGTGGCTCTGTCTTATTGATTTTCAGTTTTCCCAAGGTATATTCCCTAGACTGGAAGTGCCCTTGGCTCTGTAGCTCTGTTGTTTACTTGTTTTATGGAACACAATGCACTCCTCCAGAGAGGCAGTTGGCAATTTACATCCCGCCCATCAGCATAACAAGGCTCCCTGTTCTCCAGGGGCTGTCTTGCCTTTCTGGTTTTTACATATTTTGTGGATGTCCCTTTTGACCGGTGGGAAGTGATACTTCTTTGTAGTGCAGATTTGCATTGCCCGCTTGCTTGCTTGGCCAAAAAGGGCCTATGCGTTTTCTCCTGAATATATTCAGGAGAAAACACATACGCCGTTTTTGGCCAAGTGCATCATTGTCGAAGTTGTGCCCCTCTTCCAGTGCTTTAAAGGCGATTCCAACGTACCTCTTGAAATCTGTTTCCTGCTATTCTGCATCGCTTTCAAGTCTGCCTCCTTGCCTTCCCTTAACAGATTTCTGGACGAGAGTTGTTCTTTATTACTCTGCCAGTTTGTGAATTGCTCTGCCCTTGAGCACCATTTTTCAACTCGTTTTTTGTGAGCTGACCGCAAGTTCAAAATTATGGTTCAGGACTTATGCTGTTTCCCGGTGGTTGGCTGAGACTTTGGTTAATTCTTCTTCCTGCCGGGAAATTACAGTGATATGTGCCCGTCCAAATGCCTAACAGCTACTCTCTCATTGGTTCTCCCTCTTCCCTTTCATCCTCTGCCAAATTGGCAACCTGTGCGAACCAGGAGATTAAAGGGTCTGTCTCTCCAAGTTGGGAGGTGGATAGTAAAGCAGATGGAAAGTCAAACCGGAGCACCAGGAGAGGGACTATTCGTTGAGTTTTAGAAACCTTTCGTATTCAAAGTGTGTCCGTTTTCTAGGTTTCCCGTACATGTTATAGCTGTAGTAATATTCCCTTCAACCTGGAGACTTCGGACCCATGGAATGGGTGCCAGGCATTTGTGCTTTAAAGGGTCTGCATTTGCTCACCCTATCTCACCAATCCTCTCAGTCCCAAGTTTCCAGCCTTATGCCACATCCAGCTGTCGTTGTAGATATGGTCATTCCAGCTTTCATCAGAGACCCTGAAGGAATTGTAAAGAATTTCCCAGTTTTTTGTTTTGTTTTTGAAATTCCTTTTTATAGTGGGTTTGAGGTGATTCTCGCCGCCATGATTATGCCAGTCTAGACACACTTGATTCCCTTATGGAGACATATCAATACATAGGTTTTAAGATTCTTACTAGTCAGATATATTCCTCTGCGGGAAATATGGTGTTTTGAGTCCCTTTCACTGAGGAAGGTGTAGGTATTGTCTATTCCATAGTTGGTTTTTGGAACGGTACCTGTGCTTATATCAAACTCTGGTTTTATGCATCACCCCACCTCTCCTTCCCCCTTAAGCAGGCATAAGAGAATTTTCTAAATTTGAGACTCTGTTCTCTTTCCTAACTCAGTTCAAGTGTAGCCATGTTTACAGGATCTTCATAAGTGATATCTTATGATAAGTTTCTTTTTCTGTGTGACTTATTTCACTTAGAATTATCGTACCTGAATCAACCCATTTTGCTGCTACTGGTCTTATGACATTGATTTCATGGCTGATGGATATTCCATCGTACGTAAATACCACAATTTTTTGAACCTTTTTTATATTTTCTGGGATATTTAAGGTGTACCCAAGTTGAGGTCCTTGTAAGCAGTACAGCCCTAAATTTTGGGGTGGCTCTGTCTTATTGATTTTCAGTTTTCCCAAGGTATATTCCCTAGACTGGAAGTGCCCTTGGCTCTGTATCTCTGTTGTTTACTTGTTTTAGGGTACACAATGCACTCCTCCGGAGAGGCGGTTGGCAATTTACATCCCGCCCATCAGCATAACAAGGCTCCCTGTTCTCCAGGGCCTGTCTTGCCTTTCTGGTTTTTACGTATTTTGTGGATGTCCCTTTTGACCGGTGGGAAGTGATACTTCTTTGTAGTGCAGATTGGCATTGCCCCCTTCCTTGCTTGGCCAAAATGGGTGTATGCGTTTTCTCTTGAACATATTCAAGAGAAAACGCATACGCCCTTTTTGGCCAAGTGCATCATTGTCGAAGTTGTGCCCCTCTTCCTGTGCTTTAAAGGCGATTCCAACGTACCTCTTGAAATCTGTTTCCTGCTATTGTGTCTCGCTTTCAACTCCACCTCGTTGCCTTCCCTCAACAGATTTTTGGACGATAGTTGTCCTTTATTACTCTGCCAGTTTGTGAATTGCTGTGCCCCTGAGCTCCATTTTTCAACTCGTTTTTTGTGAGCTGACCGCATGTCCAAAATTTTGGTTCAGGAACTATGCTGTTTCCCGGTGGGTGGCTGAGACTTTGGTTAATTCTTCTTCCTGCCGGGACATTAGACTGATATGTGCCCGTCCAAATGCCTAACAGCTACTCTCTCATTGCTTCTCCCTCTTCCCTTTCATCCTCTGCCAAATTGGCAACCTGTGCGAACCAGGAGGTTAAAGGGGCTGTCTCTCCAAGTTGGGAGGTTGATAGTAAAGCAGATGGAAAGTAAAACGGGAGCACCAGGAGAGGGACTATTCGTTGAGTTTTAGAAACCTTTCTATTCACAATGTGTCCGTTCTCTAGGTTTCCCGTACATGTTATAGCTGTAGTAATATTCCCTTCAACCTGGAGAGTTGGGACCCATGGAATGGGGGCCAGGCATTTGTGATTTAATGGGTCTGCATTTGCTCACCCAATCTCAACAATCGACTCAGTCCCAAGTGTCCCTCCTTATGCCACATCCAGCTGTCGTTGTAGATAGGGTCATTCCAGGTTTCATCATTGACCCTGAAGGAATTGTAAAGAATTTCCCAGTTTTTTTGTTTTGTTTTTGAAATTCCTTTTTATAGTGGGTTTGAGCTGATTCTCGCTGCCATGTTTATGCCAGTCTAGACACACTTGATTCCCTTACGGAGACATATCAATACATAGGTTTTAAGATTCTTACTCGTCAGATATATTCCTCTGCGGGAAATATGGGGTTTTGAGTCCCTTTCACTGAGGAAGGTGTAGGTCTTGTCTATTCCATAGTTGGTTTTTGGAACGGTACCTGTGCTTATATCAAACTCTGGTTTTATGCATCACCCCACCTCTCCTTCCGCCTTAAGCAGGCATAAGAGTGTTTTTTAAATGTGAGACACTGTTCTCTTTCCTAACTCAGTTCAAGTGTAGCCATGTTTACAGGATCTTCATAAGTGATATCTTATGATAAGTTTCTTTTTCTGTGTGACTTATTTCATTAGAATCATCGTACCTGAATCCACCCATTTTGCTGCTACTGGTCTTATGACATTGATTTCATGGCTGAGGGATATTCCATCGTACGTAAGTACCACAATTTTTTGAACCATTTTTATATTTCCTGGGATATTTGAGGTGTACCCAAGTTGAGGTCCTTGTAAGCAGTGCAGCCCTGAATTTTGGGGTGGCTCTGTCTTATTGATTTTCAGTTTTCCCAAGGTATATTCCCTAGACTGGAAGTGCCCTTGGCTCTGTAGCTCTGTTCTTTACTTGTTTTAGGGAACACAATGCAGTCTTCCAGAGAGGCAGTTGGCAATTTACATCCCGCCCATCAGCATAACAAGGCTCCCTGTACTCCAGGGCCTGTCTTGCCTGTCTGGTTTTTACACATTTTGTGGATGTCCCTTTTGACAGGTGGGAAGTGATACTTCTTTGTAGTGCAGATTTGTATTGCCCGCTTGCTTGCTTGGCCGAAAAGGGCATATGCGTTTTCTCCTGAATATATTCAGGAGAAAACGCATATGCCCTTTTTGGCCAAGTGCATCATTGTCGAAGTTGTGCCCCTCTTCCTGTGCTTTAAAGGCGATTCCAACGTACCTCTTGAAATCTGTTTCCTGCTATTCTGCCTCGCTTTCAAGTCCGCCTCGTTGCCTTCCCTCAACAGATTTTTGGACGATAGTTGTCCTTTATTACTCGGCCAGTTTGTGAATGGCTGTGCCCCAGAGCTCCATTTTTCACCTCGTTTTTGGTGAGCTCACCGCAAGTCCTAAATTTTGGTTCAGGACCTATTTTGCTTCCCGGTGTGGGGCTGAGACTTTGGTTAATTCTTCTTCCTGCCGGGAAATTACAGTGATATGTGCCCGTCCAAATGCCTAACAGCTACTCTCTCATTGGTTCTCCCTATTCCCTTTCATCCTCTGCCAAATTGGCAACCTGTGTGAACCAGGAGGTTAAAGGGTCTGTCTCTCCAAGTTGGGAGGTTGATAGTAAAGCAGATGGAAAGTCAAACCGGAGCACCAGGAGAGGGACTATTCGTTGAGTTTTAGAATCCTTTCGTATTCACAGTGTGTCCGTTCTCTAGGTTTCCCGTACATGTTATGACTGTAGTAATATTCTCTTCAACATGGAGAGTTGGGAACCATGGAATGGGTGCCAGGCATTATTGCTTTAAAGGGTCTGCATTTGCTCACCAATCTCACCAATCCTCTCAGTCCCAATTATCCAGCCTTATGCCACATCCAGCTGTCGTTGTAGATAGGGTCATTCCAGGTTTCATCAGAGACCCTGAAGGAATTGTAAAGAATTTGCCAGTTTTTTTGTTTTGTTTTTGAAATTCCTTTTTATAGTGGGTTTGAGCTGATTCTCGCTGCCATGTTTATGCCAGTCTAGACACACTTGATTCCCTTAGGGTGACATATCAATACATAGGTTTTAAGATTCTTACTAGTCAGATATATTCCTCTGCGGGAAATATGGGATTTTGAGTCCCTTTCACTGAGGAAGGTGTAGGTCTTGTCTATTCCATAGTTGGTTTTTGGAACGGTACCTGTGCTTATATCAAACTCTGGTTTTATGCATCACCCACCTCTCCTTCCCCCTTAAGCAGGCATAAGAGTGTTTTCCAAATATGAGACTCTGTTCTCTTTCCTAGCTAAGTTCAAGTGTAGCCATGTTTACAGGTTCTTCATAAGTGATATCTTATGATAAATTTCTTTTTCTCTGTGTCTTATTTCACTTAGAATCATCATAACAGAATCCACTCATTTTGTTGCTACTGGTCTTATGACATTGATTTCATGGCTGAGGGATATTCCATCGTACGTAAGTACCACAATTTTTTGAACCATTTTTATATTTCCTGGGATATTTAAGGTGTACCGAAGTTGAGGTTATTGTGAGCAGTGCAGCCGTAAATTTTGGGGTGGCTCTGTCTTATTGATTTTCAGTTTTCCCAAGGTATATTCCCTAGACTGGTAGTGCCCTTGGCTCTGTAGCTCTGTTGTTTACTTGTTTTAGGGAACACAATGCACTCCTCCATAGAGGCAGTTGGCAATTTACATCCCGCCCATCAGCATAAAAAGGCTCCCTGTTCTCCAGGGCCTGTCTTGCCTTTCTGGTTTTTACACATTTTGCGGATGTCCCTTTTGACCGGTGGGAAGTGATACTTCTTTGTAGTGCAGATTTGCATTGCCCGCTTGCTTGCTTGGCCAAAAAGGGCGTATGCGTTTTCTCCTGAATATATTCAAGAGAAAACGCATACGCCCCTTTTGGCCAAGTGCATCATTGTCGAAGTTGTTCCACTCTTCCTGTGCTTTAAAGGCGATTCCAACGTACCTCTTGAAATCTGTTTCCTGCTATTCTGCATCGCTTTCAACTCCGCCTCGTTCCCTTCCCTCAACAGATTTTTGGATGATAGTTGTCCTTTATTACTCTTCCAGTTTGTGAATTGCTGTGCCCTGAGCCCCATTTTTCAACTTATTTTTTGTGAGCTGTCCGCACGTCCAAAATTTTGGTTCAGGACCTCTACTTGTTCCCCGTGGGAGGCTGAGACTTTGGTTAATTCTTCTTCCTACCGTGAAATTAGAGTGACATATGCCCGTCTAAATGCCTAACAGCTACTCTGTCATTGGTTCTCCCCCTTTCCTTTCATCCTCTGCCAAATTGGCAACGTGTGTGTACCAGGAGGTTAAAAGGGGTGTCTCTCCAATTTGGGAGATTGATAGTAAAGCAGTGGGAAAGTCAAACCGGAACACCAGGAGAGGGACTATTCGTTGAGTTTTAGAAACCTTTTGTATTCACAGTGTGTCCATTCTCTAGGTTTCCTGTACATGTTATAGCTGTATTAATATTCCCTTCAACCCGCAGAGTTGGGACCCATGGAATGGGTGCCATGCATTATTGGTTTACAAGGTCTGCATTTGCTCACCCAATCTCACCAATCCTCTAAGTCCCAAGTGTCCAGCCTTATGCCACATCCAGCGGTCGTTGTAGATAGGGTCATTCCAGATTTCATCAGAGACCCTGAAGGAATTGTAAAGCATTTGCCTGTTTTTTTGTTTTGTTTGTGAAATTCCTTTTGATAGTGGATTTCAGCTGATTCTCGCTGCCATGTTTATGCCAGTCTAGACACTTGATTCCCTTACAGAGACATATCAATACATAGGTTTTAAGATTCTTACTAGTCAGATATATTCTTCTGCGGGAAATATGGGGTTTTGAGTCCCTTTCACTGTGGAAGGTGTAGGTCTTGTCTATTCCATAGTTGGTTTTTGGAACGGTACCTGTGCTTATATCAAACTCTGGTTTTATGCATCACCCCACCTCTCCTTCCCCCTTAAGCAGGCATAAGAGTGTTTTCCAAATGTGAGACTCTGTTCTCTTTCCTAGCTCAGTTCAAGTGTAGCCATGT
Organism: Hyperoodon ampullatus; assembly: GCF_949752795.1. Taxonomy (NCBI): domain Eukaryota; kingdom Metazoa; phylum Chordata; class Mammalia; order Artiodactyla; family Ziphiidae; genus Hyperoodon; species Hyperoodon ampullatus. The sequence continues at coordinate 320,416 of NW_027640462.1, read as the reverse complement.
TTACAGGATCTTCGTAAGTGATATCTTATGATAACTTGCTTTTTCTGTGTGACTTATTTCACTTAGAATCATCGAACCTCATTCCACTCATTTTGCTGCTACTGGTCTTATGACATTGATTTCATGGCTGAGGGATATTCCATCGTACGTAAGTACCACAATTTTTTGAACCATTTTTATATTTCCTGGGATATTTAAGGTGTACCCATGTTGAGGTTCTTGTAAGCAGTGCAGCCCTAAACGTTGGGGTGGCTCTGGCTTATTGATTTTCAGTTTTCCCAAGGTATATTCCCTAGACTGGAAGTGCCCTTGGCTCTGTAGCTCTGTTGTTTACTTGTTTTAGGGAACACAATTCACTCCACCAGAGAGGCAGTTGGCAATTTACATCCTGCCCATCAGCATAACAATGCTCCCTGTTTTCCAGGGCCTGTCTTGCCTTTCTGGTTTTTACACATTTTGTGGATGTCCCTTTTGACCGGTGGGAAGTGATACTTCTTTGTAGTGCAGATTTGCATTGCCTGCTTGCTTGCTTGGCCAAAAAGGTCGTATGCATTTTCTCCTGAAAATATTCAGCAGAAAATGCAAACGCCCTTTTTCGCCAAGTGCATCATTGTCGAAGTTGTGCCCCACTTCTTGTGCTATAAAGGCGATTCCAACATACCTCTTGAAATCTGTTTCCTGCTATTCTGCCTCGATTTCAACTCCGCCTCGATGCCTTCCCTCAACAGATTTTTGGATGATAGTTGTCCTTTATTACTCTTCCAGTTTGTGAATTGCTGTGCCCTGAGCCCCATTTTTCAACTCATTTTTTGTGAGCTGACCGCAAGTCCAAAATTTTGGTTCAGGACCTCTACTTGTTCCCCGTGGGTGGCTGAGACTTTGGTTAATTCTTCTTCCTCCCGTGAAATTAGAGTGACATGTGCCCGTCTAAATGCCTAACAGCTACTCTGTCAATGGTTCTCCCCCTTTCCTTTCATCCTCTGCCAAATTGGCAACGTGTGTGTACCAGGAGGTTAAAAGTGGTGTCTCTCCAAGTTGGGAGATTGTTAGTAAAGCAGTTGGAAAGTCAAACCGGAACACCAGGAGAGGGACTATTCGTTGAGTTTTAGAAACCATTTGTATTCACAGTGTGTCCATTCTCTAGGTTTCCTGTATATGTTATAGCTGTATTAATATTCCCTTCAACCCGCAGAGTTGGGACCCATGGAATGGGTGCCATGCATTATTGGTTTACAAGGTCTGCATTTGCTCACCCCATCTCACCAATCCTCTCAGTCCCAAGTGTCCAGCCTTATGCCACATCCAGCGGTCGTTGTAGATAGGGTCATTCCAGGTTTCATCAGAGACCCTGAAGGAATTGTAAAGAGTTTCCCTGTTTTCTTTGTTTTGTTTTTGAAATTCCTTTTGATAGTGGGTTTGAGCTGATTCTCACTGCCATGTTTATGCCAGTCTAGAAACACTTGATTCCCTTACGGAGACATATCAATACATAGGTTTTAAGATTCTTACTAGTCAGATATATTCCTCTGCCAGAAATATGGGGTTTTGAGTCCGTTTCAGTGAGGAACTTGTAGGTCTTCTGTATTCCATAGTTGGTTTTTGGAACAGTACCTGTGCTTATATCAAACTCTGGTTTTATGCATCACCCCACTTCTCCTTCCAACTCTAGCAGGCATAAGTGTGTTTTCTAAATGTGAGACTCTGTTCTCTTTCCTAACTCAGTTCAAGTGTAGCCATGTTACAGGATCTTCATAAGTGATATCTTATGATAAATTTCTTTTTCTGTGTGTCTTATTTCACTTAGAATCATCATAACAGAATCCACTCATTTTGTTTCTACTGGTCTTATGACATTGATTTCATGCCTGACGGATATTCCATCATACATAAGTACCACAATTTTTTGAGCCATTTTAATATTTCCTGGGATATTTAAGGTGTACCCAAGTTGAGGTTCTTGTAAGCAGTGCAGCCCTAAATTTTGAGGTGGCTGTGTCTTATTGATTTTCAATTTTCCCAAGGTATATTCCCTAGACTGCAAGTGCCCTTGGCTCTGTAGATCTGTTGTTTACTTGTTTTAGGGAACCCAATGCACTCCTCCAGAGAGGCAGTTGGCAATTTACATCCCGCCCATCAGCATAACAAGGCTCCCTGTTCTCCAGGGCCTGTCTTGCCTTTCTGGTTTTTACACATTTTGTGGATGTCCCTTTTGTACCGGTGGAAAGAGATACTTCTTTGTATTGCAGATTTGCATTGTCCGCTTGCTTGCTTGGCCAAAACGGGCATATGAGTTCTCTCCTAAATATATTCAGGAGAAAATGCATACGCCCTTTTTGGCCAAGTGCATCATTGTCGAAGTTGTGCCCCTTTTCCTGTGCTTTAAAGGCGATTCCAACGTACCTCTTGAAATCTGTTTCCTGCTATTCTGCCTAGCTTTCAAGTCTACCTCGCTGCCTTCCCTCAACAGATTTTTGGATGATAGTTGTCCTTTATTACTCTGCCAGTTTGTGTATTGTTGTGCCCCTGAGCCCCATTTTGCAACTCGTTTTTTGTGAGCTGAACGCAAGACCAATATTTTGGTTCAGGACGTATATGGGTTCCCGGTGGGTGGCTGAGACTTTGGTTAATTCTTCTTCCTGCCGGGAAATTAGAGTGACATGTGCCCGTCCAAATGCCAAACAGCTACTCTCTCATTGGTTCTCCCTCTTCCCTTTCATCCTGTGCCAAATTGGCAACGTGTGCCAACAAGGGGGTTAAATGTGCTGTCTCTAAGTTGGGAGATTGATAGTAAAGCAGTTGCAGTGTCAAACATGAGCACCAGGAGACGGAGTATTAGTTGAGTTTTAGAAACGTTTCTTGTTCACAGTGTGTCCATTCTCTAGGTTTCCGGTACATGTTATAATTGTAGTAATATCCCCTTCAACTTGGAGAGTTGGGACGCATGTAATGTGTGCCATGCATTATTGCTTTGAAGGGTCTGCATTTGCTCACCCAATCTCACCAATCCTCTCAGTGCCACGTGTCCAGCCTTACGTAACATCCAGCTGTCATTGTAGATAGGGTCATTCCAGGTTTCATCAGAGACCCTGAAGGAATTGGAAAGAATTTGCCTGTTTGTTTGTTTTGTTTTTGAAATTCCTTTTTATAGTGGGTTTGAGCTGATTCTCGCTGCCATGCTTATGCCAGTCTAGACACTCTTGATTCCCTTACAGAGACATATCAATGCATAGGTTTTAAGATTCTTACTTGTCAGATATATTCTTCTGCGGGAAATATGGAGTTTTGAGTCCCTTTCACTGAGGAAGGTGTAGGTCTTGTCTATTCCATAGTTGGTTTTTGGAACGGTACCTGTGCTTATATCAAACTCTGGTTTTATGCATCACCCCACCTCTCCTTCCCCCTTAAGCAGGCATAAGAGTGTTTTCTAAATGTGAGACTATGTTCTCTTTCCTAGCTCAGTTCAAGTGTAGCCATGTTTACAGGATCTTCATAAGTGATATCTTATGATAAGTTGCTTTTTCTGTGTGACTTATTTCACTTAGAATCATCGAACCTGAATCCACTCATTTTGCTGCTACTGGACTTATGACATTGATTTCATGGCTGAGGGATATTCCATCGTACGTAAGTACCACAATTTTTTGAACCATTTTTATATTTCCTGGGATATTTAAGGTGTACCCATGTTGAGGTTCTTGTAAGCAGTGCAGCCCTAAACGTTGGGGTGGCTCTGGCTTATTGATTTTCAGTTTTCCCAAGGTATATTCCCTAGACTGGAAGTGCCCTTGGCTCTGTAGCTCTGTTGTTTACTTGTTTTAGGGAACACAGTTCACTCCACCAGAGAGGCAGTTGGCAATTTACATCCTGCCCATCAGCATAACAATGCTCCCTGTTCTCCAGGGCCTGTCTTGCCTTTCTGGTTTTTACACATTTTGCGGATGTCCCTTTTGACCGGTGGGAAGTGATACTTCTTTGTAGTGCAGATTTGCAGTGCCTGCTTGCTTGCTAGGCCAAAAAGGGTGTATGCGTTTTCTCCTGAATATATTCAGGAGAAAATGCAAACACCCTTTTTGGCCAAGTGCATCATTGTCGAAGTTGTGCCCCACTTCTGGTGCTTTAAAGGCGATTCCAACATACCTCTTGAAATCTGTTTCCTGCTATTCTGCCTCGATTTCAAGTCCGCCTCGTTGCCTTCCCTCAACAGATTTTTGGATGATAGTTGTCCTTTATTACTCTTCCAGTTTGTGAATTGCTGTGTCCTGAGTCCCATTATTCAACTCATTTTTTGTGTGCTGACCGCAAGTCCAAAATTTTGGTTCAGGACCTCTACTTTTTACCCGTGGGAGGCTGAGACTTTGGTTAGTTCTTCTTCCTCCCGTGAAATTAGAGTGACATGTGCCCGTCTAAATGCCTAACAGCTACTCTGTCATTGGTTCTCCCCCTTTCCTTTCATCCTCTGCCAAATTGGCAACGTGTGTGTACCAGGAGGTTAAAAGTGGTGTCTCTCCAAGTTGGGAGATTGATAGTAAAGCAGTTGGAAAGTCAAACCGGAACACCAGGAGAGGGACTATTCGTTGAGTTTTAGAAACCTTTTGTATTCACAGTGTGTCCATTCTCTAGGTTTCCTGTATATGTTATAGCTGTATTAATATTCCCTTCAACCCGCAGAGTTGGGACCCATGGAATGGGTGCCATGCATTATTGGTTTACAAGGTCTGCAGTTGCTCACCCAATCTCACCAATCCTCTCAGTCCCAAGTGTCCAGCATTATGCCACATCCAGCTGTCGTTGTAGATAGGGTCATTCCAGGTTTCATCAGAGACCCTGAAGGAATTGTAAAGAATTTTCCTGTTTTTTTGTTTTGTTTGTGAAATTCCTTTTGATAGTGGGTTTCAGCTGATTCTCGCTGCCAAGTTTATGCCAGTCTAGACACACTTGATTCCCTTACAGAGACATATCAATACATAGGTTTTAAGATTCTTACTAGTCAGATATATTCTTCTGCGGGAAATATGGGCTTTTCAGTCCCTTTCACTGAGGAATGTGTAGGTCTTGTCTATTCCATAGTTGGTTTTCGGAACGGTAGGTGTGCTTATATGAAACTCTGGTTTTATGCATCACCCCACCTCTCCTTCCCCCTTAAGCAGGCATAAGAGTGTTTTCCAAATGTGAGACTCTGTTCTCTTTCCTAGCTAAGTTCAAGTGTAGCCATGTTTACAGGTTCTTCATAAGTGATATCTTATGATAAATTTCTTTTTCTGTGTGTCTTATTTCACTTAGAATCATCATAACAGAATCCACACATTTTGTTGCTACTGGTCTTATGACATTGATTTCATGGCTGAGGGATATTCCATCGTACGTAAGTACCACAATTTTTTGAACCATTTTTATATTTCCTGGGATATTTAAGGTGTACCGAAGTTGAGGTTATTGTGAGCAGTGCAGCCGTAAATTTTGGGGTGGCTCTGTCTTATTGATTTTCAGTTTTCCCAAGGTATATTCCCTAGACTGGTAGTGCCCTTGGCTCTGTAGCTCTGTTGTTTACTTGTTTTAGGGAACACAATGCACTCCTCCATAGAGGCAGTTGGCAATTTACATCCCGCCCATCAGCATAAAAAGGCTCCCTGTTCTCCAGGGCCTGTCTTGCCTTTCTGGTTTTTACACATTTTGCGGATGTCCCTTTTGACCGGTGGGAAGTGATACTTCTTTGTAGTGCAGATTTGCATTGCCCGCTTGCTTGCTTGGCCAAAAAGGGCGTATGCGTTTTCTCCTGAATATATTCAAGAGAAAACGCATACGCCCCTTTTGGCCAAGTGCATCATTGTCGAAGTTGTTCCACTCTTCCTGTGCTTTAAACGCAATTCCAACGTACCTCTTGAAATCTGTTTCCTGCTATTCTGCATCGCTTTCAACTCCGCCTCGTTCCCTTCCCTCAACAGATTTTTGGATGATAGTTGTCCTTTATTACTCTTCCAGTTTGTGAATTGCTGTGCCCTGAGCCCCATTTTTCAACTTATTTTTTGTGAGCTGTCCGCACGTCCAAAATTTTGGTTCAGGACCTCTACTTGTTCCCCGTGGGAGGCTGAGACTTTGGTTAATTCTTCTTCCTACCGTGAAATTAGAGTGACATATGCCCGTCTAAATGCCTAACAGCTACTCTGTCATTGGTTCTCCCCCTTTCCTTTCATCCTATGCCAAATTAGCAACGTGTGTGTACCAGGAGGTTAAAAGGGGTGTCTCTCCAATTTGGGAGATTGATAGTAAAGCAGTGGGAAAGTCAAACCGGAACACCAGGAGAGGGACTATTCGTTGAGTTTTAGAAACCTTTTGTATTCACAGTGTGTCCATTCTCTAGGTTTCCTGTACATGTTATAGCTGTATTAATATTCCCTTCAACCCGCAGAGTTGGGACCCATGGAATGGGTGCCATGCATTATTGGTTTACAAGGTCTGCATTTGCTCACCCAATCTCACCAATCCTCTAAGTCCCAAGTGTCCAGCCTTATGCCACATCCAGCGGTCGTTGTAGATAGGGTCATTCCAGATTTCATCAGAGACCCTGAAGGAATTGTAAAGCATTTGCCTGTTTTTTTGTTTTGTTTGTGAAATTCCTTTTGATAGTGGATTTCAGCTGATTCTCGCTGCCATGTTTATGCCAGTCTAGACACTTGATTCCCTTACAGAGACATATCAATACATAGGTTTTAAGATTCTTACTAGTCAGATATATTCTTCTGCGGGAAATATGGGGTTTTGAGTCCCTTTCACTGTGGAAGGTGTAGGTTTTGTCTATTCCATAGTTGGTTTTTGGAACGGTACCTGTGCTTATATCAAACTCTGGTTTTATGCATCACCCCACCTCTCCTTCCCCCTTAAGCAGGCATAAGAGTGTTTTCCAAATGTGAGACTCTGTTCTCTTTCATAGCTCAGTTCAAGTGTAGCCATGTTTACAGGATCTTCGTAAGTGATATCTTATGATAACTTGCTTTTTCTGTGTGACTTATTTCACTTAGAATCATCGAACCTCATTCCACTCATTTTGCTGCTACTGGTCTTATGACATTGATTTCATGGCTGAGGGATATTCCATCGTACGTAAGTACCACAATTTTTTGAACCATTTTTATATTTCCTGGGATATTTAAGGTGTACCCATGTTGAGGTTCTTGTAAGCAGTGCAGCCCTAAACGTTGGGGTGGCTCTGGCTTATTGATTTTCAGTTTTCCCAAGGTATATTCCCTAGACTGGAAGTGCCCTTGGCTCTGTAGCTCTGTTGTTTACTTGTTTTAGGGAACACAATTCACTCCACCAGAGAGGCAGTTGGCAATTTACATCCTGCCCATCAGCATAACAATGCTCCCTGTTCTCCAGGGCCTGTCTTGCCTTTCTGGTTTTTACACATTTTGCGGATGTCCCTTTTGACCGGTGGGAAGTGATACTTCTTTGTAGTGCAGATTTGCATTGCCTGCTTGCTTGCTTGGCCAAAAAGGTCGTATGCATTTTCTCCTGAAAATATTCAGCAGAAAATGCAAACGCCCTTTTTGGCCAAGTGCATCATTGTCGAAGTTGTGCCCCACTTCTGGTGCTATAAAGGCGATTCCAACGTACCTCTTGAAATCTGTTTCCTGCTATTCTGCCTCGATTTCAACTCCGCCTCGATGCCTTCCCTCAACAGATTTTTGGATGATAGTGGTCCTTTATTACTCTTCCAGTTTGTGAATTGCTGTGCCCTGAGCCCCATTTTTCAACTCATTTTTTGTGAGCTGACCGCAAATGCAAAATTTTGGTTCAGGACCTCTACTTGTTCCCCGTGGGTGGCTGAGACTTTGGTTAATTCTTCTTCCTCCCGTGAAATTAGAGTGACATGTGCCCGTCCAAATGCCTAACAGCTACTCTGTCATTGGTTCTCCCTCTTCCCTTTCATCCTCTGCCAAATTGGCAATGTGTGCGAACCAGGAGGTTAAAGGGGCTGTCTCTCCAAGTTTTGAGATTGATAGTAAATCAGTTGGAAAGTCACACCTGAGCACCAGGAGAGGGACTATTATTTGAGTTTTAGAAACCGTTCGTATTCACAGTGTGTCCATTCTCTAGGTTTCCCGTACATGTTATAGCTGTAGTAATATTCCCTTCAACCTGGAGAGTTGGGACCCAAGGAGTGGGTGCCATGCATTATTGCTTTAAAGGGTCTGCATTTGCTCACCCAATCTCACCAATCCTCTCAGTCCCAAGGGTCCAGCCTTATGCCACATCCAGCTGTCCTTGTAGATAGGGTCATTCCAGGTTTCATCAGAGACCCTGAAGGAATTGTAAAGAATTTCCCTGTTTTTTTGTTTTGTTTGTGAAATTCGTTTTGATAGTGGATTTCAGCTGATTCTCGCTGCCATGTTTATGCCAGTATAGACACACTTGATTCCCTTACAGAGACATATCAATACATAGGTTTTAAGATTCTTACTAGTCAGATATATTCTTCTGCGGGAAATATGGGGTTTTGAGTCCCTTTCACTGAGGAAGGTGTAGGTCTTGTCTATTCCATAGTTGGTTTTTGGAACGGTACCTGTGCTTATATCAAACTCTGGTTTTATGCATCACCCACCTCTCCTTCCCCCTTAAGCAGGCATAAGAGTGTTTTCCAAATGTGAGACTCTGTTCTCTTTCCTAGCTAAGTTCAAGTGTAGCCATGTTTACAGGATCTTCATAAGTGATATCTTATGATAAGTTGCTTTTTCTGTGTGACTTATTTCACTTAGAATCATCGAAACGGAATCCACTCATTTTGCTGCTACTGGTCTTATGACATTGATTTCATGGCTGAGGGATATTCCATCGTACGTAAGTACCACAATATTTTGAACCAATTTTATATTTCCTGAGATATTTAAGGTGTACCCAAGTTGAGGTTCTTGTAAGCAGTGCAGCCCTAAATTTTGGTGTGGCTCTGTCTTATTGATTTTCAGTTTTCTCAAGGTATATTCCCTAGACTGGAAGTGCCCTTGGCTCTGTAGCTCTGTTGTTTACTTGTTTTAGGGAACACAATGCACTCCTCCAGAGAGGGAGTTGGCAATTTACATACCGCCCATCAGCATAACAATGTTCCCTGTTCTCCAGGGCCTGTCTTGCCTTTCTGGTTTTTACACATTTTGTGGATGTCCCTTTTGACCGGTGGGAAGTGATACTTCTTTGTAGTGCAGATTTGCATTGTCCACTTGCTTGCTTGGCCAAAAAGGGCATATGCATTATCTCCTAAATATAATCAGGAGAAAACGCATATGCACTATTTGGCCAAGTGCATCATTGTCGAAGTTGTGCCCCTCTTCCTGTGCTTTAAAGGCGATTCCAACATACCTCTTGAAATCTCTTTCCTGCAATTCTGCCTCGCTTTCAAGCTGCCTCAATGCCTTCCGTCAACAGATTTTTGGATGATAGTTGTCCTTTATTACTGTGCCAGTTTGTGAATTGCTGTGCCCCTGATCTCCATTTTTCAACTCGTTTTTTGTGAGATGAACGCAAGACCAATATTTTGGTTCAGTACCTATACTGGTTCCCAGTGGGTGACTGAGACTTTGGTTAATTCTTCTTCCTGCCAGGAAATTAGAGTGACATGTGCCCGTCCAAATGCCAAACAGCTACTCTCTCATTGGTTCTCCCTCTTCCCTTTCATCATCTGCCTAATTGGCAACTTGTGCGAACCAGGAGGTTAAATGTGCTGTCACTCTACGTTGGGAGATTGATAGTAAAGCAGTTTGAAAGTCAAACGTGAGCACTAGGAGAGGGACTATTAGTTGTGTTTTAGAAACCTTTCGTATTCACACTGTGTCCATTCTCTAGGTTTCCTTTACATGTTATAGCTCTAGTAATATTCCCTTCAACCTGGAAAGTTGGGACCCATGGAATGGGTGCCATGCGTTATTGCTTTAAAGGGTCTGCATTTGCTCACCCAATGTCACCAATTCTCTCATTCCCAAGTGTCCAGCCTTATGCCATATCCAGCTGTCATTGTAGTTTGGGTCATTCCAGGGTTCATCAGAGACTGAAGGAATGGTAAAGAATTTCCATGTTTTTTTTGTTTTGTTTTTTAAATTCCTTTTTATAGTGAGTTTAGGCTGATTCTCGCTCCCATGTTTATGCCAGTCTAGAAACACTTGATTCCCTTATGGTGTCATATCAATACATAGGTTATAAGATTCTTACTAGTCACATATATTCCTCTGCGGGAAATATTGGGTTTTGAGTCCCTTTCACTGAGGAAGGTGTATGTCTTCTGTATTCCATAGTTGGTTTTTGGAACAGTACCTGTGCTTATATCAAACTCTGGTTTTATGCATCACCCCACCTCTCATTCCCCCTTAAGAAGGAATAAGAGTGTTTTCTAAATGTGAGACTCTGTTCTCTTTCCTATCTAAGTTCTGGTGTAGCCATGTTGACATGATCATCATAAGTGATATCTTATGATAAGTTTCTGTTTCTGTGTGACTTTGTTCACTTAGAATCATCGTACCTGAATCCACTCATTTTGCTTCTACTGGTCTTATGACATTGATTTCATGGCTGAGGGATATTCCATCGTACGTATGTACCACAAATTTTTGAACCATTTTTATATTTCCTGGGATATTTAAGGTGTACCCAAGTTGAAGTTCTTGTAGGCAGTGCCGCCCTAAATTTTGGGGTGGCTCTGTATTATTGTTTTTCAGTTTTCCCAAGGTTTATTCCCTAGACTGGAAGTGCCCTTGGCTCTGTAGCTCTGTTCTTTACTTGTTTTAGGGAACACAATACACTCCTCCAGGGAGGCAGTTGGCAATTTACATCCCGCCCATCAGCATAAAAAGGCTCCCTGTTCTCCAGGGCCTCTCTTGCCTTTCTGGTTTTTACATATTTTGTGGATGTCCCTTTTGACCGGTGGGAAGTGATACTTCTTTGTAGTGCCAATTTGCATTGCCTTCTTGCTTGCTTGGCCAAAAAAGGCGTATGCGTTTTCTCCTGAATATCTTCAGGAGAAAACGAATACGCCCTTTTTGGCCAAGTGCATCATTGTCGAAGTTGTGCCCCTCTTCGTGTGCTTTAAAGGCGATTCCAATGTACCTCTTGAAATCTGTTTCCTGCTATTCTGCCTCGATTTCAAGTCCACCTCGTTGCCTTCCCTCAACAGATTTTTAGACGATAGTTTTCCTTTATTATTCTGTCAGTTTGTGAATTGCTGTGCCCCTGAGCTCCATTTTTCAACTCGTTTTTTGTGAACTGACCGCAAGTCCAAAATTTTGGTTCAGGACCTATACTGGTTCCCGGTGGGTGGCTGAGAATTTGGTTAATTCTTCTTCCTGCCGGGAAATTAGATTGACATGTGACCGTCCAAATGCCTAACAGCTACTCTCTCATTGGTTCTCCCTCATGCCTTTCATCCTCTGCCAATTTGGCAACGTGTGTGAACCAGGATGTTAAAGGGGCTGTCTCTCCAAGTTGGGAGATTGATAGTAAAGCAGTTGGAAAGTCAAACCGGAGCACCAGGAGAGGGACTATTCGTTGAGTTGTAGAAACCTTTCGTATTCACAGTGTGTCCATTCTCTAGATTTCCTGTATATGTTATTGCTGTAGTAATATTCTCTTCAACCTGCAGAGTGGGACCCATGGAATGGTTGCCATGCATTATTGCTTTAAAGGGTCTGCATTTGCTCACCCAATCTCACCAATCCTCTCAGTCCCAAGTGTCCAGCCTTATGCCACATCCAGCTGTAACTGTAGATACAGTCATTCAAGGTTTCATCAGCGACCCTGAAGGAATTGTAAAGAATTTCCCAGTTTTTTTGTTTTGGTTTTGAAATTCCTTTTTATAGTGGGTTTGAGCTGATTCTCGCTGCCATGTTTATGCCAGTCTAGACACACTTGATTTACTTACGGAGACATATCAATACATAGGTTTTAAGATTCTTACTAGTCAGATGTATTCCTCTGCGGGAAATATGGGGTTTTGAGTCCCTTTCACTGAGGAAGGTGTAGGTTTTGTCTATTCCATAGTTGGTTTTTGGGACGGTACCTGTGCTTATATCAAACTCTGGTTTTATGCATCCCCCCCACCTCTCCTTCACCCTTAAGCAGGCATAAGTGTGTTTTCTAAATGTGAGACTCTGTTCTCTTTCCTAACTCAGTTCATGTGTAGCCATGTTTACAGGATCTTCATAAGTGATATCTTATGATAAGTTTCTTTTTCTGTGTGACTTATTTCACTTAGAATCATCGAACCTGAATCCACTCATCATTTTGCTTCTACTGGCCTTATGACATTGATTTCATGGCTGAGGGATATTCCATCATACGTAAGTACCACAATTTCTTTACCATTTTTGTCTTTCCTTGGATATTTAAGGTGTCCCTGATTCGAGGTTCTTGTAAGCAGTGCTGCCCTAAATTTTGGGGTGGCTGTGTCTTATTGATATTCAGTTTTCCCAAGGTATTTTCCCATGACTGGAAGTGACTTAGGTTGTGAAGCTCTGTTGTTTACTTCTTTTAGAGAACACAATGCACTCCTCCAGGGTGGCTGTTGGCAATTTACATCCCACCCATGAGCATAACAAGGCTTACTGTTCTCCAGAGCCTGTCTTGCCTTTCTGGTTTTTACACATTTTGCAGATGACCCTTTTGACCGGTGGGAAGTGATACTTATTTGTAGTGCAGATTTGCATTGTGCAGTTGCTTGGTTGGTCAAAATCGGCGTATGCGTTTTCTCCTGAATATATTCAGGAGAAAACGCATACGCCCTTTATGGACAATTCCATAATTGTCGAAGTTGTGATGCTTTTCCTGTGTTTAAAGGCAATTCCAATATACTTCTTGAAATCTGTTTCGTGCAATTCTGCATCATTTTAAAGTCTGCCTCGTGGCTTTCCCTCAACAGATTTTTGGAAGAGAGTAGTCCTTTATAACTCTGCAAGTTAGTGAAATGCTGTGCCGCTGTGCTCCAGTTCTCAACTCGCGTTTTTGTGAGCTGACCGCAAATCCATAGTTTTGCTTCAGGACCTGTACAGGTTCCGGGTGGGGGGCAGGCTGAGAGTTTGGTTAATTCTTCTTCGTGACGGGAAATTAGAGTGACATGTGGCCGTCCAAATGCCTACAGCTACTCTCTCATTGGTTCTCCCTTTTCCCTTATATCCTCTGAACAATGTGCCAACTGTGTGAAACAGGTTATAGGGGTTGACTCTCCAAGTTGGGAGATTGATATTAAAGCAGTTGGAATGTCAAGTTGGAGCACAAGGAGAGAAAAAGAATTAGTAGAGTTTTAGAAACCTTTCTCCATCAGAGGGTGTCCATTCTCTAGGTTTCCCATACATGTTATAACTGTAGTGATATTCCCATCTACCTGGAGAGTTGGGAACCATGGAATGATGGGCAGGAATTATTGCTTTAGAGGGTCTGCCTTTTCTCACCCAATCTCACCAATCGTCTCAGTCCCAAGTGACCAGCCTTATGCCACATCCAGCTGTCGTTGTAGACAGGGTCATTCCAAGTTTCATCAGAACCCCTGAAGGTATTGTGTAAGAATTAAACTGTTTTTTGTTTTGTTTTGAAATTCATTTTTATAGTGGGTTTGAGCTGCTTCTCACTGCCGTGTTTATGTCGTCCTAGGCACACTTGGTTCCTTTACGGAGACATATCAATACATAGGTTTTAAGATTCTTACTAGTCAGATATATTTCTCTGCCGGGAATTAGGGTGTTGAGTCCCGTTCACTGAGGAAGGAGTAGGGCTTGTCTCTTCTGTATTTGGATTATGGAATGTTACCTGTGCTAATATCAAACTCTGGTTTTGTGTGTCTCCCCACCTCTCCTTTCCCCTTAAGCAAGCATAAGTGTGTTTTCTATATCTGAGACACTGTTCTCTTTCCTAATTCAGTTCATATGTAGCCATGTTTACATTCCCTTCATAAGTGATATCTTATGTCAGAATGCACTATGGCCCTTGTCATAATAATGCTCCATGACACCTGTCATCACAATGCTCTATGCCCTGCTCATCACAATGCTCCATGTCCCTTGTCATCACAATTCTCCACGTCCTTGTCATCACAATGCTACATGACACTTCTCATCACAATGTTACATGCTCTTGTCATCACAATTCTCCATGCACTTGTCATTGCAATGTTCCATGCCCCCTGTCATAGCAAGCTCCAAGTGTTTGTCATCACAATGCTTCATGACCTTGTCATCAAAATTCTCAATGGCCCTTGTCATCACAATGCTCCGTGCCCTTGTCATCACAATGCTCCATGACCCCTGTCATCACAATGCTCCCTGACACCTGTCATCACAATGCTTCATGCCCCTTGTCATTACAGTGCTTCATGATGCTCGTCATCACAATTACGCAAGGTCTTCTCATCACAATGCTCCACGGTTTTGCCATCACAATTCTCCATGCCCTGGTCATCTCAAAGCTCAATGTCCCTCGTCCTCACAATTCTCCACTTCCTTGTCATCACAATGCTCCATGGCACTTCTCATCACAATGTTATATGCTCTTGTCATCACAATACTCCATGCACTTGTCATCGCAATGCTCCATGACCCCTGTCATAGGAAGCTCCATGCGCTTGTCATCACAATGTTTCACGACCTGGACATTAAAATTATCAGTGGACCTTGTCATCTCAATGCTCCATGCCCTTGTCATCAAAATGCTCCTTTACGTTTGTCACAACAATCCTCCATGACACTTGGCATCACAATGCTCCGTGTTATTGTCATCACAATGGAACATGACATATGTTATCACAATGCTCCCTGACACCTGTCTTCACAATACTCCATGACCTTGTCATCACAATGCTTCATGCCCTTGTCATCACAATGTGCCATGCCCACTGTCATCACAATAATCCATGAAACTTGTCAGACAAATGCTCCATGACCCTTTTCATCAAAATGCTCCATGAACACTGTCATCACAATGCACCATGCCCATCATCATAATGCTTCATGCTATTGTCATCACAATGAAATCAAAATGCTCCATGACCTCTGTCATCACAATGCTCCAAACCCTTGTGATCACAATGTTCCATAACACTTGTCATCACAATGCCCCATGACGCTGGTCATCACAATTATCCATGGACTTCTCATCACAATGCCCCATGACATTTGTCATCACAATGCTCAATACACATGTCATCACAATGCTCCCTTACTCTTGCCATCGGTATGCTCCTTGAACCCTTTCATGACAAGGCTCCATGCCTTTTTCATCACAATGATCCATGCACTTTTCATCACAATGCTCCATGCCCTTGTCATCACAATGGTCCTAGACCCCTGTAATCACAATGCTCCATGCCCCTTTTCATCAGAATGCTCCATGAGACTTGGCATCACAAGGCTCCATGGACTTCTCATCACAATGCTCCAGGACGTTGTCATCAAAATGCTCCATTCCCTTATCATCACAATGCTCCATGACGCCTGTCATCACAATACTCCATGAACGTTTTCAGCCCAATGCTCCATGACCTTCTCATTACAATGCTCCTTGACCAATATCATCACAATGCTCCATGACCACTGTCATCACAACGCTCCATGACACCTGACAACTCAATGATCCGGTACTCTTGTCATCACAATGCTCCATTCCCTAGTCATCACAATGCTCCATGA
Source organism: Hyperoodon ampullatus (assembly GCF_949752795.1). Classification (NCBI taxonomy): domain Eukaryota; kingdom Metazoa; phylum Chordata; class Mammalia; order Artiodactyla; family Ziphiidae; genus Hyperoodon; species Hyperoodon ampullatus. The sequence goes on along the minus strand of NW_027640462.1, from coordinate 304,766 downwards.
TCCCTGTCATCACAAAACTCCATGAACATTTTCAGCCCAATGCTCCATGACACTTGGCATCACAATGATGCATGCCCTTGTCATCCCAATGCTCCTTGACCCCTGTAAACACAATGCTCCTTGACGCTTGCCATCACAGTGCTCCTGGACACCTGTCATCTCAATGCTCCATGCCTTTGTCAGCAAAATGCTACATGACCCTGTCATTACGATGCTCTATGCGCTTGTCATCACAATACTCCATGAACCTTGGGATCACATTGCTTCCTGCCCTTGTCATCACAATGCTCCATGTTCCTTGAAATCAAAATGATCCAAGACCTCTGTCCTCACAATGCTCCAAACCCTTGTGATCACAATGTTCCATAACACTTGTCATCACAACGCTCCATGATGCCTTTCATCACAATACTCCATGCCCTTTTCATCACAATGCTCCATGACCTTTGTCATCATAATTTTCAATACACTTGTCATCACAATGCTCCCTGACACTTGTCGTCAGAATGCTCCTTGAAACCTGTCACGAAAAGGCTCCATGCCTTTTTCATCACAATGCCCCATGCCGTTTTCATCACAATGCTCCATGCCAATGTCATCAAATTACTCCACAAGCTTGTCATCAGAATGCTCCCTGACCCTGTCATCACAATGCTCCAAGCCATTGTCATCACAATGCTCCATTACCTTTGTCATCAGAATCCTCCATGACACTTGGCAACACAATGCTCCATGCCATTGTCATCACAATGGGCCATTACATATGTCATCACAATGCTCCCTGACACCTGTCTTCACAATACTGCATGACCTGGTCATCACAGTGCTCCATGCCCTTGTCATCACAATGCGCCATTCCAACTGTCATCGCAATAATCCATGAAACTTATGAGACCAATGCTCCATGCCCTTGTCATCACAATGTTCCATGCCCTTCTTATCACAATGCTCCACGACCCCTGTCATCACAATTCTCCGTGACTCCAGTCATCACAATGCTTCATGACCTTTGTCATCACAATGGTCCATGCCCTCCTCATCTACAGTCTCTGTGACTTTTTAACCACAATGCTCCATGAACTTTTCATCACAATGCTCTTTGACCCTTGTCATCACAATGCTCTATGCCTTTCTCAGCACAATGCTCCATGACCCTTGTCATCACAATGCTCCATGCGCTTGTCAGCACAATGCTCCATGACCCATGTCATCACAATGCGCCATGCGCTTGTCATCACAGTGCTCCACAATCTTGTCATCACAATGCTCCATAAACCTTGTCATCACAATGCTCCATGCACTTCTCATCAAAATGCTCTCTCACCACTGATATCACAATGTTACATCACTATTCATCACAATACTCCCTCACCCCTATCATCACAATGTTCCATGACTCCTGTCATCACAATTCTACATGCGCTTATCATCACAATGTTCGATGACCCCTGACATCACAATGTTCCATAACCCCTGTCATCAAAATGCTCCATGAACCATTTCATCAAAATGCTCAATGACCCCTGACATCACAATGTTCCATAACCCCTGTCATCAAAATGTTGCATGACCCTTTTCATCAAATTGTTCCATGACCCTGTCACCACAATGCTCCCTGCCCTTCTCATCACAATGCACCACGCACTTGTCATCAAAATGCTCCATGACCTTTGTCATCACAAAGATCCATGACCCTTTGCATCACAATGCTCCATGTCATGGTCATCACAATGCTCCATGAACGCTCTCATCACATTGCTCCATGCCATTGTCATCACAATGCTACCTGACACATGTCATCAGAATGCTCCATGGCCTTCTCATCACAATGCTCCATGCCCTTGCCATCACAATGCTCCATTACACCTGTGATAACAATGCTCCATTACCCCTGCCATCACGATGTTCCATGGCCTTGTCATTACAAGGCTCCATGACCCTTCTCATCACAATGCTCCAAGACCCCTGTAATCACAATGCTCCATGCCCCTTTTCATCTCAATGATCCATGACCTCTGTCATCACAATGCTCCAAACCCTTGTGATCACAATGTTCCATAATACTTGTCATCACAACGCCCCATGATGCTGGTCATCACAATTATCCATGGACTTCTCATCACAATGCTCCATGACCCTTGTCATCACAATTCTCAATACACTTGTCATCACAATGCTCCCTGACACCTGTCGTCAGTATGCTCATTGAACCCTGTCATGACAAGTCTCCATGCCTTTTTCATCACAGTGATCCATGCCCTTTTCATCACAATGCTCCATGCCATTGTCATCACAATACTCCACAAGCTTGTCATCAGAATGCTCCGTGACACTTGTCATCACAATGATCCATGACCCCTGTCGTCACAATGCTCCATGACACCTGTCATCACAATGCTCCATGCCCCTTGTCATTACAGTGTTCCATGATGCTCGTCATCACAATTATCCATGGTTTTCTCATCACAGTGCTCCACGGTCTTGCCATAACAATGCTCCATGCCCTGGTTATGACAATGCACCATGTCCCTTGTCATCACAATTCTCCACGTCCTTGTCATCACAGTGCTCCATGACAGTTCTCATCACTATGTTACATGCTCTTGTCATCACAATTCTCCATGCACTTGTCATCGCAATGCCCCATGACCCCTGTCATAGCAAGCTCCATGCCTTTGTTATCACAATGCTTCACGACCTTTTCATCAAAATTCTCACTGCCCGTTGTCATCACAATGCTCCATGCCCTTGTCATCACAATGATCCAAGCCCTTGTCATCACAATGCTCCATTACCTTTGTCATCACAATCCTCCATAACACTTGGCATCACAATGCTCCATGCCATTCTCATCACAATGGACCATGAAATATGTCATCACAATGCTCCCTGACACCTGTCTTCACAATACTCCATGACCTTGTCTTCACAATGCTCCATGACCTTGTCATCACAATGTGCCATGCCCACTGTCAACACAATTATCCATGAAACTTGTCAGACCAATGCCCTATGCCCCTGTCATCACAAAGCTCCATGCCCTTGTCATCACAATGCTCCATGACCCCAGTCATCACAATTCTCCGTGACTCCAGTCTTCACAAGGCTTCATGACCTGTGTCATCACAATGGTCCATGCCCTCATCATCACAAGGCTCTGTGAACTTTGTCACCACAATGCTCCATGAACTTTTCATCACAATGCTCCGTGACACTTGTCATCACAATGCTCCGTGCCTTTGTCAACTCAATGCTCCATGACCCTTGTCATCACAATGCTCCACAACCTTGTCATCACAATGCTCCATAAAGATTGTCATCACAATGCTCCATGCACTTCTTATAAAAATGCTCTCTCACCACTGATATCAACATGTTCCCTCACTAGTCATCACAATACACCCACTCCCCTGTCATCACAATGGTCCTTAAACCCTGTCATGGAAATGTTCCATGACCCTTGACATCTCAATGTTCCATAACCCCTGTCATCAAAATGTTCCATGACACTTTTCATCAAATTGCTCCATGACCCTGTTATCACAATGCTCCCTGCCCTACACAACAGAATGCACCACACCTCTTGTCATCAAAATGCTCCATGACCTTTGTCATCACAAAGCTCCATGACCCTTGGCATCACAATGCTGCATGCCATTGTCATCACAATGCTCCATGAAACCTCTCATCACATTGTTCCATGCCCTTGTCATCACAGGCTACATGATGCTTTTCATCACAATGCTCGATGCCATTCTTATCACAATGCTCCATGCGCTTGTCATTACAATCCTCCATGACCCATGTATCACAGTGTTCCATGCCCTGGTCATCACAATGCTCCATGACCCCTGTCATAAAAATGCTCCATGACCACTGCCATCACAATGTTCCACGGCCTTGTCATCACAAGGCTCCATGACCCTTGTCATCACAGTGCTCCAAGACCCCTGTAATCACAATGCTCCATGCCCTTGTCATCACAAAGCTCCATGACGCATGTCATCAGAATTCTCCATGGCCTTCTCATTCACGATGCTCTATGCCCTTGTCATCACAATGCTCCAAGACTCCTGTAATCACAATGCTCCATGCCCCTTTTCATCTCAATGCTCCATGAACCCTGTCATCACAATGCAGCATGCCCATCATCATAATGCTTCAGGCTATTGTCATCACAATGAAATCAAAATGCCCCATGACCTCTGTCATCACAATGCTCCAAATCCTTGTGATCAAAATGTTCCATAACACTTATCATCACAACGCCCCATGACGCTCGTCATCACAATTATCCATCGTCTTCTCATCACAATGCTCCATGACCTTTGTCATCACAATGCTCAATACCCTTGTCATCACAATGCTCCCTGACACTTGTCGTCAGTATGCTCCTTGAACCCTGTCATGACCAGGCTCCATGCCTTTTTCATCACAATGATCCATGCCCTTTTCATCACAGTGCTCCAAGACCCCTGAAAACACAATGCTCCATGCCCTTGTCCTCACAAAGCTCCATGATGCATGTCATCAGAACGCTCCATGGCCTTCTCATCCCAATGCTCCATGCCCTTGTCACCACAATGCTCCAAGACCTCTGTAATCACAATGCTGCATGCCCCTTTTCCTCAGAATGCCCCATGAGACATGTCATCACAAGGCTCCATGGTCTTCTCATCACAATGCTCCAGTACCTTGTCATCACAATGCTCCATGACGCCTCTCATCACAACACTCCATGAACATTTTCAGCCCAATGGTCCATGACCTTCTCATCACAATGCTCCCTGACCCCTGTCATCACAATGCTCCATGACCACTGTCATCACAACGCTCCATGAACCCTGACGACACAATGATCCGGGACTCTTGTCATCAAAATGCTCCATGAACCTTGTCATCACAATGATCCATGCTCTTGTCATCCCAAAGCTCCATGACCCCTGTAATCACAATGCTCCATGACGCTTGTCATCAAAGTGCTCCATGAACCTTGTCATCACAATGCTCCTTGCCTTTGTCAGCAAAATGCTACATAATCTTGTCATCACAATCCTCCATGACCCTTGAGATCACATTGCTTCATGGCCTTGTCATCTCGCTCTTGCCTTTCTGGTTTTTACAGATATACAGATGTCCCTTTCGACCGGTGGGAAGTGACAATTCTTTGTAGTGTGGATTTGCATTGCATGCTTGCTTCATTGGCCAGAAAGGACGTATGCGTTTTCTCCTGAATATATTCAGGGGAAAAGGCATACGCCCTTTTTGGCCAAGTGCATCACCGTCCAAGTTGGGATGCTTTTTCTGTGCTTCAAAGGCGATTCCAATTTACCTCTTGAAATATGTTTTGTGCAATTCTGCCTCATTTTCAAGTCCGCTTCATTGCCTTCCCTCAACAGATTTCTGGAAGAGAGTAGTCCTTTATAACTCTGCAGGTTTTTGAATTGCTGGGCCCCTGAGCTCCAATTTTCAAATCCCATTTTTGTGAGCTGGCCGCAAATCCACAATTTTGCTTCAGGACCTATACTGGTTCCAGGGGTGGCTTTATTGGTTCGCTGTGGGTGGCTGAGGCTTTGGTTAATTCTTCTTCCTGACGGGAAATTAGAGTGACATGTGCCCGTCCAAATGCCTACATCTACTCTCTGATTGGTTCTCCCTCTTCCCTTTCATCATCTGCACAAATAGCAAACTGTGCGAACCAGGAGGTTATAGGGGCTGACTCTCCTAAGTTGGGAGATTGATAGTAAAGCAGTTGGAATGCCAAAGTGGAGCACAAGGAGAGGAAAAATTAGGAGAGTTTTAGAAACCTTTCGCCATCACAGGGTGTCCATTCTCTAGGTTTCCCATACATGTTATAACTGTAGTGATATTCCCTTCTACCTGGAGATTTGGGACCCATGGAATGGTGGCATGCATTACTACTTTAAAGGTTCTGCATTTTCTCTCCCAATCTCACCAGTCCTCTCAGTCCCAAGTGTCCAGCCTTATGTCTCATCCAGCTGTCTTTGCAGATAGGGTCATTCCAGGTTTCATTAGAACCCCTGAAGGAATTGTGTAAGAATTTTGCTGTTTTTTGGTTTTGTTTTTGAAATTCATTTTTATTATGGGGTTGAGCTGGTTTTCACTGACCTGTTTATGCCAGTCTAGACACAATTGATTTCCTTACGGAGACATATGAATACATAGGTTTAAGATTCTTACTAGTCAGATATATTCCTCGGCGGGGAATAGGGGTGTTGAGTCCCATTCACTGAGGAAGGTGTAGGTCTTGTCTATTCTGTATTTGGTTTATGGAATGGTACCTGTGCTAATATCATACTCTGGTTTTATGCATCACCCCACCTCTCCATTCCCCTGAAGCAGGCATAAGAGTTTTTTTCTAAATGTGAGACTCTGTTCTCTTTCCTAATTCAGTTCATGTGTTGTGATATTGACATTCCCTCTATAAGTGATATCTTATGATAAGATTCTTTTTCTGTGTGACTAATTTCCCTTAGAATCATCATACCTAAATCCACTCATTATGCTGCTACTGGCCTTATATACACTGATTTCACGTCTGAGTGATATTCCGTTGTACAAAATTACCACAAGTTCTTTATGCATTTCTCTTTTTCCTGGGATATTTTAGGTTTACCAAAGTTGAGGTTCTTGTATGCAGAGCAGCCCTAAACTTTGGGGTGCCTGTGTCTTATTGATATTTAGTCTTCCCAAGTCATATGCCCGTGAGTTGAAGTCCCCTTTCCTTGGGGGCTTTGTATTTTAGAAGTTTTAGGAAACAGCATACACTTCTTCAGAGTGGCTCTTGGATATTTATACCCCACCCATCAGCGTGACTAGGCTCCCTGTTTTCCATGGCCTCTCCTGCATTTCTGGTTTGTACACATTTTTTGGATTGCCTTTCTGAGCAGTGGAAATTGAGACTCCTTTGTTGTGCAGATTTGCATTTACCTCTTGCTTGGTTGGCTAAAAACTCTGCATGTGTTTTTTTCCTGAAGATATTCACGAAAAAAACGCATACACCCTTTTGCCCAACTGCATCATTTTAGAAATTCTGCTGCTTTTCATATGCTTTAAATGTGAGTACAATCTACCTTTTGAAATCTGTTTCCTGCAATTCTGCCTCTCATTCAGATCCTCTTCGTTGCCTTACCTGAATATATTTTTGGACGTTGGTTATCATTTATATCTTTGCAGGTCTTTGAATTGTCTGCTCCTGAGCTCCATTTTGCAACTCGCTTTTTTTGTGAGCTGGCCGCCAAACCATTGGATTGCTTCCGGCCCTATTCTGGTTCTGGGGAGGCAGGCTGAGCCTTTGGTTAATTCTTCTTCCTAATGGGAAATTAGAGTGACATGTGCCTGTCAAAACTCCTACAGCTAATCTCTCATTGGTTCCCCCTCTTCCCATTTACCCTCTGCACAAATTGCAAACTGTGGGAAACAGGAGGTTAAAGGTGCTGATTCTCCAAGTGGGGAGGTTGTTAGTAATGTGGCTGGAATGGCGAACCCCAGCACCAGGAGATCAAAAATGAGGTGCATTTTAGACACCTTTCCTGAGCACACGGTGTACATTCATCTCGGTTTCGCAGGCATGTTTTCGCTGTCAGAAGACTCCCTTGAACCTGCAGATTTGGGACCCATGGAATGGGTACCAGGCAGTATTACTTTAAAAGGTCTGCATTTCCTCACCCAGCCTCTCTAACATCTCTTAGCGTGCATAGCTTCCAGCCTTATATAATCATCCTGCTGTGGGTCTACATGTGTTCAATCCATGTTACATCGTAGCCCTTCAACAAAAGTTGTAAGAATTTTTGTCTGTCTCACTGTTTTTATAAATAGTTTTAAATTTATTTTTATATTGGTTACAGCTGATTTTCAAAGCTCTGTTTTTTGCTGCTGTACATCCACTTGATTCATGTACTGTGAGACAACAATAACTTCTTTTTCAGATGCTTACCAGTCATATGTATTATTTTCCAGTGACTTGAGTGGGCTGAGTGCAGTTCTTTGAGGTACCGTGTAGGCCTTGTCAGTTATTCAATTTGGTACTTGGAATGGTATCTTTGCTAATTTCAACCTCCTGGATAATACCTCACCATTCCCCACCTTTCCCATTTAGCAGCCTTATGTCTATTTTCTACATATTTGACTATGTTTCTGTTTTGTAATTTATTTCATGTGTAGCCATTTTTGATTCCACCTTTAAGTGACATCTTATGATATGTGTCTTTTTCTTTCTGACATATGTCACTTAGAATGATCGTATGTAGCTCCTCCAGAGTTGTTACAACTGGCCTTATTTCATTGATTTCTGGATGAGTAATATTCCACTCTACATAAGTACCCCATCTCTTTTATCCATTTTATCCTTCCAGGGACATTTAGGTTATATCCAAGTTGAGGCCCTTTTTAACAGAGAGGTGGTAAACGTTCGGGTGCCTGTTTTCTGTCGATTTTTGTTTTTCCCAAGGTACACGCCCATGAGTGCAAGTGCCCTATGCTCTGTAGCTCATTTTTTAGATGTTTTAGCAAACACAATACACTTCTCCAGAGTGGCCGTTGGCAAATTACATTTCCACTATCAGCCTCACAGGGCTCCCTTTTCTCCTCGCCCTGTCCTGCATTTCTGGTGTTTACACTTTATGTGGATGGCCCTTCTGACTGATGTGAAGTGATACATTTTGTGATATTGATTTCCAGTGCCCACCTGTTTGGTTGGATAAAAAGTGTGTATGGCCTTTACTTGAATATATTCAGAAAAAATGCATACACCCTTTTTGGCCAACTGCATCATTGGCGATGTTCAGCCCCTTTTCTTGTGCTTTAATGGGGAGTCCTTTCTACCTCTTCAAATCTGTTTCCTGCCACTCTCCCTTGCTTACAAGTCCTTTTCTGTGACTTACCTCAAGACATTTTTCGACGATAGATATTTTCAACTCTGCAGTTTCATGAATTTTAGTGCCCCTGAGTTCCATTTTTCAACTTGTGTTTTTGGAAACTGGACACAAAACAGCGGGATTTCCTCTAGCCCTATTCTGTTTCCGTGGGCAATTCTAGCCTTTGATGAATTTGTGTTCTGGATTGGAAATTAGGGTGGCATGTGCCTGTCCGAACACCTAAGACATGTCTCTATATTTTTCTCATCCTTCCGCTACATCCTCTGGACAAATTCCAAACTGTGTGCAACAGGATGTTGACGGTGCTGATATCCCCAAGTGAGGAGATTGTTAGGAAAGATGCTGGAGGGTTGAACCCGAGCACCAGGCGATGAGGAGATGAGGTGCCTTTTCCAAACTCTTTCCGATCAAACGGTGTACCATCCTCTAGGTGTGACAGGCATGTTTTAGCTGTAGGAAGGGTCCCGTGCATGTAAGGAGAACACCAGGGATTTTTCCAAATCAGTGCCTCCCCGAACCCCAAACTGGGGAATTTTTAAGCTACGGCTACACGTATGTCCTTTAAGGGCCTTGGGAAATAGGCAGAGCCCAAACTTTAGATGACTGAAATCTTCAGGGTCAGAGCGCTCACCATCGGCCTTGCTTAGGTTACATTTTATCTGTCATTGATAGATGATGTCAATAAAAATATCTATTCTTTTTCAGATTATTTCCCCTTATAGGTTATTGCAAAATATTCAGTGTAGTTCCCTGTGCTATACAGTAGTTCCTTGTTGATGATCTATTTTATACATAGCAGTGTGTATGTGTTAATCCCAAACTGTTAATTTATCCCTTCTCTTACCTTTCCCCTTTGGTAATAATAAATTATAAGGTTTTATACTTCTCAGAAATGGGGGAGCTGAAAGAGAGGTATCATTTTCAATGGAAAAGCATTCAAAACAAGATTGAAGCTTCAGCCAAGAGTATTCGATGTACATCCATGAAAATAAATCACTTCATTTCTCTAATGTTGACCTGACAAATAAGACAGACGTCTTCACTGAACTTGTTTATAGGAAAGTGATGGAAATATCAAATGTAAGTCTTAGAAACATCTTATTTTACCCGAGCATTATACACTGCTCTATGTTAACTACAGTTTGGCTCACACATCTGTTCATTGAAGTTACAATGTTCTCAATTTCTGTTACTGATCCTCCAGAGTGGACCCTAACAGGAGTCCCCGTGCCCAGTGTCATTGGAGCCAACAGATCAAGTCTGAGTTTGGTTCAGAAGCAAAGGAAACATTATTTTGAAAACAGAATGGAGAGGTGAGAGCGTGCACTCCCCCATGGGCTGTGGGCTGGGCTGCTGTGTAGGGTCCCCGGCAGCGTCAGTGGGAGGGAGGGGATGGAGCTCTCGAGGGCTGAGTTGGCTGCAGCTCAGGCTCTATGCCGCAGAGTCTGCATGGGACCCCACTAGCTGAGGTGTCGACCCAGCCATTCTGCACTAGGAAATCGGGTCTGAAGTGCCGGGTGTGGGACCTCTGCATGCGGAACCCTAGGAGCACGTGAAATTAGACAAAGCACAAAGGAAAAACAGGTTAGACTTTATTTTATTGCCCAGATTCTCTTTTTATCTCCCAGGAATTTTTAATGAACGTTGCCGGAGACGAACACCTCCTCTGCTTTTTGTTCCGTTCCTTATTCTTGGGGTGTTGAGGGTGCAGACCCCTCTTTTGTAACTGCTTCATGTTGTGGTGGGAGACCTGATACATGGGGGGAGGGTCAAAACGTCTCCACACCAGCCTCCTGGTGAGGTTGATTGTCCCAAGGCCTCCTGCCTCACTTCTCGTCCGCCTGAGCACCAGCATTGGAAGTGTTACAGATTCTAATGACCTTTAAGGGTCCAGGAAAGAGAGGCGCAGAGATGCTGCGGTGGCAGGTTTCACCCCACCCCACATATGTTCGGCAACCTTAGGCTGACAGTTTTTGCCAGACTAGATGCTCTGACCAGTAGTCTGTGCTTTCTTTAATTAGGTCCCTGAATTAATGTACAAACAGCACCATGTGTCAGAGCCCTGCCCACACAACTCCCAGACAGTCCAGGGTCAGTGGTGATCCAGGACCATGACGTCCACTGAGTCAACGGCCTTTAGAAGTAGCCAGCAGTCCAGCCGGTCATATTGGCCACCATCACCGCGGTGTCTGTAGGGTTTTCTATGGTGAAAGCGTGATATACGTTTCCCCCGCCAAGCTTATTAGCTCCCCTCTGGGTGCAGTAAGTCCTGCAAGCAGTAGTCTGCTCTTTCGGGGCACAGTCTTGTCATTTTCTGAGAGAAACTCCAGGTCAAGTGATGGTCACATGAGTCATCTTGGGGGCCCGTTGCCCCCGTTTATCTCTCTGGAGGTTGGAGTTGGAGGGCCTCCTCACTCGAGGTCAGTGTGTCCACAGAGCGACCCCTGCAACTTCAGGGCATGATGGGTGGTTAGGATCACCACGTGGGGTCCTTTTCCCTTAGGAGGGAGCTGGCCTTGCAGGCTGCTGATTTCCAGCTTTTTAGATACCCCAGTATCCTGGCCTGATGAGTCAGTGGGCAAAGCCCTTGGTGACCATAGTTTATCATACCTGAAGGGCATTCTTGTGTTGCTCCATTTCAAGTGGTCCCAGTTTTTGCACTAAGGCTCCAAGGGCGATTAACCTTTGACCGGGTATGTAAAGGTCAAAGGGTTTAGCTAAATTAGGGAGTTCCTGGGCAAGGGTCTGTATTGACTGCTCTTTCCATTCTTGAAAGGCTGCTTCTGGATTCTATTCAAAAGGATCATCATCTTTTCGTGTCAGTGTTTCATGTAGAGGCCCAGCTATTAGACTGTAGTTAGGGATCCAGATGCAGAAAACCTTGGCCTCCCCAGGAACCCCTAAGCTGTCTTCTAGTTGTAGAAGAGGTAAGGCTGCAAATGGCTTCTTCCCTATCCTGGGATGCGTTTCTCCGAATATCTGTGAGAATGAAGCCCAGGCATGTCACCTTAGCCTGGGATATTTGAGCGTTTTTCTTGGACACCTTCTATCCTTTCTTGGCTAGGTAGTTCAGAGGCGTCTTTAGTAGGCCTGGCGATCAGAATGTCATCTGCATATTGAAGGAGGGTTCCCTTTTACAGAGGTTGAACTTTTAGGTCTTTAGAGGACATTTCCCCAATGATGGTGTGGGGATTTTTGAACCATTGGGGCAGGACGGCCCAGCATTATTGCTTTTGTTGCATGTTGTGTCCTGCCACTCACAAGCCAAAAATTCTTGTGACTCTGAGATGAATGGAATACAGAAGAAGGCATCATTGAAGTCTAATACAGAATGCCATGGCCTGGTGGAAGGTAGAATGACCAGCAGGGTGTAGGAAATAGGAGCTACTGGATGTATATCCTCGGTGGCTTCACTGACTGTCCTGATATCCTTTACCAGGTCTCCAGCAGCCCATGGGGCTCTCGTGGTCAGGCCAATCCCAGGATATGGAGCTCACCTGGGCGGCACCCCTACCCCACAGCCCACGGGGCTCTCGTGGTCAAGTCCCTCCCAGGGTATGGAGCTCACCTCTGCAGCTACCCAGCAGCCCATGGGGCTCTCCTACTCAGGCCCTTCCCAGGATACAGAGCTCCCCTGGGCAGGTACCCCAGCAGGGCTGGACACACAGGAACTGTGCACATAGCCCACCTTGCAGAGAACCCACAGCTCACCTGTCGCTCACAGCTGACACAGAACACCTCAGAGCAGGACTTGAACTAACAAACAGCAGCTCTGACAGGTCTGTGACCATGGCTATCACTCTCTGCAGGCTCTTTCTGCCTGGTCTTCCAGACACTTCCACTGCAGCCAGGGCACCAGGCCTCTGTCTCCACCCACCATCACTCCTCTCCCTGACTCCTGGGTTCCTCTCATTAGGATAGGGTCTTCTTGAAGTTGTTTTCCACTCATGGACCAGATAAAATGATAAGAAAACAAGCCGCAGCTGCAGCCCCTTGTCTATCCTGACTCTCAAGAGCCCACACCTGTTCCTAGGGCCTGGCCCGTTTAGCAAGTTTCATTTTCTGCAACTGTGAACCCTGAGGGGTGAGGATTGGCTGATTTTGGCAGCCTGAAACTGCCTGCCGGCCCGCCACAGGTGTCCCTGGGTTGAGGGCAATATAAACAGCACTCCAGTGAGCGACAGCCCTTGTAGCTGTGACTGACGGCATATTCTCTGCCCCATAGGCAGTTCCGGAGCTGTGCTGGTGGGAGGGAGTGAGGGTCCGTGGCTTTGTGGGTGGCCCAGTGTGAGTGGGGCTCTGCTGGACTTTCTGAAGGAGTTGCCAGGCTGCCACCTGCTAAAGAAGAGGATGTGTCACCCATACCTGCCACTGGAATTTCTCCCCAGGCAGAGGTGAGGAAGTAAAAAAGCAGTGGGGGCCGTGGCAGGAGGGGTATCTCAGGCAGGGAAATGGAAAGCTTCCAGAAGAGCATCTGGGGACAGGACCATCCTGACTGGCCTGCAGGCACCAAGTCGGCCTGCGTGCTGTCACTGTTGTGGCTCCACAGCCCTTTCTCTAGGCTTTCAAGCCCTTGTACATATTCAGGTGTTTTACCTGGGAAGGGTGGCAAAAGTTCAACAGCAGCTGGCCTGGGGCTCAGCTCACGGTTACTCACAGATGCCTCGGCATGGCCCCCTCTTTGCAATGAGGATGCTCCTTGCGTAGGAGTGGGCTGCTGGCTCTATGGGAGATGATTCCCCACCTCTGACCAATTTCAGAATTGTTTACCGCTGGAGCAAGTGCCCTGATAGTGTTTTCCTCTGTCTAACTGGTGGGTTCAGGTTATTTTTTTTCTTTTTTTGTTCAAGTTAGATTTTATTCCTCTTTTATGTATTTATAGATATAAGCATGGAAATCATTCATTCATATAAATACATCTGTGTGAAGGGAAGAACTTTTTTCTGTTTTATTTTTAAATTTTATTTTTTAAATTTTGAAATTTAATTATATTTATTTTTTTATACAGCAGGTTATTATTAGTTATGTATTTTATGCATATACATGTGTACAGGTCAATCCCAATCTCCCAACTCATCCCACCACCACCACCCCATGGCTTCCCACACTAGGTGTCCATACGTGTGTTCTCTACCTCTGTGTCTCTATTTCTTCCCTGCAAACCAGTTCATCTGTACCATTTTTCTAGGTTCCACATATATGCATTAATATACCATATTTGTTTTTCTCTTTCTGACTTACTTCATTCTGTATGACAGTCTCTAGATCCATCGACGTCTCTACAAATGACCCAGTTTCATTCCTTCTTATGGCTGAGTAATATTCCATTTTATATATGTACCACATCTTTATCCATTCGTCTGCCTGTGGGTATTTAGGTTGCTTCCATTACCTGGCTATTGTAAATAGTGCTGAAATGAGCATTGTGGTGAATGTGCCTTTTTGATTTATGGTTTTCTCTGGGTATATGCCCAGAAGCGGGATTGCTGGATCATATGGTAATTCTATATCTAGGTTTTTTAAGGAAACTCCATACTGTTCTCCATCGTGACTGTATCAATTTACATTTCCACCACTAGTGGAAGAGGGATCCTTTTGTCCACACCCTCCCCAGAATTTGTTTTTTGTAGATTTTCTGATGATGCCGATTCTAACAGGTGTGAGGTGATACCTCATTGTAGTTTTGATTTGCATTTCTCTAATAATTAGTGATGTTGAGCAGCTTTTCATGTGCGTCTTGGCCATCTGTGTGTCTTCTTTGAAGAAATGTCTCTTTAGATCTTCGCCCCATTTTTGTATTGGGTTGTTTGTTGTTTTAATATTAAGCTGCATGAGCTCTTTATATATTTTGGAGATTAAACCTTTGTCCATTGGTTCGTTTGCAAATATTTTCGCCCATTCTGAGGGATGCTTTTTGCCATTCCCATTTTTTTAACAAAAAAAGAAAGAAAGAAAAAGAAGCAGAAGACTAATGTGTGTAAAATATGCCTTTGGAAACTGTCGTTTTGAAATATGGACGTCCTTTGAATTTTTTGGTCGATATATGAACCCAGGATTTGTTTTCAGGGCAGGTGTCATTTACAGGCCTGCAATGATTTTGAATATCAACTGACCATTAGCGCTGGGATTAAAGCTGCTGTTGTGTGAAATGACCACAAGGTGGCAGCAGTTCTCCCTTACCAAATCTGGTGTCAGGGGCAACAGAGCCTCAATGGAAGTCGTGTTCTAGATTGGAATTTAGAATGGAATGTGCCAGGAGAAAGCCCCTCAAGTTTGTCTCACTACTTCTTGTTCGTGTTTTTAATTTAATTTTTTATTTTTTATTACAGCAAATTTGATTACAATGTTTGGCTCGTTGTAGGTGTGGAAGATGTGGTTCTTTTACACATATAAATAAGTCTGTTCTTCCTGGGATCCTTTTCCCATGTACCTTATGACAGAATGTTGAGTAGTCTTCTCTTGGTATTCTGTAGGTCTTTGGTGATTCTATATGTCACCTGTGTTTGTATATGTCTGTTAACCCCAATATCATAATGAAACCAATCCTCACACCTTTCCATTGGTGAACCATAAGTTTGTTGAATGAATCTGTGATAGCCCTTCTCCGTGGAAATATCTGCGCTGGTATCCATTTTTTGGTCACACCTATAAGAGATATGATACGCTATGTGTCTTTCACTTTCTGACTTACTACAAGTCATGTGATTACCTCTAGACACACCTACGGTGCTGCAAATGGCATTGTGTCCTTTTATTCCTTGGCTTCTATTCTGCCTTAGCGAGGTCCATTTTCAACAATGTGATTCCCTGAGGGCTGAGGATTAGCTGACCTGGGTAGCCTGACCCTGCCGGCCGGCCCTCCCCTGGTGTGCCTGTGTTGAGGTCAATATAAACAGTGCTGCAGGCAGCAATAGCCCCTGAAGCTGTGCCTGACTCCATATTCTCTGCCCCGTCAGCAGTCTCGGGGCTGTGCTGGTGGGAGGGAGTGAGGGGCCACGGCTTTGTGGGTGGCCCAGTGTGAGTGGGTCTCTCCTGGACTTTCTGCAGGAGATGCCAGGCTTCCACCTGTAAAGAAGAGGATGTGTCAACCATACCTTCCGCTGGAATTTCTCTCCGGACAGAGGTGAGGAAGGAAAAAAGCAGTGGGGGCCGGGACAGGAGGGGTATCTCAGGCAGGGCAATGGAAAGTTTTCAGAAGAGCGCCCAGGTCCAGGACCATCCTGGCTGGCCAGCAGGCACCAAGTTTTCCTGCGTGCTGTCGCTGGTGTGGCTCTACGGCCCTTCCTCTAGGCTTTCAAGCCCTTGTACATATTCAGGTGTTTTACCTGGGAAGGGTGGGAAAAGTTCAGCAGCAGCTGGCCTCGGGCTCAGCTCACGGTTACTCACAGATGCCTCGGGTCCCCTTCACTGAGGAAAGTGTAGGTCTTGTCTATTCCATAGTTGGTTTTTGGAACGGTACCTGTGCTTATATCAAACTCTGGTTTTATGCATCACCCCACCTCTCCTTCCCCCTTAAGCAGGCATAAGAGTGTTTTCTAAATGTGAGACACTGTTCTCTTTCCTAACTCAGTTCAAGTGTAGCCATGTTTACAGGATCTTCATAAGTGATATCTTATGATAAGTTTCTTTTTCTGTGTGACTTATTTCACTTAGAATCATCGTACCTGAATCCAACCATTTTGCTGCTACTGGTCTTATGACATTGATTTCATGGCTGAGGGATATTCCATCGTACGTAAGTACCACAATTTTTTGAACCATGTTTATATTTTCTGGGATACTTAAGGTGTATCCAAGTTGAGGTCCTTGTATGCAGTGCAGCCCTAAATTTTGGGGTGGCTCTGTCTTATTGATTTTCAGTTTTCCAAAGGTATATTCCCTAGACTGCTAGTGCCCTTGGCTCTGTAGCTCTGTTCTTTACTTGTTTTAGGGAACAGAATGCACTCCTCCAGAGAGGCAGTTGGCAATTTACATCCCGCCCATCAGCATAACAAGGCTCCCTGTTCTCCAGGGCCTGTCTTGCCTTTCTTGTTCTTACACATTTTGTGGATGTCCCTTTTGACCGGTGGGAAGTGATACTTCTTTGTAGTGCAGATTTGCATTGCCTGCTTGCTTGCTTGGCCAAAAAGGGCGTATGCGTTTTCTCCTGAATATATTCAGGAGAAAACGCATACGCCCTTTTTGGCCAAGTGAATCATTGTCGAAGTTGTGCCCCTCTTCCTGTGCTTTAAAGGCGATTCCAACGTACCTCTTGAAATCTGTTTCCTGCTATTCTGCCTCGCTTTCAAGTCCGCCTCGTTGCCTTCCGTCAACAGATTTTTGGACGATAGGTGTCCTTTATTACTCAGCCAGTTTGTGAATTGCTGTGTCGCTGAGCTCCATTTTTCAACTCGTTTTTGGAGAGCTGACCGCAAGTCCAAAATTTTGGTTCAGGACCTATACTGGTTCCCAGTGGGTGGCTAAGAATTTGGTTAATTCTTCTTCCTGCCGGGAAATTACAGTGATATGTGCCCGTCCAAATGCCTAACAGCTACTCTCTAATTGGTTCTCCCTCTTCCCTTTCATCCTCTGCCAAATTGGCAACCTGTGCGAACCAAGAGGTTAAAGGGGCTGTCTCTCCAAGTTGGGAGGTTGATAGTAAAGCAGACGGAAAGTCAAACCGGAGCACCAGGAGAGGGACTATTCGTTCAGTTTTATAAACCTTTCGTATTCACAGTGTGTCCGTTCTCTAGGTTTCCCGCACATGTTATAGCTGTAGTAATATTCCCTTCAACCTGGAGAGTTCGGACCCATGGAATGGGTGCCATGCATTATTGCTTTAAAGGGTCTGCATTTGCTCACCCAATCTCACCAATCGTCTCAGTCCCAAGTGTCCCTCCTTATGCCACATCCAGCTGTCGTTGTAGATAGGGTCATTCCAGCTTTCATCAGAGACCCTGAAGGAATTGTAAAGAATTTCCCAGTTTTTTGTTTTGTTTTTGATATTCCTTTTTATAGTGGGTTTGAGCTGATTCGCGCTGCCATGTTTATGCCAGTCTAGACACACTTGATTCCCTTACGGAGACATATCAATACATAGGTTTTAAGATTCTTACTAGTCAGATATATTCCTCTGCGGAAATATGGGGTTTTGAGTCCCTTTCACTGAGGACGGTGTAGGTCTTGTCTATTCCATAGTTGGTTTTTGGAACGGTACCTGTGCTTATATCAAACTCTGGTTTTATGCATCACCCCACCTATCCTTCCCCCTTAAGCAGGCATAAGAGTGTTTTCTAAATGTGAGACACTGTTCTCTTTCCTAACTCAGTTCAAGTGTAGCCATGTTTACAGGATCTTCATAAGTGATATCTTATGATAAGTTTCTTTTTCTGTGTGACTTATTTCATTTAGAATCATTGTACCTGAATCCACCCATTTTGCTGCTACTGGTCTTATGACATTGATTTCATGGCTGAGGGATATTCCATCGTACGTAAGTACCACAATTTTTTGAACCATTTTTATATTTCCTGGGATATTTAAGGTGTACACAAGTTGAGGTCCTTGTAAGCACTGCAGCCCTAAATTTTGGGGTGGCTCTGTCTTATTGATTTTCAGTTTTCCCAAGGTATATTCCCTAGACTGGAAATGCCTTTGGCTCTGTAGCTCTGTTGTTTACTTGTTTTAGGGAACACAATGCACTCCTCCAGAGAGGCAGTTGGCAGTGTACATCCGCCCATCAGGATAAAAAGGCTCCCTGTTCTCCAGGGCCTGTCTTGCCTTTCTGGTTTTTACACATTTTGTGGATGTCCCTCTTGACTGGTGGGAAGTGATACTTCTTTGTAGTGCAGATTAGCATTGCCCGCTTGCTTGCTTGGCCAAAAAGGGCGTATGCGTTTTCTCCTGAATATATTCAGGAGAAAACGCATACGCCCTTTTTGGCCAAGTGCATCATTGTCGAAGTTGTGCCCTTCTTCCTGTGCTGTAAAGGCGATTCCAACGTACCTCTTGAAATCTATTTCCTGCTATTCTGCCTCGCTGTAAAGTCTGCCTCGTTGCCTTCCCTTAACAAATTTTGGACGATAGTTTTCCTTTATTACTCTGCCATTTTGTGAATTGCTGTGCCCTTGAGCTCAATTTTTCAACTCGTTTTTTGTGAGCTGACCGCAAGTCCAAAATTTTGGTTCAAGACCTATGCTGTTTCCCGTTGGGGGGCTGAGACTTTGGTTAATTCTTCTTCCTGCTGGGAAGTTAGAGTGATATGTGCCCGTCCAAATGCCTAACAGCTACTCTCTCACTGGTTCTCCCTCTTCCCTTTCATCCTCTGCCAAATTGGAAACCTGTGCGAACCAGGAGGTTAAATGGGCTGTCTCTCCAAGTTGGGAGATTGATGGTTAAGCAGATGGAAAGTCAAACCGGAGCACCAGGAGAGGGACTATTCGTTGAGTTTTAGAATCCTTTCGTATTCACAGTGGGTCCGTTCTCTAGGTTTCCCGTACATGTTATAGCTGTAGTAATATTCCCTTCAACCTGGAGAGTTGTGACCCATGGAATGGGTGCCAGGCATTTGTGCTTTAAAGGGTCTCCATTTGCTCACCCAATCTCACCAATCCTCTCAGTCCCAAGTGTCCAGACTTATGCCACATCCAGCTGTCGTTGTAGATAGGGTCTTTCCAGGTTTCATCAGAGACCCTGAAGGAATTGTTAAGAATTTTCCAGTTTTTTGTTTAGTTTTTGATATTCCTTTTTATAGTGGGTTTGAGCTGATTCGCGCTGCCATGTTTATGCCAGTCTAGACACACTTGATTCCCTTACGGAGACATATCAATACATAGGTTTTAAGATTCTTACTAGTCAGATATATTCCTCTGCGGGAAATATGGGGTTTTGAGTCCCTTTCACTGAGGAAGGTGTAGGTCTTGTCTATTCCATAGTTGGTTTTTGGAACGGTACCTGTGCTTATATCAAACTCTGGTTTTATACATCACCCCACATCTCCTTCCCCCTTAAGCAGGCATAAGAGTGTTTTCTAAATGTGAGACACTGTTCTCTTTCCTAACTCAGTTCAAGTGTAGCCATGTTTACAGGATCTTCATAAGTGATATCTTATGATAAGTTTCTTTTTCTGTGTGACTTATTTCATTTAGAATCATCGAACCTGAATCCACCCATTTTGCTGCTACTGGTCTTATGACATAGATTTCATGGCTGAGGGATATTCCATCGTACGTAAGTACCACAATTTTTTGAACCATTTTTATATTTCCTGGGATATTTAAGGTGTACCCAAGTTGAGGTCCTTGTAAGCACTGCAGCCCTAAATTTTGGGGTGGCTCTGTCTTATTGATTTTCATTTTTCCCAAGGTATATTCCCTAGACTGGAAATGCCTTTGGCTCTGTAGCTCTGTTGTTTACTTGTTTTAGGGAACACAATGCACTCCTCCAGAGAGGCAGTTGGCAGTGTACATCCGCCCATCAGGATAAAAAGGCTCCCTGTTCTCCAGGGCCTGTCTTGCCTTTCTGGTTTTTACACATTTTGTGGATGTCCCTCCTGACTGGTGGGAAGTGATACTTCTTTGTAGTGCAGATTAGCATTGCCCGCTTGCTTGCTTTCCCAAAAAGGGCGTATGCGTTTTCTCCTGAATATATTCAGGAGAAAACGCATACGCCCTTTTTGGCCAAGTGCATCATTGTCGAAGTTGTGCCCTTCTTCCTGTGCTGTAAAGGCGATTCCAACGTACCTCTTGAAATCTATTTCCTGCTATTCTGCCTCGCTGTAAAGTCTGCCTCGTTGCCTTCCCTTAACAAATTTTGGACGATAGTTTTCCTTTATTACTCTGCAATTTTGTGAATTGCTGTGCCCTTGAGCTCAATTTTTCAACTCGTTTTTTGTGAGCTGACCGCAAGTCCAAAATTTTGGTTCAAGACCTATGCTGTTTCCCGTTGGGGGGCTGAGACTTTGGTTAATTCTTCTTCCAGCTGGGAAGTTAGAGTGATATGTGCCCGTCCAAATGCCTAACAGCTACTCTCTCACTGGTTCTCCCTCTTCCCTTTCATCCTCTGCCAAATTGGAAACCTGTGCGAACCAGGAGGTTAAATGGGCTGTCTCTCCAAGTTGGGAGATTGATAGTAAAGCAGATGGAAAGTCAAACCGGAGCACCAGGAGAGGGACTATTCGTTGAGTTTTAGAATCCTTTCGTATTCACAGTGGGTCCGTTCTCTAGGTTTCCCGTACATGTTATAGCTGTAGTAATATTCCCTTCAACCTGGAGAGTTGGGACCCATGGAATGGGTGCTAGGCATTTGTGCTTTAAAGGGTCTGCATTTGCTCACCCAATCTCACCAATCCTCTCAGTCCCAAGTGTCCAGCCTTATGCCACATCCAGCTGTCATTGTACATAGGGTCTTTCCAGGTTTCATCAGAGTCCCTGAAGGAATTGCTAAGAATTTTCCAGTTTTTTGTTTTGTTTTTGATATTCCTTTTTATAGTGGGTTTGAGCTGATTCTCGCTGCCATGTTTATGCCAGTCTAGACACACTTGATTCCCTTACGGAGACATATCAATACATAGGTTTTAAGATTCTTACTAGTCAGATATATTCCTCTGCGGGAAATATGGGGTTTTGAGTCCCTTTCACTGAGGAAGGTGTAGGTCTTGTCTATTCCATAGTTGGTTTTTGGAACGGTACCTGTGCTTATATCAAACTCTGGTTTTATACATCACCCCACCTCTCCTTCCACCTTAAGCAGGCATAAGAGTGTTTTCTAAATGTGAAACACTGTTCTCTTTCCTAACTCAGTTCAAGTGTAGCCATGTTTACAGGATCTTCATAAGTGATATCTTATGATAAGTTTCTTTTTCTGTGTGACTTATTTCATTTAGAATCATCGTACCTGAATCCACCCATTTTGCTGCTACTGGTCTTATGACATTGATTTCATGGCTGAGGGATATTCCATCGTACGTAAGTGCCACAATTTTTTGAACCATTTTTGTATTTCCTGGAATATTTAAGGTGTACCCAAGTTGAGGTCCTTGTAAGCACTGCAGCCCTAAATTTTGGGGTGGCTCTGTCTTATTGATCTTCAGTTTTCCCAAGGTATATTCCCTAGACTGGAAGTGCCCTTGGCTCTGTAGCTTTGTTGTTTACTTGTTTTAGCGAACACAATGCACTCCTCCAGAGAGGCAGTTGGCAGTGTATATCCCGCCCATCAGGATAACAAGGCTCCCTGTTCTCCAGGGCCTGTCTTACCTTTCTGGTTTTTACACATTTTGTGGATGTCCCTCTTGACTGTTGGGAAGTGATACTTCTTTGTAGTGCAGATTGGCATGGCCCGCTTGCTTGCTTGGCCAAAAAGGGTGTATGCGTTTTCTCCTGAATATATTCAGGAGAAAACGCATACGCCCTTTTTGGCCATGTGCATCATTGTCGAAGTTGTGCCCCTCTTCCTGTGCTTTAAATGCGATTCCAACGTACCTCTTGAAATATATTTCCTGCTATTCTGCCTAGCTTTCAAGTCCGCCTCGTTGCCTTCCCTTAACAGATTTTGGACGAGTGTTGTCCTTTATTACTCTGCCAGTTTGTGAATTGCTGTGCCCTTGAGCTCCATTTTTCAACTCGTTTTTTGTGAGCTGACCGCAAGTCCAAAATTTTGGTTCAGGACCTATGCTGGTTCCCGTTGGGGGGCTGAGACTTTGGTTAATTCTTCTTCCTGCTGGGAAGTTAGGGTGATATGTGCCCGTCCAAATGCCTAACAGCTACTCTCTCATTGGTTCTCCCTCTTCCCTTTCATCCTCTGCCAAATTGGAAACCTGTGCGAACCAGGAGGTTAAATAGGCTGTCTCTCCAAGTTGGGAGATTGATAGTAAAGCAGATGGAAAGTCAAACCGGAGCACCAGGAGAGGGACTATTCGTTGAGTTTTAGAAACCTTTCGTATTCACTGTGGGTCCGTTCTCTAGGTTTCCCGTACATGTTATAGCTGTAGTAATATTCCCTTCAACCTGGAGAGTTGTGACCCATGGAATGGGTGCCAGGCATTTGTGCTTTAAAGGTTCTGCATTTGCTCACCGAATCTCACCTATCCTCTCAGTCCCAAGTGTCCAGAATTATGCCACATCCAGCTGTCATTGTAGATAGGGTCATTTCAGGTTTCATCAGAGACCCTGAAGGAATTGTAAAGAATTTCCCAGTTTTTTTGTTTTGTTTTTGAAATTCCTTTTTATAGTGGGCTTGAGCTGATTCTCGCTGCCATGTTTATGCCAGTCTAGACACACTTGACTCCCTTATGGAGACATACCAATACATAGGTTTTAAGATTCTTACTAGTCAGATATATTCCTCTGCGGGAAATATGGGGTTTTGAGTCCCTTTCACTGAGGAAGGTGTAGGTCTTGTCTATTCCATAGTTGGTTTTTGGAATGGTACCTGTGCTTATATCAAACTCTGGTTTTATGCATCACCCCACCTCTCCTTCCACCTTAAGCAGGCATCAGAGTATTTTCTAAATGTGAGACAGTGCTCTCTTTCCTAACTCAGTTCAAGTGTAGCCATGTTTACAGGATCTTCATAAGTGATATCTTATGATAAGATTCTTTTTCTGTGTGACTTATTTCACTTAGAATCATCGTACCTGTATCCACCCATTTTGCTGCTACTGGTCTTATGACATTGATTTCATGGCTGAGGGATATTCCATCGTATGTAAGTACCACAATTTTTTGAACCATTTATATATTTCCTGGGATATTTAAGGTGTACCCAAGTTGAGGTCCTTGTAAGCACTGCAGCCCTAAATTTCGGGGTGGCTCTGTCTTATTGATTTTCTGTTTTCCCAAGGTATATTCCCTAGACTGGAAGTGCCCTTGGCTCTGTAGCTCTGTTCTTTACTTGTTTTAGGGAACACAATGTACTCCTCCAGAGAGACAGTTGGCAATTTATATCCCGCCCATCAGAATAACAAGGCTCCCTGTTCTCCAGGGCCTGTCTTTCCTTTCTGGTTTTTACACATTTTGTGGATGTCCCTTTTGACCGGTGGGAAGTGATACTTCTTTGTAGTGCAGATTTGCATTGCCCGCTTGCTTGCTTGGCCAAAAAGGGCGTATGCGTTTTCTCCTGAATATATTCAGGAGAAAACGCATACGCCCTTTTTGGCCAAGTGCATCATTGTCGAAGTTGTGCCCCTCTTCCTGTGCTTTAAAGGTGATTCCAACGTAACTCTTGAAATCTGTTTCCTGCTATTCTGCCTCGCTTTCAAGTCCGCCTCGTTGCCTTCCCTCAACAGATTTTTGGACGATAGTTGTCCTTTATTACTCGGCCAGTTTGTGAATTGCTGTGCCCCTGAGCTCCATTTTTCAACTCGTTTTTGGTGAGCTGACCGCAAGTCCAACATTTTGGTTCAGGACCTATGCTGGTTCCCGGAGGGTGGCTGAGACTTTGGTTAATTCTTCTTCCTGCCTGGAAGTCAGAGTGATATGTGCCCGTCCAAATGCCTAACAGCTACTCTTTCATTGGTTCTCCCTCTTCCCTTTCATCCTCTGCCAAATTGGAAACCTGTGCGAACCAGGAGGTTAAAGGGGCTGTCTCTCCAAGTTGGGAGGTTGATAGTAAAGCAGATGGAAAGTCAAACCGGAGGACCAGGAGAGGGACTATTAGTTGAGTTTTAGAAACCTTTCGTATTCACAGTGTGTCCGTTCTCTACGTTTCCCGTACATGTTATAGCTGTAGTAATATTCCCTTCAACCAGGAGAGTTGGGACCCATGGAATGGGTGCCAGGCATTTGTGCTTTAAAGGTTCTGCATTTGCTCACCGAATCTCACCTATCCTCTCAGTCCCAAGTGTCCAGCCTTATGCCACATCCAGCTGTCGTTGTAGATAGGGTCATTTCAGGTTTCATCAGAGACCCTGAAGGAATTGTAAAGAATTTCCCAGTTTTTTTGTTTTGTTTTTGAAATTCCTTTTTATAGTGGGCTTGAGCTGATTCTCGCTGCCATGTTTATGCCAGTCTAGACACACTTGTCTCCCTTATGGAGACATACCAATACATAGGTTTTAAGATTCTTACTAGTCAGATATATTCCTCTGCGGGAAATATGGGGTTTTGAGTCCCTTTCACTGAGGGAGGTGTAGGTCTTGTCTATTCCATAGTTGGTTTTTGGAATGGTACCTGTGCTTATATCAAACTCTGGTTTTATGCATCACCCCACCACTCCTTCCACCTTAAGCAGGCATCAGAGTATTTTCTAAATGTGAGACAGTGCTCTCTTTCCTAACTCAGTTCAAGTGTAGCCATGTTTACAGGATCTTCATAAGTGATATCTTATGATAAGATTCTTTTTCTGTGTGACTTATTTCACTTAGAATCATCGTACCTGAATCCACCCATTTTGCTGCTACTGGTCTTATGACATTGATTTCATGGCTGAGGGATATTCCATCGTACGTAAGTGCCACAATTTTTTGAACCATTTTTGTATTTCCTAGGATATTTAAGGTGTACCCAAGTTGAGGTCCTTGTAAGCACTGCAGCCCTAAATTTTGGGGTGGCTCTGTCTTATTGATCTTCAGTTTTCCCAAGGTATATTCCCTAGACTGGAAGTGCCCTTGGCTCTGTAGCTTTGTTGTTTACTTGTTTTAGCGAACACAATGCACTCCTCCAGAGAGGCAGTTGGCAGTGTATATCCCGCCCATCAGGATAACAAGGCTCCCTGTTCTCCAGGGCCTGTCTTACCTTTCTGGTTTTTACACATTTTGTGGATGTCCCTCTTGACTGTTGGGAAGTGATACTTCTTTGTAGTGCAGATTGGCATGGCCCGCTTGCTTGCTTGGCCAAAAAGGGTGTATGCGTTTTCTCCTGAATATATTCAGGAGAAAACGCATACGCCCTTTTTGGCCATGTGCATCATTGTCGAAGTTGTGCCCCTCTTCCTGTACTTTAAATGCGATTCCAACGTACCTCTTGAAATATATTTCCTGCTATTCTGCCTAGCTTTCAAGTCCGCCTCGTTGCCTTCCCTTAACAGATATTGGACGAGTGTTGTCCTTTATTACTCTGCCAGTTTGTGAATTGCTGTGCCCTTGAGCTCCATTTTTCAACTCGTTTTTTGTGAGCTGACCGCAAGTCCAAAATTTTGGTTCAGGACCTATGCTGGTTCCCGTTGGGGGGCTGAGACTTTGGTTAATTCTTCTTCCTGCTGGGAAGTTAGGGTGATATGTGCCCGTCCAAATGCCTAACAGCTACTCTCTCATTGGTTCTCCCTCTTCCCTTTCATCCTCTGCCAAATTGGAAACCTGTGTGAACCAGGAGGTTAAAGGGGCTGTCTCTCCAAGTTGGGAGGTTGATAGTAAAGCAGATGGAAAGTCAAACCGGAGGACCAGGAGAGGGACTATTCCTTGAGTTTTAGAAACCTTTCGTATTCACAGTGTGTCCGTTCTCTACGTTTCCCGTACATGTTATAGCTGTAGTAATATTCCCTTCAACCAGGAGAGTTGGGACCCATGGAATGGGTGCCAGGCATTTGTGCTTTAAAGGTTCTGCATTTGCTCACCGAATCTCACCTATCCTCTCAGTCCCAAGTGTCCAGCCTTATGCCACATCCAGCTGTCGTTGTAGATAGGGTCATTTCAGGTTTCATCAGAGACCCTGAAGGAATTGTAAAGAATTTCCCAGTTTTTTTGTTTTGTTTTTGAAATTCCTTTTTATAGTGGGCTTGAGCTGATTCTCGCTGCCATGTTTATGCCAGTCTAGACACACTTGACTCCCTTATGGAGACATACCAATACATAGGTTTTAAGATTCTTACTAGTCAGATATATTCCTCTGCGGGAAATATGGGGTTTTGAGTCCCTTTCACTGAGGAAGGTGTAGGTCTTGTCTATTCCATAGTTGGTTTTTGGAACGGTACCTGTGCTTATATCAAACTCTGGTTTTATGCATCACCCCACCTCTCCTTCCACCTTAAGCAGGCATCAGAGTATTTTCTAAATGTGAGACAGTGCTCTCTTTCCTAACTCAGTTCAAGTGTAGCCATGTTTACAGGATCTTCATAAGTGATATCTTATGATAAGATTCTTTTTCTGTGTGACTTATTTCACTTAGAATCATCGTACCTGAATCCACCCATTTTGCTGCTACTGGTCTTATGACATTGATTTCATGGCTGAGGGATATTCCATCGTATGTAAGCACCACAATTTTTTGAACCATTTATATATTTCCTGGGATATTTAAGGTGTACCCAAGTTGAGGTCCTTGTAAGCACTGCAGCCCTAAATTTTGGGGTGGCTCTGTCTTATTGATTTTCAGTTTCCCCAAGGTATATTCCCTAGACTGGAAGTGCCCTTGGCTCTGTAGCTCTGTTCTTTACTTGTTTTAGGGAACACAATGTACTCCTCCAGAGAGACAGTTGGCAATTTATATCCCGCCCATCAGAATAACAAGGCTCCCTGTTCTCCAGGGCCTGTCTTTCCTTTCTGGTTTTTACACATTTTGTGGATGTCCCTTTAGACCGGTGGGAAGTGATACTTCTTTGTAGTGCAGATTTGCATTGCCCGCTTGCTTGCTTGGCCAAAAAGGGCGTATGCGTTTTCTCCTGAATATATTCAGGAGAAAACGCATACGCCCTTTTTGGCCAAGTGCATCATTGTCGAAGTTGTGCCCCTCTTCCTGTGCTTTAAAGGCGATTCCAACGTAACTCTTGAAATCTGTTTCCTGCTATTCTGCCTCGCTTTCAAGTCCGCCTCGTTGCCTTCCCTCAACTGATTTTTGGAGGATAGTTGTCCTTTATTACTCGGCCAGTTTGTGAATTGCTGTGCCCCTGAGCTCCATTTTTCAACTCGTTTTTGGTGAGCTGACCGCAAGACCAACATTTTGGTTCAGGACTTATGCTGGTTCCCGGTGGGGGGCTGAGACTTTGGTTAATTCTTCTTCCTGCCTGGAAGTTAGAGTGATATGTGCCCGTCCAAATGCCTAACAGCTACTTTTTCATTGGTTCTCCCTCTTCCCTTTCATCCTCTGCCAATTTGGAAACCTGTGTGAACCAGGCGGTTAAAGGGGCTGTCTCTCCAAGTTGGGAGGTTGATAGTAAAGCAGATGGAAAGTCAAACCAGAGGACCAGGAGAGGGACTATTCGTTGAGTTTTAGAAACCTTTCGTATTCACAGTGTGTCCGTTCTCTACGTTTCCCGTACATGTTATAGCTGTAGTAATATTCCCTTCAACCAGGAGAGTTGGGACCCATGGAATGGGTGCCAGGCATTTGTGCTTTAAAGGGTCTGCATTTGCTCACCCAATCTCACCAATCGTCTCAGTCCCAAGTGTCCCTCCTTATGCCACATCCAGCTGTCATTGCAGATAGGGTCATTCCAGGTTTCATCAGAGACCCTGAAGGAATTGTTAAGAATTTCCCAGTTTTTTTGTTTTGTTTTTGAAATTCCTTTTTATAGTGGGTTTGAGCTGATTCTCGCTGCCATGTTTATGCCAGTCTAGACACACTTGACTCCCTTATGGAGACATACCAATACATAGGTTTTAAGATTCTTACTAGTCAGATATATTCCTCTGCGGGAAATATGGGGTTTTGAGTCCCTTTCACTGAGGAAGGTGTAGGTCTTGTCTATTCCATAGTTGGTTTTTGGAACGGTACCTGTGCTTATATCAAACTCTGGTTTTATGCATCACCCCACCTCTCCTTCCACCTTAAGCAGGCATCAGAGTATTTTCTAAATGTGAGACAGTGCTCTCTTTCCTAACTCAGTTCAAGTGTAGCCATGTTTACAGGATCTTCATAAGTGATATCTTATGATAAGATTCTTTTTCTGTGTGACTTATTTCACTTAGAATCATCGTACCTGAATCCACCCATTTTGCTGCTACTGGTCTTATGACATTGATTTCATGGCTGAGGGATATTCCATCGTATGTAAGCACCACAATTTTTTGAACCATTTATATATTTCCTGGGATATTTAAGGTGTACCCAAGTTGAGGTCCTTGTAAGCACTGCAGCCCTAAATTTTGGGGTGGCTCTGTCTTATTGATTTTCAGTTTCCCCAAGGTATATTCCCTAGACTGGAAGTGCCCTTGGCTCTGT
This sequence comes from Hyperoodon ampullatus, assembly GCF_949752795.1. NCBI lineage: Eukaryota > Metazoa > Chordata > Mammalia > Artiodactyla > Ziphiidae > Hyperoodon > Hyperoodon ampullatus. The sequence continues at coordinate 275,800 of NW_027640462.1, read as the reverse complement.
AGCTCTGTTCTTTACTTGTTTTAGGGAACACAATGTACTCCTCCAGAGAGACAGTTGGCAATTTATATCCCGCCCATCAGAATAACAAGGCTCCCTGTTCTCCAGGGCCTGTCTTTCCTTTCTGGTTTTTACACATTTTGTGGATGTCCCTTTAGACCGGTGGGAAGTGATACTTCTTTGTAGTGCAGATTTGCATTGCCCGCTTGCTTGCTTGGCCAAAAAGGGCGTATGCGTTTTCTCCTGAATATATTCAGGAGAAAACGCATACGCCCTTTTTGGCCAAGTGCATCATTGTCGAAGTTGTGCCCCTCTTCCTGTGCTTTAAAGGCGATTCCAACGTAACTCTTGAAATCTGTTTCCTGCTATTCTGCCTCGCTTTCAAGTCCGCCTCGTTGCCTTCCCTCAACTGATTTTTGGAGGATAGTTGTCCTTTATTACTCGGCCAGTTTGTGAATTGCTGTGCCCCTGAGCTCCATTTTTCAACTCGTTTTTGGTGAGCTGACCGCAAGACCAACATTTTGGTTCAGGACTTATGCTGGTTCCCGGTGGGGGGCTGAGACTTTGGTTAATTCTTCTTCCTGCCTGGAAGTTAGAGTGATATGTGCCCGTCCAAATGCCTAACAGCTACTTTTTCATTGGTTCTCCCTCTTCCCTTTCATCCTCTGCCAATTTGGAAACCTGTGTGAACCAGGCGGTTAAAGGGGCTGTCTCTCCAAGTTGGGAGGTTGATAGTAAAGCAGATGGAAAGTCAAACCAGAGGACCAGGAGAGGGACTATTCGTTGAGTTTTAGAAACCTTTCGTATTCACAGTGTGTCCGTTCTCTACGTTTCCCGTACATGTTATAGCTGTAGTAATATTCCCTTCAACCAGGAGAGTTGGGACCCATGGAATGGGTGCCAGGCATTTGTGCTTTAAAGGGTCTGCATTTGCTCACCCAATCTCACCAATCGTCTCAGTCCCAAGTGTCCCTCCTTATGCCACATCCAGCTGTCATTGCAGATAGGGTCATTCCAGGTTTCATCAGAGACCCTGAAGGAATTGTTAAGAATTTCCCAGTTTTTTTGTTTTGTTTTTGAAATTCCTTTTTATAGTGGGTTTGAGCTGATTCTCGCTGCCATGTTTATGCCAGTCTAGACACACTTGATTCCCTTACAGAGACATATCAATACATAGGTTTTAAGATTCTTACTAGTCAGATATATTCCTCTGCGGGAAATATGGGGTTTTGAGTCCCTTTCACTGAGGAAGGTGTAGGTCTTGTCTATTCCATAGTTGGTTTTTGGAACGGTACCTCTGCTTATATCAAACTCTGGTTTTATGCATCACCCCACCTCTCCTTCCCCCTTAAGCAGGCATAAGAGTGTTTTCTAAATGTGAGACACTGTTCTCTTTCCTAACTCAGTTCAAGTGTAGCCATGTTTACAGGATCTTCATAAGTGATATCTTATGATAAGTTTCTTTTTCGGTGTGACTTATTTCACTTAGAACCATCGTACCTGAATCCACCCATTTTGCTGCTACTGGTCTTATGACATTGAGTTCATGGCTGGGTGGTATTCCATCGTACGTAAGTACCACAATTTTTGAACCATTTTTATATTTCCTGGGATATTTAAGGTGTACCCAAGTTGAGGTCCTTTTTAGCAGTGCAGCCCTAAATTTTGGGGTGGCTCTGTCTTATTGATTTTCAGTTTTCCCAAGGTATATTCCCTAGACTGGAAGTGCCCTTGGCTCTGTAGCTGTGTTGTTTACATGTTTTAGGGAACACAATGCACTCCTCCAGAGAGGCAGTTGGCAATTTACATCCCGCCCATCAGCATAACAAGGCTCCCTGTTCTCCAGGGCCTGTCTTGCCTTTCTGGTTTTTACATATTTTGTGGATGTCCCTTTTGACCAGTGGGAAGAGATACTTCTTTGTAGTGCAGATTTGCATTGACCGCTTGCTTGCTTGGCCAAAATGGGCGTATGCGTTTTCTCCTGAATATATTCAGGTGAAAACGCATACGCCCTTTTTGGCCAAGTGCATCATTGTCGAAGTTGTGCCCCTCTTCCTGTGCTTTAAAGGCGATTCCAACGTACCTCTTGAAATCTGCTTCCTGCTATTCTGCCTCACATTCAAGTCCACCTCGTTGCATTCCCTCAACAGATTTTTGGACGATAGTTGTCCTTTATTACTCGGCCAGTTTGTGAATTGCTGTGCCCCTGAGCTCCATTTTTCAACTCGTTTTTGGTGAGCTGACCGCAAGTCCAAAATTTTGGTTCAGGACCTATACTGGTTCATGGTGGGGGTCTGAGACTTTGGTTAATTTTTCTTCCTGCCGGGAAATTATAGTGATATGTGCCCGTCCAAATACCTAGCAGCTACTCTCTCATTGGTTCTCCCTCTTCCCTTTCTTCCTCTGCCAAATTGGCAACCTGTGCGAACCAGGAGGTTAAATGGGCTGTCTCTCCAAGTTGGGAGCTTGATAGTAAAGCAGATGGAAAGTCAAACCGGAGCACCAGGAGAGGGACTATTCGTTGAGTTTTAGAAACCTTTCGTATTCACAGTGTGTCCGTTTTCTAGGATTCCTGTACATGTTATATCTGTAATAATATTCCCTTCAACCTTGAGAGTTGGGACCCATGGAATGTGTGCCATGCATTATTGCTTTAAAGGGTCTGCATTTGCTCACCAAATCTCACCAATCCTCTCAGTCCCAAGTGTCCAGCCTTATGCCACATCCAGCTGTCATTGTAGATAGGGTCATTCCAGGTTTCATCAGAGACCCTGAAGGAATTGTAAAGAATTTCCCAGTTTTTTTTTGTTTTATTTTTGAAATTCCTTTTAATAGTGGGTTTCAGCTGATTCTCGCTGCCATATTTATGCCAGTCTAGACACACTTGATTCCCTTACGGAGACATATCAATACATAGGTTTTAAGATTCTTACTAGTCAGATATATTCCTCTGCGGGAAATATGGGGTTTTGAGTCCCTTTCACTGAGGAAGGTGTAGGTCTTGTCTATTCCATAGTTGGTTTTTGGAATGGTACCTGTCGCTTATATCAAACTCTGGTTTTATGCATCACCCCACCTCTCCTTCCCCCTTAAGCAGGCAGAAGAGTGTTTTCTAAATGTGAGACACTGTTCTCTGTCCTAACTCAGTTCAAGTGTAGCCATGTTTACAGGATCATCATAAGTGATATCTTATGATAAGTTTCTTTTTCTGTGTGACTTATTTCACTTAGAATCATCGTACCTGAATCCACCGATTTTGCTGCTACTGGTCTTATGACATTGATTTTATGGCTGAGGGATATTCCATCGTACGTAAGTACCACAATTTTTTGAACCATTTTTATATTTCCTGGGATATTTAAGGTGTACCCAAGTTGAGGTCCTTGTAAGCAGTGCAGCCCTAAATTTTGGGGTGGCTGTGTCTTTTTGATTTTCAGTTTTCCCAAGGTATATTCCGTTGACTGGAAATACCCTTGGCTCTGTAGCTCTGTTGTTTACTTTTTTTAGGGAACACAATGCACTCCTCCAGAGAGGCAGTTGGCAATTTACATACCACCCATCAGCATAACAAGGCTCCCTGTTCTCCAGGGCCTGTCTTGCCTTTCCGGTTTTTACACATTTTGTGGATGTCCCTTTTGACCGGTGGGAAGTGATACTTCTTTGTAGTGCAGATTTGCATTGCCCGCTTGCTTGCTTGGCCAAAAAGGGCGTATGCGTTTTCTCCTGAATATATTCAGGAGAAAACGCATACGCCCTTTTTGGCCAAGTGCATCATTGTCGAAGTTGTGCCCCTCTTCCTGTGCTTTAAAGGCAATTCCAACGTACCTCTTGAAATCTGTTTCCTGCTATTCTGCCTCGCTTTCAAGTCCGCCTCGTTGCCATCCCTCAACAGATTTTTGGACGATAGTTGTCCTTTATTACTCAGCCAGTTTGTGAATTGCTGTGCCCCTGAGCTCCATTTTTCAACTCGTTTTAGGTGAGCTGACCGCAAGTCCAAAATTTTGTTTCTGGACCTATACTGGTTCCTGGTGGGGGGCTGAGACTTTGGTTAATTCTTCTTCCTGCCGGGAAATTACAGTGATATGTGCCCGTCCAAATGCCTAACAGCTACTCTCTCATTGGTTCTCCCTCTTCCCTTTCATCCTCTGCCAAATTGGCAACATGTGCGAACCAGTAGGTTAAAGGGGCTTTCTCTCCAAGTTGGGAGGTTGATAGTAAAGCAGATGGAAAGTCAAACCGGAGCACCAGGAGAGGGACTATTCGTTGAGTTTTAGAAACCTTTCGTATTCACAGTGTGTCCGTTCTCTAGGTTTCCCGTACATGTTATAACTGTAGTAATATTCCCTTCAACCTGGAGAGTTGGGACCCATGGAATGGGTGCCATGCATTATTGCTTTAAAGGGTCCGCATTTGCTCACCCAATCTCACCAATCCTCTCAGTCCCAAGTGTCCAGCCTTATGCCATATCCAGCTGTCGTTGTAGATATGATCATTACAGGTTTCATCGGAGACTCGGAAGGAATTGTAAAGAATTTCCCAGTTTTTTTGTTTTGTTTTTGAAATTCCTTTTTATCGTGGGTTTGAGCTCATTCTCTCTGCCATGTTTATGCCAGTCTAGACACACTTGATTCCCTTATGGAGACATATCAATACATAGGTTTTAAGATTCTTACTAGTCAGATATATTCCTCTGCGGGAAATATTGGGTTTTGAGTCCCTTTCACTGAGGAAGGTGTAGGTTTTGTCTATTCCATAGTTGGTTTTTGGAACGGTACCTGTGCTTATATCATATTCTGGTTTTATGCATCACCCCACCTCTCCTTCCCCCTTAAGCAGGCATAAGAGTGTTTTCTAAATGTGAGACACTGTTCTCTTTCCTAACTCAGTTCAAGTGTAGCCATGTTTACAGGATCTTCATAAGTGATATCTTATGATAAGTTTCTTTTTCGGTGTGACTTATTTCACTTAGAACCATCGTACCTGAATCCACCCATTTTGCTGCTACTGGTCTTATGACATTGAGTTCATGGCTGAGTGGTATTCCATCGTACGTAAGTACCACAATTTTTTGAACCATTTTTATATTTCCTGGGATATTTAAGGTGTACCCAAGTTGAGGTCCTTGTAAGCAGTGCAGCCCTAAATTGTGGGGTGGCTCTGACTTATTGATTTTCAGTTTTCCCAAGGTATATTCCCTAGACTGGAAGTGCCCTTGGCTCTGTAGCTCTGTTCTTTACTTGTTTTAGGGAACACAATGCACTCCTCCAGAGAGGCAGTTGGCAATTTACATCCCGCCCATCAGCATAGCAAGGCTCCCTGTTCTCCAGGGCCTGTCTTGCCTTTCTGGTTTTTACACTTTTTGTTGATGTCCCTTTTCACCGGTGGGAAGTGATACTTCTTTGTAGTGCAGATTTGCATTGCCCGCTTGCTTGCTTGGCCAAAAAGGGCGTATGAGTTTTCTCCTGAATATATTCAGGAGAAAACGCATACGCCCTTTTTGGCCAAGTGCATCATTGTCGAAGTTGTGCCCCTCTTCCTGTGCTTTAAAGGCGATTCCATCGTACCTGTTGAAATCTGTTTCCTGCTATTCTGCCTCGCTTTCAAGTCTGCCTCGTTGCCTTCCCTCAAAAGATTTTTGGACGATAGTTGTCCTTTTTTACTCGGCCAGTTTGTGAATTGCTGTGCCCCTGAGCTCCATTTTTCAACTCGTTTTTGGTGAGCTGACCGCAAGTCCAAAATTTTGGATCAGGACCTCTGCTGGTTCCCGGTGGGGGGCTGAGACTTTGGTTAATTCTTCTTCCTGCCGGGAAGTTAGAGTGATATGTGCCCGTCCAAATACCTAACAGCTACTCTCTCATTGGTTCTCCCTCTTCCCTTTCATCCTCTGCCAAATTGGAAACCTGTACGAACCAGGAGGTTAAATGGGCTGTCTCTCCAACTTGGGAGATTGATAGGAAAGCAGATGGAATGTAAAACCGGAGCATCAGGGGAGGGACTATTCGTTGAGTTTTAGAAACCTTTCGTATTCACAGTGTGACCGTTCTCTAGGTTTCCCGTACATGTTATAACTGTAGTAATATTCCCTTCAACCAGGAGAGTTGGGACCCATGGAATGGGTGCCATGCATTATTGCTTTAATGGGTCTGCATTTACTCACCCAATCTCACCAATCCTCTCAGTCCCAAGTGTCCAGCCTTATGCCACATCCAGCTGTCATTGTATATAGCGTCATTCCAGGTTTCATCAGAGACCCTGAAGGAATTGGAAAGATTTTCCCAGTTTTTTTGTTTTGTATTTGAAATTCCTTTTTATAGTGGGTTTGAGCTGATTCTCGCTGCCATGTTTATGCCAGTCTAGACACACTTGATTCCCTTACGGAGACATATCAATACATAGGTTTTAAGATTCTTACTAGTCAGATATATTCCTCTGCGGGAAATATGGTGTTTTGAGTACCTTTCCCTGAGGAAGGTATAGGTCTTGACTATTCCATAGTTGGTTTTTGGAACGGTACCTGTGCTTATATCAAACTCTGGTTTTATGCATCACCCCACCTCTCCTTCCCCCTTAAGCAGGCATAAGAGTGTTTTCTAAATGTGAGACACTGTTCTCTTTCCTAAATCAGTTCAAGTGTAGCCATGTTTACAGGATCTTCATAAGTGATATCTTATGATAAGTTTCTGATTCTGTGTGACTTATTTCTCTTATAACAATCGTACCTGAATCCACCAATTTTGCTGCTTCTGGTCTTATGACATTGATTTCATGGCTGAGAGATATTCCATCATAGGAAAGTGCCCCAATTTTTTGAACCATTTTTATATTTCCTGGGATATTTATGGTGTACCCAAGTTGAGGTCCTTGTTAGCACTGCAGCCCTAAATTTTGGGGTGGCTCTGTCTTATTGACTTTCAATTTTCCCAAGGTATATTCCCTAGACTGGAAGTGCCCTTGGCTCTGTAGCTCTGTTCTTTACTTGTTTTAGGGAACACAATGCACTCCTCCAGAGAGGCAGTTGGCAATTTACATCCCGCCCATCAGCATAACATGGCTCCCGGTTCTCCAGGGCCTGTCTTACCTTTCTGGATTTTACACATTTTGTGTGTGTCCCTTTTGACCGGTGGGAAGTGATACTTCTTTGTAGAGCAGATTTGCATTGCCCGCTTGCTTGCTTGCTTGGCCAACAAGGGCGTATGCGTTTTCTCCTGAATATATTCAGGAGAAAACGCATACGCCCTTTTTGGCCAAGTGCATCATTGTCGAAGTTGTGCCCCTCTTCCTGTGCTTTAAAGGCGATTCCAACGTACCTCTTGAAATCTGTTTCCCGCTATTCTGCCTCGCATTCAAGTCCGCCTCGTGGCCTTCCCTCAACAGATTTTTGTACGATAGTTGTCCTTTTTTACTTGGCCAGTTTGTGAATTGCTGTGCCCCTGAGCTCCATTTTTCAACTCGTTTTTGGTGAGCTGACCGCAAGTCCAAAATTTTGGTTCAGGCCGTATACTCGTTCCCGGTGGGTGGCTGAGACTTTGGTTAATTCTTCTTCCTGCTGGGAAATTACAGTGATATGTGCCCGTCCAAATGCCTAACAGCTACTCTCTCATTGGTTCTCCCTCTTTCCTTTCATCCTCTGCCAAATTGGCAACCTGTGCGAACCAGGAGGTTAAAGGGGTTGTCTCTCCAAGTTGGGAGGTTGATAGTAAATCAGATGGAAAGTCAAACCGGAGCACCAGGAGAGGGACTATTCGTTGAGTTTTAGAAACCTTTCGTATTCACAGTGTGTCCGTTCTCTAGGTTTCCCGTACATGTTATAACTTCAGTAATATTCCCTACAACCTGGAGAGTTGGGACCCATGGAATGGGTGCCATGCATTATTGCTTTAAAGGGTCTGCATTTGCTCACCCAATCTCACCAATCCTCTCAGTCCCAAGTGTCCAGCCTTATGCCACATCCAGCTGTCGTTGTAGATAGGGTCATTCCAGGTTTCATCAGAGACCCTGAAGGAATTGTAAAGAATTTCCAAGTTTTTTTGTTTTGTTATTGAAATTCCTTTTTTTAGTGGGTTTGAGCTGATTCTCGCTGCCATGTTTATGCCAGTGTAGACACACTTGATTCCCTTACGGAGACATATCAATACATAGGTTTTAAGATTCTTACTAGTCAGATATATTCCTCTGTGGGAAATATGGGGTTTTGAGTCCCTTTCACTGAGGAAGGTAGAGGTCTTGTCTATTCCATAGTTGGTTTTTGGAACGGTACCTGTGCTTATATCAAACTCTGGTTTTATGCATCACCCCACCTCTCCTTCCCCCTTAAGCAGGCATAAGAGTGATTTCTAAATGTGAGACACTGTTCTCTTTCCTAACTCAGTTCAAGTGTAGCCATGTTATAGCATCTTCATAAGTGATATCTTATGATAAGTTTCTTTTTCTCTTTGACTTATTTCACTTAGAATCATCGTACCTGAATCCACCCATTTTGCTGCTACTGGTCTTATGACATTGATTTCATGGCTGAGGGATATTCCATCGTATGTAAGTACCACAATTTTTTCAACCATTTTTATATTTCCTTGGATATTTAAGGTGTACCCAAGTTGAGGTCCTTGTAAGCAGTGCAGCCCTAAATTTTGGGGTGGCTCTGTCTTATTGATTTTCAGTTTTCCCAAGGTATATTCCCTAGACTGGAAGTGCCTTTGGCTCTGTAGCTCTGTTCTTTACTTGTTTTAGGGAACACAATGCACTCCTCCAGAGAGGCAGTTGGCAATTTACATCCCGCCCATCAGCATAACATGGCTCCCGGTTCTCCAGGGCCTGTCTTACCTTTCTGGATTTTACACATTTTGTGTGTGTCCCTTTTGACCGGTGGGAAGTGATACTTCTTTGTAGAGCAGATTTGCATTGCCCGCTTGCTTGCTTGCTTGGCCAAGAAGGGCGTATGCGTTTTCTCCTGAATATATTCAGGAGAAAACGCATACGCCCTTTTTGGCCAAGTGCATCATTGTCGAAGTTGTGCCCCTCTTCCTGTGCTTTAAAGGCGATTCCAACGTACCTCTTGAAATCTGTTTCCCGCTATTCTGCCTCGCATTCAAGTACGCCTCGTGGCCTTCCCTCAACAGATTTTTGGACGATAGTTGTCCTTTTTTACTTGGCCAGTTTGTGAATTGCTGTGCCCCTGAGCTCCATTTTTCAACTCGTTTTTGGTGAGCTGACCGCAAGTCCAAAATTTTGGTTCAGGACCTATGCTGGTTCCCGGTGGGTGGCTGAGACTTTGGTTAAAACTTCTTCCTGTGGGAAATTACAGTGATATGTGCCCGTACAAATGCCTAACAGCTACTCTCTCATTGGTTCTCCCTCTTCCCTTTCATCCTCTGCCAAATTGGAAACCTGTCCGAAAGAGGAGGTTAAAGGGGCTGTCACTCCAAGTTGGGAGATTGATAGTAAAGCAGATGGAAAGTCAAACCGGAGCACCAGGAGAGGGACTATTCGTTGAGTATTAGAAACCTTTCGTATTCACAGTGTGTCCGTTCTCTAGGTTTCCCGTATATGTTATAACTGTAGTAATATTCCCTTCAACCTGGAGAGTTGGGACCCATGGAATGGGTGCCATGCATTATTGCTTTAAAGGGTCTGCATTTGCTCACCCAATCTCACCAATCCTCTCAGTCCCAAGTGTCCAGCCTTATGCCACATCCAGCTGTCGTTGTAGATAGGGTCATTCCAGGTTTCATCAGAGACCCTGAAGGAATTGTAAAGAATTTCCAAGTTTTTTTGTTTTGTTATTGAAATTCCTTTTTTTAGTGGGTTTGAGCTGATTCTCGCTGCCATGTTTATGCCAGTGTAGACACACTTGATTCCCTTACGGAGACATATCAATACATAGGTTTTAAGATTCTTACTAGTCAGATATATTCCTCTGTGGGAAATATGGGGTTTTGAGTCCCTTTCACTGAGGAAGGTATAGGTCTTGTCTATTCCATAGTTGGTTTTTGGAACGGTACCTGTGCTTATATCAAACTCTGGTTTTATGCATCACCCCACCTCTCCTTCCCCCTTAAGCAGGCATAAGAGTGATTTCTAAATGTGAGACACTGTTCTCTTTCCTAACTCAGTTCAAGTGTAGCCATGTTTACAGGATCTTCATAAGTGATATCTTATGATAAGTTTCTTTTTCTGTTTGACTTATTTCACTTAGAATCATCGTACCTGAATCCACCCATTTTGCTGCTACTGGTCTTATGACATTGATTTCATGGCTGAGGGATATTCCATCGTATGTAAGTACCACAATTTTTTGAACCATTTTTATATTTCCTTGGATATTTAAGGTGTACCCAAGTTGAGGTCCTTGTAAGCAGTGCAGCCCTAAATTTTGGGGTGGCTCTGTCTTATTGATTTTCAGTTTTCCCAAGGTATATTCCCTAGACTGGAAGTGCCCTTGGCTCTGTAGCTCTGTTCTTTACTTGTTTTAGGGAACACAAAGCACTCCTCCAGAGAGGCAGTTGGCAATTTACATCCCGCCCATCAGCATAACAAGGCTCCCTGTTCTGCAGGGCCTGTCTTGCCTTTCTGGTTTTTACACATTTTGTGGATGTCCCTTTTGACCGGTGGGAAGTGATACTTCTTTGTAGTGCAGATTTGCATTGCCCGCTTGCTTGCTTGGCCAAAAAGGGCGTATGCGTTTTCTCCTGAATATATTCAGGAGAAAACGCATACGCCCTTTTTGGCCAAGTGCATCATTGTCAAAGTTGTGACCCTCTTCCTGTGCTTTAAAGGCGATTCCAAAGTACCTCTTGAAATCTGTTTCCTGCTATTTTGCCTCGATTTGAAGTCTGCCTCGTTGCCTTCCTTCAAAAGATTTTTGGACGATAGTTGACCTTTTTTACTCGGCCAGTTTGTGAATTGCTGTTCCCCTGAGCTCCATTTTTCACCTCGTTTTTGGTGAGCTGACCGCAAGTCCAAAATTTTGGTTCAGGACCTATGCTGGTTCCCGGTGGGGGGCTGAGACTTTGGTTAATTCTTCTTGCTGCTGGGAAGTTAGAGTGATATGTGCCCGTCCAAATGCCTAACAGCTACTCTCTCATTGGTTCTCCCTCTTCCCTTTCATCCTCTGCTAAATTGGAAACCTGTGCGAACCAGGAGGTTAAGGGGCTGTCTCTCCAAGGTGGGACGTTGATAGTAAAGCAGATGGAAAGTCAAACCGGAGCACCAGGAGATTGACAATTTGTTGAGTTTTAGAAACCTTTCGTATTCACAGTGTGTCCGTTCTCTAGGTTTCCCATACATGTTATAGCGATAGTAATATTCCCTTCAACCTGGAGAGTTGGGACCCATGGAATGGGTGCCAGGCATTATTGCTTTAAAGGGTCTGCATTTGCTCACACAATCTCACCAATCCTCTCAGTCCCAAGTGTCCAGCCTTATGCCACATCCAGCTGTCGTTGTAGATAGGGTCATTCCAGGTTTCATCAGAGACCCTGAAGGAATTGTAAAGAATTTACAAGTTTTTTTGGTTTGTTTTTGAAATTCCTTTTTATAGTGGGTTTGAGCTGATTCTCGCTGCCATGTTTTTGACAGTGTAGACACACTTGATTCCCTTACGGAGACATATCAATACATAGGTTTTAAGATTCTTACTAGTCAGATATATTCCTCTGCGGGAAATATGGGGTTTTGAGTCCCTTTCACTGAGGAAGGTATAGGTCTTGTCTATTCCATAGTTGGTTTTTGGAACGGTACCTGTGCTTATATCAAACTCTGGTTTTATGCATCACCCCACCTCTCCTTCCCCCTTAAGCAGGCATAAGAGTGTTTTCTAAATGTGAGACACTGTTCTCTTTCCTAACTCAGTTCAAGTGTAGCCATGTTTACAGGATCTTCATAAGTGATATCTTATGATAAGTTTCTTTTTTTGTGTGACTTATTTCACTTAGATCATCGTACCTGAATCCACCCATTTTGCTGCTACTGGTCTTATGACATTGATTTCATGGCTGAGGGATATTCCATCGTACGTAAGTACCACAATTTTTTGAACCATTTTTATATTTCCTGGGATATTTAAGGTGTACCCAAGTTGAGGTCCTTGAAAGCAGTGCAGCCCTAAATTTTGGGGTGGCTCTGTCTTATTGATTTTCAGTTTTCCCAAGGTATATTCCCTAGACTGGAAGTGCCCTTGGCTCTGTAGCTCTGTTGTTTACTTGTTTTAGGGAAAACAATGCACTCCTCCAGAGAGGCAGTTGGCAATTTACATGCCGCCCATCAGCATAACAAGGCTCCCTGTTCTCCAGGGCCTGTCTTGCCTTTCTGGTTTTTACACATTTTGTGGATGTCCCTTCTGACCGGTGGGAAGTGGTACTTCTTTGTAGTGCAGATTTGCATTGCCCGCTTGCTTGCTTGGCCAAAAAGGGCGTATGCGTTTTCTCCTGAATATATTCAGGAGAAAAGGCATACGGTCTTTTTGGCCAGGTGAATCATTCTCGATGTTGTGCCCCTCTTCCTGTGCTTTAAAGGCGATTCCAACGTACCTCTTGAAATCTGTTTCCTGCTATTCTGCCTCGCTTTCAAGTCCGCCTCGTTGCCTTCCCTCATCAGATTTTTGGACGATAGTTGTCCTTTATTACTCAGCCAGTTTGTGAATTGCTGTGCCCCTGAGCTCCATTTTTCAACTCGTTTTTGGTGAGTTGACCGCAAGTCCAAAATTTTGGTTCAGGACCTATGCTGGTTCCCGGTGGGTGGCTGAGACTTTGGTTAATTCTTCTTCCTGCCGCGAAATTACAGTGATATGTGCCCGTTCATATGCCTAACAGCTACTCTCTCATTGGTTCTCCCTCTTCCCTTTCATCCTCTGCCAAATTGGCAACCTGTGCGAACCAGGAGGTTTAAGGGGCTGTCTCTCCAAGTTGGGAGGTTGATAGTAAAGCAGATGGAAAGTCAAACCGGAGCACCAGGAGAGGGACTATTCGTTGAGTTTTAGAAACCTTTCGTATTCACAGTGTGTCCGTTCTCTAGGTTTCCCGTACATGTTATTGCTGTAGTAATATTCCCTTCAACCTGGAGAGTTGGGACCCATGGAATGGGTGCCATGCATTATTGCTTTAAAGGGTCTGCATTTGCTCTCCCAATCTCACCAGTCGTCTCAGTCCCAAGTGTCCCTCCTTATGCCACATCCAGCTGTCATTGTAGGTAGGGTCATTCCAGGTTTCATCAGAGACCCTGAAGGAATCGTAAAGAATTTCCCAGTTTTTTTGTTTTGTTTTTGAAATTCCTTTTTATAGTGGGTTTGAGCTGATTCTCGCTGCCATGTTTATGCCAGTCTAGAAACACTTGATTCCCTTATGGAGACATATCAATACATAGGTTTTAAGATTCTTACTAGTCAGATATATTCCTCTGCGGGAAATATGGGGTTTTGACTCCCTTTCACTGAGGAAGGTGTAGGTCTTGTCTATTCCATAGTTGGTTTTTGGAACGGTACCTGTGCTTATATCAAACTCTGTTTTTATGCATCACCCCACCTCTCCTTCCTGCTTAAGCAGGCATAAGTGTGTTTTCTAAATGTGAGACACTGTCCTCTATCCTAACTCAGTTCAAGTGTAGCCATGTTTACAGGATCTTCATAAGTGATATCTTATGATAAATTTCTTTTCTGTGTGACTTGTTTCACTTAGAATCATCGTACCTGAATCCACCCATTTTGCTGCTACTGGTCTTATGACATTGATTTCATGGCTGAGGGATATTCCATCGTTCGTAAGTACCACAATTTTTTGAACCATTTTTATATTTCCTGGGATATTTAAGGTGTACCCAAGTTGAGGTCCTTGTAAGCAGTGCAGCCCTAAATTTTGGGGTGGGTCTGTCTTATTGATTTTCAGTTTTCCCAAGTTATATTCCCTAGACCGGAAGTGCCCTTGGCTCTGTAGCTCTGTTCTTTACTTGTTTTAGGGAAAACAATGCACTTCTCCAGAGAGGCAGTTGGCAATTTACATCCCTCCCATCAGCATTACAAGGCTCCCTGTTCTCCAGGGCCTGTCTTGCCTTTCTGGTTTTTACACATTTTGTGGATGTCCGTTCTGACCGGTGGGAAGTGATACTTCTTTGTAGTGCAGATTTGCCTTGCCCGCTTGCTTGCTTGGCCAAAAAGGGCGTATGCGTTTTCTCCTGAATATATTCAGGAGAAAACGCATACGCCCTTTTTGGCCAACTGCATCATTGTCGAAGTTCTGCCCCTCTTCCTGTGCTTTAAAGGCGATTCCAACGTACCTCTTGAAATCTGTTTCCTGCTATTCTGCCTCGCTTTCACGTCCGCCTCGTTGCCTTCCCTCAACAGATTTTTGGATGATAGTTGTCCTTTATTTCTCTGCAAGTTTGTGAATTGCTGTGCCCTTGAGCTCCATTTTTCAACTCGTTTATGGTGAGCTGACCGCAAGTCCAAAATTTTGGTTCAGGACCTATGCTGGTTCCCGGTGGGTGGCTGAGACTTTGGTTAATACTTCTTCCTGTGGGAAATTACAGTGATATGTGCCCGTACAAATGCCTAACAGCTACTCTCTCATTGTTTCTCCCTCTTCCCTTTCATCCTCTGCCAAATTGGAAACCTGTCCGAAAGAGGAGGTTAAAGGGGCTGTCACTCCAAGTTGGGAGATTGATAGTAAAGCAGATGGAAAGTCAAACCGGAGCACCAGGAGAGGGACTATTCGTTGAGTTTTAGAAACCTTTCGTATTCACAGTGTGTCCGTTCTCTAGGTTTCCCGTACATGTTATAACTGTAGTAATATTCCCTTCAACCTGGAGAGTTGGGACCCATGGAATGGGTGCCATGCATTATTGCTTTAAAGGGTCTGCATTTGCTCACCCAATCTCACCAATCGTCTCAGTCCCAAGTGTCCCTCCTTATGCCACATCCAGCTGTCATTGTAGATAGGGTCATTCCAGGTTTCATCAGAGACCCTGAAGGAATTGTAAAGAATTTCCCAGTTTTTTTGGTTTGTTTTTGAAATTCCTTTTTATAGAGGGTTTGAGCTGATTCTCCCTTCCATGTTTATGCCAGCCTAGACACACTTGATTCCCTTACGGAGACATATCAATACATAGGTTTTAAGATTCTTACTACTCAGATATATTCCTCTGCGGGAAATATGGGGTTTTGAGTCCCTTTCACTGAGGAAGGTGTAGGTCTTGTCTATTCCATAGTTGGTTTTTGGAACGGTACCTCTGCTTATATCAAACTCTGGTTTTATGCATCACCCCAACTCTGCTTCCCCCTTAAACAGGCATAAGAGTGTTTTCTAAATGTGAGACACTGTTCTCTTTCCTAACTCAGTTCAAGTGTAGCCATGTTTACAGGATCTTCATGAGTGATATCTTATGATAAGTTTCTTTTTCTGTGTGACTAATTTCACTTAGAATCATCGTACCTGAATCCACTCATTTTGCTACTACTGGTATTATGACATTGATTTAATGGCTGAGGGATATTCCATCTTAGGTAAGTACCACAATTTTTTGAACCTTTTTTATATTTCCTGGGATATTTATGTTGTACCCAAGTTGAGGTTTCTCTAAGCAGTGCAGCCCTAAATTTTGGGTTGGCTGTGTCTTTTTCAGTTTCAGTTTTCCCAATGTATATTCCCTAGACTGGAAGTGCCCTTGGCTCTGTAGCTCTGTTGTTTACTTCTGTTAGGGAACAAAATGCACTCCTCCAGAGAGGCAGTTGGCAATTTACATCCCGCCCATCAGCATAACAAGGCTCCCTGTTCTCCAGGGCCTGTCTTGCCTTTCTGGTTTTTACACATTTTGTGGATATCCCTTTTGACCGGTGGAAGTGACACATCTTTGTAGTGCAGATTTGCATTGCCCGCTTGCTTGCTTGGCCAAAAAGGGCGTATGCGTTTTCTCCTGAATATATTCAGGAGAAAACGCATACGCCCTTTTTGGCCAAGTGCATCATTGTCGAAGTTGTGCCCCTCTTCCTGTGCTTTAAAGGCGATTCCAACGTACTTCTTGAAATCTGTTTGCTGCTATTCTGCCTCACTTTCAAGTCCGCCTCGTTGCCTTCCCTCAACAGATTTTTGGACGATAGTTGTCCTTTATTACTCTGCCAGTTTGTGAATTGCTGTGACCCTGAGCTCCATTTTTCAACTCGTTTTTTGTGAGCTGACCGCAAGTCCAAAATTTTGGTTCAGGACCTATACAGGTTCCCAGTGGGTGGCTGATACTTTGGTTAATTCTTCTTCCTGCCGGGAAATTACAGTGATATGTGCCCGTCCAAATGCCTAACAGCTACTCTCTCATTGGTTCTCCCTCTTCCCCTTCATCCTCTGCAAAATTGGCAACCTGTGCGAACCAGGAAGTTAAAGGCGCTGTCTCTCCAAGTTGGGAGATGGATAGTAAAGCAGTTGGAAAGTCAAAGCAGAGCACCAAGCGAGGGACTATTCGTTGAGATTTAGAAACCTTTCGTATTCACAGTGTGTCAATTCTCTAGTTTTCCTGTACATGTTATAGCTGTAGTAATATTCCCTTCAACCTGGAGAGTTGGGACCCATGGAATCGGTGCCATGCATTATTGCTTTAAAGGGTTTGCATTTGCTCGCCCAATCACACCAATTCTCGCAGTCCCAAGTGTCCAGCATTATGCCACATCCAGCTGTCATTGTAGATAGGGTCATTCCAGGTTTCATCAGAGACCCTGAAGGAATTGTAAAGAATTTCCCATTTTTTTGTTTTGTTTTTGAAATTCCTTTTTATAGTGGGTTTGAGCTGATTCTCGCTGCCATGTTTATGCCAGTCTAGACACACTTGATTCCCATACGGAGACATATCAATACATATGTTTTAAGATTCTTACTAGTCCGATATATTCCTCTGTGGGAAATATGTGGTTTTGAGTCCCTTTCACTGAGGAAGGTGTAGGTCTTTTCTATTCCATAGTTGGTTTTTGGAACGGAACCTGTGCTTATATCAAACTCTGGTTTTATGCATCACCCGACCTCTCCTTCCCCCTTAAGCAGGCATAAGTGTGTTTTCTAAATGTTGGACTCTGTTCCCTTTCCTAACTCAGTTCAAGTGTAGCCATGTTTACAGGATCTTCATGAGTGATATCTTATGATAAGTTTCATTTTCTGTGCGACTTATTTCACTTAGAATCATCGTACCTGAATCCACTCATTTTGCTGCTACTGGTCTTATGACATTGATTTCATGGCTGAGGGATATCCCATCTTAGGTAAGTACCACCATTTTTTGAACCATTTTTATATTTCCTGGGATATTTAAGGTGTACTCAAGATGAGGTTCTTGAAGCAGTGCAGCCCTAAATATTGGGCTGGCTCAGTCTTATTGATTTTCAGTTTTCCCAAAGTATATTCCCTAGACTGGAAGTGACCTTTGCTCTGTAGCTCTGTGGTTTACTTGTTCTAGGGAACACAATGCACTCCTCCAGAGAGGCAGTTGGCAATTTACATCCCGCCCATCAGCATATCAAGGCTCCCTGTTCTACAGGGCCTCTCTTGCCTTTCTGGTTTTTACACATTTTCTGGAAGTCCCTTTTGACTGGTGGGAAGTGATACTTCTTTGTAGTGCAGATTTGCATTGCCCGCTTGCTTGCTTGGCCAAAAAAGGCATATGCGTTTTCTCCTGAATATATTCAGAGGAAAACACATACGCAATTTTTGGCCAAGTGCATCATTTTCGAAGTTGTGCCTCTCTTTCTCTGCTTTATAGGCGATTCCAACGTACCTCTTGACATCTGTTTCCTGCTATTCTGCCTCGCTTTCAAGTCCGCCTCGATGCCTACCCTTCACAGATTTTTGGACGATAGTTGTCCTTTATTACTCTGCCAGTTTGTGAATTGCTGTGCCCCTGAGCTCCATTTTTCAACTCGTTTATGGTGAGCTGACCGCAAGTCCAAAATTTTGGTTGAGGACCTATGCTGGTTCCCGGTGGGGGGCTGAGACTTTGGTTACTTCTTCTTCCTGCCGGGAAGTTAGAGGGATATGTGCCCGTCCAAATGCCTTACAGCTACTCTCTCATTGGTTCTCCCTCTTCCCTTTCATCCACTGCCAAATTGGAAACCTGTGCGAACCAGGAGGTTAAAGGGGCTGTCTCTCCAAGTTGGGAGATTTATAGTAAATCAGATGGAAAGTCAAACCAGAGCACCAGGAGAGGGAATATTTGTTGAGTTTTAGAAACCTTTAGTATTCACAGTGTGTCTGTTCTCTAGGTTTCGCATACATGTTATAGCTGTAGTAATATTCCCTTCAACCTGGAGAATTGGGACCCATGGAATGGGTGCCAGGCATTTGTGCTTTAAAGGGTCTGCATTTGCTCACCCAATCTCACCAATCCTCTCAGTCCCAAGTGTCCAGCCTTATGCCACATCCAGGTGTCATTGTAGATAGGGCCATTCCAGGTTTCATCAGAGACCCTGAAGGAATTGTAAAGAATTTCCCAGTTTTTTTGTTTGTTTTTGAAATTCCTTTTTATAGTGGGTTTGAGCTGATTCTCGCTGACATGTTTATGCCAGTCTAGACACACTTGATTCCCTTATGGAGACATATCAATACATAGGTTTTAAGATTCTTACTAGTCAGATATATTCCTCTGCGGGAAATATGGGGTTTTGAGTCCCTTTTACTGAGGAAGGTGTAGGTCTTGACTATTCCATAGTTGGTTTTTGGAATGGTACCTGTGCTTATATCAAACTCTGGTTTTATGCATCACCCCACCTCTCCTTCCCCCTTAAGCAGGCATAAGAGTGTTTTCTAAATGTGAGACTCTGTTCTCTTTCCTAACTCAGTTCAAGTTTAGCCATGTTTACAGGATCTTCATAAGTGATATCTTATGATAAGTTTCTGATTCTGTGTTACTTATTTCTCTTATAACAATCGTACCTGAATCCACCCATTTTGCTGCTACTGGTCTTATGACATTGATTTCATGGCTGAGAGATATTCCATCATAAGAAAGTGCCACAATTTTTTGAACCATTTTTATATTTCCTGGGATATTTATGGTGTACCCAAGTTGAGGTCCTTGTAAGCAGTGCAGCCCTAAATTTTGGGGTGGCTCTGTCTTATTGATTTTCAGTTTTCCCAAGGTATATTCCCTAGACTGGAAGTGCCCTTGGCTCTGTAGCTCTGTTCTTTACTTGTTTTAGGGAACACAATGCACTCCTCCAGAGAGGCAGTTGGCAATTTACATCCCGCCCATCAGCATAACAAGGCTCCCGGTTCTCCAGGGCCTGTCTTACCTTTCTGGTTTTTACACATTTTGTGTGTGTCCCTTTTGACCGGTGGGAAGTGATACTTCTATGTAGAGCAGATTTGCATTGCCCGCGTGCTTGCTTGCTTGGCCAAGAAGGGCGTATGCGTTTTCTCCTGAATATATTCAGGAGAAAACGCATACGCCCTTTTTGGCCAACTGCATCATTGTCGAAGTTCTGCCCCTCTTCCTGTGCTTTAAAGGCGATTCCAACGTACCTCTTGAAATCTGTTTCCTGCTATTCTGCCTCGCTTTCACGTCCGCCTCGTTGCCTTCCCTCAACAGATTTTTGGATGATAGTTGTCCTTTATTTCTCTGCAAGTTTGTGAATTGCTGTGCCCTTGAGCTCCATTTTTCAACTCGTTTTTTGTGAGCTGACCGCATGTCCAAAATTATGGTTCAGGACCTATGCTGGTTCCCGGTGAGTGGCTGAGACTTTGGTTAATACTTCTTCCTGTGGGAAATTACAGTGATATGTGCCCGTACAAATGCCTAACAGCTACTCTCTCATTGGTTCTCCCTCTTCCCTTTCATCCTCTGCCAAATTGGAAACCTGTCCGAAAGAGGAGGTTAAAGGGGCTGTCTCTCCAAGTTGGGAGATTGAGAGTAAAGCAGATGGAAAGTCAAACCGGAGCACCAGGAGAGGGACTATTCGTTGAGTTTTAGAAACCTTTCGTATTCACAGTGTGTCCGTTCTCTCGGTTTCCCGTACATGTTATAGCTGTAGTAATATTCCCTTCAACCTGGAGAGTTGGGACCCATGGAATGGGTGCCAGGCATTTGTGCTTTAAAGTGTCTGCATTTGCTCACCCAATCTCACCATTCCTCTCTGTCCCAAGTGTCCAGCCTTATGCCACATCCAGCTGTCGTTGTAGATAGGGTCATTCCAGGTTTCATCAGAGACCCTGAAGGAATTGTAAAGAATTTCCCATTTTTTTTGTTTTGTTTTTGAAATTCCTTTTTATAGTGGGTTTGAGCTGATTCTCACTGCCATGTTTATGCCAGTCTAGACACACTTGATTCCCTTACGGAGACATATCAATACATAGGTTTTAAGATTCTTACTAGTGAGATATATTCCTCTGCGGGAAATATGGGGTTTTGAGTCCCTTTCACTGAGGAAGGTGTAGGTCTTGTCTATTCCATAGTTGGTTTTTGGAACGGTACCTGTGCTTATATCAAACTCTGGTTTTATGCATCACCCCACCTCTCCTTCCCACTTAATCAGGCATAAGAGTGTTTTCTAAATGTGAGACACTGTTCTCTTTCCTAACTCAGTTCAAATGTAGCCATGTTTACAGGATCTTCATAAGTGATATCTTATTAAAAGTTTCTTTTTCTGTGTGAATTATTTCACTTAGAATCATCGTACCTGAATCCACCCATTTTGCTGCTACTGGTCTTATGACATTGATTTCATGGCTGAGGGATATTCCATCGTACATAAGTACCACAATTTTTTGAACCATTTTTATATTTCCTGGGATATTTAAGGTGTACCCAAGTTGAGATCCTTGTAAGCAGTGCAGCTGTAAATTTTGGGGTGGCTCTGTCTTATTGATTTTCAGTTATCCCAAGGTATATTCCCTAGACTGGAAGTGCCCTTGGCTCTGTAGCTCTGTTGTTTACTTGTTTTAGGGAACACAATGCACTCCTCCAGAGAGGCAGTTGGCAATTTACATCCCGCCCATCAGCATAACAAGGCTCCTTGTTCTCCAGGGCCTGTCTTGCCTTTCTGGTTTTTACACATTTTGTGGATGTCCCTTTTGACCGGTGGGAAGTGATACTTCTTTGTGGTGCAGATTTGCATTGCCCGATTGCTTGCTTGGCCAAAAAGGGCGTATGCGTTTTCTCCTGAATATATTCAGGAGAAAACGCATACGCCCTTTTTGGCCAAGTGCATCATTGTCGAAGTTGTGCCCCTCTTCCTGTGCTTTAAAGGCGATTCCAACGTACCCCTTGAAATCAGTTTCCTGCTATTCTGCCTCGCTTTCAAGTCCGCCTCGTTGCCTTCCCTCATCAGATTTTTGGACGATAGTTGTCCTTTATTACTCGGCCAGTTTGTGAATTGCTGTGCGCCTGAGCTCCATTTTTCAACTCGTTTTTGGTGAGCTGACCGCAAGTCCAAAATTTTGGTTCAGGACCTATGCTGGTTCCCGGTGGGTGGCTGAGAATTTGGTTAATTCTTCTTCCTGCCGGGAAATTACAGTGATATGTGCCCGTTCAAATGCCTAACAGCTACTCTCTCATTGGTTCTCCCTCTTCCCTTTCATCCTCTGCCAAATTGGCAAACTGTGCAAACCAGGAGGTTAAAGGGGCTGTCTCTCCAAGTTCGGAGGTTGATAGTAAAGCAGATGGAAAGTCAAACCGGAGCGCCAGGAGAGGGACTATTCGTTGAGTTTTAGAAACCTTTCGTATTCACAGTGTGTCCGTTCTATAGGTTTCCCGTACATGTTATAGCTGTAGTAATATTCCCTTCAACCTGGAGAGTTGGGACCCATGGAATGGGTGCCAGGCATTTGTGCTTTAAAGGGTCTGCATTTGCTCACCCAATCTCACCAATCGTCTCAGTCCCAAGTGTCCCTCCTTAAGCCACATCCAGCTGTCATTGTAGATAGGGTCATTCCAGGTTTCATCAGAGACCCTGAAGGAATTGTAAAGAATTTCCCAGTTTTTTTGTTTTGTTTTTGAAATTCCTTTTTATAGTGGGTTTGAGCTGATTCTCGCTGCCATGTTTATGCCAGTCTAGACACACTTGATTCCCTTACGGAGACATATCAATACATAGGTTTTAAGATTCTTACTAGTCAGATATATTCCTCTGCAGGAAATATGGAGTTTTGAGTCCCTTTCACTGAGGAAGGTGTAGGTCTTGTCTATTCCATAGTTGGTTTTTGGAACGGTACCTGTGCTTATATCAAACTCTGGTTTTATGCATCACCCCACCTCTCCTTCCTCCTTAAGCAGGCATAAGAGTGTTTTCTAAATGTGAGACACTGTTCTCTTTCCTAACTCAGTTCAAGTGTAGCCATGTTTACAGGATCTTCATAAGTGATATCTTATGATAAGTTTCTTTTTCTGTGTGACTTATTTCACTTAGAATCATCGTACCTGATTCCACCCATTTTGCTGCTACTGGTCTTATGACATTGATTTCATGGCTGAGGGATATTCCATCGTAGGTAAGTACCACAATTTTTTGAACCATTTTTATATTTCCTGGGATATTTAAGGTGTACCCAAGTTGAAGTCCTTGTAAGCAGTGCAGCCTTAAATTTTGGGGTGGCTCTGTCTTATTGATTTTCAGTTTTCCCAAGGTATATTCCCTAGACTGGAAGTGCCCTTGGCTCTGTAGCTCTGTTGTTTACTTGTTTTAGGGAACACAATGCACTCCTCCAGAGAGGCAGTTGGCAATTTACATCCCGCCCATCAGCATAACAAGGTTCCCTGTTCTCCAGGGCCTGTCTTGCCTTTCTGGTTTTTACACATTTTGTGGATGTCCCTTTTGACCGGTGGGAAGTGATACTTCTTTGTAGTGCAGATTTGCATTGCCCGCTTGCTTGCTTGGCCAAAAAGGGCGTATGCGTTTTCTCCTGAATATATTCAGGAGAAAACGCATACGCCCTTTTTGGCCAAGTGCATCATTGTCGAAGTTGTGCCCCTCTTCCTGTGCTTTAAAGGCGATTCCAACGTACCTCTTGAAATCTGTTTCCTGCTATTCTGCCTCGCTTACAAGTCCGCCTCGTTGCCTTCCCTCATCAGATTTTTGGACGATAGTTGTCCTTTATTACTCGGCCAGTTTGTGAATTACTGTGCCCCTGAGCTCCATTTTTCAACTCGTTTTTGGTGAGCTGACCGCAAGTCCAAAATTTTGGTTCAGGACCTATGCTAGTTCCCGGTGGGTGGCTGAGACGTTGGTTAATTCTTCTTCCTTCCGGGAAATTACAGTGATATGTGCCCGTTCAAATGCCTAACAGCTACTCTCTCATTGGTTCTCCCTCTTCCCTTTCATCCTCTGCCAAATTGGCAACCTGTGCAAACCAGGAGGTTAAAGGGGCTGTCTCTCCAAGTTGGGAGGTTGATAGTAAAGCAGCCGGAAAGTCAAACTGGAGCACCAGGAGAGGGACTATTCGTTGAGTTTTAGAAACCTTTCATATTCACAGTGTGTCCGTTCTCTAGGTTTCCCGTACATGTTATAGCTGTAGTAACATTCCCTTCAACCTGGAGAGTTGGGACGAATGGAATGGGTGCCATGCATTATTGCTTTAAGGGTCTGCATTTGCTCACCCAATCTCACCAATCCTCTCAGTCCCAAGTGTCCAGCCTTATGAAACATCCAGCTGTCGTTGTAGATAGGGTCATTCCAGGTTTCATCAGAGACCCTGAAGGAATTGTAAAGAATTTCCAGGTTTTTTTGTTTTGTTTTTGAAATTCCTTTTTATAGTGGGTTTGAGCTGATTCTCGCTGCCATGTTTATGCCAGTCTAGACACACTTGATTCCCTTACGGATACATATCAATACATAAGTTTTAAGATTCTTACTAGTCAGATATATTCCTCTGCGGGAAATATGGGGTTTTGAGTCCCTTTCACTGAGGAAGGTGTAGGTCTTGTCTATTCCATAGTTGGTTTTTGGAACGGTACCTGTGCTTATATCAAACTCTGGTTTTATGCATCACCCCACCTCTCCTTCCCCCTTAAGCAGGCATAAGAGTGTTTTCTAAATGTGAGACACTGTTCTCTTTCCTAACTCAGTTCAAGTGTAGCCATGTTTACAGGATCCTCATAAGTGATATATTATGATAAGTTTCTTTTTCTGTGTGACTTATTTCACTTAGAATCATCGTACCTGAATCCACCCATTTTGCTGCTACTGGTCTTATTACATTGATTTCATGGCTGAGGGATATTCCATCGTAGGTAAGTACCACAATTTTTTGAACCATTTTTATATTTCCTGGGATATTTACGGTGTACCCAAGTTGAGGTCCTTGTAAGCAGTGCAGCCCTAAATTTTTGGGTGGCACTGTCTTATTGATTTTCAGTTTTCCCAAGGTATATTCCCTAGACTGGAAGTGCCCTTGGCTCTGTAGCTCTGTTCTTTACTTGTTTTAGGGAACACAATGCACTCCTCCAGAGAGGCAGTTGGCAATTTACATCCCGCCCATCAGCATAGCAAGGTTCCCTGTTCTCCAGGGCCTGTCTTGCCTTTCTGGTTTTTACACATTTTGTGGATGTCCCTTTTGACCGGTGGGAAGTGATACTTCTTTGTAGTGCAGATTTGCATTGCCCGCTTGCTTGCTTGGCCAAAAAGGGCGTATGCGTTTTCTCCTGAATATATTCAGGAGAAAACGCATACGCCCTTTTTGGCCAAGTGCATCATTGTCGAAGTTGTGCCCATCTTCCTCTGCTTTCAAGGCGATTCCAACGTACCTCTTGAAATCTGTTTCCTGCTATTCTGCCTCGCTTTCAAGTCCGCCTCGTTGCCTTCCCTCAACAGATTTTTGGACGATAGTTGTCCTTTATTACTCGGCCAGTTTGTGAATTGCTGTGCCCCTGAGCTCCATTTTTCAACTCGTTTTTGGTGAGCTGACCGCAAGTCCAAAATTTTGTTTCAGGACCTATACTGGTTCGCGGTGGGTGGCTGAGACTTTGGTTAATTCTTCTTCCTGCCGGGAAATTACAGTGATATGTGCCCGTTCAAATGCCTAACAGCTACTCTCTCATTGGTTCTCCCTCTTCCCTTTCATCCTCTGCCAAATTGGAAACTTGTGCGAACCAGGAGGTTAAAGGGGCTGTCTCTCCAAGTTGGGAGGTTGATAGTAAAGCAGATGGAATGTGAAACCGGAGCACCAGGAGAGGGAGTATTCGTTGAGTTTTAGAAACTTTTCGTATTCACAGTGTGTCCGTTCTCTAGGTTTCCCGTACATGTTATAGCTGTAGTAATATTCCCTACATCCTGGAGAGTTGGGGCCCATGGAATGGGTGCCAGGTATTTGTGCTTTAGAGGGTCTGCATTTGCTCACCCATTTTATCTAATCCTCTCAGTCCCAAGTGTCCAGCCTTATGCCACATCCAGCTGTCGTTGTAGATAGGGTCATTCCAGGTTTCATCAGAGACCCTGAAGGAATTGTAAAGAATTTCCAAGTTTTTTTGGTTTGTTTTTGAAATTCCTTTTTATAGTGGGTTTGAGCTGATTCTCCCTTCGATGTTTATGCCAGCCTAGACACACTTGATTCCCTTATGGAGACATATCAATACATAGGTTTTAAGATTCTTACTAGTCAGATATATTCCTCTGCGGGAAATATGGGGTTTTGAGTCCCTTTCACTGAGGAAGGTGTAGGTCTTGTCTATTCCATAGTTGGTTTTTGGAACGGTACCTCTGCTTATATCAAACTCTGGTTTTATGCATCACCCCAACTCTGCTTCCCCCTTAAACAGGCATAAGAGTGTTTTCTAAATGTGAGACACTGTTCTCTTTCCTAACTCAGTTCAAGTGTAGCCATGTTTACAGGATCTTCATGAGTGATATCTTATGATAAGTTTCTTTTTCTGTGTGACTAATTTCACTTAGAATCATCGTACCTGAATCCACTCATTTTGCTACTACTGGTCTTATGACATTGATTTAATGGCTGAGGGATATACCATCTTAGGTAAGTACCACAATTTTTTGAACCTATTTTATATTTCCTGGGATATTTATGTTGTACCCAAGTTGAGGTTTCTCTAAGCAGTGCAGCCCTAAATTTTGGGTTGGCTGTGTCTTTTTGAGTTTCAGTTTTCCCAATGTATATTCCCTAGACTGGTAGTGCCCTTGGCTCTGTAGCTCTGTTGTTTACTTATTTTAGGGAACAAAATGCACTCCTCCAGAGAGGCAGTTGGCAATTTACATCCCGCCCATCAGCATAACAAGGCTCCCTGTTCTCCAGGGCCTGTCTTGCCTTTCTGGTTTTTACACATTTTGTGGATATCCCTTTTGACCGGTGGAAGTGACACTTCTTTGTAGTGCAGATTTGCATTGCCCGCTTGCTTGCTTGGCCAAAAAGGGCGTATGCGTTTTCTCCTGAATATATTCAGGAGAAAACGCATACGCCCTTTTTGGCCAAGTGCATCATTGTCGAAGTTGTGCCCCTCTTCCTGTGCTTTAAAGGCGATTCCAACGTACTTCTTGAAATCTGTTTGCTTCTATTCTGCCTCACTTTCAAGTCCGCCTCGTTGCCTTCCCTCAACAGATTTTTGGACGATAGTTGTCCTTTATTACTCTGCCAGTTTGTGAATTGCTGTGACCCTGAGCTCCATTTTTCAACTCGTTTTTTGTGAGCTGACCGCAAGTCCAAAATTTTGGTTCAGGACCTATACAGGTTCCCAGTGGGTGGCTAATACTTTGGTTAATTCTTCTTCCTGCCGGGAAATTACAGTGATATGTGCCCGTCCAAATGCCTAACAGCTACTCTCTCATTGGTTCTCCCACTTCCCCTTCATCCTCTGCCAATTTGGCAACCTGTGCGAACCAGGAAGTTAAAGGCGCTGTCTCTCCAAGTTGGGAGATTGATAGTAAAGCAGTTGGAAAGTCAAAGCAGAGCACCAAGCGAGGGAATATTCGTTGAGATTTAGAAACCTTTCGTATTCACAGTGTGTCAATTCTCTAGTTTTCCTGTACATGTTATAGCTGTAGTAATATTCCCTTCAACCTGGAGAGTTGGGACCCATGGAATCGGTGCCATGCATTATTGCTTTAAAGGGTTTGCATTTGCACGCCCTATCACACCAATTCTCGCAGTCCCAAGTGTCCAGCATTATGACACATCCAGCTGTCATTGTAGATAGGGTCATTCCAGGTTTCATCAGAGACCCTGAAGGAATTGTAAAGAATTTCCCATTTTTTTGTTTTGTTTTTGAAATTCCTTTTTATAGTGGGTTTGAGCTGATTCTCGCTGCCATGTTTATGCCAATCTAGACACACTTGATTCCCTTACGGAGACATATCAATACATAGGTTTTAAGATTCTTACTAGTCCGATATATTCCTCTGTGGGAAATATGTGGTTTTGAGTCCCTTTCACTGAGGAAGGTGTAGGTCTTGTGTATTCCATAGTTGGTTTTTGGAACGGAACATGTGCTTATATCAAACTCTGGTTTTATGCATCACCCGACCTCTCCTTCCCCCTTAAGCAGGCATAAGTGTGTTTTCTAAATGTTGGACTCTGTTCCCTTTCCTAACTCAGTTCAAGTGTAGCCATGTTTACAGGATCTTCATGAGTGATATCTTATGATAAGTTTCTTTTTCTGTGCGACTTATTTCACTTAGAATCATCGTACCTGAATCCACTCATTTTGCTGCTACTGGTCTTATGACATTGATTTCATGGCTGAGGGATATCCCATCTTAGGTAAGTACCACCATTTTTTGAACCATTTTTATATTTCCTGGGATATTTAAGGTGTACTCAAGATGAGGTTCTTGAAGCAGTGCAGCCCTAAATATTGGGCTGGCTCAGTCTTATTGATTTTCAGTTTTCCCAAAGTATATTCCCTAGACTGGAAGTGACCTTTGCTCTGTAGCTCTGTGGTTTACTTGTTCTAGGGAACACAATGCACTCCTCCAGAGAGGCAGTTGGCAATTTACATCCCGCCCATCAGCATATCAAGGCTCCCTGTTCTACAGGGCCTCTCTTGCCTTTCTGGTTTTTACACATTTTCTGGAAGTCCCTTTTGACTGGTGGGAAGTGATACTTCTTTGTAGTGCAGATTTGCATTGCCCGCTTGCTTGCTTGGCCAAAAAAGGCATATGCGTTTTCTCCTGAATATATTCAGAGGAAAACACATACGCATTTTTTGGCCAAGTGCATCATTTTCGAAGTTGTGCCTCTCTTTCTCTGCTTTATAGGCGATTCCAACGTACCTCTTGACATCTGTTTCCTGCTATTCTGCCTCGCTTTCAAGTCCGCCTCGATGCCTAGCCTTCACAGATTTTTGGACGATAGTTGTCCTTTATTACTCTGCCAGTTTGTGAATTGCTGTGCCCCTGAGCTCCATTTTTCAACTCGTTTTTGGTGAGCTGACCGCAAGTCCAAAATTTTGGTTCAGGACCTATGCTGGTTCCCGGTGGGGGGCAGAGACATTGGTTACTTCTTCTTCCTGCCGGGAAGTTAGAGGGATATGTGCCCGTCCAAATGCCTTACAGCTACTCTCTCATTGGTTCTCCCTCTTCCCTTTCATCCACTGCCAAATTGGAAACCTGTGCGAACCAGGAGGTTAAAGGGGCTGTCTCTCCAAGTTGGGAGATTTATAGTAAAGCAGATGGAAAGTCAAACCAGAGCACCAGGAGAGGGAATATTCGTTGAGTTTTAGAAACCTTTAGTATTCACAGTGTGTCTGTTCTCTAGGTTTCGCATACATGTTATAGCTGTAGTAATATTCCCTTCAACCTGGAGAGTTGGGACCCATGGAATGGGTGCCAGGCATTTGTGCTTTAAAGGGTCTGCAATTGCTAACCCAATCTCACCAATTCTCTCAGTCCCAAGTGTCCAGCCTTATACCACATCCAGGTGTCATTGTAGATAGGGCCATTCCAGGTTTCATCAGAGACCCTGAAGGAATTGTAAAGAATTTCCCAGTTTTTTTGTTTGTTTTTGAAATTCCTTTTTATAGTGGGTTTGAGCTGATTCACGCTGACATGTTTATGCCAGTCTAGACACACTTGATTCCCTTATGGAGACATATCAATACATAGGTTTTAAGATTCTTACTAGTCAGATATATTCCTCTGCGGGAAATATGGGGTTTTGAGTCCCTTTCACTGAGGAAAGTGTAGGTCTTGACTATTCCATAGTTGGTTTTTGGAACGGTACCTGTGCTTATGTCAAACTCTGGTTTTATGCATCACCCCACCTCTCCTTCCCCCTTAAGCAGGCATAAGAATGTTTTCTAAATGTGAGACTCTGTTCTCTTTCCTAACTCAGTTCAAGTTTAGCCATGTTTACAGGATCTTCATAAGTGATATCTTATGATAAGTTTCTTTTTCTCTGTGACTTATTTCACTTAGAATCATCGTACCTGAATCCACCCATTTTGCTGCTACTGGTCTTATGACATTGATTTCATGGCTGAGGGATATTCCATCGTACGTAAGTACCACAATTTTTTGAACCATTTTTATATTTCCTGGGATATTTAAGGTGTACCCAAGTTGAGGTCCTTGTAAGCAGTGCAGCCCTAAATTTTGGGGTGGCTCTGTCTTATTGATATTCAGTTTTCCCAAGGTATATTCCCTAGACTGGAAGTGCCCTTGGCTCTGTAGCTCTGTTGTTTACTTGTTTTAGGGAACACAATGCACTCCTCCAGAGAGGCAGTTGGCAATTTACATCCCGCCCATCAGCATAACAAGGCTCCCTGTTCTCCAGGGCCTGTCCTGCCTTTCTGGTTTTTACACATTTTGTGGATGTCCCTTTTGACCGGTGGGAAGTGATACTTCTTTGTAGTGCAGATTTGCATTTCCCGCTTGCCTGCTTGGCCAAAAAGGGCGTATGCGTTTTCTCCTGAATATATTCAGTAGAAAATGCATATGCCCTTTTTGGCCAAGTTCATCATTGTCGAAGTTGTGCCCCTCTTCCTGTGCTTTAAAGGCGATTCCAACGTACCTCTTGAAATCTGTTTCATGCTATTCTGCCTCGCTTTCAAGTCCGCCTCGTTGCCTTCCCTCAACAGATTTTTGGAGGATAGTTGTCCTTTATTACTCGGCCAGTTTGTGAATTGCTGTGCCCCTGAGCTCCATTTTTCAACTCGTTTTTTGTGAGCTGACCGCATGTCCAAAATTTTGTTTCACGACCTATGCTGGTTACCGGTGGGTGGCTGAGACTTTGGTTAATTCTTCTTCCTGCCGGGAAATTAGAGTGATATGTGCCCGTCCAAATGCCTAACAGCTACTCTCTCATTGGTTCTCCCTCTTCCCTTTCATCCTCTGCCAAATTGACAACCTGTGCGAACCAGGAGGTTAAAGGGGCTGTCTCTCCAAGTTGGGAGGTTGATAGTAAAGAAGATGGCAAGACAAACCGGAGCACCAGGAGAGGGACTATTCGTTGAGTTTTAGAAACCTTTCGTATGCACAGTGTGTCTGTTCTCTAGGTTTCCTGTACATGTTATAGCTGTAGTAATATTCCCTTCAAACTGGAGAGTTGGGACCCATGGAATGTGTGCCAGGCATTTGTGATTCAAAGGGTCTGAATTTTCTCCCCCAATCTCACCAATCGTCTGAGACCCAAGTGTCCAGCCTTATGCCACATCCAGCTGTCGTTGTAGATAGGGTCATTCCAGGTTTCATCAGAGACCCTGAAGGAATTGTAAAGAATTTCCCAGTTTTCTTGTTTTGTTTGTGAAATTCCTTTTTATAGTGGGTTTGAGCTGATTCTCGCTGCCATGTTTATGCCAGTCTAGAGACACTTGATTCCCTTACGGAGACATATCAATACATAGGTTTTAAGATTCTTACTAGTCAGATATATTCCTCTGCGGGTAATATGGGGTTTTGAGTCCCTTTCACTGAGGAAGGTGTAGGTCTTGTCTATTCCATAGTTGGTTTTTGGAACGGTACCTGTGCTTATATTAAACTCTGGTTTTATGCATCACCTCACCTCTCCTTCCCCCTTAAGCAGGAATAAGAGTGTTTTCTAAATGTGAGACACTGTTCTCTTTCCTAACTCAGTTCAAGTGTAGCCATGTTTACAGGATCTTCATAAGTGATATCTTATGATAAGTTTCTTTTTCTGTGTGACTTATTTCACTTAGAATCATCGTACCTGAATCCACCCGTTTTGCTGCTACTGGTCTTATGACATTGATTTCATGGCTGAGGGATATTCCATCGTACGTAAGTACCACAATTTTTTGAACCATTTTTATATTTCCTGGGATATTTAAGGTGTACGCAATTTGAGGTCCTTGTAAGCAGTGCAGCCCTAAATTTTGGGGTGGCTCTGTCTTATTGATTTTCAGTTTTCCCAAGGTATATTCCCTAGACTGGAAGTGCCCTTGGCTCTGTAGCTCTGTTGTTTACTTGTTTTAGGGAACACAATGCACTCCTCCAGAGAGGCAGTTGGCAATTTACATCCCGCCCATCAGCATAAGAAGGCTCCCTGTTCTCCAGGGCCTGTCTTGCCTTTCTGGTTTTTACACATTTTGTTGATGTCCCTTTTGACCGGTGGGACGTGATAGTTCTTTGTAGTGCAGATTTGCATTGCCCGCTTGCTTGCTTGGCCAAAAAGGGCGTATGCGTTTTCTCTTGAATATATTCAGGAGAAAACGCATACGCCCTTTTTGGCCAAGTGCATCATGGTCGAAGTTGTGCCCCTCTTCCTGTGCTTTAAAGGCGATTCCAACGTACCTCTTGAAATCTGTTTCCTGCTATTCTGCCTCGCTTTCAAGTCCGCCTCGTTGCCTTCCCTCAACAGATTTTTGGACGATAGTTGTCCTTTATTACTCGGCCAGTTTGTGAATTGCTGTGCCCCTTAGCTCCATTTTTCAACTCGTTTTTTGTGAGCTGACCGCATGTCCAAAATTTTGGTTCAGGACCTATGCTGGTTCCCGGTGGGTGGCTGAGACTTTGGTTAATTCTTCTTCCTGCCGGGAAATTAAAGTGATATGAGACCGTCCAAATGCCTAACAGCTACTCTCTCATTGGTTCTCCCTCTTCCCTTTCATCCTCTGCCAAATTGGAAACATGTGTGAACCAGTAGGTTAAAGGGGCTGTCTCTCCAAGTTGGGAGGTTGATAGTAAAGCAGATGGAAAGTCAAACAGGAGCACCAGGAGAGGGACAATTCGTTGAGTTTTAGAAACCTTTCGTATTCACAGTGTGTCCTTTTTCTAGGTTTCCCGTACATGTTATAGCTGTAGTAATATTCCCTTCAACCTGGAGAGTTGGGACCCATGGAATGGGTGCCAGGCATTTGTGCTTTAAAGGGTCTGCATTTGCTCACCAAATCTCACCAATCCTCTCAGCCCCAAGTGTCCAGCCTTATGCCTCATCCAGCTGTCATTGTACATAGGGTCATTCCAGGTTTCATCAGTGACCCTGAAGTAATTGTAAAGAATTTCCCAGTTTTCTAGTTTTGTTTGTGAAATTCCTTTTTATAGTGGGTTTGAGCTGATTCTCGCTGCCATGTTTATGCCAGTCTAGAGACACTTGATTCCCTTACGGAGACATATCAATACATAGGTTTTAAGATTATTACTAGTCAGATATATTCCTCTGCGGGTAATATGGGGTTTTGAGTCCCTTTCACTGAGGAAGGTGTAGGTCTTGTCTATTCCATAGTTGGTTTTTGGAACGGTACCTGTGCTTATATCAAACTCTGGTTTTATGCATCACCTCACCTCTCCTTCCCCCTTAAGCAGGCATAAGAGTCTTTTCTAAATGTGAGACACTGTTCTCTTTCCTAACTCAGTTCAAGTGTAGCCATGTTTACAGGATCTTCATAAGTGATATCTTATGATAAGTTTCTTTTTCTGTGTGACTTATTTCACTTAGAATCATCGTACCTGAATCCACCCATTTTGCTGCTACTGGTCTTATGACATTGATTTCATGGCTGAGGGATATACCATCGTACGTAAGTACCGCAATTTTTTGAACCATTTTTATATTTCCTGGGATATTTAAGGTGTACCCAAGTTGAGGTCCTTGTAAGCAGTGCAGCCCTAAATTTTGGGGTGACTCTGTCTTATTGATTTTCAGTTTTCCCAAGGTATATTCCCTAGACTGGAAGTGCCCTTGGCTCTGTAGCTCTGTTGTTTACTTGTTTTAGGGAACACAATGCACTCCTCCAGAGACGCAGTTGGCAATTTACATCCCGCCCATCAGCATAACAAGGCTCCCTGTTCTCCAGGGCCTGTCTTGCCTTTCTGGTTTTTACACATTTTGTGGATGTCCCTTTTGACCGGTGGGAAGTGATACTTCTTTGTAGTGCAGATTTGCATTGTCCGGTGCTTGCTTGGCCAAAAAGGGCGTATGCGTTTTCTCCTGAATATATTCAGGAGAAAACGCATACGCCCATTTTGGCCAAGTGCATCATTGTCGAAGTTGTGCCCCTCTTCCTGTGCTTTAAAGGCGATTCCAACGTACCTCTTGAAATCTGTTTCTTGCTATTCTGCCTCGCTTTCAAGTCCGCCTCGTTGCCTTCCCTCAACAGATTTTTGGACGATAGTTGTCCTTTATTGCTCGGCCAGTTTGTGAATTGTTGTGCCCCTGAGCTCCATTTTTCAACTCGTTTTTGGTGAGCTGACCGCATGTCCAGAATTTTGGTTCAGGACCTATGCTGGTTCCCGGTGGGTGGCTGAGACTTGTTTAATTCTTCTTCCTGCCGGGAAATTAAAGTGATATGTGACCGTCCAAATGCCTAACATCTACACTCTCATTGGTGCTCCCTCTTCCCTTTCATCCTCTGCCAAATTGGCAACCTGTGCGAACCAGGAGGTTAAAGGGGCTGTCTCTCCAAGTTGGGCGGTTGATAGTAAAGCAGATGGAAAGACAAACCGGAGCACCAGGAGAGGGACTATTCGTTGAGTTTTAGAAACCTTTCATATTCACAGTGTGTCCATTCTCTCGGTTTCCCGTACATGTTATAGCTGTAGTAATATTCCCTTCAACCTGGAGAGTTGGGACCCATGGAATGGGTGCCAGGCATTATTGCTTTAAAGGGTCTGCATTTGCTCACCCAATATCACCAATCCTGTCAGTCCCAAGTGTCCAGCCTTATGCCACATCCAGCTGTCGTTGTAGATAGGGTCATTCCAGGTTTCATCAGAGACCCTGAAGGAATTGTAAAGAATTTCCCAGTTTCTTTGTTTTGTTTTTGAAATTCTTTTTTATAGTGGGTTTGAGCTGATTCTCGCTGCCATGGTTATGCCTGTCTAGACACACTTGATTCCCTTACGGAGACATATCAATACATAGGTTTTAAGATTCTTACTAGTCAGATATATTCCTCTGTGGGAAATATGGGGTTTTGAGTCCCTTTCACTGAGGAAGGTGTAGGTCTTGTCTATTCCATAGTTGGTTTTTGGAACGGTACCTGTGCTTATATCAAACTCTGGTTTTATACATCATCCCACCTCTCCTTCCCCCTTAAGCAGGCATAAGAGTGTTTTCTAAATGAGAGACACTGTTCACTTTCCTAACTCAGTTCAAGTGTAGCCATGTTTACAGGATCTTCATAAGTGATATCTTATGATAAGTTTCTTTTTCTCTGTGACTTATTTCACTTAGAATCATCGTACCCTAATCCACCCATTTTGCTGCTACTGGTCTTATGACATTGATTTCGAGGCTGAGGGATATCCCATCGTACGTAAGTACCACAATATTTTGAACCATTTTTATATTTCCTGGGATATTTAAGGTGTAACCAAGTTGAGGTCCTTGTAAGCAGTGCAGCCCTAAATTTTAGGGTGGCTCTGTCTTATTGATTTTCAGTTTTCCCAAGGTATATTCCCTAGACTGGAAGTGCCCTTGGCTCTGTAGCTCTGTTCTTTACTTGTTTTAGGGAACACAATGCACTCCTCCAGAGAGGCAGTTGGCAATTTACATCTCGCCCATCAGCATAACAAGGCTCCCTGTTCTCCAGGGCCTGTCTTGCCTTTCTGGTTTTTACACATTTTGTGGATGTCCCTTTTGACCGGTGGGAAGTGATACTTCTTTGTAGTGCAGATTTGCATTGCCCGATTGCTTGCATGGCCAAAAAGGGCGTATGCGTTTTCTCCTGAATATATTCAGGAGAAAACGCATACGCCCTTTTTGGCCAAGTGCATCATTGTCGAAGTTGTGCCCCTCTTCCTGTGCTTTAAAGGCGATTCCAACGTACCTCTTGAAATCTGTTTCCTGCTATTCTGCCTCGCTTTCAAGTCCGCCTCGTTGCCTTCCCTCAACAGATTTTTGGATGATAGTTGTCCTTTATTACTCGGCCAGTTTGTGAATTGCTGTGCCCCTGAGCTCCATTTTTCAACTCGTTTTTGGTGAGCTGACTGCAAGTTCAAAATTTTGGTTCAGGACCTATGCTGGTTCCCGGTGGGTGGCTGAGACTTTGGTTAATTCTTCTTCCTGCCAGGAAATTACAGTGATATGTGCCTGTCCAAATGCCTAACAGCTACTCTCTCATTGGTTCTCCCTCTTCCCTTTCATCCTCTGCCAAATTGACAACCTGTGCGAACCAGGAGGTTAAAGGGGCTGTCTCTCCAAGTTGGGAGGTTGATAGTAAAGCAGATGGAAAGTCAAACCGGAGCACCAGGAGAGGGACTATTCGTTGAGTTTTAGAAACCTTTCGTATTCACAGTGTGTCCGTTCTCTAGGATTCCCGTACATGTTATAGCTGTAGTAATATTTCCTTCAACCTGGAGATATGGGACCCATGGATTGGGTGCCAGGCATTTGTGCTTTAAAGGGTCTGCATTTGCTCACCCAATCTCACCAATCCTCTCAGTCCCAAGTGTCCCTCCTTATGCCACATCCAGCTGTCGTTGTAGAGAGGGTCATTCCAGGTTTCATCAGAGACCCTGAAGGAATTGTAAAGGATTTCCCAGTTTTTTGTTTTGTTTTTGAAATTCCTTTTTATAGTGGGTTGGAGCTGATTCTCGCTGCCATGTTTATGCCAGTCTTGACACACTTGATTCCCTTATGGAGACATATCAATACATAGGTTTTAAGATTCTTACAAGTCAGATATATTCCTCTGTGGGAAATATGGGATTTTAGTCCCTTTCACTGAGGAAGGTGTAGGTCTTGTCTATTCCATAGTTGGTTTTTGGAACGGTACCTGTGCTTATATCAAACTCTGGTTTTATGCATCACCCCACCTCTCCTTCCACCTTAAGCAGGCATAAGAGTGTTTTCTAAATGTGAGACATGGTTCTCTTTCCTAACTCAGTTCACGTGTAGCCATGTTTACAGGATCTTCATAAGTGATATCTTATGATAAGTTTCTTTTTCTCTGTGACTTATTTCACTTAGAATCATCGTACCTGAATCCACCCATTTTGCTGCTACTGGTCTTATGACATTGATTTCATGGCTGAGGGATATTCCATCGTACGTAAGTACCACAATTTTTTGAACCATTTTTATATTTCCTGGGATATTTAAGGTGTACCCAAGTTGAGGTCCTTGTAATCAGTGCAGCCCTAAGTTTTGGGGTGGCTCTGTCTTATTGATTTTCAGTTTTCCCAAGGTATATTCCCTAGACTGGAAGTGCCCTTGGCTCTGTAGCTCTGTTCTTTACTTGTTTTGGGGAACACAATGCACTCCTCCAGAGAGGCAGTTGGCAATTTACATCCCGCCCATCAGCATAACAAGGCTCCCAGTTCTCCAGGGCCTGTCTTGCCTTTCTGGTTTTTACACATTTTGTGGATGTCCCTTTTGACCGGTGGGAAGTGATTCTTCTTTGTAGTGCAGATTTGCATTGCCCGCTTGCTTGCTTGGCCAAAAAGGGCGTATGCGTTTTCTCCTGAATATATTCAGGAGAAAACGCATACGCCCTTTTTGGCCAAGTGCATAATTGTCGAAGTTGTGCCCCTCTTCCTGTGCTTTAAAGGCGATTCCAACGTACCTCTTGAAATCTGTTTCCTGCTATTCTGCCTCGCTTTCAAGTCCGCCTCTTTGCCTTCCCTCAACAGATTTTTGGACGATAGTTGTCCTTTATTACTCGGCAAGTTTGTGAATTGCTGTGCCCCTGAGCTCCATTTTTTAACTCGTTTTAGGTGAGCTGACCGCAAGTCCAAAATTTTGGTTCAGGACCTATAGTGGTTCCCGGTGGGGGGCTGAGACTTTGGTTAATTCTTCTTCCTGCCGGGAAATTACAGTGATATGTGCCCGTCCAAATGCCTAACAGCTACTCTCTCATTGGTTCTCCCTCTTCCCTTTCAACCTCTGCCAAATTGGCAACCTGTGCGAACCAGGAGGTTAAAGGGGCTGTCTCTGCAAGTTGGGAGGTTGATAGTAAAGCAGATGGAAAGTCAAACCGGAGCACCAGGAGAGGGACTATTCGTTGAGTTTTAGAAACCTTTCGTATTCACAGTGTGT
The DNA here is from genome assembly GCF_949752795.1 of Hyperoodon ampullatus. Taxonomy (NCBI): domain Eukaryota; kingdom Metazoa; phylum Chordata; class Mammalia; order Artiodactyla; family Ziphiidae; genus Hyperoodon; species Hyperoodon ampullatus. Next base: position 238,472 of record NW_027640462.1, on the reverse strand, counting down.
CCGTTCTCTAGGTTTCCCGTACATGTTATAACTGTAGTAATATTCCCTTCAACCTGGAGATTTGGGACCCATGGAATGTGTGCCATGAATTATTGCTTTAAATGGTCTGCATTTGTTCACCCAATCTCACCAATCCTCTCAGTCCCAAGTGTCCAGCCTTATGCCACATCCAGCTGTCGTTGTAGATAGGGTCATTCCAGGTTTCATCAGAGACCCTGAAGGAATTGTAAAGAATTTCCCAGTTTTTTTGTTTTGTTTTTGAAATTCCTTTTTATAGTGGGTTTGAGCTGATTCTCGCTGCCATGTTTATGCCAGTCTAGACACACTTGATTCCCTTACAGAGACATATCAATACATAGGTTTTAAGATTCTTACTAGTCAGATATATTCCTCTGCGGGAAATATGGGGCATTGAATCCCTTTCACTGAGGAAGGTGTAGGTCTTGTCTATTCCATAGTTGGTTTTTGGAACGGTACCTGTGCTTATATCAAACTCTGGTTTTATGCATCACCCCACCTCTCCTTCCACCTTAAGCAGGCATAAGAGTGTTTTCTAAATGCGAGACATGGTTCTCTTTCCTAACTCAGGTCAAGTGTAGCCATGTTTACAGGATCTTCATAAGTGATATCTTATGATAAGATTCTTTTTCTCTGTGACTTATTTCACTTAGAATCATCGTACCTGAATCCACCCATTTTGCTGCTACTGGTCTTATGACATTGATTTCATGGCTGAGGGATATTCCATCATACGTAAGTACCACAATTTTTTGAACCATTTTTATATTTCCTGGGATATTTAAGGTGTACCCAAGTTGAGGTCCTTGTAAGCAGTGCAGCCCTAAGTTTTGGGGTGGCTCTGTCTTATTGATTTTCAGTTTTCCCAAGGTATATTCCCTTGACTGGAAGTGCCCTTGGCTCTGTAGCTCTGTTCTTTACTTGTTTTAGGGAACACAATGCACTCCTCCAGAGAGGCAGTTGGCAATTTACATCCCGCCCATCAGCATAACAAGGCTCCCTGTTCTCCAGGGCCTGTCTTGCCTTTCTGGTTTTTACACATTTTGTGGATGTCCCTTTTGACCGGTGGGAAGTGATACTTCTTTGTAGTGCAGATTTGCATTGCCCGCTTGCTTGCTTGGCCAAAAAGGGCGTACGCGTTTTCTCCTGAATATATTCAGGAGAAAACGCGTACGCCCTTTTTGGCCAAGTGCGTCATTGTCGAAGTTGTGCCCCTCTTCCTGTGCTTTAAAGGCGATTCCAACGTACCTCTTGAAATCTGTTTCCTGCTATTCTGCCTCGCTTTCAAGTCCGCCTCGTTGCCTTCCCTCAACAGATTTTTGGACGATAGTTGTCCTTTATTACTCGGCCAGTTTGTGAATTGCTGTGCCCCTGAGCTCCATTTTTCAACTCGTTTTAGGTGAGCTGACCGGAAGTCCAAAATTTTGGTTCAGGACCTATACTGGTTCCCGGTGGGGGCCTGATACTTTTGTTAATTCTTCTTCCTGCCGGGAAATTACAGTGATATGTGCCTGTCCAAATGCCTAACAGCTACTCTCTCATTGGTTCTCCCTCTTCCCTTTCTTCCTCTGCCAAATTGTCAACCTGTGCGAACCAGGAGGTTAAAGGGGCTGTCTCTCCAAGGTGGGAGCTTGATAGTAAAGCAGATGGAAAGTCAAACCGGAGCACCAGGAGAGGGACTATTCGTTGAGTTTTAGAAACCTTTCGTATTCACAGTGTGTCCGTTCTCTAGGTTTCCCGTACATGTTATAACTGTAGTAATATTCCCTTCAACCTGGAGAGTTGGGACCCATGGAATGTGTGCCATGCATTATTGCTTTAAATGGTCTGCATTTGTTCACCCAATCTCACCAATCCTCTCAGTCCCAAGTGTCCAGCCTTATGCCACATCCAGCTGTCATTGTAGATAGGGTCATTCCAGGTTTCATCAGAGACCCTGAAGGAATTGTAAAGAATTTACCAGTTTTTTTGTTTTGTTTTTGAAATTTCTTTTTATAGTGGGTTTGAGCTGATTCTCGCTGCCATGTTTATGCCAGTCTAGACACACTTGATTCCCTTACGGAGACATATCAATACATAGGTTTTAAGATTCTTACTAGTCAGATATATTCCTCTGCGGCAAATATGGGGTTTTGAGTCCCTTTCACTGAGGAAGGTGTAGGTCTTGTCTATTCCATAGTTGGTTTTTGGAATGGTACCTGTGCTTATATCAAACACTGGTTTTATGCATCACCCCACCTCTCCTTCCCCCTTAAGCAGGCATAAGAGTGTTTTCTAAATGTGAGACACTGTTCTCTTTCCTAACTCAGTTCAAGTGTAGCCATGTTTACAGGATCTTCATAAGTGATATCTTATGATAAGTTTCTTTTTCTCTGTGACTTATTTCACTTAGAATCATCGTACCTGAATCCACCCATTTTGCTGCTACTGGTCTTATGACATTGATTTCATGGCTGAGGGATATTCCATCGTACGTAAGTACCACAATTTTTTGAACCATTTTTATATTTCCTGGGATATTTAAGGTGTACCCAAGTTGAGGTCCTTGTAAGCAGTGCAGCCCTAAATTTTGGGGTTGCTCTGTCTTATTGATATTCAGTTTTCCCAAGGTATATTCCCTAGACTGGAAGTGCCCTTGGCTCTGTAGCTCTGTTCTTTACTTGTTTTAGAGAACACAATGTACTCCTCCAGAGAGGCAGTTGGCAATTCACATCCCGCCCATCAGCATAAGAAGGCTCCCTGTTCTCCAGGGCCTGTCTTGCCTTTCTGGTTTTTACACATTTTGTGGATGTCCCTTTTGACCGGTGGGAAGTGATACTTCTTTGTAGTGCAGATTTGCATTGCCCGCTTGCTTGCTTGGCCAAAAAGGGCGTATGCGTTTTCTCCTGAATATATTCAGGAGAAAACGCATACGCCCTTTTTGGCCAAGTGCATCATTGTCGAAGTTGTGCCCCTCTTCCTGTGCTTTAAAGGCGATTCCAACGTACCTCTTGAAATCTGTTTCCTGCTATTCTGCCTCGCTTTCAAGTCCGCCTCGTTGCCTTCCCTCAACAGATTTTTGGACGATAGTTGTCCTTTATTACTCGGCCAGTTTGTGAATTGCTGTGCCCCTGAGCTCCATTTTTCAACTCGTTTTAGGTGAGCTCACCGCAAGTCCAAAATGTTGGTTCAGGACCTATGCTGGTTCCCGGTGGGGGGCTGAGACTTTGGTTAATTCTTCTTCCTGCCGGGAAATTACAGTGATATGTGCCCGTCCAAATGCCTAACAGCTACTCTCTCATTGGTTCTCCCTCTTCCCTTTCATCCTCTGCCAAATTGGCAACCTGTGCGAACCAGGAGGTTAAAGGGGCTGTCTCTCCAAGTAGGGAGGTTGAGAGTAAAGCAGATGGAAAGTCAAACCGGAGCACCAGGAGAGGGACTATTCGTTGAGTTTTAGAAACATTTCGTATTCACTGTGTGTCCGTTCTCTAGGTTTCCCGTACATGTTATAGCTGTAGTAATATTCCCTTCAACCTGGAGAGTTGGGACCCATGGAATGTGTTCCATGCATTATTGCTTTAAAGGGTCTGCATTTGCTCACCCAATCTCACCAATCCTCTCAGTCCCAAGTCTCCAGCCTTATGCCACATCCAGCTGTCGTTGTAGATAGGGTCATTCCAGGTTTCATCAGAGACCCTGAAGGAATTGTAAAGAATTTCCCAGTTGTTTCGTTTTATTTTTGAAATTCCTTTTTATAGTGGGTTTGAGCTGATTCTCGCTGCCATATTTATGCCAGTCTAGACACACTTGATTCCCTTATGGAGACATATCAATACATAGGTTTTAAGATTCTTACTAGTCAGATATATTCCTCTGCGGGAAATATGGGGTTTTGAGTCCCTTTCACTGAGGAAGGTGTAGGTCTTGTCTATTCCATAGTTGGTTTTTGGAACGGTACCTGTGCTTATATCAAGCTCTGGTTTTATGCATCACCCCACCTCTCCTTCCCCCTTAAGCAGGCATAAGAGTGTTTTCTAAATGTGAGACACTGTTCTCTTTCCTAACTCAGTTCAAGTGTAGCCATGTTTACAGGATCTTCATAAGTGACATCTTCTGATAAGTTTCTTTTTCTGTGTGACTTATTTCACTTAGAATCATCGTACCTGAATCCACCCATTTTGCTGCTACTGGTCTTATGACATTGATTTCATGGCTGAGGGATATTCCATCGTACGTAAGTACCACAATTTTTTGAACCATTTTTATATTTCCTGGGATATTTAAGGTGTACCCAAGTGGAGGTCCTTGTAAGCAGTGCAGCACTAAATTTTAGGGTGGCTGTGTCTTTTTGATTTTCAGTTTTCCCAAGGTATATTCCCTAGACTGGATGTGCCCTTGGCTCTGTAGCTCTGTTGTTTACTTGTTTTAGGGAACACAATGCACTCCTCCAGAGAGGCAGTTGGCAATTTACATCCCACCCATCAGCATAAGAAGGCTCCCTGTTCTCCAGGGCCTGTCTTGCCTTTCCGGTTTTTACACATTTTGTGGATGTCCCTTTTGACCGGTGGGAAGTGATACTTCTTTGTAGTGCAGATTTGCATTGCCCGCTTGCTTGCTTGGCCAAAAAGGGGGTATGCGTTTTCTCCTGAATATATTCAGGAGAAAATGCATACGCCCTTTTTTTCCAAGTGCATCATTGTCGAAGTTGTGCCTCTCTTCCTGTGCTTTAAAGGGGATTCCAACGTACCTCTTGAAATCTGTTTCCTGCTATTCTGCCTCGCTTTCAAGTCCGCCTCGTTGCCTTCCCTCAACAGATTTTTGGACGATAGTTGTCCTTTATTACTCGTCCAGTTTGTGAATTGCTGTGCCCCTGAGCTCCATTTTTCAACTCGTTTTTGGTGAGCTGACCGCAATCCAAAATTTTGGTTCAGGACCTATACTGGTTCCCGGTGGAGGGCTGAGACTTTGGTTAATTCTTCTTCCTGCCGGGAAATTACAGTGATATGTGCCCGTTCAAATGCCTAACAGCTACTCTCTCATTGGTTCTCCCTCTTCCCTTTCATCCTCTGCCAAATTGGCAACCTGTGCGAACCAGGAGGTTAAAGGGGCTCTCTCTCCAAGTTGGGAGGTTGATAGTAAAGCAGATGGAAAGTCAAACCGGAGCACCAGGAGAGGGACTATTCGTTGAGTTTTAGAAACCTTTCGTATTCACAGTGTGTCCGTTCTCTAGGATTACCGTACATGTTATATCTGTAGTAATATTCCCTTCAACCTGGAGAGTTGGGACCCATGGAATGTGTGCCATGCATTATTGCTTTAAAGGGTCTGCATTTGCTCACCCAATCTCACCAATCCTCTCAGTCCAAAGTGTCCAGCCTTATGCCACATCCAGCTGTCGTTGTAGATAGGGTCATTCCAGGTTTCATCAGAGACCCTGAAGGAATTGTAAAGAATTTCCCACTTTTTTTTTTTTATTATTGAAATTCCTTTTAATAGTGGCTTTGAGCTGATTCTCGCTGCCATATTTATGCCAGTCTAGACACACTTGATTCCCTTACGGAGACATATCAATACATAGGTTTCAAGATTCTTACTAGTCAGATATATTCCTCTGCGGGAAATATGGGGTTTTGAGTCCCTTTCACTGAGGAAGGTGTAGGTCTTGTCTAATCCATAGTTGGTTTTTGGAATGGTACCTGTGCTTATATCAAACTCTGGTTTTATGCATCACCCCACCTCTCCTTCCCCCTTAAGCAGGCATAAGAGTGTTTTCTAAATGTGAGACACTATTCTCTTTCCTAACTCAGTTCAAGTGTAGCCATGTTTACAGGATCTTCATAAGTGATATCTTATGATAAGTTTCTTTTTCTGTGTGACTTATTTCACTTAGAATCATCGTACCTGAATCCACCCATTTTGCTGCTACTGGTCTTATGACATTGATTTCACCGCTGAGGGATATTCCATCGTACGTAAGTACCACAATTTTTTGAACCATTTTTATATTTCCTGGGATATTTAAGGTGTACCCAAGTTGAGGTCCTTGTAAGCAGTGCAGCCCTAAATTTTGGGGTGGCTCTGCCTTATTTATTTTCAGTTTTCCCAAGGTATATTCCCTAGACTGGAAGTGCCCTTGGCTCTGTAGCTCTGTTCTTTACTTGTTTTAGGGAACACAATGCACTCCTCCAGAGAGGCAGTTGGCAATTTACATCCCGCCCATCAGCATAACAAGCCTCCCTGTTCTCCAGGGCCTGTCTTGCCTTTCTTGTTCTTACACATTTTGTGGATGTCCCTTTTGACCGGTGGGAAGTGATACTTCTTTGTAGTGCAGATTTGCATTGCCCGCTTGCTTGCTTGGCCAAAAAGGGCGTATGCGTTTTCTCCTGAATATATATAGGAGAAAACGCATACGCCCTTTTTGGCCAAGTGCATCATTGTCGAAGTTGTGCCCCTCTTCCTGTGCTTTAAAGGCGAATCCAACGTACCTCTTGAAATCTGTTTCCTGCTATTCTGCCTCGCTGTAAAGTCCGCCTCGTTGCCTTCCCTCAACAGATTTTTGGACGATAGTTGTCCTTTATTACTCGGCCAGTTTGTGAATTGCTGTGCCCCTGAGCTCCATTTTTCAACTCGTTTTTGGTGAGCTGACCGCAAGTCCAAAATTTTGGTTGAGGACCTATACTGGTTCCCGGTGGGTGGCTGAGAATTTGGTTAATTCTTCTTCCTGCCGGGAAATTACAGTGATATGTGCCCGTCCAAATGCCTAACAGCTACTCTCTCATTGGTTCTCCCTCTTCCCTTTCATCCTCTGCCAAATTGGCAAACTGTGCGAACCAGGAGGTTAAAGGGGCTCTCTCTCCAAGTTGGGAGGTTGATAGTAAATCAGATGGAAAGTCGAACCGGAGCACCAGGAGAGGGACAATTCGTTGAGCTTTAGAAACCTTTCGTATTCACAGTGTGTCCGCTCTCTAGGTTTCCCGTACATGTTATAGCTGTAGTAATATTCCCTTCAACCTGGAGAGTTGGGACCCATGGAAAGGGTGACAGGCATTTGTGCTTTAAAGGGTCTGCATTTGCTCACCCAATCTCACCAATCGTCTCAGTCCCAAGTGTCCCTCCTTATGCCACATCCAGCTGTCATTGTAGATAGGGTCATTCCACGTTTCATCAGAGACCCTGAAGGAATTGTAAAGAATTTCCCAGTTTTTTTGTTTCGTTTTTGAAATTCCTTTTTATAGTGGGTTTGAGCTGATTCTCGCTGCCATGTTTATGCCAGTCTAGACACACTTGATTCCCTTACGGAGACATATCAATACATAGGTTTTAAGATTCTTACTTGTCAGATATATTCCTCTGCGGGAAATATGGGGTTTTGAGTCCCTTTCACTGAGGAAGGTGTAGGTCTTGTCTATTCCATAGTTGGTTTTTGGAACGGTACCTGTGCTTATATCAAACTCTGGTTTTATGCATCACCCCACCTCTTCTTCCCCCTTAAGCAGGCATACGTGTTTATTCTAAATGTAACACACTGTTCTCTTTCCTAACTCAGTTCAAGTGTAGCCATGTTTACAGGATCTTCATAAGTGATATCTTATGATAAGTTTCTTTTCCTGTGTGACTTATTTCACTTAGAATCATCGTACCTGAATCCTCCCATTTTGCTGCTACTGGTCTTATGACATTGACTTCATGGCTGAGGGATATTCCATCGTACGTAAGTACCACAATTTTTTGAACCATTTTTATATTTCCTGGGATATTTAATGTGTACCAAAGTTGAGGTCCTCGTAAGCAGTGCAGCCCTAAATTTTGGGGTGGCTCTGTCTTATTGATTTTCAGTTTTCCCAAGGTATATTCCCTAGACTGGAAGTGCCCTTGGCTCTGTAGCTCTGTTCTTTACTTGTTTTAGGGAACACAATGCACTCCTCCAGAGAGGCAGTTGGCAATTTACATCCCGCCCATCAGCATAACAAGGCTCCCTGTTCTCCAGGGCCTGTCTTGCCTTTCTGGTTTTTACACATTTTGTGGATGTCCCATTTGACCGGTGGGAAGTGATACTTCTTTATAGTGCAGACTTGCATTGCCCGCTTGCTTGCTTGGCCAAAAAGGGCGTATGCGTTTTCTCCTGAATATATTCAGGAGAAAATGCAAACGCCGTTTTTGGCCAATGCATCATTGTCGAAATTGTGCTCCACTTCCTGTGCTTTAAAGGCGATTCCAACGTACCTCTTGAAATCTGTTTCCTGCTATTCTGCCTCGCTTTCAAGTCCGACTCGTTGCCTTCCCTCAACAGATTTTTGGACGAGAGTTGTCCTTTATTACTCGGCCAGTTTGTGAATTGCTGGGCCCCTGAGCTCCATTTTTCAACTCGTTTTTGGTGAGCTGACCGCAAGTCCAAAATTTTGGTTCAGGACCTATACTGGTTCCCGGTGGGTGGCTGAGACTTTGGTTAATTATTCTTCCTTCCGGGAAGTTAGAGTGATATGTGCCCATCCAAATGCCTAACAGCTACTCTCTCATTGGTTCTCCCTCTTCCCTTTCATCCTCTGCCAAATTGGCAACCTGTGTGAACCAGGAGGTAAAAGGGGATGTGTCTCCAAGTTGGGAGATTGATAGTAAAGCAGATGGAAAGTCAAATCGGAGCACCAGGAGAGGGACTATTCGTTGAGTTTTAGAATCCTTTCGTATTCACAGTGTGTCTGTTCTCTAGGTTTCCCGTACATGTTATAGCTGTAGTAATATTCCCTTCAACCTGGAGAGTCGGACCCATGGAATGGGTGCCAGGCATTTGTGCTTTAAAGGGTCTGCATTTGCTCACCCAATCTCACCAATCGTCTCAGTCCCAAGTGTCCCTCCTTATGCCACATCCAGCTGTCATTGTAGATAGGGTCATTCTAGGTTGCATCAGAGACCCTGAAGGAATTGTAAAGAATTTCCCAGTTTTTTTGTTTTGTTTTTGCAATTCCTTTTTATAGTGGGTTTGAGCTGATTCTCGCTGCCATGTTTATGCCAGTCTAGACACACTTGATTCCCTTACGGAGACATATCAATACATAGGTTTTAAGATTCTTACTAGTCAGATATATTCCTCTGCGGGAAATATGGGGTTTTGAGTCCCTTTCACTGAGGAAGGTGTAGGTCTTGTCTATTCCATCATTGGTTTTTGGAACGGTACCTGTGCTTATATCAAACTCTTCTTTTATGCATCACCCCACCTCTCCTTCCCCCTTAAGCAGGCATAAGAGTGTTTTCTAAATGTGAGACACTGTTCTCTTTCCTAACTCAGTTCAAGTGTAGCCATGTTTACAGGATCCTCATAAGTGATATCTTATGATAAGTTTCTTTTTCTGTGTGACTTATTTCACTTAGAATCATCGTACCTGAATCCACCCATTTTGCTGCTACTTGTCTTATGACATTGATTTCATGGCTGAGGGATATTCCATCATACGTAAGTACCACAATTTTTTGAACCATTTTTATATTTCCTGGAATATTTAATGTGTACCCAAGTTGAGGTCCTTGTAAGCAGTGCAGCCCTAAATTTTGGGGTGGCTCTGTCTTATTGATTTTCAGTTTTCCCAAGGTATATTCCCTAGACTGGTAGTGCCCTTGGCTCTGTAGCTCTGTTCTTTACTTGTTTTAGGGAACACAATGCACTCCTCCAGAGAGGCAGTTGGCAATTCACATCCCGCCCATCAGCATAACAAGGCTCCCTGTTCTCCAGGGCCTGTCTTGCCTTTCTGGTTTTTACACATTTTGTGGATGTCCCTTTTGACCGGTGGGAAGTGATACTTCTTTGTAGTGCAGACTTGCATTGCCCGCTTGCTTGCTTGGCCAAAAAGGGCGTATGCGTTTTCTCCTGAATATATTCTGGAGAAAATGCATATGCCGTTTTTGGCCAATGCACCATTGTCGAAGTTGTGCCCCTCTTCCTGTGCTTTAAAGGCGATTCCAACGTACCTCTTGAAATCTGTTTCCTGCTATTCTGCCTCGTTTTCAAGTCCGCCTCGTTGCCTTCCCTCAACAGATTTTTGGACGATAGTTGTCCTTTATTACTCGGCCAGTTTGTGAATTGCTGTGCCCCTGAGCTCCATTTTTCAACTCGTTTTTGGTGAGCTGACAGCAAGTCCAAAATTTTGGTTCAGGACCTATACTGGTAACCGGTGGGTGGCTGAGACTTTGGTTAATTCTTCCTCCTGCCGGGAAGTTAGAGTGATATGTGCCCATCCAAATGCCTAACAGCTACTCTCTCATTGGTTCTCCCTCTTCCCTCTCATCCTCTGCCAAATTGGCAACCTGTGTGAACGAGGAGTTTAAAGGGGCTGTGTCTCCAAGTTGGGAGATTGATCATAAAGCAGATGGAAAGTCAAACTGGAGCACCAGGAGAGGGACTATTCGTTGAGTTTTAGAATCCTTTCGTATTCACAGTGTGTGTGTTCTCTATGTTTCCCGTACATGTTATAGCTGTAGTACTATTCCCTTCAACCTGGAGAGTTGGGACCCATGGAATGGGTGCCAGGCATTTGTGCTTTAAAGGGTCTTCATTTGCTCACCCAATCTCATCAATCGTCTCAGTCCCAAGTGTCCCTCCTTATGCCACATTCAGCTGTCCTTGTAGATAGGGTCATTCCAGGTTTCATCAGAGACCATGAAGGAATTGAAAAGAATTTCCCAGTTTTTTTGTTTTGTTTTTGAAATTCCTTTTTATAGTGGGTTTGAGCTGATTCTCGCTGCCATGTTTATGCCAGTCTAGACACACTTGATTCCCTTATGGAGACATATCAATACATAAGTTTTAAGATTCTTACTAGTCAGATATATTCCTCTGCGGGAAATATGGTGTTTTGAGTCCCTTTCACTGAGGACGGTGTAGGTCTTGTCTATTCCATAGTTGGTTTTTGGAATGGTACCTGTGCTTATATCAAACTCTTCTTTTATGCATCACCCCACCTCTCCTTCCCCCTTAAGCACGCATAAGAGTGTTTTCTAAATGTGAGACACTGTTCTCTTTCCTAACTCAGTTCAAGTGTAGCCATGTTTACAGGATCTTCATAAGTGATATCTTATGATAAGTTTCTTTCTCTGTGTGACTTATTTCACTTAGAATCATCGTACTTGTAACCACCCATTTTGCTGCTACTGGTCTTATGACATTGATTTCATGGCTGAGGGATATTCCATCGTACGTAAGTACCACAATTTTTTGAACCATTTTTATATTTCCTGGGATATTTAAGGTGTACCCAAGTTGAGGTCGTTGTAAGCAGTTCAGCCCTAAATTTTGGGGTGGCTTTGTCTTATTGATTTTCAGATTTCCCAAGGTATATTCCCTAGACTGGAAGTGCACTTGGCTCTGTAGCTCTGTTCTTTAATTGTTTTAGGGAACACAATGTACTCCTCCAGAGAGGCAGTTGGCAATTTACATCCCGCCCATCAGCATAACAAGGCTCCCTGTTCTCCAGGGCCTGTCTTGCCTTTCTGGTTTTTACACATTTTGTGGATGTCCCTTTTGACCGGTGGGAAGTGATACTTCTTTGTAGTGCAGATTTGCATTGCCCGCTTGCTTGCTTGGCCAAAAAGGGCATATGCGTTTTCTCCTGAATATATTCAGGAGAAAACGCATACGCCCTTTTTGGCCAAGTGCATCATTGTCGAAGTTGTGCCCCTCTGCCTGTGCTTTAAAGGCGATTCCAACGTACCTCTTGAAATCTATTTCCTGCTATTGTGCCTCGCATTCAAGTCCGCCTCGTTGCCTTCCCTCAACAGATTTTTGGACGATAGTTGTCCTTTATTACTCGGCCAGTTTGTGAATTGCTGTGCCCCTGAGCTCCATTATTCAACTCGTTTTTGGTGAGCTGACCGCAAGTCCAAAATTTTGGTCCAGGACCTATACTGGTTCCCAGTGGGTGACTGAGACTTTGGTTAATTCTTCTTCCTGCCGGGAAATTACAGTGATATGTGCCGGCCCAAATGCCTAACAGCTACTCTCTCATTGGTTCTCCCTCTTCCCTTTAATCCTCTGCCAAATTGGCAACATGTGTGAACCAGGAGGTTAAAGGGGCTGTGTCTCCAAGTTGGGAGATTTATAGTAAATCAGATGGAAAGTCGAACCGGAGCACCAGGAGAGGGACAATTCGTTGAGCTTTAGAAACCTTTCGTATTCACAGTATGTCCGTTCTCTAGGTTTCCCGTACATGTTATAGCTGTAGTAATATTCCCTTCAACCTGGAGAGTTGGGACCCATGGAAAGGGTGACAGGCATTTGTGCTTTAAAGGGTCTGCATTTGCTCACCCAATCTCACCAATCGTCTCAGTCCCAAGTGTCCCTCCTTATGCCACATCCAGCTGTCATTGTAGATAGGGTCATTCCACGTTTCATCAGAGACCCTGAAGGAATTGTAAAGAATTTCCCAGTTTTTTTGTTTCGTTTTTGAAATTCCTTTTTATAGTGGGTTTGAGCTGATTCTCGCTGCCTTGTTTATGCCAGTCTAGACACACTTGATTCCCTTACGGAGACATATCAATACATAGGTTTTAAGATTCTTACTTGTCAGATATATTCCTCTGCGGGAAATATGGGGTTTTGAGTCCCTTTCACTGAGGAAGGTGTAGGTCTTGTCTATTCCATAGTTGGTTTTTGGAACGGTACCTGTGCTTATATCAAACTCTGGTTTTATGCATCACCCCACCTCTTCTTCCCCCTTAAGCAGGCATAAGTGTTTATTCTAAATGTAACACACTGTTCTCTTTCCTAACTCAGTTCAAGTGTAGCCATGTTTACAGGATCTTCATAAGTGATATCTTATGATAAGTTTCTTTTCCTGTGTGACTTATTTCACTTAGAATCATCGTACCTGAATCCTCCCATTTTGCTGCTACTGGTCTTATGACATTGACTTCATGGCTGAGGGATATTCCATCGTACGTAAGTACCACAATTTTTTGAACCATTTTTATATTTCCTGGGATATTTAATGTGTACCAAAGTTGAGGTCCTCGTAAGCAGTGCAGCCCTAAATTTTGGGGTGGCTCTGTCTTATTGATTTTCAGTTTTCCCAAGGTATATTCCCTAGACTGGAAGTGCCCTTGGCTCTGTAGCACTGTTCTTTACTTGTTTTAGGGAACACAATGCACTCCTCCAGAGAGGCAGTTGGCAATTTACATCCCGCCCATCAGCATAACAAGGCTCCCTGTTCTCCAGGGCCTGTCTTGCCTTTCTGGTTTTTACACATTTTGTGGATGTCCCATTTGACCGGTGGGAAGTGATACTTCTTTATAGTGCAGACTTGCATTGCCCGCTTGCTTGCTTGGCCAAAAAGGGCGTATGCGTTTTCTCCTGAATATATTCAGGAGAAAATGCAAACGCCGTTTTTGGCCAATGCATCATTGTCGAAATTGTGCTCCACTTCCTGTGCTTTAAAGGCGATTCCAACGTACCTCTTGAAATCTGTTTCCTGCTATTCTGCCTCGCTTTCAAGTCCGCCTCGTTGCCTTCCCTCAACAGATTTTTGGACGATAGTTGTCCTTTATTACTCGGCCAGTTTGTGAATTGCTGTGCCCCTGAGCTCCATTTTTCAACTCGTTTTTGGTGAGCTGACAGCAAGTCCAAAATTTTGGTTCAGGACCTATACTGGTAACCGGTGGGTGGCTGAGACTTTGGTTAATTCTTCCTCCTGCCGGGAAGTTAGAGTGATATGTGCCCATCCAAATGCCTAACAGCTACTCTCTCATTGGTTCTCCCTCTTCCCTCTCATCCTCTGCCAAATTGGCAACCTGTGTGAACGAGGAGTTTAAAGGGGCTGTGTCTCCAAGTTGGGAGATTGATCATAAAGCAGATGGAAAGTCAAACTGGAGCACCAGGAGAGGGACTATTCGTTGAGTTTTAGAATCCTTTCGTATTCACAGTGTGTGTGTTCTCTATGTTTCCCGTACATGTTATAGCTGTAGTAATATTCCCTTCAACCTGGAGAGTTTGGACCCATGGAATGGGTGCCAGGCATTTGTGCTTTAAAGGGTCTGCATTTGCTCACCCAATCTCATCAATCGTCTCAGTCCCAAGTGTCCCTCCTTATGCCACATTCAGCTGTCCTTGTAGATAGGGTCATTCCAGGTTTCATCAGAGACCATGAAGGAATTGAAAAGAATTTCCCAGTTTTTTTGTTTTGTTTTTGAAATTCCTTTTTATAGTGGGTTTGAGCTGATTCTCGCTGCCATGTTTATGCCAGTCTAGACACACTTGATTCCCTTATGGAGACATATCAATACATAAGTTTTAAGATTCTTACTAGTCAGATATATTCCTCTGCGGGAAATATGGTGTTTTGAGTCCCTTTCACTGAGGACGGTGTAGGTCTTGTCTATTCCATAGTTGGTTTTTGGAATGGTACCTGTGCTTATATCAAACTCTTCTTTTATGCATCACCCCACCTCTCCTTCCCCCTTAAGCACGCATAAGAGTGTTTTCTAAATGTGAGACACTGTTCTCTTTCCTAACTCAGTTCAAGTGTAGCCATGTTTACAGGATCTTCATAAGTGATATCTTATGATAAGTTTCTTTCTCTGTGTGACTTATTTCACTTAGAATCATCGTACTTGTAACCACCCATTTTGCTGCTACTGGTCTTATGACATTGATTTCATGGCTGAGGGATATTCCATCGTACGTAAGTACCACAATTTTTTGAACCATTTTTATATTTCCTGGGATATTTAAGGTGTACCCAAGTTGAGGTCGTTGTAAGCAGTTCAGCCCTAAATTTTGGGGTGGCTTTGTCTTATTGATTTTCAGATTTCCCAAGGTATATTCCCTAGACTGGAAGTGCACTTGGCTCTGTAGCTCTGTTCTTTAATTGTTTTAGGGAACACAATGTACTCCTCCAGAGAGGCAGTTGGCAATTTACATCCCGCCCATCAGCATAACAAGGCTCCCTGTTCTCCAGGGCCTGTCTTGCCTTTCTGGTTTTTACACATTTTGTGGATGTCCCTTTTGACCGGTGGGAAGTGATACTTCTTTGTAGTGCAGATTTGCATTGCCCGCTTGCTTGCTTGGCCAAAAAGGGCGTATGCGTTTTCTCCTGAATATATTCAGGAGAAAACGCATACGCCCTTTTTGGCCAAGTGCATCATTGTCGAAGTTGTGCCCCTCTTCCTGTGCTTTAAAGGCGATTCCAACGTACCTCTTGAAATCTGTTTCCTGCTATTCTGCCTCGCTTTCAAGTCTGCCTCGTTGCCTTCCATCAACAGATATTTGGACGATAGTTGTCCTTTATTACTCGGCCAGTTTGTGAATTGCTGTGCCCCTGAGCTCCATTTTTCAACTCTTTTTTTGTGAGCTGACCGCAAGTCCAAAATTTTGGTTCAGGACCTATGCTGGTTCCCGGTGGGTGGCTGAGACTTTGGTTAATTCTTCTTCCTGCCGGGAAGTTAGAGTGATATGTGCCCGTCCAAATGCCTAACAGCTACTCTCTCATTGGTTCTCCCTCTTCCCTTTCATCCTCTGCCAAATTGGAAACCTGTGCGAACCAGGAGGTTAAACGAGCTGTCTCTCCAATTTGGGAGATTGATAGTAAAGCAGATGGAAAGTCAAACCAGAGCACCAAGAGAGGGACTATTCGTTGAGTTTTAGAAACCTTTCGTATTCACAGTGTGTCCGTTCTCTATGTTTCCCGTACATGTTATAAATGTAGTAATATTTCCTTCAACCTGGAGAGTTTGGTCCCATGGAATGGGTGCCATGCATTATTGCTTTAAAGGGTCTGCATTTGCTCACCCAATCTCACCATTCCTCTCAGTCCCAAGTGTCCAGCCTTATGCCACACCCAGCTCTTGTTGTAGATAGGGTCATTCCAGGTTTCATCAGAGACCCTGAAAGAATTGTAAAGAATTTCCCAGTTTTTTTGTTTTGTTTTAGAAATTCCTTTTTATAGTGGGTTTGAGCTGATTCTCGCTGCCTTGTTTATGCCAGTCTAGACACACTTGATTCCCTTACGGAGACATATCAATACATAGGTTTTAAGATTCTTACTAGTCAGATATATTCCTCTGCGGGAAATATGGGGTTTTGAGTCCCTTTCACTGAGGAAGGTGTAGGTCTTGTCTATTCCATAGTTGATTTTTGGAACGGTACCTGTGCTTATATCAAACTCTGGTTTTATGCATCACCCCACCTCTCCTTCCCCCTAAGCAGGCATAAGAGTGTTTTCTAAATGTGAGACACTGTTCTCTTTCCTAACTCAGTTCAAGTGTAGCCATGTTTACAGGATCTTCATAAGTGATATCTTATGATAAGTTTCTTTTTCTGTGTGACTTATTTCACTTAGAATCATCGTACCTGAATCCACCCATTTTGCTGCTACTGGTCTTATGACATTGATTTCATGGCTGAGGGATATTCCATCGTACGTAAGTACCACAATTTTTTGAACCATGTTTATATTTTCTGGGATACTTAAGGTGTATCCAAGTTGAGGTCCTTGTATGCAGTGCAGCCCTAAATTTTGGGGTGGCTCTGTCTTATTGATTTTCAGTTTTCCCAAGGTATATTCCCTAGACTGGTAGTGCCCTTGGCTCTGTAGCTCTGTTCTTTACTTGTTTTAGGGAACAGAATGCACTCCTCCAGAGAGGCAGTTGGCAATTTACATCCCGCCCATCAGCATAACAAGGCTCCCTGTTCTCCAGGGCCTGTCTTGCCTTTCTTGTTCTTACACATTTTGTGGATGTCCCTTTTGACCGGTGGGAAGTGATACTTCTTTGTAGTGCAGATTTGCATTGCCCGCTTGCTTGCTTGGCCAAAAAGGGCGTATGCGTTTTCTCCTGAATATATTCAGGAGAAAACGCATACGCCCTTTTTGGCCAAGTGCGTCATTGTCGAAGTTGTGCCCCTCTTCCTGTGCTTTAAAGGCGATTCCAACGTACCTCTTGAAATCTGTTTCCTGCTATACTGCCTCGCTTTCAAGTCCGCCTCATTGCCTTCCCTCAACAGATTTTTGGACGATAGCTGTCCTTTATTACTCGGCCAGTTTGTGAATTGCTGTGCCCCTGAGCTCCATTTTTCAACTCGTTTTTGGTGAGCTGACCGCAAGTCCAAAATTTTGGTTCAGGACCTATACAGGTTCCCGGTGGGTGGCTGAGAATTTGGTTAATTCTTCTTCCTGCCGGGAAATTACAGTGATATGTGCCCGTCCAAATGCCTAACAGCTACTCTCTCATTGGTTCTCCCTCTTCCCTTTCATCCTCTGCCAAATTGGCAACCTGTGCGAACCAAGAGGTTAAAGGGGCTGTCTCTCCAAGTTGGGAGGTTGATAGTAAAGCAGACGGAAAGTCAAACCGGAGCACCAGGAGAGGGACTATTCGTTGAGTTTTAGAAACCTTTCGTATTCACAGTGTGTCCGTTCTCTAGGTTTCCCGCACATGTTATAGCTGTAGTAATATTCCCTTCAACCTGGAGAGTTCGGACCCATGGAATGGGTGCCATGCATTATTGCTTTAAAGGGTCTGCATTTGCTCACCCAATCTCACCAATCGTCTCAGTCCCAAGTGTCCCTCCTTATGCCACATCCAGCTGTCGTTGTAGATAGGGTCATTCCAGGTTTCATCAGAGACCCTGAAGGAATTGTAAAGAATTTCCCAGTTTTTTTGTTTTGTTTTTGAAATTCCTTTTTATAGTGGGTTTGAGCTGATTCTCGCTGCCATGTTTATGCCAGTCTAGACACACTTGATTCCCTTACGGAGACATATCAATACATAGGTTTTAAGATTCTTACTAGTCAGATATATTCCTCTGCGGGAAATATGGGGTTTTGAGTCCCTTTCACTGAGGACGGTGTAGGTCTTGTCTATTCCATAGTTGGTTTTTGGAACGGTACCTGTGCTTATATCAAACTCTGGTTTTATGCATCACCCCACCTCTCCTTCCCCCTTAAGCAGGTATAAGAGTGTTTTCTAAATGTGAGACACTGTTCTCTTTCCTAACTCAGTTCAAGTGTAGCCATGTTTACAGGATCTTCATAAGTGATATCTTATGATAAGTTTCTTTTTCTGTGTGACTTATTTCACTTAGAATCATCGTACCTGAATCCACCCATTTTGCTGCTACTGGTCTTATGACATTGATTTCATGGCTGAGGGATATTCCATCGTACGTAAGTACCACAATTTTTTGAACCATGTTTATATTTTCTGGGATACTTAAGGTGTATCCAAGTTGAGGTCCTTGTATGCAGTGCAGCCCTAAATTTTGGGGTGGCTCTGTCTTATTGATTTTCAGTTTTCCCAAGGTATATTCCCTAGACTGGTAGTGCCCTTGGCTCTGTAGCTCTGTTCTTTACTTGTTTTAGGGAACAGAATGCACTCCTCCAGAGAGGCAGTTGGCAATTTACATCCCGCCCATCAGCATAACAAGGCTCCCTGTTCTCCAGGGCCTGTCTTGCCTTTCTTGTTCTTACACATTGTGTGGATGTCCCTTTTGACCGGTGGGAAGTGATACTTCTTTGTAGTGCAGATTTGCATTGCCCGCTTGCTTGCTTGGCCAAAAAGGGTGTATGCGTTTTCTCCTGAATATATTCAGGAGAAAACGCATACGCCCTTTTTGGCCAAGGGCATCATTGTCGAAGTTGTGCCCCTCTTCCTGTGCTTTAAAGGCGATTCCAACGTACCTCTTGAAATCTGTTTCCTGCTATTCTGCCTCGCTGTAAAGTCCACCTCGTTGCCTTCCCTCAACAGATTTTTGGACGATAGTTGTCCTTTATTACTCGGCCAGTTTGTGAATTGCTGTGCCCCTGAGCTCCATTTTTCAACTCGTATTTGGTGAGCTGACCGCAAGTCCAAAATTTTGGTTCAGGACCTATACTGGTTCCCGGTGGGTGGCTGAGAATTTGGTTAATTCTTCTTCCTGCCGGGAAATTACAGTGATATGTGCCCGTCCAAATGCCTAACAGCTACTCTCTCATTGGTTCTCCCTCTTCCCTTTCATCCTCTGCCAAATTGGCAACCTGTGCGAACCAAGAGGTTAAAGGGGCTGTCTCTCCAAGTTGGGTGGTTGATAGTAAAGCAGACGGAAAGTCAAACCGGAGCACCAGGAGAGGGACTATGCGTTGAGTTTTAGAAACCTTTCGTATTCACAGTGTGTCCGTTCTCTAGGTTTCCCGCACATGTTATAGCTGTAGTAATATTCCCTTCAACCTGGAGAGTTCGGACCCATGGAATGGGTGCCATGCATTATTGCTTTAAAGGGTCTGCATTTGCTCACCCAATCTCACCAATCGTCTCAGTCCCAAGTGTCCATCCTTATGCCACAACCAGCTGTCGTTGTAGATAGGGTCATTCCAGCTTTCATCAGAGACCTTGAAGGAATTGTAAAGAATTTCCCAGTTTTTTTGTTTTGTTTTTGAAATTCCTTTTTATAGTGGGTTTGAGCTGATTCTCGCTGCCATGTTTATGCCAGTCTAGACACACTTGATTCCCGTACGGAGACATATCAATACATAGGTTTTAAGATTCTTACTATTCAGATATTTTCCTCTGCGGGAAATATGGGGTTTTGAGTCCCTTTCGCTGAGGACGGTGTAGGTCTTGTCTATTCCATAGTTGGTTTTTGGAACGGTACCTGTGCTTATATCAAACTCTGGTTTTATGCATCACCCCACCTCTCCTTCCCCCTTAAGCAGGTATAAGAGTGTTTTCTAAATGTGAGACACTGTTCTCTTTCCTAACTCAGTTCAAGTGTAGCCATGTTTACAGGATCTTCATAAGTGATATCTTATCATAAGTTTCTTTTTCTGTGTGACTTATTTCACTTAGAATCATCGTACCTGAATCCACCCATTTTGCTGCTACTGGTCTTATGACATTGATTTCATGGCTGAGGGATATTCCATCGTACGTAAGTACCACAATTTTTTGAACCATGTTTTTATTTTCTGGGATACTTAAGGTGTATCCAAGTTGAGGTCCTTGTATGCAGTGCAGCCCTAAATTTTGGGGTGGCTCTGTCTTATTGATTTTCAGTTTTCCCAAGGTATATTTCTAGACTGGTAGTGCCCTTGGCTCTGTAGCTCTGTTCTTTACTTGTTTTAGGGAACAGAATGCACTCCTCCAGAGAGGCAGTTGGCAATTTACATCCCGCCCATCAGCATAACAAGGCTCCCTGTTCTCCAGGGCCTGTCTTGCCTTTCTTGTTCTTACACATTGTGTGGATGTCCCTTTTGACCGGTGGGAAGTGATACTTCTTTGTAGTGCAGATTTGCATTGCCCGCTTGCTTGCTTGGCCAAAAAGGGCGTATGCGTTTTCTCCTGAATATATTCAGGAGAAAACGCATACGCCCTTTTTGGCCAAGTGCATCATTGTCGAAGTTGTGCCCCTCTTCCTGTGCTTTAAAGGCGATTCCAACGTACCTCTTGAAATCTGTTTCCTGCTATTCTGCCTCGCTGTAAAGTCCACCTCGTTGCCTTCCCTCAACAGATTTTTGGACGATAGTTGTCCTTTATTACTCGGCCAGTTTGTGAATTGCTGTGCCCCTGAGCTCCATTTTTCAACTCGTTTTTGGTGAGCTGACCGCAAGTCCAAAATTTTGGTTCAGGACCTATACTGGTTCCCGGTGGGTTGCTGAGAATTTGGTTAATTCTTCTTCCTGCCAGGAAATTACAGTGATATGTGCCCGTCCAAATGCCTAACAGCTAGTCTCTCATTGGTTCTCCCTCTTCCCTTTCATCCTCTGCCAAATTGGCAACCTGTGCGAACCAAGAGGTTAAAGGGGCTGTCTCTCCAAGTTGGGAGGTTGATAGTAAAGCAGACGGAAAGTCAAACCGGAGCACCAGGGCAGGGACTATGCGTTGAGTTTTAGAAACCTTTCGTATTCACAGTGTGTCCGTTCTCTAGGTTTCCCGCACATGTTATAGCTGTAGTAATATTCCCTTCAACCTGGAGAGTTCGGACCCATGGAATGGGTGCCATGCATTATTGCTTTAAAGGGTCTGCATTTGCTCACCCAATCTCACCAATCGTCTCAGTCCCAAGTGTCCCTCCTTATGCCACATCCAGCTGTCGTTGTAGATAGGGTCATTCCAGCTTTCATCAGAGACCCTGAAGGAATTGCAAAGAATTTCCCAGTTTTTTTGTTTTGTTTTTGAAATTCCTTTTTATAGTGGGTTTGAGCTGATTCTCGCTGCCATGTTTATGCCAGTCTAGACACACTTGATTCCCTTACGGAGACATATCAATACATAGGTTTTAAGATTCTTACTAGTCAGATATTTTCCTCTGCGGGAAATATGGGGTTTTGAGTCCCTTTCGCTGAGGACGGTGTAGGTCTTGTCTATTCCATAGTTGGTTTTTGGAACGGTACCTGTGCTTATATCAAACTCTGGTTTTATGCATCACCCCACCTCTCCTTCCCCCTTAAGCAGGTATAAGAGTGTTTTCTAAATGTGAGACACTGTTCTCTTTCCTAACTCAGTTCAAGTGTAGCCATGTTTACAGGATCTTCATAAGTGATATCTTATGATAAGTTTCTTTTTCTGTGTGACTTATTTCACTTAGAATCATCGTACCTGAATCCACCCATTTTGCTGCTACTGGTCTTATGACATTGATTTCATGGCTGAGGGATATTCCATCGTACGTAAGTACCACAATTTTTTGAACCATGTTTATATTTTCTGGGATACTTAAGGTGTATCCAAGTTGAGGTCCTTGTATGCAGTGCAGCCCTAAATTTTGGGGTGGCTCTGTCTTATTGATTTTCAGTTTTCCCAAGGTATATTCCCTAGACTGGTAGTGCCCTTGGCTCTGTAGCTCTGTTCTTTACTTGTTTTAGGGAACAGAATGCACTCCTCCAGAGAGGCAGTTGGCAATTTACATCCCGCCCATCAGCATAACAAGGCTCCCTGTTCTCCAGGGCCTGTCTTGCCTTTCTTGTTCTTACACATTTTGTGGATGTCCCTTTTGACCGGTGGGAAGTGATACTTCTTTGTAGTGCAGATTTGCATTGCCCGCTTGCTTGCTTGGCCAAAAAGGGCGTATGCGTTTTCTCCTGAATATATTTAGGAGAAAACGCATACGCCCTTTTTGGCCAAGTGCATCATTGTCGAAGTTGTGCCCCTCTTCCTGTGATTTAAAGGCGAATCCAACGTACCTCTTGAAATCTGTTTCCTGCTATTCTGCCTCGCTGTAAAGTCCGCCTCGTTGCCTTCCCTCAACAGATTTTTGGACGATAGTTGTCCTTTATTACTCGGCCAGTTTGTGAATTGCTGTGCCCCTGAGCTCCATTTTTCAACTCGTTTTTGGTGAGCTGACCGCAAGTCCAAAATTTTGGTTCAGGACCTATACTGGTTCCCGGTGGGTGGCTGAGAATTTGGTTAATTCTTCTTCCTGCCGGGAAATTACAGTGATATGTGCCCGTCCAAATGCCTAACAGCTACTCTCTCATTGGTTCTCCCTCTTCCCTTTCATCCTCTGCCAAATTGGCAACCTGTGCGAACCAACAGGTTAAAGGGGCTGTCTCTCCAAGTTGGGAGGTTGATAGTAAAGCAGACGGAAAGTCAAACCGGAGCACCAGGAGAGGGACTATGCATTGAGTTTTAGAAACCTTTCGTATTCACAGTGTGTCCATTCTCTAGGTTTACCGCACATGTTATAGCTGTAGTAATATTCCCTTCAACCTGGAGAGTTCGGACCCATGGAATGGGTGCCATGCATTATTGCTTTAAAGGGTCTGCATTTGCTCACCCAATCTCACCAATCGTCTCACTCCCAAGTGTCCCTCCTTATGCCACATCCAGCTGTCATTGTAGATAGGGTCATTCCAGCCTTCATCACAGACCCTGAAGGAATTGTAAAGAATTTCCCAGTTTTTTTGTTTTGTTTTTGAAATTCCTTTTTATAGTGGGTTTGAGCTGATTCTCGCTGCCATGTTTATGCCAGTCTAGACACACTTGATTCCCTTACGGAGACATATCAATACATAAGTTTTAAGATTCTTACTAGTCAGATATATTCCTCTGCGGGAAATATGGTGTTTTGAATCCCTTTCACTGAGGACGGTGTAGGTCTTGTCTATTCCATAGTTGGTTTTTGGAATGGTACCTGTGCTTATATCAAACTCTTCTTTTATGCATCACCCCACCTCTCCTTCCCCCTTAAGCACGCATAAGAGTGTTTTCTAAATGTGAGACACTGTTCTCTTTCCTAACTCAGTTCAAGTGTAGCCATGTTTACAGGATCTTCATAAGTGATATCTTATGATAAGTTTCTTTCTCTGTGTGACTTATTTCACTTAGAATCATCGTACTTGTAACCACCCATTTTGCTGCTACTGGTCTTATGACATTGATTTCATGGCTGAGGGATATTCCATCGTACGTAAGTACCACAATTTTTTGAACCATTTTTATATTTCCTGGGATATTTAAGGTGTACCCAAGTTGAGGTCGTTGTAAGCAGTTCAGCCCTAAATTTTGGGGTGGCTTTGTCTTATTGATTTTCAGATTTCCCAAGGTATATTCCCTAGACTGGAAGTGCACTTGGCTCTGTAGCTCTGTTCTTTAATTGTTTTAGGGAACACAATGTACTCCTCCAGAGAGGCAGTTGGCAATTTACATCCCGCCCATCAGCATAACAAGGCTCCCTGTTCTCCAGGGCCTGTCTTGCCTTTCTGGTTTTTACACATTTTGTGGATGTCCCTTTTGACCGGTGGGAAGTGATACTTCTTTGTAGTGCAGATTTGCATTGCCCGCTTGCTTGCTTGGCCAAAAAGGGTGTATGCGTTTTCTCCTGAATATATTCAGGTGAAAACGCATACGCCCTTTTTGGCCAAGTGCATCATTGTCGAAGTTGTGCCCCTCTTCCTGTGCTTTAAAGGCGATTCCAACGTACCTCTTGAAATCTGTTTCCTGCTATTCTGCCTCGCTTTCAAGTCCGCCTCGTTGCCTTCCATCAACAGATATTTGGACGATAGTTGTCCTTTATTACTCGGCCAGTTTGTGAATTGCTGTGCCCCTGAGCTCCATTTTTCAACTCTTTTTTTGTGAGCTGACCGCAAGTCCAAAATTTTGGTTCAGGACCTATGCTGGTTCCCGGTGGGTGGCTGAGACTTTGGTTAATTCTTCTTCCTGCCGGGAAGTTAGAGTGATATGTGCCCGTCCAAATGCCTAACAGCTACTCTCTCATTGGTTCTCCCTCTTCCCTTTCATCCTCTGCCAATTTGGAAACCTGTGCGAACCAGGAGGTTAAACGAGCTGTCTCTCCAATTTGGGAGATTGATAGTAAAGCAGATGGAAAGTCAAACCAGAGCACCAAGAGAGGGACTATTCGTTGAGTTTTAGAAACCTTTCGTATTCACAGTGTGTCCGTTCTCTATGTTTCCCGTACATGTTATAAATGTAGTAATATTTCCTTCAACATGGAGAGTTTGGTCCCATGGAATGGGTGCCATGCATTATTGCTTTAAAGGGTCTGCATTTGCTCACCCAATCTCACCATTCCTCTCAGTCCCAAGTGTCCAGCCTTATGCCACACCCAGCTCTTGTTGTAGATAGGGTCATTCCAGGTTTCATCAGAGACCCTGAAAGAATTGTAAAGAATTTCCCAGTTTTTTTGTTTTGTTTTAGAAATTCCTTTTTATAGTGGGTTTGAGCTGATTCTCGCTGCCTTGTTTATGCCAGTCTAGACACACTTGATTCCCTTACGGAGACATATCAATACATAGGTTTTAAGATTCTTACTAGTCAGATATATTCCTCTGCGGGAAATATGGGGTTTTGAGTCCCTTTCACTGAGGAAGGTGTAGGTCTTGTCTATTCCATAGTTGGTTTTTGGAACGGTACCTGTGCTTATATCAAACTCTGGTTTTATGCATCACCCCACCTCTCCTTCCCCCTAAGCAGGCATAAGAGTGTTTTCTAAATGTGAGACACTGTTCTCTTTCCTAACTCAGTTCAAGTGTAGCCATGTTTACAGGATCTTCATAAGTGATATCTTATGATAAGTTTCTTTTTCTGTGTGACTTATTTCACTTAGAATCATCGTACCTGAATCCACCCATTTTGCTGCTACTGGTCTTATGACATTGATTTCATGGCTGAGGGATATTCCATCGTACGTAAGTACCACAATTTTTTGAACCATGTTTATATTTTCTGGGATACTTAAGGTGTATCCAAGTTGAGGTCCTTGTATGCAGTGCAGCCCTAAATTTTGGGGTGGCTCTGTCTTATTGATTTTCAGTTTTCCCAAGGTATATTCCCTAGACTGGTAGTGCCCTTGGCTCTGTAGCTCTGTTCTTTATTTGTTTTAGGGAACAGAATGCACTCCTCCAGAGAGGCAGTTGGCAATTTACATCCCGCCCATCAGCATAACAAGGCTCCCTGTTCTCCAGGGCCTGTCTTGCCTTTCTTGTTCTTACACATTTTGTGGATGTCCCTTTTGACCGGTGGGAAGTGATACTTCTTTGTAGTGCAGATTTGCATTGCCCGCTTGCTTGCTTGGCCAAAAAGGGCGTATGTGTTTTCTCCTGAATATATTCAGGAGAAAACGCATACGCCCTTTTTGGCCAAGTGCATCATTGTCGAAGTTGTGCCCCTCTTCCTGTGCTTTAAAGGCGATTCCAACGTACCTCTTGAAATCTGTTTCCTGCTATACTGCCTCGCTTTCAAGTCCGCCTCATTGCCTTCCCTCAACAGATTTTTGGACGATAGCTGTCCTTTATTACTCGGCCAGTTTGTGAATTGCTGTGCCCCTGAGCTCCATTTTTCAACTCGTTTTTGGTGAGCTGACCGCAAGTCCAAAATTTTGGTTCAGGACCTATACAGGTTCCCGGTGGGTGGCTGAGAATTTGGTTAATTCTTCTTCCTGCCAGGAAATTACAGTGATATGTGCCCGTCCAAATGCCTAACAGCTACTCTCTCATTGGTTCTCCCTCTTCCCTTTCATCCTCTGCCAAATTGGCAACCTGTGCGAACCAAGAGGTTAAAGGGGCTGTCTCTCCAAGTTGGGAGGTTGATAGTAAAGCAGACGGAAAGTCAAACCGGAGCACCAGGAGAGGGACTATTCGTTGAGTTTTAGAAACCTTTCGTATTCACAGTGTGTCCGTTCTCTAGGTTTCCCGCACATGTTATAGCTGTAGTAATATTCCCTTCAACCTGGAGAGTTCGGACCCATGGAATGGGTGCCATGCATTATTGCTTTAAAGGGTCTGCATTTGCTCACCCAATCTCACCAATCGTCTCAGTCCCAAGTGTCCCTCCTTATGCCACATCCAGCTGTCGTTGTAGATAGGGTCATTCCAGGTTTCATCAGAGACCCTGAAGGAATTGTAAAGAATTTCCCAGTTTTTTTGTTTTGTTTTTGAAATTCCTTTTTATAGTGGGTTTGAGCTGATTCTCGCTGCCATGTTTATGCCAGTCTAGACACACTTGATTCCCTTACGGAGACATATCAATACATAGGTTTTAAGATTCTTACTAGTCAGATATATTCCTCTGCGGGAAATATGGGGTTTTGAGTCCCTTTCACTGAGGACGGTGTAGGTCTTGTCTATTCCATAGTTGGTTTTTGGAACGGTACCTGTGCTTATATCAAAATCTGGTTTTATGCATCACCCCACCTCTCCTTCCCCCTTAAGCAGGTATAAGAGTGTTATCTAAATGTGAGACACTGTTCTCTTTCCTAACTCAGTTCAAGTGTAGCCATGTTTACAGGATCTTCATAAGTGATATCTTATGATAAGTTTCTTTTTCTGTGTGACTTATTTCACTTAGAATCATCGTACCTGAATCCACCCATTTTGCTGCTACTGGTCTTATGACATTGATTTCATGGCTGAGGGGTATTCCATCGTACGTAAGTACCACAATTTTTTGAACCATGTTTATATTTTCTGGGATACTTAAGGTGTATCCAAGTTGAGGTCCTTGTATGCAGTGCAGCCCTAAATTTTGGGGTGGCTCTGTCTTATTGATTTTCAGTTTTCCCAAGGTATATTCCCTAGACTGGTAGTGCCCTTGGCTCTGTAGCTCTGTTCTTTACTTGTTTTAGGGAACACAATGCACTCCTCCAGAGAGGCAGTTGGCAATTTACATCCCGCCCATCAGCATAACAAGGCTCCCTGTTCTCCAGGGCCTGTCTTGCCTTTCTTGTTCTTACACATTTTGTGGATGTCCCTTTTGACCGGTGGGAAGTGATACTTCTTTGTAGTGCAGATTTGCATTGCCCGCTTGCTTGCTTGGCCAAAAAGGGCGTATGCGTTTTCTCCTGAATATATTCAGGAGAAAACGCATACGCCCTCTTTGGCCAAGTGCATCATTGTCGAAGTTGTGCCCCTCTTCCTGTGCTTTAAAGGCGATTCCAACGTACCTCTTGAAATCTGTTTCCTGCTATTCTGCCTCGCTTTCAAGTCCGCCTCGTTGCCTTCCGTCAACAGATTTTTGGACGATAGTTGTCCTTTATTACTCGGCCAGTTTGTGAATTGCTGTGTCCCTGAGCTCCATTTTTCAACTCGTTTTTGGAGAGCTGACCGCAAGTCCAAAATTTTGGTTCAGGACCTATACTGGTTCCCGGTGGGTGGCTGAGAATTTGGTTAATTCTCTTCCTGCCGGGAAATTACAGTGATATGTGCCCGTCCAAATGCCTAACAGCTACTCTCTCATTGGTTCTCCCTCTTCCCTTTCATCCTCTGCCAAATTGGCAACCTGTGCGAACCAAGAGGTTAAAGGGGCTGTCTCTCCAAGTTGGGAGGTTGATAGTAAAGCAGCCGGAAAGTCAAACCGGAGCACCAGGAGAGGGTTTATTCTTTGAGTTTTAGAAACGTTTCGTATTCACAGTGTGTCCGTTCTCTAGGTTTCCCGCTCATGTTATAGCTGTAGTAATATTCCCTTCAACCTGGAGAGTTCGGACCCATGGAATGGGTGCCATGCATTATTGCTTTAAAGGGTCTGCATTTGCTCACCCAATCTCACCAATCATCTCAGTCCCAAGTGTCCCTCCTTATGCCACATCCAGCTGTCGTTGTAGATAGGGTCATTCCAGCTTTCATCAGAGACCCTGAAGGAATTGTAAAGAATTTCCCAGTTTTTTTGTTTTGTTTTTGAAATTCCTTTTTATAGTGGGTTTGAGCTGATTCTCGCTGCCATGTTTATGCCAGTCTAGACACACTTGATTCCCTTACGGAGACATATCAATACATAGGTTTTAAGATTCTTACTAGTCAGATACTTTCCTCTGCGGGAAATATGGGGTTTTGAGTCCCTTTCGCTGAGGACGGTGTAGGTCTTGTCTATTCCATAGTTGGTTTTTGGAACGGTACCTGTGCTTATATCAAACTCTGGTTTTATGCATCACCCCACCTCTCCTTCCCCCTTAAGCAGGTATAAGAGTGTTTTCTAAATGTGAGACACTGTTCTCTTTCCTAACTCAGTTCAAGTGTAGCCATGTTTACAGGATCTTCATAAGTGATATCTTATGATAAGTTTCTTTTTCTGTGTGACTTATTTCACTTAGAATCATCGTACCTGAATCCACCCATTTTGCTGCTACTGGTCTTATGACATTGATTTCATGGCTGAGGGATATTCCATCGTACGTAAGTACCACAATTTTTTGAACCATGTTTATATTTTCTGGGATACTTAAGGTGTATCCAAGTTGAGGTCCTTGTATGCAGTGCAGCCCTAAATTTTGGGGTGGCTCTGTCTTATTGATTTTCAGTTTTCCCAAGGTATATTCCCTAGACTGGTAGTGCCCTTGGCTCTGTAGCTCTGTTCTTTACTTGTTTTAGGGAACAGAATGCACTCCTCCAGAGAGGCAGTTGGCAATTTACATCCCGCCCATCAGCATAACAAGGCTCCCTGTTCTCCAGGGCCTGTCTTGCCTTTCTTGTTCTTACACATTGTGTGGATGTCCCTTTTGACCGGTGGGAAGTGATACTTCTTTGTAGTGCAGATTTGCATTGCCCGCTTGCTTGCTTGGCCAAAAAGGGCGTATGCGTTTTCTCCTGAATATATTCAGGAGAAAACGCATACGCCCTTTTTGGCCAAGTGCATCATTGTCGAAGTTGTGCCCCTCTTCCTGTGCTTTAAAGGCGATTCCAACGTACCTCTTGAAATCTGTTTCCTGCTATTCTGCCTCGCTGTAAAGTCCACCTCGTTGCCTTCCCTCAACAGATTTTTGGACGATAGTTGTCCTTTATTACTCGGCCAGTTTGTGATTTGCTGTGCCCCTGAGCTCCATTTTTCAACTCGTTTTTGGTGAGCTGACCGCAAGTCCAAAATTTTGGTTCAGGACCTATACTGGTTCCCGGTGGGTGGCTGAGAATTTGGTTAATTCTTCTTCCTGCCGGGAAATTACAGTGATATGTGCCCGTCCAAATGCCTAACAGCTACTCTCTCATTGGTTCTCCCTCTTCCCTTTCATCCTCTGCCAAATTGGCAACCTGTGCGAACCAAGAGGTTAAAGGGGCTGTCTCTCCAAGTTGGGAGGTTGATAGTAAAGCAGACGGAAAGTCAAACCGGAGCACCAGGAGAGGGACTATGCATTGAGTTTTAGAAACCTTTCGTATTCACAGTGTGTCCGTTCTCTAGGTTTACCGCACATGTTATAGCTGTAGTAATATTCCCTTCAACCTGGAGAGTTCGGACCCATGGAATGGGTGCCATGCATTATTGCTTTAAAGGGTCTGCACTTGCTCACCCAATCTCACCAATCGTCTCAGTCCCAAGTGTCCCTCCTTATGCCACATCCAGCTGTCGTTGTAGATAGGGTCATTCCAGCCTTCATCAGAGACCCTGAAGGAATTGTAAAGAATTTCCTAGTTTTTTTGTTTTGTTTTTGAAATTCCTTTTTATAGTGGGTTTGAGCTGATTCTCGCTGCCATGTTTATGCCAGTCTAGACACACTTGATTCCCTTACGGAGACATATCAATACATAGGTTTTAAGATTCTTACTAGTCAGATATTTTCCTCTGCGGGAAATATGGGGTTTTGAGTCCCTTTCGCTGAGGACGGTGTAGGTCTTGTCTATTCCATAGTTGGTTTTTGAAACGGTACCTGTGCTTATATCAAACTCTGGTTTTATGCATCACCCCACCTCTCCTTCCCCCTTAAGCAGGTATAAGAGTGTTTTCTAAATGTGAGACACTGTTCTCTTTCCTAACTCAGTTCAAGTGTAGCCATGTTTACAGGATCTTCATAAGTGATATCTTATGATAAGTTTCTTTTTCTGTGTGACTTATTTCACTTAGAATCATCGTACCTGAATCCACCCATTTTGCTGCTACTTGTCTTATGACATTGATTTCACGGCTGAGGGGTATTCCATCGTACGTAAGTACCACAATTTTTTGAACCATGTTTATATTTTCTGGGATACTTAAGGTGTATCCAAGTTGAGGTCCTTGTATGCAGTGCAGCCCTAAATTTTGGGGTGGCTCTGTCTTATTGATTTTCAGTTTTCCCAAGGTATATTCCCTAGACTGGTAGTGCCCTTGGCTCTGTAGCTCTGTTCTTTACTTGTTTTAGGGAACACAATGCACTCCTCCAGAGAGGCAGTTGGCAATTTACATCCCGCCCATCAGCATAACAAGGCTCCCTGTTCTCCAGGGCCTGTCTTGCCTTTCTTGTTCTTACACATTTTGTGGATGTCCCTTTTGACCGGTGGGAAGTGATACTTCTTTGTAGTGCAGATTTGCATTGCCCGCTTGCTTGCTTGGCCAAAAAGGGCGTATGCGTTTTCTCCTGAATATATTCAGGAGAAAACGCATACGCCCTCTTTGGCCAAGTGCATCATTGTCGAAGTTGTGCCCCTCTTCCTGTGCTTTAAAGGCGATTCCAACGTACCTCTTGAAATCTGTTTCCTGCTATTCTGCCTCGCTTTCAAGTCCGCCTCGTTGCCTTCCGTCAACAGATTTTTGGACGATAGTTGTCCTTTATTACTCGGCCAGTTTGTGAATTGCTGTGTCCCTGAGCTCCATTTTTCAACTCGTTTTTGGAGAGCTGACCGCAAGTCCAAAATTTTGGTTCAGGACCTATACTGGTTCCCGGTGGGTGGCTGAGAATTTGGTTAATTCTCTTCCTGCCGGGAAATTACAGTGATATGTGCCCGTCCAAATGCCTAACAGCTACTCTCTCATTGGTTCTCCCTCTTCCCTTTCATCCTCTGCCAAATTGGCAACCTGTGCGAACCAAGAGGTTAAAGGGGCTGTCTCTCCAAGTTGGGAGGTTGATAGTAAAGCAGCCGGAAAGTCAAACCGGAGCACCAGGAGAGGGTTTATTCTTTGAGTTTTAGAAACGTTTCGTATTCACAGTGTGTCCGTTCTCTAGGTTTCCCGCTCATGTTATAGCTGTAGTAATATTCCCTTCAACCTGGAGAGTTCGGACCCATGGAATGGGTGCCATGCATTATTGCTTTAAAGGGTCTGCATTTGCTCACCCAATCTCACCAATCATCTCAGTCCCAAGTGTCCCTCCTTATGCCACATCCAGCTGTCGTTGTAGATAGGGTCATTCCAGCTTTCATCAGAGACCCTGAAGGAATTGTAAAGAATTTCCCAGTTTTTTTGTTTTGTTTTTGAAATTCCTTTTTATAGTGGGTTTGAGCTGATTCTCGCTGCCATGTTTATGCCAGTCTAGACACACTTGATTCCCTTACGGAGACATATCAATACATAGGTTTTAAGATTCTTACTAGTCAGATACTTTCCTCTGCGGGAAATATGGGGTTTTGAGTCCCTTTCGCTGAGGACGGTGTAGGTCTTGTCTATTCCATAGTTGGTTTTTGGAACGGTACCTGTGCTTATATCAAACTCTGGTTTTATGCATCACCCCACCTCTCCTTCCCCCTTAAGCAGGTATAAGAGTGTTTTCTAAATGTGAGACACTGTTCTCTTTCCTAACTCAGTTCAAGTGTAGCCATGTTTACAGGATCTTCATAAGTGATATCTTATGATAAGTTTCTTTTTCTGTGTGACTTATTTCACTTAGAATCATCGTACCTGAATCCACCCATTTTGCTGCTACTGGTCTTATGACATTGATTTCATGGCTGAGGGATATTCCATCGTACGTAAGTACCACAATTTTTTGAACCATGTTTATATTTTCTGGGATACTTAAGGTGTATCCAAGTTGAGGTCCTTGTATGCAGTGCAGCCCTAAATTTTGGGGTGGCTCTGTCTTATTGATTTTCAGTTTTCCCAAGGTATATTCCCTAGACTGGTAGTGCCCTTGGCTCTGTAGCTCTGTTCTTTACTTGTTTTAGGGAACAGAATGCACTCCTCCAGAGAGGCAGTTGGCAATTTACATCCCGCCCATCAGCATAACAAGGCTCCCTGTTCTCCAGGGCCTGTCTTGCCTTTCTTGTTCTTACACATTGTGTGGATGTCCCTTTTGACCGGTGGGAAGTGATACTTCTTTGTAGTGCAGATTTGCATTGCCCGCTTGCTTGCTTGGCCAAAAAGGGCGTATGCGTTTTCTCCTGAATATATTCAGGAGAAAACGCATACGCCCTTTTTGGCCAAGTGCATCATTGTCGAAGTTGTGCCCCTCTTCCTGTGCTTTAAAGGCGATTCCAACGTACCTCTTGAAATCTGTTTCCTGCTATTCTGCCTCGCTGTAAAGTCCACCTCGTTGCCTTCCCTCAACAGATTTTTGGACGATAGTTGTCCTTTATTACTCGGCCAGTTTGTGATTTGCTGTGCCCCTGAGCTCCATTTTTCAACTCGTTTTTGGTGAGCTGACCGCAAGTCCAAAATTTTGGTTCAGGACCTATACTGGTTCCCGGTGGGTGGCTGAGAATTTGGTTAATTCTTCTTCCTGCCGGGAAATTACAGTGATATGTGCCCGTCCAAATGCCTAACAGCTACTCTCTCATTGGTTCTCCCTCTTCCCTTTCATCCTCTGCCAAATTGGCAACCTGTGCGAACCAAGAGGTTAAAGGGGCTGTCTCTCCAAGTTGGGAGGTTGATAGTAAAGCAGACGGAAAGTCAAACCGGAGCACCAGGAGAGGGACTATGCATTGAGTTTTAGAAACCTTTCGTATTCACAGTGTGTCCGTTCTCTAGGTTTACCGCACATGTTATAGCTGTAGTAATATTCCCTTCAACCTGGAGAGTTCGGACCCATGGAATGGGTGCCATGCATTATTGCTTTAAAGGGTCTGCACTTGCTCACCCAATCTCACCAATCGTCTCAGTCCCAAGTGTCCCTCCTTATGCCACATCCAGCTGTCGTTGTAGATAGGGTCATTCCAGCCTTCATCAGAGACCCTGAAGGAATTGTAAAGAATTTCCTAGTTTTTTTGTTTTGTTTTTGAAATTCCTTTTTATAGTGGGTTTGAGCTGATTCTCGCTGCCATGTTTATGCCAGTCTAGACACACTTGATTCCCTTACGGAGACATATCAATACATAGGTTTTAAGATTCTTACTAGTCAGATATTTTCCTCTGCGGGAAATATGGGGTTTTGAGTCCCTTTCGCTGAGGACGGTGTAGGTCTTGTCTATTCCATAGTTGGTTTTTGAAACGGTACCTGTGCTTATATCAAACTCTGGTTTTATGCATCACCCCACCTCTCCTTCCCCCTTAAGCAGGTATAAGAGTGTTTTCTAAATGTGAGACACTGTTCTCTTTCCTAACTCAGTTCAAGTGTAGCCATGTTTACAGGATCTTCATAAGTGATATCTTATGATAAGTTTCTTTTTCTGTGTGACTTATTTCACTTAGAATCATCGTACCTGAATCCACCCATTTTGCTGCTACTTGTCTTATGACATTGATTTCACGGCTGAGGGATATTCCATCGTACGTAAGTACCACAATTTTTTGAACCATGTTTATATTTTCTGGGATACTTAAGGTGTATCCAAGTTGAGGTCCTTGTATGCAGTGCAGCCTTAAATTTTGGGGTGGCTCTGTCTTATTGATTTTCAGTTTTCCCAAGGTATATTCCCTAGACTGGTAGTGCCCTTGGCTCTGTAGCTCTGTTCTTTACTTGTTTTAGGGAACAGAATGCACTCCTCCAGAGAGGCAGTTGGCAATTTACATCCCGCCCATCAGCATAACAAGGCTCCCTGTTCTCCAGGGCCTGTCTTGCCTTTCTTGTTCTTACACATTTTGTGGATGTCCCTTTTGACCGGTGCGAAGTGATACTTCTTTGTAGTGCAGATTTGCATTGCCCGCTTGCTTGCTTGGCCAAAAAGGGCGTATGCGTTTTCTCCTGAATATATTCAGGAGAAAACGCATACGCCCTTTTTGGCCAAGTGCATCATTGTCGAAGTTGTGCCCCTCTTCCTGTGCTTTAAAGGCGAATCCAATGTACCTCTTGAAATCTGTTTCCTGCTATTCTGCCTCGCTGTAAAGTCCGCCTCGTTGCCTTCCCTCAACAGATTTTTGGACGATAGTTGTCCTTTATTACTCGGCCAGTTTGTGAATTGCTGTGCCCCTGAGCTCCATTTTTCAACTCGTTTTTGGTGAGCTGACCGCAAGTCCAAAATTTTGGTTCAGGACCTATACTGGTTCCCGGTGGGTGGCTGAGAATTTGGTTAATTCTTCTTCCTGCCGGGAAATTACGGTGATATGTGCCCATCCAAATGCCTAACAGCTACTCTCTCATTGGTTCTCCCTCTTCCCTTTCATCCTCTGCCAAATTGGCAACCTGTGCGAACCAAGAGGTTAAAGGGGCTGTCTCTCCAAGTTGGGAGGTTGATAGTAAAGCAGACGGAAAGTCAAACCGGAGCACCAGGAGAGGGACTATGCGTTGAGTTTTAGAAACCTTTCGTATTCACAGTGTGTCCGTTCTCTAGGTTTATCGCACATGTTATAGCTGTAGTAATATTCCCTTCAACCTGGAGAGTTCGGACCCATGGAATGGGTGCCATGCATTATTGCTTTAAAGGGTCTGCATTTGCTCACCCAATCTCACCAATCGTCTCAGTCCCAAGTGTCCCTCCTTATGCCACATCCAGCTGTCGTTGTAGATAGGGTCATTCCAGCCTTCATCAGAGACCCTGAAGGAATTGTAAAGAATTTCCCAGTTTTTTTGTTTTGTTTTTGAAATTCCTTTTTATAGTGGGTTTGAGCTGATTCTCGCTGCCATGTTTATGCCAGTCTAGACACACTTGATTCCCTTACGGAGACATATCAATACATAGGTTTTAAGATTCTTACTAGTCAGATATTTTCCTCTGCGGGAAATATGGGGTTTTGAGTCCCTTTCGCTGAGGACGGTGTAGGTCTTGTCTATTCCATAGTTGGTTTTTGGAACGGTACCTGTGCTTATATCAAACTCTGGTTTTATGCATCACCCCACCTCTCCTTCCCCCTTAAGCAGGTATAAGAGTGTTTTCTAAATGTGAGACACTGTTCTCTTTCCTAACTCAGTTCAAGTGTAGCCATGTTTACAGGATCTTCATAAGTGATATCTTATGATAAGTTTCTTTTTCTGTGTGACTTATTTCACTTAGAATCATCGTACCTGAATCCACCCATTTTGCTGCTACTGGTCTTATGACATTGATTTCATGGCTGAGGGATATTCCATCGTACGTAAGTACCACAATTTTTTGAACCATGTTTATATTTTCTGGGATACTTAAGGTGTATCCAAGTTGAGGTCCTTGTATGCAGTGCAGCCTTAAATTTTGGGGTGGCTCTGTCTTATTGATTTTCAGTTTTCCCAAGGTATATTCCCTAGACTGGTAGTGCCCTTGGCTCTGTAGCTCTGTTCTTTACTTGTTTTAGGGAACAGAATGCACTCCTCCAGAGAGGCAGTTGGCAATTTACATCCCGCCCATCAGCATAACAAGGCTCCCTGTTCTCCAGGGCCTGTCTTGCCTTTCTTGTTCTTACACATTTTGTGGATGTCCCTTTTGACCGGTGCGAAGTGATACTTCTTTGTAGTGCAGATTTGCATTGCCCGCTTGCTTGCTTGGCCAAAAAGGGCGTATGCGTTTTCTCCTGAATATATTCAGGAGAAAACGCATACGCCCTTTTTGGCCAAGTGCATCATTGTCGAAGTTGTGCCCCTCTTCCTGTGCTTTAAAGGCGATTCCAACGTACCTCTTGAAATCTGTTTCCTGCTATTCTGCCTCGCTTTCAAGTCCGCCTCGTTGCCTTCCCTCAACAGATTTTTGGACGATAGTTGTCCTTTATTACTCGGCCAGTTTGTGAATTGCTGTGCCCCTGAGCTCCATTTTTCAACTCGTTTTTGGTGAGCTGACCGCAAGTCCAAAATTTTGGTTCAGGACCTATACTGGTTCCCGGTGGGTGGCTGAGAATTTTGTTAATTCTTCTTCCTGCCGGGAAATTACAGTGATATGTGCCCGTCCAAATGCCTAACAGCTACTCTCTCATTGGTTCTCCCTCTTCCCTTTCATCCTCTGCCAAATTGGCAACCTGTGAGAACCAAGAGGTTAAAGGGGCTGTCTCTCCAAGTTGGGAGGTTGATAGTAAAGCAGACGGAAAGTCAAACCGGAGCACCAGGAGAGGGACTATGCGTTGAGTTTTAGAAACCTTTCGTATTCACAGTGTGTCCGTTCTCTAGGTTTCCCGCACATGTTATAGCTGTAGTAATATTCCCTTCAACCTGGAGAGTTCGGACCCATGGAATGGGTGCCATGCATTATTGCTTTAAAGGGTCTGCATTTGCTCACCCAATCTCACCAATCGTCTCAGTCCCAAGTGTCCCTCCTTATGTCACAACCAGCTGTCGTTGTAGATAGGGTCATTCTAGCCTTCATCAGAGACCTTGAAGGAATTGTAAAGAATTTCCCAGTTTTTTTGTTTTGTTTTTGAAATTCCTTTTTATAGTGGGTTTGAGCTGATTCTCGCTGCCATGTTTATGCCAGTCTAGACACACTTGATTCCCTTACGGAGACATATCAATACATAGGTTTTAAGATTCTTACTAGTCAGATATTTTCCTCTGCGGGAAATATGGGGTTTTGAGTCCCTTTCGCTGAGGACGGTGTAGGTCTTGTCTATTCCATAGTTGGTTTTTGGAACGGTACCTGTGCTTATATCAAACTCTGGTTTTATGCATCACCCCACCTCTCCTTCCCCCTTAAGCAGGTATAAGAGTGTTTTCTAAATGT
Source organism: Hyperoodon ampullatus (assembly GCF_949752795.1). Taxonomy (NCBI): domain Eukaryota; kingdom Metazoa; phylum Chordata; class Mammalia; order Artiodactyla; family Ziphiidae; genus Hyperoodon; species Hyperoodon ampullatus. The sequence goes on along the minus strand of NW_027640462.1, from coordinate 201,402 downwards.
GAGACACTGTTCTCTTTCCTAACTCAGTTCAAGTGTAGCCATGTTTACAGGATCTTCATAAGTGATATCTTATGATAAGTTTCTTTTTCTGTGTGACTTATTTCACTTAGAATCATCGTACCTGAATCCACCCATTTTGCTGCTACTGGTCTTATGACATTGATTTCATGGCTGAGGGATATTCCATCGTACGTAAGTACCACAATTTTTTGAACCATGTTTATATTTTCTGGGATACTTAAGGTGTATCCAAGTTGAGGTCCTTGTATGCAGTGCAGCCCTAAATTTTGGGGTCGCTCTGTCTTATTGATTTTCAGTTTTCCCAAGGTATATTCCCTAGACTGGTAGTGCCCTTGACTCTGTAGCTCTGTTCTTTACTTGTTTTAGGGAACAGAATGCACTCCTCCAGAGAGGCAGTTGGCAATTTACATCCCGCCCATCAGCATAACAAGGCTCCCTGTTCTCCAGGGCCTGTCTTGCCTTTCTTGTTCTTACACATTTTGTGGATGTCCCTTTTGACCGGTGGGAAGTGATACTTCTTTGTAGTGCAGATTTGCATTGCCCGCTTGCTTGCTTGGCCAAAAAGGGCGTATGCGTTTTCTCCTGAATATATTCACGAGAAAACGCATACGACCTTTTTGGCCAAGTGCATCTTTGTCGAAGTTGTGTCCCTCTTCCTGTGCTTTAAAGGCGATTCCAACGTACCTCTTGAAATCTGTTTCCTGCTATTCTGCCTCGCTTTCAAGTCCGCCTCGATGTCTTCCCTCAACAGATTTTTGGACGATAGTTCTCCTTTATTGCTCTGCCAGTTTGTAAATTGCTGTGCCCCTGAGATCCATTTTTCAACTCGTTTTTTGTGAGCTGACCGCAAGTCCAAAATTTTGGTTCAGGATTTATGCTGGTTCCCGGTGGGTGGCTGAGACTTTGGTTAATTCTTCTTCCTGCCGGGAAATTAGAGTGATATGTGCCCGTCCAAATGCTTAACAGCTACTCTCTCATTGGTTCTCCCTCTTCCCTTTCATCCTCTGCCAAATTGGCAACCTGTGCGAACCAGGAGGTTAAACGGGCTGTCTCTCCAAGTTTGGAGGTTGATAGTAAAGCAGATGGAAAGTCAAACCCGAGCACCAGGATAGGGACTATTCGTTGAGTTTTAGAAATCATTCGTATTCACAGTGTGTCCGTTCTCTAGGTTTCCTGTACATGTTATAGCTGTAGTAACATTCCCTTCAACCTGGAGAGTTGGGACCCATGGAATGGGTGCCAGGCATTTGTGCTTTAAAGGGTCTGCATTTGCTCACCCAATCTCACCAATCCTCTCAGTCCCAAGTTTCCAGCCTTATGCCACATCCAGCTGTCGTTGTAGATATGGTCATTCCAGCTTTCATCAGAAACCCTGAAGGAATTGTAAAGAATTTCCCAGTTTTTTTGTTTTGTTTTTGAAATTCCTTTTTATAGTGGGTTTGAGCTGATTCTCGCTGCCATGTTTATGCCAGTCTGACACACTTCATTCCCTTATTGAGACATATCAATACATACGTTTTAAGATTCTAACTAGTCAGATATATTCCTCTGCAGGAAATATGGGGTTTTGAGTCCCTTTCCCTGAGGAAGGTGTAGGTCTTGTCTATTCCATAGTTCGTTTTTGGAACGGTACCTGTGCTTATATCAAACTCTGGTTTTATGCATCACCCCACCTCTCCTTCCCCCTTAAGCAGGCATAAGAGTGTTTTCTAAATGTGAGACACTGTTCTCTTTCCTAACTCAGTTCAAGTGTAGCCATGTTTACAGGATCTTCATAAGTGATATCTTATGATAAGTTTCTTTTTCTGTGTGACTTATTTCACTTAGAATCATCGTACCTGAATCTACCCATTTTGCTGCTACTTGTCTTATGACATTGATTTCATGGCTGAGGGATATTCCATCGTACGTAAGTACCACATATTTTTGAACCATTTTTATATTTCCTGGGATATTTAAGGTGTACCCAAGTTGAGGTCCTTGTAAGCAGTGCTGCCCTAAATTTTGGAGTGGCTCTGTCTTATTGATTTTCAGTTTTCCCAAGGTATATTCCCTAGACTGGAAGTGGCCTTGGCTCTGTAGCTCTGTTGTTTACTTGTTTTAGGGAACACAATGCACTCCTCCAGAGAGGCAGTTGGCAATTTACATCCCGCCCATCAGCATAACAAGGCTCCCTGTTCTCCAGGGCCTGTCTTGCCTTTCTGGTTTTTACACATTTTGTCGATGTCCCTTTGACCGGTGGGAAGTGATACTTCTTTGTAGTGCAGATTTGCATTGCCTGCTTGCTTGCTTGGCCAAAAAGGGCCTATGCGTTTTCTCCTGAATGTATTCAGGAGAAAACACATATGCCGTTTTTGGCCAAGTGCATCATTGTCGAAGTTGTGCCCCTCTTCCTGTGCTTTAAAGGCTATTCCAACGTACCTCTTGAAATCTGTTTCCTGCTATTCTGCATCGCTTTCAAGTCCGCCTCCTTGCCTTCCCTTAACAGATTTTTGGACGATAGTTGTCCTTTATTACTCTGCCAGTTTGTGAATTGCTCTGCCCTTGAGCACCATTTTTCAACTCGTTTTTTGTGAGCTGACCGCAAGTTCAAAATTATGGTTCAGGACTTATGCTGGTTCCCGGGGGGGGCTGAGACTTTGTTTATTTCTTCTTCCTGCTGGGAAATTACAGTGATATGTGCCCGTCCAAATGCCTAACAGCTACTCTCTCATTGGTTCTCCCTCTTCCCTTTCATCCTCTGCCAAATTGGCAACCTGTGCGAACCAGGAGGTTAAAGGGTCTGTCTCTCCAAGTTGGGAGGTGGATAGTAAAACAGATGGAAAGTCAAACCGGAGCACCAGGAGAGGGACTATTCTTTGAGTTTTAGAAACCTTTCGTATTCAAAGTGTGTCCGTTTTCTAGGTTTCCCGTACATGTTATAGCTGTAGTAATATTCCCTTCAACCTGGAGAGTTGGGACCCATGGAATGGGTGCCAGGCATTTGTGCTTTAAAGGGTCTGCATTTGCTCACCCAATCTCACCAATCGACTCAGTCCCAAGTGTCCCTCCTTATGCCACATCCAGCTGTCATTGTAAATAGGGTCATTCCAGGTTTCATCATTGACCCTGAAGGAATTGCAAAGAATTTCCCAGTTTTTTTTGTTTTGTTTTTGAAATTCCTTTTTATAGTGGGTTTGAGCTGATTCTCGCTGCCATGTTTATGCCAGTCTAGACACACTTGATTCCCTTACGGAGACATATCAATACATAGGTTTTAAGATTCTTACTAGTCAGATATATTCCTCTGCGGGAAATATGGGGTTTTGAGTCCCTTTCACTGAGGAAGGTGTAGGTCTTGTCTATTCCATAGTTGGTTTTTGGAACGGTACCTGTGCTTATATCAAACTCTGGTTTTATGCATCACCCCACCTCTCCTTCCGCCTTAAGCAGGCATAAGAGTGTTTTTTAAATGTGAGACACTGTTCTCTTTCCTAACTCAGTTCAAGTGTAGCCATGTTTACAGGATCTTCATAAGTGATATCTTATGATAAGTTTCTTTTTCTGTGTGACTTATTTCACTTAGAATCATCGTACCTGAATCCACCCATTTTGCTGCTACTGGTCTTATGACATTGATTTCATGGCTGAGGGATATTCCATCGTACGTAAGTACCACAATTTTTTGAACCATTTTTATATTTCCTGGGATATTTAAGGTGTACCCAAGTTGAGGTCCTTGTAAGCAGTGCAGCCCTGAATTTTGGGGTGGCTCTGTCTTATTGATTTTCAGTTTTCCCAAGGTATATTCCCTAGACTGGAAGTGGCCTTGGCTCTGTAGCTCTGTTCTTTACTTGTTTTAGGGAACACAATGCACTCTTCCAGAGAGGCAGTTGGCAATTTACATCCCGCCCATCAGCATAACAAGGCTCCCTGTTCTCCAGGGCCTGTCTTTCCTTTCTGGTTTTTACACATTTTGTGGATGTCCCTTTTGACAGGTGGGAAGTGATACTTCTTTGTAGTGCAGATTTGCATTGCCCGCTTGCTTGCTTGGCTGAAAAGGGCATATGCGTTTTCTCCTGAATATATTCAGGAGAAAACGCATACGCCCTTTTTGGCCAAGTGCATCATTGTCGAAGTTGTGCCCCTCTTCCTGTGCTTTAAAGGCGATTCCAACGTACCTCTTGAAATATGTTTCCTGCTATTCTGCCTCGCTTTCAAGTCCGCCTCGTTGCCTTCCCTCAACAGGTTTTTGGACGATGGTTGTCCTTTATTACTCGGCCAGTTTGTGAATGGCTGTGCCCCTGAGCTCCATTTTTCAACTCGTTTTGGTGAGCTGACCGCAAGTCCAAAATTTTGGTTCTGGACCTATGCTGGTTCCCGGTGTGGGGCTGAGACTTTGGTTAATTCTTCTTCCTGCCGGGAAATTACAGTGACATGTGCCCGTCCAAATGCCAAACAGCTACTCTCTCATTGGTTCTCCCTCTTCCCTTTCATCCTGTGCCAAATTGGCAACGTGTGCCAACAAGGGGGTTAAATGTGCTGTCTCTAATTTGGGAGATTGATAGTAAAGCAGTTGCAGTGTCAAACATGAGCACCAGGAGACGGAGTATTAGTTGAGTTTTAGAAACGTTTCTTGTTCACAGTGTGTCCATTCTCTAGGTTTCCGGTACATGTTATAGTTGTAGTAATATCCCCTTCAACTTGGAGAGTTGGGACGCATGTAATGTGTGCCATGCATTATTGCTTTGAAGGGTCTGCATTTGCTCACCCAATCTCACCAATCCTCTCAGTGCCACGTGTCCAGCCTTATGTAACATCCAGCTGTCATTGTAGATAGGGTCATTCCAGGTTTCATCAGAGACCCTGAAGGAATTGGAAAGAATTTGCCTGTTTTTTTGTTTTGTTTTTGAAATTCCTTTTTATAGTGGGTTTGAGCTGATTCTCGCTGCCATGCTTATGCCAGTCTAGACACTCTTGATTCCCTTACAGAGACATATCAATACATAGGTTTTAAGATTCTTACTTGTCAGATATATTCTTCTGCGGGAAATATGGGGTTTTGAGTCCCTTTTACTGAGGAAGGTGTAGGTCTGGTCTATTCCATAGTTGGTTTTTGGAACGGTACCTGTGCTTATATCAAACTCTGGTTTTATGCATCACCCCACCTCTCCTTCCCCTTAAGCAGGCATAAGAGTGTTTTCTAAATGTGAGACTATGTTCTCTTTCCTAGCTCAGTTCAAGTGTAGCCATGTTTACAGGATCTTCATAAGTGATATCTTATGATAAGTTGCTTTTTCTGTGTGAGTTATTTCACTTAGAATCATCGAACCGGAATCCACTCATTTAGCTGCTACTGGTCTTATGACATTGATTTCATGGCTGAGGGATATTCCATCGTACGTAAGTACCACAATTTTTTGAACCATTTTTATATTTCCTGGGATATTTAAGGTGTACCCAAGTTGAGGTTCTTGTAAGCAGTGCAACCCTAAACGTTGGGGTGGCTCTGGCTTATTGATTTTCAGTTTTCCCAAGGTATATTCCCTAGACTGGAAGTGCCCTTGGCTCTGTAGCTCTGTTGTTTACTTGTTTTAGGGAACACAGTTCACTCCACCAGAGAGGCAGTTGGCAATTTACATCCTGCCCATCAGCATAACAATGCTCCCTGTTCTCCAGGGCCTGTCTTGCCTTTCTGGTTTTTACACATTTTGCGGATGTCCCTTTTGACCGGTGGGAAGTGATACTTCTTTGTAGTGCAGATTTGCATTGCCTGCTTGCTTGCTAGGCCAAAAAGGGCGTATGCGTTTTCTCCTGAATATATTCAGGAGAAAATGCAAACGCCCTTTTTGGCCAAGTGCATCATTGTCGAAGTTGTGCCCCACTTCTGGTGCTTTAAAGGCGATTCCAACATACCTCTTGAAATCTGTTTCCTGCTATTCTGCCTCGATTTCAAGTCCGCCTCGTTGCCTTCCCTCAACAGATTTTTGGATGATAGTTGTCCTTTATTACTCTTCCAGTTTGTGAATTGCTGTGCCCTGAGCCCCATTTTTCAACTCATTTTTTGTGAGCTGACCGCAAGTCCAAAATTTTGGTTCACGACCTCTACTTTTTACCCGTGGGAGGCTGAGACTTTGGTTAGTTCTTCTTCCTCCCGTGAAATTAGAGTGACATGTGCCCGTCTAAATGCCTAACAGCTACTCTGTCATTGGTTCTCCCCCTTTCCTTTCATCCTCTGCCAAATTGGCAACGTGTGTGTACCAGGAGGTTAAAAGTGGTGTCTCTCCAAGTTGGGAGATTGATAGTAAAGCAGTTGGAAAGTCAAACCGGAACACCAGGAGAGGGACTATTCGTTGAGTTTTAGAAACCTTTTGTATTCACATTGTGTCCATTCTCTAGGTTTCCTGTACATGTTATAGCTGTATTAATATTCCCTTCAACCCGCAGAGTTGGGACCCATGGAATGGGTGCCATGCATTATTGGTTTACAAGGTCTGCATTTGCTCACCCAATCTCACCAATCCTCTCAGTCCCAAGTGTCCAGCCTTATGCCACATCCAGCTGTCGTTGTAGATAGGGTCATTCCAGGTTTCATCAGAGACCCTGAAGGAATTGTAAAGAATTTCCCTGTTTTTTTGTTTTGTTTGTAAAATTCCTTTTGATAGTGGGTTTCAGCTGATTCTCGCTGCCAAGTTTATGCCAGTCTAGACACACTTGATTCCCTTACAGAGACATATCAATACATAGGTTTTAAGATTTTTACTAGTCAGATATATTCTTCTGCGGGAAATATGGGCTTTTCAGTCCCTTTCACTGAGGAATTTGTAGGTCTTGTCTATTCCATAGTTGGTTTTCGGAACGGTAGGTGTGCTTATATGAAACTCTGGTTTTATGCATCACCCCACCTCTCCTTCCCCCTTAAGCAGGCATAAGAGTGTTTTCCAAATGTGAGACTCTGTTCTCTTTCCTAGCTAAGTTCAAGTGTAGCCATGTTTACAGGTTCTTCATAAGTGATATCTTATGATAAATTTCTTTTTCTGTGTGTCTTATTTCACTTAGAATCATCATAACAGAATCCACTCATTTTGTTGCTACTGGTCTTATGACATTGATTTCATGGCTGAGGGATATTCCATCGTACGTAAGTACCACAATTTTTTGAACCATTTTTATATTTCCTGGGATATTTAAGGTGTACCGAAGTTGTGGTTATTGTGAGCAGTGCAGCCGTAAATTTTGGGGTGGCTCTGTCTTATTGATTTTCAGTTTTCCCAAGGTATATTCCCTAGACTGGTAGTGCCCTTGGCTCTGTAGCTCTGTTCTTTACTTGTTTTAGGGAACACAATGCACTCCTCCATAGAGGCAGTTGGCAATTTACATCCCGCCCATCAGCATAAAAAGGCTCCCTGTTCTCCAGGGCCTGTCTTGCCTTTCTGGTTTTTACACATTTTGCGGATGTCCCTTTTGACCGGTGGGAAGTGATACTTCTTTGTAGTGCAGATTTGCATTGCCCGCTTGCTTGCTTGGCCAAAAAGGGCGTATGCGTTTTCTCCTGAATATATTCAAGAGAAAACGCATACGCCCTTTTTGGCCAAGTGCATCATTGTCGAAGTTGTTCCACTCTTCCTGTGCTTTAAAGGCGATTCCAACGTACCTCTTGAAATCTGTTTCCTGCTATTCTGCCTCGATTTCAACTCCGCCTCGTTCCCTTCCCTCAACAGATTTTTGGATGATAGTTGTCCTTTATTACTCTTCCAGTTTGTGAATTGCTGTGCCCTGAGCCCCACTTTTCAACTTATTTTTTGTGAGCTGACCGCACGTCCAAAATTTTGGTTCAGGACCTCTACTTGTTCCCCGTGGGAGGCTGAGACTTTGGTTAATTCTTCTTCCTACCGTGAAATTAGAGTGACATATGCCCTTCTAAATGCCTAACAGCTACTCTGTCATTGGTTCTCCCCCTTTCCTTTCATCCTCTGCCAAATTGGCAACGTGTGTGTACCAGGAGGTTAAAAGGGGTGTCTCTCCAATTTGGGAGATTGATAGTAAAGCAGTGGGAAAGTCAAACCGGAACACCAGGAGAGGGACTATTCGTTGAGTTTTAGAAACCTTTTGTATTCACAGTGTGTCCATTGTCTAGGTTTCCTGTACAAGTTATAGCTGTATTAATATTCCCTTCAACCCGCAGAGTTGGGACCCATGGAATGGGTGCCATGCATTATTGGTTTACAAGGTCTGCATTTGCTCACCCAATCTCACCAATCCTCTAAGTCCCAAGTGTCCAGCCTTATGCCACATCCAGCGGTCGTTGTAGATAGGGTCATTCCAGATTTCATCAGAGACCCTGAAGGAATTGTAAAGAATTTGCCTGTTTTTTTGTTTTGTTTGTGAAATTCCTTTTGATAGTGGATTTCAGCTGATTCTCGCTGCCATGTTTATGCCAGTCTAGACACTTGATTCCCTTACAGAGACATATCAATACATAGGTTTTAAGATTCTTACTAGTCAGATATATTCTTCTGCGGGAAATATGGGGTTTTGAGTCCCTTTCACTGTGGAAGGTGTAGGTCTTGTCTATTCCATAGTTGGTTTTTGGAACGGTACCTGTGCTTATATCAAACTCTGGTTTTATGCATCACCCCACCTCTCCTTCCCCCTTAAGCAGGCATAAGAGTGTTTTCCAAATGTGAGACTCTGTTCTCTTTCCTAGCTCAGTTCAAGTGTAGCCATGTTTACAGGATCTTCGTAAGTGATATCTTATGATAACTTGCTTTTTCTGTGTGACTTATTTCACTTAGAATCATCGAACCTCATTCCACTCATTTTGCTGCTACTGGTCTTATGACATTGATTTCATGGCTGAGGGATATTCCATCGTACGTAAGTACCACAATTTTTTGAACCATTTTTATATTTCCTGGGATATTTAAGGTGTACCCATGTTGAGGTTCTTGTAAGCAGTGCAGCCCTAAACGTTGGGGTGGCTCTGTCTTATTGATTTTCAGTTTTCCCAAGGTATATTCCCTAGACTGGAAGTGCCCTTGGCTCTGTAGCTCTGTTGTTTACTTGTTTTAGGGAACACAATTCACTCCACCAGAGAGGCAGTTGGCAATTTACATCCTGCCCATCAGCATAACAATGCTCCCTGTTCTCCAGGGCCTGTCTTGCCTTTCTGGTTTTTACACATTTTGCGGATGTCCCTTTTGACCGGTGGGAAGTGATACTTCTTTGTAGTGCAGATTTGCATTGCCTGCTTGCTTGCTTGGCCAAAAAGGTCGTATGCATTTTCTCCTGAAAATATTCAGCAGAAAATGCAAACGCCCTTTTTCGCCAAGTGCATCATTGTCGAAGTTGTGCCCCACTTCTTGTGCTTTAAAGGCGATTCCAACATACCTCTTGAAATCTGTTTCCTGCTATTCTGCCTCGATTTCAACTCCGCCTCGATGCCTTCCCTCAACAGATTTTTGGATGATAGTTGTCCTTTATTACTCTTTCAGTTTGTGAATTGCTGTGCCCTGAGCCCCATTTTTCAACTCATTTTTTGTGAGCTGACCGCAAGTCCAAAATTTTGATTCAGGACCTCTACTTGTTCCCCGTGGGTGGCTGAGACTTTGGTTAATTCTCCTTCCTCACGTGAAATTAGAGTGACATGTGCCCATCTAAATGCCTAACAGCTACTCTGTCATTGGTTCTCCCCCTTTCCTTTCATCCTCTGCCAAATTGGCAACGTGTGTGTACCAGGAGGTTAAAAGTGGTGTCTCTCCAAGTTGGGAGATTGTTAGTAAAGCAGTTAGAAAGTCAAACTGGAAAACCAGGAGAGGGACTATTCGTTGAGTTTTAGAAACCTTTTGTATTCACAGTGTGTCCATTCTCTAGGTTTCCTGTATATGTTATAGCTGTATTAATATTCCCTTCAACCCGCAGAGTTGGGACCCATGGAATGGGTTCCATGCATTATTGGTTTACAAGGTCTGCATTTGCTCACCCCATCTCACCAATCCTCTCAGTCCCAAGTGTCCAGCCTTATGCCACATCCAGCGGTCGTTGTAGATAGGGTCATTCCAGGTTTCATCAGAGACCCTGAAGTAATTGTAAAGAATTTCCCTGTTTTCTTTGTTTTGTTTTTGAAATTCCTTTTGATAGTGGGTTTGAGCTGATTCTCGCTGCCATGTTTATGCCAGTCTAGAAACACTTGATTCCCTTACGGAGACATATCAATACATAGGTTTTAAGATTCTTACTAGTCAGATATATTCCTCTGCCGGAAATATGGGGTTTTGAGTCCGTTTCAGTGAGGAACTTGTAGGTCTTCTGTATTCCATAGTTGGTTTTTGGAACAGTACCTGTGCTTATATGAAACTCTGGTTTTATGCATCACCCCACTTCTCCTTCCAACTCTAGCAGGCATTAGTGTGTTTTCTAAATGTGAGACTCTGTTCTCTTTCCTAACTCAGTTCAAGTGTAGCCATGTTACAGGATCTTCATAAGTGATATCTTATGATAAATTTCTTTTTCTGTGTGTCTTATTTCACTTAGAATCATCATAACAGAATCCACTCATTTTGTTTCTACTGGTCTTATGACATTGATTTCATGCCTGACGGATATTCCATCGTACATAAGTACCACAATTTTTTGAGCCATTTTTATATTTCCTGGGATATTTAAGGTGTACCCAAGTTGAGGTTCTTGTAAGCAGTGCAGCCCTAAATTTTGAGGTGGCTGTGTCTTATTGATTTTCAGTTTTCCCAAGGTACATTCCCTAGACTGGAAGTGCCCTTGGCTCTGTAGATCTGTTGTTTACTTGTTTTAGGGAACCCAATGCACTCCTCCAGAGAGGCAGTTGGCAATTTATATCCCGCCCATCAGCATAACAAGGCTCCCTGTTCTCCAGGGCCTGTCTTGCCTTTCTGGTTTTTACACATTTTGTGGATGTCCCTTTTGTACCGGTGGGAAGAGATACTTCTTTGTATTGCAGATTTGCATTGTCCGCTTGCTTGCTTGGCCAAAACGGGCATATGAGTTCTCTCCTAAATATATTCAGGAGAAAATGCATACGCCCTTTTTGGCCAAGTGCATCATTGTCGAAGTTGTGCCCCTTTTCCTGTGCTTTAAAGGCGATTCCAACGTACCTCTTGAAATCTGTTTCCTGCTATTCTGCCTAGCTTTCAAGTCTACCTCGCTGCCTTCCCTCAACAGATTTTTGGATGATAGTTGTCCTTTATTACTCTGCCAGTTTGTGAATTGTTGTGCCCCTGAGCCCCATTTTGCAACTCGTTTTTTGTGAGCTGAACGCAAGACCAATATTTTGGTTCAGGACGTATATGGGTTCCCGGTGGGTGGCTGAGGCTTTGGTTAACTCTTCTTCCTGCCGGGAAATTAGAGTGACATGTGCCCGTCCAAATGCCAAACAGCTACTCTCTCATTGGTTCTCCCTCTTCCCTTTCATCCTGTGCCAAATTGGCAACGTGTGCCAACAAGGGGGTTAAATGTGCTGTCTCTAAGTTGGGAGATTGATAGTAAAGCAGTTGCAGTGTCAAACATGAGCACCAGGAGACGGAGTATTAGTTGAGTTTTAGAAACGTTTCTTGTTCACAGTCTGTCCATACTCTAGGTTTCCGGTACATGTTATAGTTGTAGTAATATCCCCTTCAACTTGGAGAGTTGGGACGCATGTAATGTGTGCCATGCATTATTGCTTTGAAGGGTCTGCATTTGCTCACCCAATCTCACCAATCCTCTCAGTGCCACGTGTCCAGCCTTATGTAACATCCAGCTGTCATTGTAGATAGGGTCATTTCAGGTTTCATCAGAGACCCTGAAGGAATTGGAATGAATTTGCCTGTTTCTTTGTTTTGTTTTTGAAATTCCTTTTTATAGTGGGTTTGAGCTGATTCTCGCTGCCATGCTTATGCCAGTCTAGACACTCTTGATTCCCTTACAGAGACATATCAATACATAGGTTTTAAGATTCTTACTTGTCAGATATATTCTTCTGCGGGAAATATGGGGTTTTGAGTCCCTTTTACTGAGGAAGGTGTAGGTCTTGTCTATTCCATAGTTGGTTTTTGGAACGGTACCTGTGCTTATATCAAACTCTGGTTTTATGCATCACCCCACCTCTCCTTCCCCCTTAAGCAGGCATAAGAGTGTTTTCTAAATGTGAGACTATGTTCTCTTTCCTAGCTCAGTTCAAGTGTAGCCATGTTTACAGGATCTTCATAAGTGATATCTTATGATAAGTTTCTTTTTCTGTGTGACTTATTTCACTTAGAATCATCGAACCTGAATCCACTCATTTTGCTGCTACTGGTCTTATGACATTGATTTCATGGCTGAGGGATATTCCATCGTACGTAAGTACCACAATTTTTTGAACCATTTTTATATTTCCTGGGATATTTAAAGTGTACCCAAGTTGAGGTTCTTGTAAGCAGTGTAGCCCTAAACGTTGGGGTGGCTCTGTCTTATTGATTTTCAGTTTTCCCAAGGTATATTCCCTAGACTGGAAGTGCCCTTGGCTCTGTAGCTCTGTTCTTTACTTGTTTTAGGGAACACAGTTCACTCCACCAGAGAGGCAGTTGGCAATTTACATCCTGCCCTTCAGCATAACAATGCTCCCTGTTCTCCAGGGCCTGTCTTGCCTTTCTGGTTTTTACACATTTTGCGGATGTCCCTTTTGACTGGTGGGAAGCGATACTTCTTTGTAGTGCAGATTTGCATTGCCTGCTTGCTTGCTAGGCCAAAAAGGGCGTATGCGTTTTCTCCTGAATATATTCAGGAGAAAATGCAAACACCCTTTTTGGCCAAGTGCATCATTGTCGAAGTTGTGCCCCACTTCTGGTGCTTTAAAGGCGATTCCAACATACCTCTTGAAATCTGTTTCCTGCTATTCTGCCTCGATTTCAAGTCCACCTCGTTGCCTTCCCTCAACAGATTTTTGGATGATAGTTGTCCTTTATTACTCTTCCAGTTTGTGAATTGCTGTGCCCTGAGCCCCATTTTTCAACTCATTTTTTGTGAGCTGACCGCAAATGCAAAATTTTGGTTCAGAACCTCTACTTGTTCCCCGTGGGTGGCTGAGACTTTGGTTACTTCTTCTTCCTCCCGTGAAATTAGAGTGACATGTGCCCGTCCAAATGCCTAACAGCTACTCTCTCATTGGTTCTCCCTCTTCCCTTTCATCCTCTGCCAAATTGGCAATGTGTGCGAACCAGAAGGTTAAAGGGGCTGTCTCTCCAAGTTGGGAGATTGATAGTAAATCAGTTGGAGAGTCACACCTGAGCACCAGGAGAGGGACTATTATTTGAGTTTTAGAAACCGTTCGTATTCACAGTGTGTCCATTCTCTAGGTTTCCCGTACATGTTATAGCTGTAGTAATATTCCCTTCAACCTGGAGAGTTGGGACCCAAGGAGTGGGTGCCATGCATTATTGCTTTAAAGGGTCTGCATTTGCTCACCCAATCTCACCAATCCTCTCAGTCCCAAGTGTCCAGCCTTATGCCACATCCAGCTGTCCTTGTAGATAGGGTTATTCCAGGTTTCATCAGAGACCCTGAAGGAATTGTAAAGAATTTCCCTGTTTTTTTGTTTTGTTTGTGAAATTCCTTTTGATAGTGGATTTCAGCTGATTCTCGCTGCCATGTTTATGCCAGTCTAGAAACACTTGATTCCCTTACAGAGACATATCAATACATAGGTTTTAAGATTCTTACTAGTCAGATATATCCTTCTGCCAGAAATATGGGGTTTTGAGTCCCTTTCACTGAGGAAGGTGTAGGTCTTGTCTATTCCATAGTTGGTTTTTGGAACGGTACCTGTGCTTATATCAAACTCTGGTTTTATGCATCACCCACCTCTCCTTCCCCCTTAAGCAGGCATAAGAGTGTTTTCCAAATGTGAGACTCTGTTCTCTTTCCTAGCTAAGTTCAAGTGTAGCAATGTTTACAGGATCTTCATAAGTGATATCTTATGATAAGTTGCTTTTTCTGTGTGACTTATTTCACTTAGAATCATCGAACCGGAATCCACTCATTTTGCTGCTACTGGTCTTATGACATTGATTTCATGGCTGAGGGATATTCCATCGTACGTAAGTACCACAATATTTTGAACCAATTTTATATTTCCTGGGATATTTAAGGTGTACCCAACTTGAGGTTCTTGTAAGCAGTGCAGCCCTAAATTTTGGTGTGGCTCTGTCTTATTGATTTTCAGTTTTCTCAAGGTATATTCCCTAGACTGGAAATGCCCTTGGCTCTGTAGCTCTGTTATTTACTTGTTTTAGGGAACACAATGCACTCCTCCAGAGAGGCAGTTGGCAATTTACATACCGCCCATCAGCATAACAAGGCTCCCTGTTCTCCAGAGCCTGTCTTGCCTTTCTGGTTTTTACACATTTTGTTTATGTCCCTTTTGACCGGTGGGAAGTGATACTTCTTTGTAGTGCAGATTTGCATTGTCCACTTGCTTGCTTGGCCAAAAAGGGCATATGCGTTATCTCCTAAATATAATCAGGAGAAAACGCATATGCCCTATTTGGCCAAGTGCATCATTGTCGAAGTTGTGCCCCTCTTCCTGTGCTTTAAAGGCGATTCCAACATACCTCTTGAAATCTCTTTCCTGCTATTCTGCCTCGCTTTCAAGCTGCCTCAATGCCTTCCATCAACAGATTTTTGGATGATAGTTGTCCTTTATTACTGTGCCAGTTTGTGAATTGCTGTGCCCCTGAGCTCCATTTTTCAACTCGTTTTTTGTGAGATGAACGCAAGACCAATATTTTGGTTCAGTACCTATACTGGTTCCCAGTGGGTGGCTGAGACTTTGGTTAATTATTCTTCCTGCCAGGAAATTAGAGTGACATGTGCCCGTCGAAATGCCAAACAGCTATTCTCTCATTGGTTCTCCCTCTTCCCTTTCATCCTCTGCCTAATTGGCAACGTGTGCGAACCAGGAGGTTAAATGTACTGTCACTCTACGTTGGGAGATTGATAGTAAAGCAGTTTGAAAGTCAAACGTGAGCACCAGGAGAGGGACTATTAGTTGAGTTTTAGAAACCTTTCGTATTCACACTGTGTCCATTCTCTAGGTTTCCTTTACATGTTATAGCTCTAGTAATATTCCCTTCAACCTGGAGAGTTGGGACCCATGGAATGGGTGCCATGCGTTATTGCTTTAAAGGGTCTGCATTTGCTCACCCAATGTCACCAATTCTCACATTCCCAAGTGTCCAGCCTTATGCCATATCCAGCTGTCATTGTAGTTAGGGTCATTCCAGGGTTCATCAGAGACTGAAGGAATTGTAAAGAATTTCCATGTTTTTTTTGTTTTGTTTTTTAAATTCCTTTTTATAGTGAGTTTAGGCTGATTCTCGCTGCCATGTTTATGCCAGTCTAGAAACACTTGATTCCCTTATGGTGTCATATCAATACATAGGTTTTAAGATTCTTACTGGTCACATATATTCCTCTGTGGGAAATATGGGGTTTTGAGTCCCTTTCACTGAGGAAGGTGTATGTCTTCTGTATTCCATAGATGGTTTTTGAAACAGTACCTGTGCTTATATCAAACTCTGGTTTTATGCATCACCCCACCTCTCATTCCCCCTTAAGAAGGAATAAGAGTGTTTTCTAAATGTGAGACTCTGTTCTCTTTCCTATCTAAGTTCAGGTGTAGCCATGTTGACATGATCATCATAAGTGATATCTTATGATAAGTTTCTGTTTCTGTGTGACTTTGTTCACTTAGAATCATCGTACCTGAATCCACTCATTTTGCTGCTACTGGTCTTATGACATTGATTTCATGGCTGAGGGATATTCCATCGTACGTATGTACCACAAATTTTTGAACCATTTTTATATTTCCTGGGATATTTAAGGTGTACCCAAGTTGAAGTTCTTGTAGGCAGTGCCGCCCTAAATTTTGGGGTGGCTCTGTATTATTGTTTTTCAGTTTTCCCAAGGTTTATTCCCTAGACTGGAAGTGCCCTTGGCTCTGTAGCTCTGTTCTTTACTTGTTTTAGGGAACACAATACACTCCTCCAGGGAGGCAGTTGGCAATTTACATCCCGCCCATCAGCATAACAAGGCTCCCTGTTCTCCAGGGCCTCTCTTGCCTTTCTGGTTTTTACATATTTTGTGGATGTCCCTTTTGACCGGTGGGAAGTGATACTTCTTTGTAGTGCCAATTTGCATTGCCTTCTTGCTTGCTTGGCCAAAAAAGGCGTATGCGTTTTCTCCTGAATATCTTCAGGAGAAAATGAATACGCCCTTTTTGGCCAAGTGCATCATTGTCGAAGTTGTGCCCCTCTTCGTGTGCTTTAAAGGCGATTCCAATGTACCTCTTGAAATCTGTTTCCTGCTATTCTGCCTCGATTTCAAGTCCACCTCGTTGCCTTCCCTCAACAGATTTTTAGACGATAGTTTTCCTTTATTATTCTGTCAGTTTTTGAATTGCTGTGCCCCTGAGCTCCATTTTTCAACTCGTTTTTTGTGAACTGACCGCAAGTCCAAAATTTTGGTGCAGGACCTATACTGGTTCCCGGTGGGTGGCTGAGAGTTTGGTTAATTCTTCTTCGTGACGGGAAATTAGAGTGACATGTGGCCGTCCAAATGCTTACAGCTACTCTCTCATTGGTTCTCCCTTTTCCCTTATATCCTCTGAACAATGTGCCAACTGTGCGAAACAGGTTATAGGGGTTGACTCTCCAAGTTGGGAGATTGATATTAAAGCAGTTGGAATGTCAAGTTGGAGCACAAGGAGAGAAAAAAAATTAGTAGAGTTTTAGAAACCTTTCTCCATCAGAGGGTGTCCATTCTCTAGGTTTCCCATACATGTTATAACTGTAGTGATATTCCCATCTACCTGGAGAGTTGGGAACCATGGAATGATGGGCAGGAATTATTGCTTTAGAGGGTCTGCCTTTTCTCACCCAATCTCACCAATCGTCTCAGTCCCAAGTGACCAGCCTTATGCCACATCCAGCTGTCGTTGTAGACAGGGTCATTCCAAGTTTCATCAGAACCCCTGAAGGTATTGTGTAAGAATTAAACTGTTTTTTGTTTTGTTTTGAAATTCATTTTTATAGTGGGTTTGAGCTGCTTCTCACTGCCGTGTTTATGTCGTGCTAGGCACACTTGGTTCCTTTACGGAGACATATCAATACATAGGTTTTAAGATTCTTACTAGTCAGATATATTTCTCTGCCGGGAATTAGGGTGTTGAGTCCCGTTCACTGAGGAAGGAGTAGGGCTTGTCTCTTCTGTATTTGGATTATGGAATGTTACCTGTGCTAATATCAAACTCTGGTTTTGTGTGTCTCCCCACCTCTCCTTTCCCCTTAAGCAAGCATAAGTGTGTTTTCTATATCTGAGACACTGTTCTCTTTCCTAATTCAGTTCATATGTAGCCATGTTTACATTCCCTTCATAAGTGATATCTTATGTCAGAATGCACTATGGCCCTTGTCATAATAATGCTCCATGACACCTGTCATCACAATGCTCTATGCCCTGCTCATCACAATGCTCCATGTCCCTTGTCATCACAATTCTCCACGTCCTTGTCATCACAATGCTACATGACACTTCTCATCACAATGTTACATGCTCTTGTCATCACAATTCTCCATGCACTTGTCATTGCAATGTTCCATGCCCCCTGTCATAGCAAGCTCCAAGTGTTTGTCATCACAATGCTTCATGACTTGTCATCAAAATTCTCAATGGCACTTGTCATCACAATGCTCCGTGCCCTTGTCATCACAATGCTCCATGACCCCTGTCATCACAATGCTCCCTGATACCTGTCATCACAATGCTTCATGCCCCTTGTCATTACAGTGCTTCATGATGCTCGTCATCACAATTACGCAAGGTCTTCTCATCACAATGCTCCACGGTTTTGCCATCACAATTCTCCATGCCCTGGTCATCTCAAAGCTCAATGTCCCTCGTCCTCACAATTCTCCACTTCCTTGTCATCACAATGCTCCATGGCACTTCTCATCACAATGTTATATGCTCTTGTCATCACAATACTCCATGCACTTGTCATCGCAATGCTCCATGACCCCTGTCATAGGAAGCTCCATGCGCTTGTCATCACAATGTTTCACGACCTGGACATTAAAATTATCAGTGGACCTTGTCATCTCAATGCTCCATGCCCTTGTCATCAAAATGCTCCTTTACGTTTGTCACAACAATCCTCCATGACACTTGGCATCACAATGCTCCGTGTTATTGTCATCACAATGGAACATGACATATGTCATCACAATGCTCCCTGACACCTGTCTTCACAATACTCCATGACCTTGTCATCACAATGCTTCATGCCCTTGGCATCACAAGGTGCCATGCCCACTGTCATCACAATAATCCATGAAACTTGTCAGACAAATGCTCCATGACCCTTTTCATCAAAATGCTCCATGAACACTGTCATCACAATGCACCATGCCCATCATCATAATGCTTCATGCTATTGTCATCACAATGAAATCAAAATGCTCCATGACCTCTGTCATCACAATGCTCCAAACCCTTGTGATCACAATGTTCCATAACACTTGTCATCACAATGCCCCATGACGCTGGTCATCACAATTATCCATGGACTTCTCATCACAATGCCCCATGACATTTGTCATCACAATGCTCAATACACATGTCATCACAATGCTCCCTTACTCTTGCCATCGGTATGCTCCTTGAACCCTTTCATGACACGGCTCCATGCCTTTTTCATCACAATGATCCATGCACTTTTCATCACAATGCTCCATGCCCTTGTCATCACAATGGTCCTAGACCCCTGTAATCACAATGCTCCATGCCCCTTTTCATCAGAATGCTCCATGAGACTTGGCATCACAAGGCTCCATGGACTTCTCATCACAATTCTCCAGGACGTTGTCATCAAAATGCTCCATTCCCTTATCATCACAATGCTCCATGACACCTGTCATCACAATACTCCATGAACGTTTTCAGCCCAATGCTCCATGACCTTCTCATTACAATGCTCCTTGACCAATATCATCACAATGCTCCATGACCACTGTCATCACAACGCTCCATGACACCTGACAACACAATGATCTGGTACTCTTGTCATCACAATGCTCCATTCCCTAGTCATCACAATGCTCCATGACCCCTGTCATCACAAAACTCCATGAACATTTTCAGCCCAATGCTCCATGACACTTGGCATCACAATGATGCATGCCCTTGTCATCCCAATGCTCCTTGACCCCTGTAAACACAATGCTCCTTGACGCTTGCCATCACAGTGCTCCTGGACACCTGTCATCTCAATGCTCCATGCCTTTGTCAGCAAAATGCTACATGACCCTGTCATTACGATGCTCTATGCGCTTGTCATCACAATACTCCATGAACCTTGGGATCACATTGCTGCCTGCCCTTGTCATCACAATGCTCCATGTTCCTTGAAATCAAAATGATCCAAGACCTCTGTCCTCACAATGCTCCAAACCCTTGTGATCACAATGTTCCATAACACTTGTCATCACAACGCTCCATGATGCCTTTCATCACAATACTCCATGCCCTTTTCATCACAATGCTCCATGACCTTTGTCATCATAATTTTCAATACACTTGTCATCACAATGCTCCCTGACACTTGTCGTCAGAATGCTCCTTGAAACCTGTCACGAAAAGGCTCCATGCCTTTTTCATCACAATGCCCCATGCCGTTTTCATCACAATGCTCCATGCCAATGTCATCAAATTACTCCACAAGCTTGTCATCAGAATGCTCCCTGACCCTTGTCATCACAATGCTCCAAGCCATTGTCATCACAATGCTCCATTACCTTTGTCATCAGAATCCTCCATGACACTTGGCAACACAATGCTCCATGCCATTGTCATCACAATGGGCCATTACATATGTCATCACAATGCTCCCTGACACCTGTCTTCACAATACTGCATGACCTGGTCATCACAGTGCTCCATGCCCTTGTCATCACAATGCGCCATTCCAACTGTCATCGCAATAATCCATGAAACTTATGAGACCAATGCTCCATGCCCTTGTCATCACAATGTTCCATGCCCTTCTTATCACAATGCTCCACGACCCCTGTCATCACAATTCTCCGTGACTCCAGTCATCACAATGCTTCATGACCTTTGTCATCACAATGGTCCATGCCCTCCTCATCTACAGTCTCTGTGACTTTTTAACCACAATGCTCCATGAACTTTTCATCACAATGCTCTTTGACCCTTGTCATCACAATGCTCTATGCCTTTCTCAGCACAATGCTCCATGACCCTTGTCATCACAATGCTCCATGCGCTTGTCAGCACAATGCTCCATGACCCATGTCATCACAATGCGCCATGCGCTTGTCATCACAGTGCTCCACAATCTTGTCATCACAATGCTCCATAAACCTTGTCATCACAATGCTCCATGCACTTCTCATCAAAATGCTCTCTCACCACTGATATCACAATGTTACATCACTATTCATCACAATACTCCCTCACCCCTGTCATCACAATGTTCCATGACTCCTGTCATCACAATTCTACATGCACTTATCATCACAATGTTCGATGACCCCTGACATCACAATGTTCCATAACCCCTGTCATCAAAATGCTCCATGAACCATTTCATCAAAATGCTCAATGACCCCTGACATCACAATGTTCCATAACCCCTGTCATCAAAATGTTGCATGACCCTTTTCATCAAATTGTTCCATGACCCTGTCATCACAATGCTCCCTGCCCTTCTCATCACAATGCACCACGCCCTTGTCATCAAAATGCTCCATGACCTTTGTCATCACAAAGATCCATGACCCTTTGCATCACAATGCTCCATGTCATGGTCATCACAATGCTCCATGAACGCTCTCATCACATTGCTCCATGCCATTGTCATCACAATGCTACCTGACACATGTCATCAGAATGCTCCATGGCCTTCTCATCACAATGCTCCATGCCCTTGCCATCACAATGCTCCATTACACCTGTGATAACAATGCTCCATTACCCCTGCCATCACGATGTTCCATGGCCTTGTCATTACAAGGCTCCATGACCCTTCTCATCACAATGCTCCAAGACCCCTGTAATCACAATGCTCCATGCCCCTTTTCATCTCAATGATCCATGAACCCTGTCATCATAATGCACCATGCCCATCATCATAATGCTTCATGCTATTGTCATCACAATGAAATCAAAATGATCCATGACCTCTGTCATCACAATGCTCCAAACCCTTGTGATCACAATGTTCCATAATACTTGTCATCACAACGCCCCATGATGCTGGTCATCACAATTATCCATGGACTTCTCATCACAATGCTCCATGACCCTTGTCATCACAATTCTCAATACACTTGTCATCACAATGCTCCCTGATACCTGTCGTCAGTATGCTCATTGAACCCTGTCATGACAAGTCTCCATGCCTTTTTCATCACAGTGATCCATGCCCTTTTCATCACAATGCTCCATGCCATTGTCATCACAATACTCCACAAGCTTGTCATCAGAATGCTCCGTGACACTTGTCATCACAATGATCCATGACCCCTGTCGTCACAATGCTCCATGACACCTGTCATCACAATGCTCCATGCCCCTTGTCATTACAGTGTTCCATGATGCTCGTCATCACAATTATCCATGGTCTTCTCATCACAGTGCTCCACGGTCTTGCCATCACAATGCTCCATGCCCTGGTTATGACAATGCACCATGTGCCTTGTCATCACAATTCTCCACGTCCTTGTCATCACAGTGCTCCATGACAGTTCTCATCACTATGTTACATGCTCTTGTCATCACAATTCTCCATGAACTTGTCATCGCAATGCCCCATGACCCCTGTCATATCAAGCTCCATGCCTTTGTTATCACAATGCTTCACGACCTTTTCATCAAAATTCTCACTGCCCGTTGTCATCACAATGCTCCATGCCCTTGTCATCACAATGATCCAAGCCCTTGTCATCACAATGCTCCATTACCTTTGTCATCACAATCCTCCATAACACTTGGCATCACAATGCTCCATGCCATTGTCATCACAATGGACCATGAAATATGTCATCACAATGCTCCCTGACACCTGTCTTCACAATACTCCATGACCTTGTCTTCACAATGCTCCATGACCTTGTCATCACAATGTGCCATGCCCACTGTCAACACAATTATCCATGAAACTTGTCAGACCAATGCCCTATGCCCCTGTCATCACAAAGCTCCATGCCCTTGTCATCACAATGCTCCATGACCCCAGTCATCACAATTCTCCGTGACTCCAGTCTTCACAAGGCTTCATGACCTGTGTCATCACAATGGTCCATGCCCTCATCATCACAAGGCTCTGTGAACTTTGTCACCACAATGCTCCATGAACTTTTCATCACAATGCTCCGTGACACTTGTCATCACAATGCTCCGTGCCTTTGTCAACTCAATGCTCCATGACCCTTGTCATCACAATGCTCCACAACCTTGTCATCACAATGCTCCATAAAGATTGTCATCACAATGCTCCCTGCACTTCTTATAAAAATGCTCTCTCACCACTGATATCAACATGTTCCCTCACTAGTCATCACAATACACCCACTCCCCTGTCATCACAATGGTCCTTAAACCCTGTCATGGAAATGTTCCATGACCCTTGACATCTCAATGTTCCATAACCCCTGTCATCAAAATGTTCCATGACACTTTTCATCAAATTGCTCCATGACCCTGTTATCACAATGCTCCCTGCCCTACACAACAGAATGCACCACACCTCTTGTCATCAAAATGCTCCATGACCTTTGTCATCACAAAGCTCCATGACCCTTGGCATCACAATGCTGCATGCCATTGTCATCACAATGCTCCATGAAACCTCTCATCACATTGTTCCATGCCCTTGTCATCACAGGCTACATGATGCTTTTCATCACAATGCTCGATGCCATTCTTATCACAATGCTCCATGCGCTTGTCATTACAATCCTCCATGACCCATGTATCACAGTGTTCCATGCCCTGGTCATCACAATGCTCCATGACCCCTGTCATAAAAATGCTCCATGACCACTGCCATCACAATGTTCCACGGCCTTGTCATCACAAGGCTCCATGACCCTTGTCATCACAGTGCTCCAAGACCCCTGTAATCACAATGCTCCATGCCCTTGTCATCACAAAGCTCCATGACGCATGTCATCAGAATTCTCCATGGCCTTCTCATTCACGATGCTCCATGCCCTTGTCATCACAATGCTCCAAGACTCCTGTAATCACAATGCTCCATGCCCCTTTTCATCTCAATGCTCCATGAACCCTGTCATCACAATGCAGCATGCCCATCATCATAATGCTTCAGGCTATTGTCATCACAATGAAATCAAAATGATCCATGACCTCTGTCATCACAATGCTCCAAATCCTTGTGATCAAAATGTTCCATAACACTTATCATCACAACGCCCCATGACGCTCGTCATCACAATTATCCATCGTCTTCTCATCACAATGCTCCATGACCTTTGTCATCACAATGCTCAATACCCTTATCATCACAATGCTCCCTGACACTTGTCGTCAGTATGCTCCTTGAACCCTGTCATGACCAGGCTCCATGCCTTTTTCATCACAATGATCCATGCCCTTTTCATCACAGTGCTCCAAGACCCCTGAAAACACAATGCTCCATGCCCTTGTCCTCACAAAGCTCCATGATGCATGTCATCAGAACGCTCCATGGCCTTCTCATCCCAATGCTCCATGCTCTTGTCACCACAATGCTCCAAGACCTCTGTAATCACAATGCTGCATGCCCCTTTTCCTCAGAATGCCCCATGAGACATGTCATCACAAGGCTCCATGGTCTTCTCATCACAATGCTCCAGTACCTTGTCATCACAATGCTCCATGACGCCTCTCATCACAATACTCCATGAACATTTTCAGCCCAATGGTCCATGACCTTCTCATCACAATGCTCCCTGACCCCTGTCATCACAATGCTCCATGACCACTGTCATCACAACGCTCCATGAACCCTGACGACACAATGATCCGGGACTCTTGTCATCAAAATGCTCCATGAACCTTGTCATCACAGTGATCCATGCTCTTGTCATCCCAATGCTCCATGACCCCTGTAATCACAATGCTCCATGACGCTTGTCATCAAAGTGCTCCATGAACCTTGTCATCACAATGCTCCTTGCCTTTGTCAGCAAAATGCTACATAATCTTGTCATCACAATGCTCCATGTGCTTGTCATCACAATCCTCCATGACCCTTGGGATCACATTGCTTCATGCCCTTGTCATCTTGCTCTTGCCTTTCTGGTTTTTACAGATATACAGATGTCCCTTTCGACCGGTGGGAAGTGACAATTCTTTGTAGTGTGGATTTGCATTGCATGCTTGCTTCATTGGCCAGAAAGGACGTATGCGTTTTCTCCTGAATATATTCAGGGGAAAAGGCATACGCCCTTTTTGGCCAAGTGCATCACCGTCCAAGTTGGGATGCTTTTTCTGTGCTTCAAAGGCGATTCCAATTTACCTCTTGAAATATGTTTTGTGCAATTCTGTCTCATTTTCAAGTCCACTTCATTGCCTTCCCTCAACAGATTTCTGGAAGAGAGTAGTCCTTTATAACTCTGCAGGTTTTTGAATTGCTGGGCCCCTGAGCTCCAATTTTCAAATCCCATTTTTGTGAGCTGGCCGCAAATCCACAATTTTGCTTCAGGACCTATACTGGTTCCAGGGGTGGCTTTATTGGTTCGCTGTGGGTGGCTGAGGCTTTGGTTAATTCTTCTTCCTGACGGGAAATTAGAGTGACATGTGCCCGTCCAAATGCCTACATCTACTCTCTGATTGGTTCTCCCTCTTCCCTTTCATCATCTGCACAAATAGCAAACTGTGCGAACCAGGAGGTTATAGGGGCTGACTCTCCTAAGTTGGGAGATTGATAGTAAAGCAGTTGGAATGCCAAAGTGGAGCACAAGGAGAGGAAAAATTAGGAGAGTTTTAGAAACCTTTCGCCATCACAGGGTGTCCATTCTCTAGGTTTCCCATACATGTTATAACTGTAGTGATATTCCCTTCTACCTGGAGATTTGGGACCCATGGAATGGTGGCATGCATTACTACTTTAAAGGTTCTGCATTTTCTCTCCCAATCTCACCAGTCCTCTCAGTCCCAAGTGTCCAGCCTTATGTCTCATCCAGCTGTCTTTGCAGATAGGGTCATTCCAGGTTTCATTAGAACCCCTGAAGGAATTGTGTAAGAATTTTGCTGTTTTTTGGTTTTGTTTTTGAAATTCATTTTTATTATGGGGTTGAGCTGGTTTTCACTGACCTGTTTATGCCAGTCTAGACACAATTGATTTCCTTACGGAGACATATGAATACATAGGTTTTAAGATTCTTACTAGTCAGATATATTCCTCGGCGGGGAATAGGGGTGTTGAGTCCCATTCACTGAGGAAGGTGTAGGTCTTGTCTATTCTGTATTTGGTTTATGGAATGGTACCTGTGCTAATATCATACTCTGGTTTTATGCATCACCCCACCTCTCCATTCCCCTGAAGCAGGCATAAGAGATTTTTTCTAAATGTGAGACTCTGTTCTCTTTCCTAATTCAGTTCATGTGTTGTGATATTGACATTCCCTCTATAAGTGATATCTTATGATAAGATTCTTTTTCTGTGTGACTAATTTCCCTTAGAATCATCATACCTAAATCCAGTCATTATGCTGCTACTGGCCTTATATACACTGATTTCACGTCTGAGTGATATTCCGTTGTACAAAATTACCACAAGTTCTTTATGCATTTCTCTTTTTCCTGGGATATTTTAGGTTTACCAAAGTTGAGGTTCTTGTATGCAGAGCAGCCCTAAACTTTGGGGTGCCTGTGTCTTATTGATATTTAGTCTTCCCAAGTCATATGCCCGTGAGTTGAAGTCCCCTTTGCTTGGGGGCTTTGTATTTTAGAAGTTTTAGGAAACAGCATACACTTCTTCAGAGTGGCTCTTGGATATTTATACCCCACCCATCAGCGTGACTAGGCTCCCTGTTTTCCATGGCCTCTCCTGCATTTCTGGTTTGTACACATTTTTTGGATTGCCTTTCTGAGCAGTGGAAATTGAGACTCCTTTGTTGTGCAGATTTGCATTTCCCTCTTGCTTGGTTGGCCAAAAACTCTGCATGTGTTTTTTTCGTGAAGATATTCACGAAAAAAACGCATACACCCTTTTGCCCAACTGCATCATTTTAGAAATTCTGCTGCTTTTCATATGCTTTAAATGTGAGTACAATCTACCTTTTGAAATCTGTTTCCTGCAATTCTGCCTCTCATTCAGATCCTCTTCATTGCCTTACCTGAATATATTTTTGGACGTTGGTTATCATTTATATCTTTGCAGGTCTTTGAATTGTCTGCTCCTGAGCTCCATTTTGCAACTCGCTTTTTTTGTGAGCTGGCCGCCAAACCATTGGATTGCTTCCGGCCCTATTCTGGTTCTGGGGAGGCAGGCTGAGCCTTTGGTTAATTCTTCTTCCTAATGGGAAATTAGAGTGACATGTGCCTGTCAAAACTCCTACAGCTAATCTCTCATTGGTTCCCCCTCTTCCCATTTACCCTCTGCACAAATTGCAAACTGTGGGAAACAGGAGGTTAAAGGTGCTGATTCTCCAAGTGGGGAGGTTGTTAGTAATGTGGCTGGAATGGCGAACCCCAGCAGCAGGAGATCAAAAATGAGGTGCATTTTAGACACCTTTCCTGAGCACACGGTGTACATTCATCTCGGTTTCGCAGGCATGTTTTCGCTGTCAGAAGACTCCCTTGAACCTGCAGATGTGGGACCCATGGAATGGGTACCAGGCAGTATTACTTTAAAAGGTCTGCATTTCCTCACCCAGCCTCTCTAACATCTCTTAGCGTGCATAGCTTCCAGCCTTATATAATCATCCTGCTGTGGGTCTACATGTGTTCAATCCATGTTACATCGTAGCCCTTCAACAAAAGTTGTAAGAATTTTTGTCTGTCTCACTGTTTTTATAAATAGTTTTAAATTTATTTTTATATTGGTTACAGCTGATTTTCAAAGCTCTGTTTTTTGCTGCTGTACATCCACTTGATTCATGTACTGTGAGACAACAATAACTTCTTTTTCAGATGCTTACCAGTCATATGTATTATTTTCCAGTGACTTGAGTGGGCTGAGTGCAGTTCTTTGAGGTACCGTGTAGGCCTTGTCAGTTATTCAATTTGGTACTTGGAATGGTATCTTTGCTAATTTCAACCTCCTGGATAATACCTCACCATTCCCCACTTTTCCCATTTAGCAGCCTTATGTCTATTTTCTACATATTTGACTATGTTTCTGTTTTGTAATTTATTTCATGTGTAGCCATTTTTGATTCCACCTTTAAGTGACATCTTATGATATGTGTCTTTTTCTTTCTGACATATGTCACTTAGAATGATCGTATGTAACTCCTCCAGAGTTGTTACAACTGGCCTTATTTCATTGATTTCTGGATGAGTAATATTCCACTCTACATAAGTACCCCATCTCTTTTATCCATTTTATCCTTCCAGGAACATTTAGGTTATATCCAAGTTGAGGCCCTTTTTAACAGAGAGGTGGTAAACGTTCGGGTGCCTGTTTTCTGTCGATTTTTGTTTTTCCCAAGGTACACGCCCATGAGTGCAAGTGCCCTATGCTCTGTAGCTCATTTTTTAGATGTTTTAGCAAACACAATACACTTCTCCAGAGTGGCCGTTGGCAAATTACATTTCCACTATCAGCCTTACAGGGCTCCCTTTTCTCCTCGCCCTGTCCTGCATTTCTGGTGTTTACACTTTATGTGGATGGCCCTTCTGACTGATGTGAAGTGATACTTTTTGTGATATTGATTTCCAGTGCCCACCTGTTGGGTTGGATAAAAAGTGTGTATGGCCTTTACTTGAATATATTCAGAAAAAATGCATACACCCTTTTTGGCCAACTGCATCATTGGCGATGTTCAGCCCCTTTTCTTGTGCTTTAATGGGGAGTCCTTTCTACCTCTTCAAATCTGTTTCCTGCCACTCTCCCTTGCTTACAAGTCCTTTTCTGTGACTTACCTCAAGACATTTTTCGACGATAGATATTTTCAACTCTGCAGTTTCATGAATTTTAGTGCCCCTGAGTTCCATTTTTCAACTTGTGTTTTTGGAAACTGGACACAAAACAGCGGGATTTCCTCTAGCCCTATTCTGTTTCCGTGGGCAATTCTAGCCTTTGATGAATTTGTCTTCTGGATTGGAAATTAGAGTGGCATGTGCCTGTCCGAACACCTAAGACATGTCTCTATATTTTTCTCATCCTTCCGCTACATCCTCTGGACAAATTCCAAACTGTGTGCAACAGGATGTTGACGGTGCTGATATCACCAAGTGAGGAGATTGTTAGGAAAGATGCTGGAGGGTTGAACCCGAGCACCATGCAATGAGGAGATGAGGTGCCTTTTCCAAACTCTTTCCGATCAAACGGTGTACCATCCTCTAGGTGTGACAGGCATGTTTTAGCTGTAGGAAGGTTCCCGTGCATGTAAGGAGAACACCAGGGATTTTTCCAAATCAGTGCCTCCCCGAACCCCAAACTGGGGAATTTTTAAGCTACGGCTACACGTATGTCCTTTAAGGGCCTTGGGAAATAGGCAGAGCCCAAACTTTAGATGACTGAAATCTTCAGGGTCAGAGCGCTCACCATCGGCCTTGCTTAGGTTACATTTTATCTGTCATTGATAGATGATGTCAATAAAAATATCTATTCTTTTTCAGATTATTTCCCCTTATAGGTTATTGCAAAATATTCAGTGTAGTTCCCTGTGCTATACAGTAGTTCCTTGTTGATGATCTATTTTATACATAGCAGTGTGTATGTGTTAATCCCAAACTGTTAATTTATCCCTTCTCCTACCTTTCCCCTTTGGTAATAATAAATTATAAGGTTTTATACTTCTCAGAAATGGGGGAGCTGAAAGAGAGGTATCATTTTCAATGGAAAAGCATTCAAAACAAGATTGAAGCTTCAGCCAAGAGTATTCGATGTACATCCATGAAAATAAATCACTTCATTTCTCTAATGTTGACCTGACAAATAAGACAGACGTCTTCACTGAACTTGCTTATAGGAAAGTGATGGAAATATCAAATGTAAGTCTTAGAAACATCTTATTTTACCCGAGCATTATACACTGCTCTATGTTAACTACAGTTTGGCTCACACATCTGTTCATTGAAGTTACAATGTTCTCAATTTCTGTTACTGATCCTCCAGAGTGGACCCTAACAGGAGTCCCCGTGCCCAGTGTCATTGGAGCCAACAGATCAAGACTGAGTTTGGTTCAGAAGCAAAGGAAACATTATTTTGAAAACAGAATGGAGAGGTGAGAGCGTGCACTCCCCCATGGGCTGTGGGCTGGGCTGCTGTGTAGGGTCCCCGGCAGTGTCAGTGGGAGGGAGGGGATGGAGCTCTCGAGGGCTGAGTTGGCTGCAGCTCAGGCTCTATGCCGCGGAGTCTGCATGGGACCCCACTAGCTGAGGTGTCGACCCAGCCATTCTGCACTAGGAAATCGGGTCTGAAGTGCCGGGTGTGGGACCTCTGCATGCGGAACCCTAGGAGCACGTGAAATTAGACAAAGCACAAAGGAAAAACAGGTTAGACTTTATTTTATTGCCCAGATTCTCTTTTTATCTCCCAGGAATTTTTAATGAACGTTGCCGGAGACGAACACCTCCTCTGTTTTTTGTTCCGTTCCTTATTCTTGGGGTGTTGAGGGTGCAGACCCCTCTTTTGTAACTGCTTCATGTTGTGGTGGGAGCCCTGATACATGGGGGGAGGGTCAAAACGTCTCCACAC
Source organism: Hyperoodon ampullatus (assembly GCF_949752795.1). NCBI lineage: Eukaryota > Metazoa > Chordata > Mammalia > Artiodactyla > Ziphiidae > Hyperoodon > Hyperoodon ampullatus. The sequence goes on along the minus strand of NW_027640462.1, from coordinate 171,452 downwards.
CAGCCTCCTGGTGAGGTTGATTGTCCCAAGGCCTCCTGCCTCACTTCTCGTCCGCCTGAGCACCAGCATTGGAAGTGTTACAGATTCTAATGACCTTTAAGGGTCCAGGAAAGAGAGGCGCAGAGATGCTGCGGTGGCAGGTTTCACCCCACCCCACATATGTTCGGCGACCTTAGGCTGACAGTTTTTGCCAGACTAGATGCTCTGACCAGTAGTCTGTGCTTTCTTTAATTAGGTCCCTGAATTAATGTACAAACAGCACCATGTGTCAGAGCCCTGCCCGCGCAACTCCCAGACAGTCCAGGGTCAGTGGTGATCCAGGACCATGACGTCCACTGAGTCAACGGCCTTTAGAAGTAGCCAGCAGTCCAGCCGGTCATATTGGCCACCATCACCGCAGTGTCTGTAGGGTTTTCTATGGTGAAAGCGTGATATACGTTTCCCCCGCCAAGCTTATTAGCTCCCCTCTGGGTGCAGTAAGTCCTGCAAGCAGTAGTCTGCTCTTTCGGGGCACAGTCTTGTTGTTTTCTGAGAGAAACTCCAGGTCAAGTGATGGTCACACGAGTCATCTTGGGGGCCCGTTGCCCCCGTTTATCTCTCTGGAGGTTGGAGTTGGAGGGCCTCCTCACTCGAGGTCACTGTGTCCACAGAGCGACCCCTGCAACTTCAGGGCATGATGGGTGGTTAGGATCACCACGTGGGGCCCTTTTCCCTTAGGAGGGAGCTGGCCTTGCGGGCTGCTGATTTCCAGCTTTTTAGATACCCCAGTATCCTGGCCTGATGAGTCGGTGGGCAAAGCCCTTGGTGACCATAGTTTATCATACCTGAAGGGCATTCTTGTGTTGCTCCATTTCAAGTGGTCCCAGTTTTTGCACTAAGGCTCCAAGGGCGATTAACCTTTGACCGGGTATGTAAAGGTCAAAGGGTTTAGCTAAATTAGGCAGTTCCTGGGCAAGGGTCTGTATTGACTGCTCTTTCCATTCTTGAAAGGCTGCTTCTGGATTCTATTCAAAAGGATCATCATCTTTTCGTGTCAGTGTTTCATGTAGAGGCCCAGCTATTACACTGTAGTTAGGGATCCAGATGCAGAAAACCTTGGCCTCCCCAGGAACCCCTAAGCTGTCTTCTAGTTGTAGAAGAGGTAAGGCTGCAAATGGCTTCTTCCCTATCCTGGGATGCGTTTCTCCGAATATCTGTGAGAATGAAGCCCAGGCATGTCACCTTAGCCTGGGATATTTGAGCGTTTTTCTTGGACACCTTCTATCCTTTCTTGGCTAGGTAGTTCAGAGGCGTCTTTAGTAGGCCTGGCGATCAGAATGTCATCTGCATATTGAAGGAGGGTTCCCTTTTACAGAGGTTGAACTTTTAGGTCTTTAGAGGACATTTCCCCAATGATGGTGTGGGGATTTTTGAACCATTGGGGCAGGACGGCCCAGCATTATTGCTTTTGTTGCATGTTGTGTCCTGCCACTCACAAGCCAAAAATTCTTGTGACTCTGAGATGAATGGAATACAGAAGAAGGCATCATTGAAGTCTAATACAGAATGCCATGGCCTGGTGGAAGGTAGAATGACCAGCAGGGAGTAGGAAATAGGAGCTACTGGATGTATATCCTCGGTGGCTTCACTGACTGTCCTGATATACTTTACCAGGTCTCCAGCAGCCCATGGGGCTCTCGTGGTCAGGCCAATCACAGGATATGGAGCTCACCTGGGCGGCACCCCTACCCCACAGCCCACGGGGCTCTCGTGGTCAAGTCCCTCCCAGGGTATGGAGCTCACCTCTGCAGCTACCCAGCAGCCCATGGGGCTCTCCTACTCAGGCCCTTCCCAGGATGCAGAGCTCCCCTGGGCAGGTACCCCAGCAGGGCTGGACACACAGGAACTGTGCACATAGCCCACCTTGCAGAGAACCCCCAGCTCACCTGTCGCTCACAGCTGACACAGAACACCTCACAGCAGGACTTGAACTAACAAACAGCAGCTCTGACAGGTCTGTGACCATGGCTATCACTCTCTGCAGGCTCTTTCTGCCTGGTCTTCCAGACACTTCCACTGCAGCCAGGGCACCAGGCCTCTGTCTCCACCCACCATCACTCCTCTCCCTGACTCCTGGGTTCCTCTCATTAGGATAGGGTCTTCTTGAAGTTGTTTTCCACTCATGGACCAGATAAAATGATAAGAAAACAAGCCGCAGCTGCAGCCCCTTGTCTATCCTGACTCTCAAGAGCCCACACCTGTTCCTAGGGCCTGGCCCGTTTAGCAAGTTTCATTTTCTGCAACTGTGAACCCTGAGGGGTGAGGATTGGCTGATTTTGGCAGCCTGAAACTGCCTGCCGGCCCGCCACAGGTGTCCCTGGGTTGAGGGCAATATAAACAGCACTCCAGTGAGCGACAGCCCTTGTAGCTGTGACTGACGGCATATTCTCTGCCCCGTAGGCAGTTCCGGAGCTGTGCTGGTGGGAGGGAGTGAGGGTCCGTGGCTTTGTGGGTGGCCCAGTGTGAGTGGGGCTCTGCTGGACTTTCTGAAGGAGTTGCCAGGCTGCCACCTGCTAAAGAAGAGGATGTGTCACCCATACCTGCCACTGGAATATCTCCTCAGGCAGAGGTGAGGAAGTAAAAAAGCAGTGGGGGCCGTGGCAGGAGGGGTATCTCAGGCAGGGAAATGGAAAGCTTCCAGAAGAGCATCTGGGGACAGGACCATCCTGACTGGCCTGCAGGCACCAAGTCGGCCTGCGTGCTGTCGCTGTTGTGGCTCCACAGCCCTTTCTCTAGGCTTTCAAGCCCTTGTACATATTCAGGTGTTTTACCTGGGAAGGGTGGCAAAAGTTCAACAGCAGCTGGCCTGGGGCTCAGCTCACGGTTACTCACAGATGCCTCGGCATGGCCCCCTCTTTGCAATGAGGATGCTCCTTGCGTAGGAGTGGGCTGCTGGCTCTATGGGAGATGATTCCCCACCTCTGACCAATTTCAGAATTGTTTACCGCTGGAGCAAGTGCCCTGATAGTGTTTTCCTCTGTCTAACTGGTGGGTTCAGGTTATTTTTTTTCTTTTTTTGTTCAAGTTAGATTTTATTCCTCTTTTATGTATTTATAGATATAAGCATGGAAATCTTTCATTCATATAAATATATCTGTGTGAAGGGAAGAACTTTTTTCTGTTTTATTTTTAAATTTTATTTTTTAAATTTTGAAATTTAATTATATTTATTTTTTTATACAGCAGGTTATTATTAGTTATGTATTTTATGCATATACATGTGTACAGGTCAATCCCAATCTCCCCACTCATCCCACCACCACCACCCCATGGCTTCCCACACTAGGTGTCCATACGTGTGTTCTCTACCTCTGTGTCTCTATTTCTTCCCTGCAAACCAGTTCATCTGTACCATTTTTCTAGGTTCCACATATATGCATTAATATACCATATTTGTTTTTCTATTTCTGACTTACTTCATTCTGTATGACAGTCTCTAGATCCATCGACGTCTCTACAAATGACCCAGTTTCATTCCTTCTTATGGCTGAGTAATATTCCATTTTATATATGTACCACATCTTTATCCATTCGTCTGTCTGTGGGTATTTAGGTTGCTTCCATTACCTGGCTATTGTAAATAGTGCTGAAATGACCATTGTGGTGAATGTGCCTTTTTGATTTATGGTTTTCTCTGGGTATATGTCCAGAAGCGGGATTGCTGGATCATATGGTAATTCTATATCTAGGTTTTTTAAGGAAACTCCATACTGTTCTCCATCGTGACTGTATCAATTTACATTTCCACCACTAGTGGAAGAGGGATCCTTTTGTCCACACCCTCCCCAGAATTTGTTGTTTGTAGATTTTCTGATGATGCCGATTCTAACAGGTGTGAGGTGATACCTCATTGTAGTTTTGATTTGCATTCTCTAATAATTAGTGATGTTGAGCAGCTTTTCATGTGCGTCTTGGCCATCTCTGTGTCTTCTTTGAAGAAATGTCTCTTTAGATCTTCTGCCCATTTTTGTATTGGGTTGTTTGTTTTTTTAATATTAAGCTGCATGAGCTCTTTATATATATTGGAGATTAAACCTTTGTCCATTGATTCGTTTGCAAATATTTTCGCCCATTCTGAGGGATGCTTTTTGCCATTCCCGTTTTTTTAACAAAAAAAGAAAGAAAGAAAAAGAAGCAGAACACTAATGTGTGTAAAATATGCCTTTTGAAACTGTCGTTTTGAAATATGGACATACTTTGAATTTTTTGGTCGATATATGAACCCGGTATTTGTTTTCAGGGCAGGTGTCCTTTACAGGCCTGCAATGATTTTGAATATCAACTGACCATTAGCGCTGGGATTAAAGCTGCTGTTTTGTGAAACGGCCACAAGGTGGCAGCAGTTCTCCCTTACCAAATCTGCTTACTAGAGCAACAGAGCCTCAATGGAAGTAATGTTCTAGATTGGAATTTAGAATGGAATGTGCCAGGAGAAAGCCCCTCAAGTTTGTCTCACTGATTCTTGTTCGAGTTTTTAATGTAATTTTTTATTTTTTATTACAGCAAATATGATTACAATGTTTGGCTTGTTGTAGGTGTGGAAGATGTGGTTCTTTTACACATACACATATGTCTGTTCTTCCTGGGATCCTTTTCCCATGTACCTTATGACAGAATGTTGAGTAGTCTTCTCTTGGTATTCTGTAGGTCTTTGGTGATTATATATGTCACCTGTGTTTGTATATGTCTGTTAACCCCAATATCATAATGAAACCAATCCTCACACCTTTCCATTGGTGAACCATAAGTTTGTTGAATGAATCTCTGATTGCCCTTCTCCGTGGAAATATCTGCCCTGGTATCCATTTTTCGGTCACACCTATAAGAGATATGATACGATATGTGTCTTTCACTTTCTAACTTACTACAAGTCACGTGATTACCTCTAGACACACCTACGGTGCTGCAAATGGCATTGTGTCCTTTTATTCCTTGGCTTCTATTCTGCCTTAGCGAGGTCCATTTTCAACAATGTGATTCCCTGAGGGCTGAGGATTAGCTGACTTGGGTAGCCTGACCCTGCCGGCCGGCCCTCCCCAGGTGTGCCTGGGTTGAGTTCAATATAAACAGCGCTGCAGGCAGCAATAGCCCCTGAAGCTGTGCCTGACTCCATATTCTCTGCCCCGTCAGCAGTCTCGGGGCTGTTCTGGAGGGAGGGAGTGAGGGGCCACGGCTTTGTGGGTGGCCCGGTGTGAGTGGGTCTCTGCTGGACTTTCTGCAGGAGTTGCCAGGTTTCCACCTGTAAAGAAGAGGATGTGTCACCCATACCTTCCGCTGGAATTTCTCTCCGGACAGAGGTGAGGAAGGAAAAAAGCAGTGGGTGCCGTGACAGGAGGGGTATCTCAGGCAGGGCAATGGAAAGCTTCCAGAAGAGTGCCCAGGGCCAGGACCATACTGGCTGGCCTGCAGGCCCCAAGTTGGCCTGCGTGCTGTCGCTGGTGTGGCTCCACGGCCCTTCCTCTAGGCTTTCAAGCCCTTGTACATATTCAGGTGTTTTACCTGGGAAGGGTGGGAAAAGTTCAACAGCAGCTGGCCTGGGTCTCAGCTCACGGTTACTCACAGATGCCTCGGGTCCCTTTCACTGAGGAAGGTGTAGGTCTTGTCTATTCCATAGTTGGTTTTTGGAACGGTACCTGTGCTTATATCAAACTCTGGTTTTATGCATCACCCCACCTCTCCTTCCCCCTTAAGCAGGCATAAGAGTGTTTTCTAAATGTGAGACACTGTTCTCTTTCCTAAGTCAGTTCAAGTGTAGCCATGTTTACAGGATCTTCATAAGTGATATCTTATGATAACTTTCTTTTTCTGTGTGACTTATTTCACTTAGAATCATCGTACCGGAATCCACCCATTTTGCTGCTACTGGTCTTATGACATTGATTTCATGGCTGAGGGATATTCCATCATATGTAAGTACCACAATTTTTTGAGCCATTTTTATATTTCCTGGGATAATTAAAGCGTACCCAAGTTGAGGTCCTTGTAAGCAGTGCAGCCCTAAATTTTTTGGTGGCTCTGTCTTAATGATTTTCAGTTTTCCCAAGGTATATTCCCTAGACTGGTAGTGCCCTTGGCTCTGTAGCTCTGTTGTTTAATTGTTTTAGGGAACACAATGCACTCCTCCAGAGAGGCAGTTGTCAATTTACATCCCGCCCTTCAGCATAACTAGGCTCCCTGTTCTCCAGGGTCTGTCTTGCCTTTCTGGTTTTTACACATTTTGTGGATGTCTCTTTTGACCGGTGGGAAGTGATTCTTCTTTGTAGTGCAGATTTGCATTGCCCGCTTGCTTGCTTGGCCAAAAAGGGCGTATGCGTTTTCTCCTGAATATATTCAGGAGAAAACGCATACGCCCTTTTTGGCCAAGTATATCATTGTCAAAGTTGTGCCCATCTTCCTGTGCTTTAAAGGCGATTCCAACGTACGTCTTGAAATCTGTTTCCTGCTATTCTGCCTCGCTTTCAAGTCGGCCTCATTGCCTTCCCTCAACAGATTTTTGGACGATACTTGTCCTTTATTACTCGGTCAGTTTGCGGATTGCTGTGCCCCTGAGCTCCATTTATCAACTCGTTTTTTGTGAGCTGACCGCATGTCCAAAATTTTGGTTCATGACCTATGCTGGTTCCCAGTGGGGGGCTGAGACTTTGGTTAATTCTTCTTCCTGCCGGGATGTTAGAGTGATATGTGCCCGTCCAAATGCCTAACAGCTACTCTCTCATTGGTTCTCCCTCTTCCCTTTCATCCTCTGCCAAATTGGCAACCTGTGCGAACCGGGAGGTTAAAGGGGCTGTCTCTCCAAGTTGGGAGATTGATAGTAAAGCAGATGGAAACTCTAACTGGAGCACCAGGAGAGGGACTATTCGTTGAGTTTTAGAAACTTTTCATATTCACAGTGGGTTCGTTCTCTATGTTTCCCATACATGTTTAGCTGTAGTAAAATTCCCTTCAACCTGGAGAATTGGGACCCATGGAATGGTGCCAGGCATTTGTGCTATAAAGGGTCTGCATTTGCTCACCCAATCTCACCAATACTCTCTGTCCCAAGTGTCCAGCCTTATGCCACATCCAGCTGTCGTTGTAGATAGTGTCTTTCCAGGTTGCATCAGAGATCCTGAAGGAATTGTTAAGAATTTCCCAGTTTTTTGTTTTGTTTTTGAAATTCCTTTTTATAGTGGGTTTGAGCTGATTCTCGCTGCCATGTTTATGCCAGTCTAGACACACTTGATTCCTTTACGGAGACATATCAATACATAGGTTTTAAGATTCTTACTAGTCAGATATATTCCTCTGCGGCAAATATGGGGTTTTGAGTCCCTTTCACTGAGGAAGGTGTAGGTCTTGTCTATTCCATAGTTGGTTTTTGGAACGGTACCTGTGCTTATATCAAACTCTGGTTTTATGCATCAGCCCACCTCTCCTTCCCCCTTAAGCAGGCATAAGAGTGTTTTCTAAATGTGAGACACTGTTCTCTTTCCTAACTCAGTTCAAGTGTAGCCATGTTTACAGGATCTTCATAAGTGATATCTTATGATAAGTTTCTTTTTCTCTGTGACTTATTTCACTTAGAATCATCGTACCTGAATCCACCCATTTTGCTGCTACTGGTCTTATGACATTGATTTCATGGCTGAGGGATATTCCATCGTACGTAAATACCACAATTTTTTGAACCATTTTTATATTTCCTGGGATATTTAAGGTGTACCCATGTTTAGGTCCTTGTAAGCAGTGCAGCCCTAAATTTTGGGGTGGCTCTGTCTTATTGATTTTCAGTTTTCCCAAGGTATATTCCCTAGACTGGAAGTGCCCTTGGCTCTGTAGCTCTGTTGTTTACTTTTTTAGGGAATACAATGCACTCCTCAAGAGAGGCCGTTGGCAGTGTACATCCCGCCAATCAGGATAACAAGGCTCCCTGTTCTCCAGGGTCTGTCTTACCTTTTTGGTTTTTACACATTTTGTGGATGTCCCTTTTGACCGGTGGGAAGTGATACTTCTTTGTAGTGCAGATTTGCATTGCCCGCTTGCTTGCTTGGCCAAAAAGGGCGTATGCGTTTTCTCCTGAATATATTCAGGAGAAAACGCATACGCCCTTTTTGGCCAAGTGCATCATTGTCGAAGTTGTGCACCTCTTCCTGTGCTTTAAAGGCGATTCCATCGTACCTCTTGAAATCTATTTCCTGCTATTCTGCGTAGCTTTCAAGTCCGCCTCGTTGCCTTCCCTTAACAGATTTTTGGACGATAGTTGTCCTTTATTACTCTGCCAGTTTGTGAATTGCTGTGCCCTTGAGCTCCATTTTTCAACTCGTTTTTTGTGAGCTGACCGCAAGTCCAAAATTTTGTTTCAGGAACTATTCTGTTTCCCGATGGGGGGCTGAGACTTTCGTTAATTCTTCATCCTGCTGGGAAGTTAGGGTGATATGTACCCGTCCAAATGCCTAACAGCTACTCTCTCATTGGTTCTCCCTCTTCCCTTTCATCCTCTGCCAAATTGGCAACCTGTGCGAACCAGGAGGTTAAAGGGGCTGTCTCTCCAAGTTGGGAGGTTGATAGTAAAGCAGATGGAAAGTCAAACCGGAGCACAAGGAGAGGGACTATTAGTTGAGTTTTAGAAACCTTTCGTATTCACAGTGTGTCCGTTCTCTAGGTTTCCCGTACATGTTATAACTGTAGTAATATTCCCTTCAACCTGGAGAGTTGGGACCCATGGAATGGGTGCCATGAATTATTGCTTTAAAGGGTCTGCATTTGCTCAGCCAATCTCACCAATCGTCTCAGTCCCAAGTGTCCAGCCTTATGCCACATCCAGCTGTCGTTGTAGATAGGGTCATTCCAGGTTTCATCAGAGACCCTGAAGGAATTGTAAAGAATTTCCCAGTTTTTTGGTTTTGTTTTTGAAATTCCTTTTTATAGTGGGTTTGAGCTGATTCTCGCTGCCATGTTTATGCCAGTCTAGACACACTTGATTCCCTTACGGAGACATATCAATACATAGGTTTTAAGATTCTTACTAGTCAGATATATTCCTCGGCGGGAAATATGGGGTTTTGAGTCCCTTTCACTGAGGAAGGTGTAGGTCTTGTCTATTCCATAGTTGGTTTTTGGAACGGTACCTGTGCTTATATCAAACTCTGGTTTTATGCATCACCCCACCTCTCCTTCCCCCTTAAGCAGGCATAAGAGTGTTTTCTAAATGTGAGACACTGTTCTCTTTCCTAAGTCAGTTCAAGTGTAGCCATGTTTACAGGATATTCATAAGTGATATCTTATGATAAGTTTCTTTTTCTCTGTGACTTATTTCACTTAGAATCATCGTACCTGAATCCACCCATTTTGCTGCTACTGGTCTTATGTCATTGATATCAGGGCTGAGGGATATGCCTTCGTACGTAAGTACCACAATTTTTTGAACCATTTTTATATTTCCTGGGATATTTAAGGTGTACCCAAGTTGAGGTCCCTGTAAGCAGTGCAGCCCTAAATTTTGGGGTGGCTCTGTCTTATTGATTTTCAGTTTTCCCAAGGTATATTCCCTAGACTGGAAGTGCCCTTGGCTCTGTAGCTCTGTTCTTTACTTGTTTTAGGGAACACAATGCACTCCTCCAGAGAGGCAGTTGGCAATTTACATCCCGCCCATCAGCATAACAAGGCTCCCTGTTCTCCAGGGCCTGTCTTGCCTTTCTGGTTTTTACACATTTTGTGGATGTCCCTTTTGACCGGTGGGAAGTGATACTTCTTTGTAGTGCAGATTTGCATTGCCCGCTTGCTTGCTTGGCCAATAAGGGCGTATGCGTTTTCTCCTGAATATATTCAGGAGAAAACGCATACTCCCTTTTTGGCCAAGTGCATCATTGTGGAAGTTGTGCCCCTCTTCCTGTGCTTTAAAGGCGATTCCAACGTTCCTCTTGAAATCTGTTTCCTGCTATTCTGCCTCGCTTTAAAGTCCGCCTCGTTGCCTTCCCTCAACAGATTTTTGGACGATAGTTCTCCTTTCTTACTCGGCCAGTTTGTGAATTGCTGTGCCCCTGAGCTCCATTATTCAACTCGTTTTTGGTGAGCTGACCGCAAGTCCAAAATTTTGGTTCAGGACCTATACTGGTTCCCGGTGGGTGGCTGAGACTTTGATTAATTCTTCTTCCTGCCGGGAAATTACAGTGATATGTGCCCGTCCAAATGCCTAACAGCTACTCTCTCATTGTTTCTCCCTCTTCCCTTTCATCCTCTGCCAAATTGGAAACCTGTGCGAACCAGGAGGTTAAAGGGGCTGTCTCTCCAAGTTGGGAGTTTGATAGTAAATCAGATGGAAAGTCAAACCGGAGCACCAGGAGAGGGACTATTTATTGAGTTTTAGAAAGCTTTCATATTCACAGTGTGTCGTTCTCTAGGTTTCCTGTACATGTTATAACTGTAGTAATATTCCCTTCAACCTGGAGAGTTGGGACCCATGGAATGGGTGCCATGCATTATTGCTTTAAAGTGTCTGCATTTGCTCACCCAATCTCACCAATCCTCTCAGTCCCAAGTGTCCAGCCCTATGCCACATCCAGCTGTCATTGTAGATAGGGTCATTCCAGGTTTCATCAGAGACCCTGAAGGAATTGTAAAGAATTTCCCAGTTTTTTTGTTTTGTTTTTGAAATTCCTTTTTATAGTGGGTTTGAGCTGATTCTCACTGCCATGTTTATGCCAGTGTAGACACACTTGATTCCCTTACGGAGACATATCAATACATAGGTTTTAAGATTCTTACTAGTCAGATATATTCCTCTGCAGGAAATATGGGGTTTTGAGTCCCTTTCACTGAGGAAGGTGTAGGTCTTGTCTATTCCATAGTTGGTTTTTGGAACGGTACCTGTGCTTATATCAAACTCTGGTTTTATGCATCACCCCACCTCTCCTTCCCCCTTAAGTAGGCATATGAGTGTTTTCTAAATGTGAGACACTGTTCTCTTTCCTAACTCAGTTCAAGTGTAGCCATGTGTACAGGATCTTCCTAAGTGATATCTTATGATAAGTTTCTTTTTCTCTGTGACTTATTTCACTTAGAATCATCGTACCTGAATCCACCCATTTTGCTGCTACTGGTCTTATGACATTGATTTCATGGCTGAGGGATATTCCATCGTACGTAAGTACCACAATTTTTTGAAACATTTTTATATTTCCTGGGATATTTAAGGTGTACCCAAGTTGAGGTCCTTGTAAGCAGTGCAGCCCTAAATTTTGGGGTGGCTCTGTCTTATTGATTTTCAGTTTTCCCAAGGTATATTCCCTACACTGGAAGTGCCCTTGCCTCTGTAGCTCTGTTCTTTACTTGTTTTAGGGAACACAATGTACTCCTCCAGAGAGGCAGTTGGCAATTTACATCCCGCCCATCAGCATAAAAAGGCTCCCTGTTCTCTACGACCTGTCTTGCCTTTCTGGTTTTTACACATTTTGTGGATGTCCCTTTTGACCGGTGGGAAGTGATACTTCTTTGTAGTGCAGATTTGCATTGCCCGATTGCTTGCTTGGCCAAAAAGGGCGTATGCGTTTTCTCCTGAATATATTCAGGAGAAAACGCATACGCCCTTTTTGGCCAAGTGCATCATTGTCGAAGTTGTGCCCCTCTTCCTGTGCTTTAAAGGCGATTCCAACGTACCTCTTGAAATCTGTTTCCTGCTATTCTGGCTCGCTTTCAAGTCCGCCTTGTTGCCTTCCCTCAACAGATTTTTGGATGATAGTTGTCCTTTATTACTCAGCCAGTTTGTGAATTGCTATGCCCCTGAGCTCCATTTTTCAACTCGTTTTTGGTGAGCTGACCGCAAGTCCAAAATTTTGGTTCAGGACCTATACTGGTTCCCGGTGGGTGGCTGAGACTTTGCTTAATTCTTCTTCCTGCTGGGAAATTACAGTGATATGTGCCCGTCCAAATGCCTAACAGCTACTCTCTCATTGGTTCTCCCTCTTCCCTTTCATCCTCTGCCACATTGGCAACCTGTGCAAACCAGGAGGTTAAAGGGGCTGTCTCTCCAAGTTGGGAGGTTGATAGTAAAGCAGATGGAAAGTCAAACCGGAGCACCAGGAGAGGGACTATTCATTGAGTTTTAGAAACCTTTCGTATTCACAGTGTGTCCGTTCTCTAGGTTTCCCGTACATGTTATAACTGTAGTAATATTCCCTTCAACCTGGAGAGTTGGGACCCATGGAATGGTTGCCATGCATTATTGCTTTAAAGGGTCTGCATTTGCTCACCCAATCTCACCAATCGTCTCAGTCCCAAGTGTCCAGCCTTATGCCACATCCAGCTGTCATTGTAGATAGGGTCATTCCAGGTTTCATCAGAGACCCTGAAGGAATTGTAAAGAATTTCCCAGATTTTTTGTTTTGTTTTTGAAATTCCTTTTTATAGTGGGTTTGAGCTGATTCTCACTGCCATGTTTATGCCAGTCTAGACACACTTGATTCCCTTACGGCGACATATCAATACATAGGTTTTAAGATTTTTACTAGTCAGATATATACCTCTGCGGGAAATATGGGGTTTTGAGTCCCTTTCACTGAGGAAGGTGTAGGTGTTGTCTATTCCATAGTTGGTTTTTGGAATGGTACCTGTGCTTATATCAAACTCTGGTTTTATGCATCACCCCACCTCTCCTTCCCCCTTAAGCAGGCATAAGAGTGTTTTCTAAATGTGAGACACTGTTCTCTTTCCTAACTCAGTTCAAGTGTAGCCATGTTTACAGGATCTTCATAAGTGATATCTTATGATAAGTTTCTTTTTCTCTGTGACTTATTTCACTTAGAATCATCGTACCTGAATCCACCCATTTTGCTGCTACTGGTCTTATGACATTGATTTCATGGCTTAGGGATATTCCATCGTACGTAAGTACCACAATTTTTTGAACCATTTTTATATTTCCTGGGATATTTAAGGTGTACCCAAGTTGAGGTCCTTGTAAGCAGTGCAGCCCTAAATTTTAGGGTGGCTCTGTCTTATTGATTTTCAGTTTTCCCAAGGTGTATTCCCTAGACTGGAAGTGCCCTTGGCTCTGTTCTTTACTTGTTTTAGGGAACACAATGTACTCCTCCAGAGAGGCAGTTGGCAATTTACATCCCGCCCATCATCATAACAAGGCTCCCTGTTCTCCAGGGCCTGTCTTGCCTTTCTGGTTTTTACACATTTTGTGGATGTCCCTTTTGACCGGTGTAAAGTGATACTTCTTTGTAGTGCAGATTTGTATTGCCCGCTTGCTTGCTTGGCCAAAAAGGGCGTATAAGTTTTCTCCTGAATATATTCAGGAGAAAACGCATACGCCCTTTTTGGCCAAATGCATCATTGTCGAAATTGTGCCCCTCTTCCTGTGCTTTAAAGGCGATTCCAACGTACCTCTTGAAATCTGTTTCCTGCTATTCTGCCTCGCTTTCAAGTCGGCCTCGTTGCCTTCCCTCAACAGATTTTTGGACGACAGTTGTCCTTTATTACTCGGCCAGTTTGTGAATTGCTGTGCCCCTGAGCTCCATTTTTCAACTCGTTTTTGGTGAGGTGACCGCAAGTCCAAAATTTTGGTTCAGGACCTATGCTGGTTCCCGGTGTGGGGCTGAGACTTTGGTTAATTCTTCTTGCTGCCGGGAAATTACAGTGATATGTGCCCGTTCAAATGCCTAACAGCTACTCTCTCATTGGTCCTCCCTCTTCCCTTTCATCCTCTGCCAAATTGGCAACCTGTGCGAACCAGGAGGTTAAAGAGGCTGTCTCTCCAAGTTGGGAGGATGATAGTAAAGCAGGTGTAAAGTCAAACCGGAGCACCAGGAGAGGGACTATTCGTTGAGTTTTAGAAACCTTTCGTATTCACAGTGTGTCCGTTCTCTAGGTTTCCCGTACATGTTATAGCTGTAGTAATATTCCCTTCAACCTGGAGAGTTGGGACCCATGGAATGGGTGGCATGCATTATTGCTTTAAAGGGTCTGCATTTGCTCACCCAATCTCACCAATCCTGTCAGTCCCAAGTGTCCAGCACTATGCCACATCCAGCTGTCGTTGTAGATAGGGTCATTCCAGGTTTCATCAGAGACCCTGAAGGAATTGTAAAGAATTTCCCAGTTTTTTTGTTTTGTTTTTGAAATTCATTTTTATAGTGGGTTTGAGCTGATTCTCGCTGCCATGTTTATGCCAGTCTAGACACACTTGATTCCCTTACGGAGACATATCAATACATAGGTTTTAAGATTCTTACTAGTCAGATATATTCCTCTGCGGGAAATATGGGGTTTTGAGTCCCTTTCACTGAGGAAGGTGTAGGTCTTGTCTATTCCATAGTTGGTTTTTGGAACGGTACCTGTGCTTATATCAAACTCTGGTTTTATGCATCACCCCACCTCTCCTTCCCCCTTAAGCAGGCATAAGAGTGTTTTCTAAATGTGAGACACTGTTCTCTTTCCTAACTCAGTTCAAGTGTAGCCATGTGTACAGGATCTTCATAAGTGATATCTTATGATAAGTTTCTTTTTCTCTGTGACTTATTTCACTTAGAATCATCGTACCTGAATCCACCCATTTTGCTGCTACTGGTCTTATGACATTGATTTCATGGCTGAGGGATATTCCATCGTACCTAAGTACCACAATTTTTTGATCCATTTTTATATTTCCTGGGATATTTAAGGTGTACCCAAGTTGAGGTCCTTGTAAGCAGTGCAGCCCTATATATTGTGGTGGCTCTGTCTCATTGATTTTCAGTTTTCCCAAGGTATATTCCCTAGACTGGAAGTGCCCTTGGCTCTGCAGCTCTGTTCTTTACTTGTTTTAGGGAACACAATGTACTCCTCCAGAGAGGCAGTTGGCAATTTACATCCCACACATCAGCATAACAAGGCTCCCTGTTCTCCAGGGCCTGTCTTGCCTTTCTGGTTTTTACACATTTTGTGGATGTCCCTTTTGACCGGTGGGAAGTGATACTTCTTTGTACTGCAGATTTGCATTGCCTGCTTGCTTGCTTGGCCAAAAAGGGCGTATGCGTTTTCTCCTGAATATATTCAGGAGAAAACGCATACGCCCATTTTGGCCAAGTGAATCATTGTCGAAGTTGTGCCCCTCTTCCTGTGCTTTAAAGGCGATTCCAACGTACCTCTTGAAATCTGTTTCCTGCTATTCTGGCTCACTTTCAAGTCCGCCTCGTTGCCTTCCCTCAACAGATTTTTGGATGATAGTTGTCCTTTATTACTCAGCCAGTTTGTGAATTGTTATGCCCCTGAGCACCATTTTTCAACTCGTTTTTGGTGAGCTGACCGCAAGTCCAAAATTTTGGTTCAGGACCTATACTGGTTCCCGGTGGAGGGCTGAGACTTTGGTTAATTCTTCTTCCTGCCAGGAAGTTAGAGTGATATGTGCCCGTCCAAATGCCTAACAGCTACTCTCTCATTGGTTCTCCCTCTTCCCTTTCATCCTCTGCTAAATTGGCAACCTGTGCGAACCAGGAGTTAAAGGGGCTGTCTCTCCAAGTTGGGAGGTTGATAGTAAAGCAGATGGAAAGTCAAACCGGAGCACCAGGAGAGGGACTATTCGTTGAGTTTTAGAAACCTTTCGTATTCACAGTGTGTCCGTTCTCTAGGTTTCCCGTACATGTTATTGCTGTAGTAATATTCCCTTCAGCCTGGAGAGTTGGGACCCATGGAATGGGTGCCATGCATTATTGCTTTAAAGGGTCTGCATTTGCTCACCCAATCTCACCAATCGTCTGAGTCCCAAGTGTCCAGCCTTATGCCACATCCAGCTGTCGTTGTAGATTGGGTCATTCCAGGTTTCATCAGAGACCCTGAAGGAATTGTAAAGAATTTCTCAGTTTTTTTGTTTTGTTTTTGAAATTCCTTTTTATAGTGGGTTTGAGCTGATTCTCGCTGCCATGTTTATGCCAGTCTAGACACACTTGATTCCCTTACGGAGACATATCAATACATACGTTTTAAGATTCTTACTAGTCAGATATATTCCTCGGCGGGAAATATGGGGTTTTGAGTCCCATTCACTGAGGAAGGTGTAGGTCTTTTCTATTCCATAGTTGGTTTTTGGAATGGTACCTGTGCTTATATCAAACTCTGGTTTTATGCATCACCCCACCTCTCCTTCCCCCTTAAGCAGGCAAAAGAGTATTTTCTAAATGTGAGACACTGTTCTCTTTCCTAACTCAGTTCAAGTGTAGCCATGTTTACAGGATCTTCAAAAGTGATATCTTATGATAAGTTTCTTTTTCTCTGTGACTTATTTCACTTAGAATCATCATACCTGAATCCACCCATTTTGCTGCTACTGGTCTTATGAAATTGATTTCATGGCTGTGGGATATTCCATCGTACGTAAGTACCACAATTTTTTGAACCATTTTTATATTTCCTAGGATATTTAAGGTGTACCCAAGTTGAGGTCCTTGTAAGCAGTGCAGCCCTAAATTTTGGGGTGGCTCTGTCTTATTGATTTTCAGTTTTCCAAAGGTATATTCCCTAGACTGGAAGTGCCCTTCTGCTCTGTAGCTCTGTTCTTTACTTGTTTTAGGGAACACAATGCACTCCTCCTGAGAGGCAGTTGGCAATTTACATGCCGCCCATCAGCATAACAAGGCTCCCTGTTCTCTAGGACCTGTCTTGCCTTTCTGGTTTTTACACATTTTGTGGATGTCCCTTTTGACCGGTGGGAGGTGATACTTCTTTGTAGTGCCGATTTGCATTGCCCGCTTGCTTGCTTGGCCAAAAAAGGCATATGCGTTTTCTCCTGAATATATTCAGGAGAAAACGCATACGCCCATTTTGGCCAAGTGAATCATTGTCGAAGTTGTGCCCCTCCTCCTGTGCTTTAAAGGCGATTCCAATGTACCTCTTGAAATCTCTTTCCTGCTATTCTGCCTCGCTTTCAAGTCCGCCTCGTTGCCTTTCCTCAACAGATTTTTGGACGATAGTTGTCGTTTATTACTCGGCCAGTTTGTGAATTGCTGTGCGCCTGAGCTCCAGTTTTCAACTCGTTTTTGGTGAGCTGACCCCAAGTCCAAAATTTTGGTTCAGGACCTATACTGGTTCCCGGTGGGTGGCTGAGACTTTGGTTAATTATTCTTCCTGCCGTGAAATTACAGTGATATATGCCCGTACAAATGCCTAACAGCTACTCTCTCATTGGTTCTCCCTCTTCCCTTTCATCCTCTGCCAAATTGGAAACCTGTGCGAACCAGGAGGTTAAAGGGGCTGTCTCTCCAAGTTGGGAGGTTGATAGTAAAGCAGATGGAAAGTCAAACCGAAGCACCAGGAGAGGGACTATTTGTTGAGTTTTAGAAACCTTTCGTATTCACAGAGTGTCCGTTCTCTAGGTTTCCCGTACATGTTATAACTGTAGTAATATTCCCTTCAACCTGCAGAGTTGGGACCCATGGAATCGGTGCCATGCATTATTGCTTTTAAGTGTCTGCATTTGCTCACCCAATCTCACCAATCCTCTCAGTCCCAAATGTCCAGCCTTATGCCACATCCAGCTGTCGTTGTAGATAGGGTCATTCCAGCTTTCATCAGAGACCCTTAAGGAATTGTAAAGAATTTCCCAGTTTTTTTGTTTTGTTTTTGAAATTCCTTTTTATAGTGGGTTTGAGCTGATTCTCGCTGCCATGTTTATGCCTGTCTAGACACACTTGATTCCCTTACGGAGACATATCAATACATAGGTTTTAAGATTCTTACTAGTCAGATATATTCCTCTGCGGGAAATATGGGGTTTTGAGTCCCTTTCACTGAGGAAGGTGTAGGTCTTGTCTATTGCATAGTTGGTTTTTGGAACGGTACCTGTGCTTATATCAAACTCTGGTTTTATGCATCACACCACCTCTCCTTCCCCCTTAAGCAGGCATAAGAGTGTTTTCTAAATGTGAGACACTGTTCTCTTTCCTAACTCAGTTCAAGTGTAGCCATGTTTACAGGATCTTCATAAGTGATATCTTATGATAAGTTTCTTTTTCTGTGTGACTTATTTCACTTAGAATCATCGTACCTTAATCCACCCATTTTGCTGCTACTGGTCTTATGACATTGACTTCATGGCTGAGGGATATTCCATCGTACGTAAGTACCACAATTTTTTGAACCATTTTTATATTTCCTGGGATATTTAAGGTGTACCCAAGTTGAGGTCCTTGTAAGCAGTGCAGCCCTAAATTTTGGGGTGGCTCTGTCTTATTGATTTTCAGTTTTCCCAAGGTATATTCCCTAGACTGGAAGTGCCCTTGGCTCTGTAGCTCTGTTCTTTACTTGTTTTAGGGAACACAGTGCACTCCTCCATAGAGGCAGTTGGCAAGTTACATCCCCACCATCAGCATAACAAGGCTCCCTGTTCTCCAGGGCCTGTCTTGCCTTTCTGGTTTTTACACATTTTGTGGATGTCCCTTTTGACCGGTGGGAAGTGATACTTCTTTGTAGTGCAGATTTGCATTGCCCGCTTGCTTGCTTGGCCAAAAAGGGCGTATGTGTTTTCTCCTGAATATATTCAGGAGAAAACGCATACAACCTTTTTGGCCAAGTGCATCATTGTCGAAGTTGTGCCCCTCTTCCTGTGCTTTAAAGGCGATTCCAACGTACCTCTTGAAATCTGTTTACTGCTATTCTGCCTCGCTTTCAAGTCCGGCTCGTTGCCTTCCCTCAACAGATTTTTGGACGATAGTTGTCCTTTATTACTCGGCCAGTTTGTTAATTGCTGTGCCCCTGAGCTCCATTTTTCAACTCATTTTTGGTGAGCTGACCGCAAGTCCAAAATTTTAGTTCAGGACCTATACTGGTTCCCGGTTGGTGGCTGAGAATTTGGTTAATTCTTCTTCCTGCCGGGAAATTACAGTGATATGTGCCCATCCAAATGCCTAACAGCTACTCTCTCATTGGTTCTCCCTCTTCCCTTTCATCCTCTGCCAAATTGGCAACCAGTGTGAACCAGGAGGTTAAAGGGGCTGTCTCTCAAGGATGGGAGGTTGATAGTAAAGCAGATGAAAAGTCAAACCGGAGCACCAGGAGAGGGACTATTCGTTGAGTTTTAGAAACCTTTCGTATTCACAGTGTGTCCGTTCCCTATGTTTCCCGTACATGTTATATCTGTAGTAATATTCCCTTCAACCTGGAGAGTTGGGACCCATGGAATGGGTGCCAGGCGTTTGTGCTTTAAAGGGTCTGCATTTCCTCACCCAATCTCACCAATCGTCTCAGTCCCAAGTGTCCTTCCTTATGCCACATCCAGCTGTCATTGTAGATACGGTCATTCCAGGTTTCATCAGAGACCCTGAAGGAATTGTAAAGAATTTCCCAGTTTTTTTGTTTTGCTTTTGAAATTCCTTTTTATAGTGGGTTTGAGCTGATTCTCGCTGGAATGTTTATGCCAGTCTAGACACACTTGTTTCCCTTTCGGAGACATATCAATACATAGGTTTTAATATTCTTAATAGTCAGATATATTCTTCTGCGGGAAATATGCGGTTTTGAGTCCCTTTCACTGAGGAAGGTGTAGGTCTTGTCTATTCCATAGTGGGTTTTTGCAACGGTACGTGTGCTTATATCAAACTCTGGTTGTATGCATCACCCCACCTCTCCTTCCCCCTTAAACAGGCATAAGAGTGTTTTCTAAATGTGAGACACTGTTCTCTTTCCTAACTCAGTTCAAGTGTAGCCATGTTTATAGGATCTTCATAAGTGATATCTTATGATAAGTTTCTTTTTCTGTGTGGCTTATTTCACTTAGAATCATCATACCTGAATCCACCCATTTTGCTGCTACTGGACTTATGATATTGATTTCATGGTTGAGGGATATTCCATCGTACGTAAGAACCACAATTTTTTGAACCATTTTTTTATTTCCTGGGATACTTAATGTGTATCCAAGTTGAAGTCCTTGTAAGCAGTGCAGCCCTAAATTTTGGGGTGGCTCTGTCTTATTGATTTTCAGTATTCCCAAGGTATATTCCCTAGACTGGAAGTGCCCTTGGCTCTGTAGGTCTGTTGTTTACTTGTTTTAGGGAACACAATGCACTCCTCCAGAGAGGCAGTTGGCAATTTACATCCCGCCCATCAGCATAAAAAGGCTCCCTGTTCTCCAGGGCCTGTCTTGCCTTTCTGGTTTTTACATATTTTGTGGATGTCCCTTTTGACCGGTGGGAAGTGACACTTCTTTGTAGTGCAGATTTGCATTGCCCACTTGCTTGCTTGGCCAAAAGGGCGTATGCGTTTTCTCCTGAATATATTCAGGAGAAAACGCATACGCACTTTTTGGCCAAGTGCATCATTGTCGAAGTTGTGCCCCTCTTCCTGTGCTTTAAAGGCGATTCCAACGTACCTCTTGAAATCTGTTTCCTGCTATTCTGCCTCGCTTTCAAGTCCAGCTCGTTGCCTTCCCTCAACAGATTTTTGGACGATAGTTGTCCTTTATTACTCGGCCAGTTTGTGAATTGCTGTGCCCCTGAGCTCCATTTTTCAACTCGTTTTTGGTGAGCTGACCGCAAGTCCAAAATTTTGGTTCAGGACCTATACTGGTTCCCGGTGGGTGGCTGAGACTTTGGTTAATTCTTCTTCCTGCCGGGAAGTTAGAGTGATATGTGCCCGTCGAAATGCCTAACAGCTACTCTCTCATTGGTTCTCCCTCTTCCCTTTCATCCTCTGACAAATTGGCAACCTGTGCGAACCAGGAGGTTAAAGGGGCTGTCTCTCCAAGTTGGGAGGTTGATAGTAAAGCAGATGTAAAGTCAAACCGGATCACCAGGAGAGGGACTATTCGTTGAGTTTTAGAAACCTTTCGTATTCACAGTGTGTCCTTTCTCTAGGTTTCCCGTACATGTTATAGCTGTAGTAATATTCCCTTCAACCTGGAGAGTTTGGACCCATGGAATGGGTGCCAGGCATTTTTGCTTTAAAGGGTCTGCATTTGCTCACCCAATCTCACCAATCGTCTCAGTCCCAAGTGTCCCTTCTTATGCACATCCAGCTGTTGTTGTAGATAGGTTCATTCCAGGTTTCATCAGAGACCCTGAAGGAATTGTAAAGAATTTCCCAGTTTTTTTGTTTTGTTTTTGAAATTCCTTTTTATAGTGGGTTTGAGCTGATTCTCGCTGCCATGTTTATGCCAGGCTAGACACACTTGATTCCCTTACGGAGACATATCAATACATAGGTTTTAAGACTCTTACTAGTCAGATATATTCCTCTGCGGGAAATATGGGGTTTTGAGTCCCTTTCACTGAGGAAGGTGTAGGTCTTGTCTATTCCATAGTTGGTTTTTGGAACGGTACGTGTGCTTATATCAAACTCTGGTTGTATGCATCACCCCACCTCTCCTTCCCCCTTAAACAGGCATAAGAGTGTTTTCTAAATGAGAGACACTGTTCTCTTTCCTAACTCAGTTCAATTGTAGCCATGTTTACAGGATCTTCATAAGTGATATCTTATGATAAGTTTCTTTTTCTGTGTGACTTATTTCACTTAGAAGCACCGAGCCTGAATCCACCCATTTTTCTGCTACTGGTCTTATGACATTGATTTCATGGCTGAGGGATATTCCATCGTACGTAAGTACCACAATTTTTTGAACCATTTTTATATTTCCTGGGATATTTAAGGTGTACCCAAGTTGAGGTCCTTGTAAGCAGTGGAGCCCTAAATTTTGGGGTGGCTCTGTATTATTGATTTTCAGTTTTCCCAAGGTATATTCCCTAGACTGGAAGTGCCCTTGGCTCTGTAGCTCTGTTCTTTACTTGTTTTAGGGAACACAATGCACTCCTCCAGAGAGGCAGTTGGCAATTTACATCCCGCCCATCAGCATAACAAGGCTCCCTGTTCTCCAGGGCCTGTCTTGCCTTTCTGGTTTTTACACATTTTGTGGATGTCCCTTTTGACCGGTGGGAAGTGATACTTCTTTGTAGTGCAGATTTGCATTGCCCGCTTGCTTGCTTGGCCAAAAAGGGCGTATGCGTTTTCTCCTGAATATATTCAGGAGAAAACGCATACGCCCTTTTTGGCCAAGGGCATCATTGTCGAAGTTGTGCCCCTCTTCCTGTGCTTTAAAGGTGATTCCAACGTACCTCTTGAAATCTGTTTCCTGCTATTCTGCCTCGCTTTCAAGTCCTCCTCGTTGCCTTTCCTCAACAGATTTTTGGACGATACGTGTCCTTTATTACTCGGCCCGTTTGTGAATTGCTGTGCCCCTGAGCTCCATTTTTCAACTCGTTTTTGGTGAGCTGACCGCAAGTCCAAAATTTTGGTTCAGGACCTATACTGGTTCCCGGTGGGTGGCTGAGACTTTGGTTAATTCTTCTTCCTGCCGGGAAATTACAGTGATATGTGCCCGTCCAAATGCCTAACAGCTACTCTCTCATTGGTTCTCCCTCTTCCCTTTCATCCTCTGCCAAATTGGCAACCTGTGCGAACCAGGAAGTTAAAGGGGCTGTCTCTCCAAGTTGGGAGGTTGATAGTAAAGCAGATGGAAAGTCAAACCGGAGCACCAGGAGAGGGACTATTCGTTGAGTTTTAGAAACCTTTCGTATTCACAGTGTGTCTGTTCTCTAGGTTTCCCGTACATGTTATAGCTGTAGTAATATTCCCTTCAACCTGGAGAGTTGGGACTAATTGAATGGGTGCCAGGCATTTGTGCTTTAAAGGGTCTGCATTTGCTCACCCAATCTCACCAATCTTCTCAGTCCCAAGTGTCCCTCCTTATGCCACATCCATCTGTCGTTGTAGATAGGGTCATTCCAGGTTTCATCAGAGACCCTGAAGGAATTGTAAAGAATTTCCCAGTTTTTTTGTTTTGTTTTTGAAATTCCTTTTTATAGTGGGTTTGAGCTGATTCTCGCTGCCATGTTTATGCCAGTCTAGACACACTTGATTCCCTTACGGAGACATATCAATACATAGGTTTTAAAATTCTTACTAGTCAGATATATTCTTCTGCGGGAAATATGGTGTTTTGAGTCCCTTTCACTGAGGAAGGTGTAGGTCTTGTCTATTCCATAGTTGGTTTTTGGAACGGTACCTGTGCTTATATCAAACTCTGGTTTTATGCATCACGCCACCTCTCCTTCCCCCTTAAGCAGGCATAAGAGTGTTTTCTAAATATGAGACACTGTTCTCTTTCCTAACTCAGTTCAAGTGTAGCCATGTTTATAGGATCTTCATAAGTGATATCTTATGATAAGTTTCTTTTTCTGTGTGACTTATTTCACTTAGAATCATCGTACCTGAATCCACCCATTTTGCTGCTACTGGTCTTATGACATTGATTTCATGGCTGAGGGATATTCCATCCTACGTAAGTAGCACAATTTTTTGAACCATTTTTATATTTCCTGGGATACTTAAGGTGTATCCAAGTTGAGGTCCTTGTAAGCACTGGAGCCCTAAATTTTGGGGTGGCTCTGTCTTTTTGATTTTCAGTTTTTCCAAGGTATATTCCCTAGACTGGAAGTGCCCTTGGCTCTGTAGCTCTGTTCTTTACTTGTTTTAGGGAACACAATGCACTCCTCCAGAGAGGCAGTTGGCAATTTACATCCCGCCCATCAGCATAACAAGGCTCCCTGTTCTCCAGGGCCTGTCTTGCCTTTCTGGATTTTACACATTTTGCGGATGTCCCTTTTGACCGGTGGGAAGTGATACTTCTTTGTAGTGCAGATTTGCATTGACTGCTTGCTTGCTTGGCCAAAAAGGGCGTATGCATTTTCTCCTGAATATATTCAGGAGAAAACGCATACGCCCTTTTTGGCCAAGTGCATCATTGTCGAAGTTGTGCCACTCTTCCTGTGCTTTAAAGGCGATTCCAACGTACCTCTTGAAATCTGTTTCCTGCTATTCTGCCTCGCTTTCAAGTCTGCCTCGTTGCCTTCCCTCAACAGATTTTTGGACGATAGTTGTCCTTTATTTCTCGGCCAGTTTGTGAATTGCTGTGCCCCTGAGCAACTTTTTTCAAGTCGTTTTTGGTGAGCTGACCGCAAGTCCAAAATTTTGGTTCAGGACCTATACTGGTTCCCGGTGGGTGGCTGAGACTTTGGTTAATTCTTCTTCCTGCCAGGAAATTACAGTGATATGTGCCCGTCCAACTGCCTAACAGCTACTCTCTCATTGGTTCTCCCTCTTCCCTTTCATCCTCTGCCAAATTGGCAACCTGTGTGAACCAGGAGGTTAAAGGGGCTGTCTCTCCAAGTTGGGAGGTTGATAGTAAAGCAGATGGAAGGTCAAACCGGAGCACCAGGAGAGGGACTATTCGTTGAGTTTTAGAAACCTTTCGTATTCACAGTGTGTCTGTTCTCTAGGTTTCCCGTACATGTTATAGCTGTAGTAATATTCCCTTCAACCTGGAGAGTTGGGACTCATGGAATGGGTGCCAAACATTTGTGCTTTAAAGGGTCTGCATTTGCTCACCCAATCTCACCAATCATCTCAGTCCCAAGTATCCCTCCTTATGCCACATCCAGCTGTCGTTGTAGATAGGGTCATTCCAGGTTTCATCAGAGACCCTGAAGGAATTGTAAAGAATTTCCCAGTTTTTTTGTTTTGTTTTTGAAATTCCTTTTTATAGTGGGTTTGAGCTGATTCCCGCTGCCATGTTAATGGCAGTGTAGACACACTTGATTCCCTTACGGAGACATATCAATACATAGGTTTTAAGATTCTTACTAGTCAGATATATTCCTCTGCGGGAAATATGGTGTTTTGAGTCCCTTTCACTGAGGAAGATGTAGGTCTTGTCTATTCCATAGTTGGTTTTTGGAACGGTATCTGTGCTTATATCAAACTCTGGTTTTATGCATCACGCCACCTCTCCTTCCCCCTTAAGCAGGCATAAGAGTGTTTTCTAAATATGAGACACTGTTCTCTTTCCTAACTCAGTTCAAGTGTAGCCATGTTTATAGGATCTTCATAAGTGATATCTTATGATAAGTTTCTTTTTCTGTGTGACTTATTTCACTTAGAATCATCGTACCTTAATCCACCCATTTTGCTGCTACTGGTCTTATGACATTGATTTCATGGCTGAGGGATATTCCATCGTACGTAAGTACCACAATTTTTTGAACCATTTTTATATTTCCTGGGATACTTAAGGTGTATTCAAGTTGAGGTCCTTGTAAGCAGTGCTGCCCTAAATTTTGGGGTGGCTGTGTCTTATTGATTTTCAGTTTTCCCAAGGTATATTCCCTAGACTGGAAGTGCCCTTGGCTCTGTAGCTCTGTTCTTTACTTGTTTTAGGGAACACAATGCACTCCTCCAGAGAGGCAGTTGGCAATTTACATCCCGCCCATCAGCATAACAAGGCTCCCTGTTCTCCAGGGCCTGTCTTGCCTTTCTGGTTTTTACACATTTTGTGGATGTCCCTTTTGACCGGTGGGAAGTGATACTTCTTTGTAGTGCAGATTTGCATTGCCCGCTTGCTTGCTTGGCCAAAAAGGTCGTATGCATTTTCTCCTGAATATATTCAGGAGAAAACGCATATGCCCTTTTTGGCCAAGTGCATCATTGTCGAAGTTGTGCCCCTCTTCCTGTGCTTTAAAGGCGATTCCAACGTACCTCTTGAAATCTGTTTCCTGCTATTCTGCCTCACTTTCAAGTCCGCCTCGTTGCCTTCCCTCAACAGATTTTTGGACGATAGTTGTCCTTTATTTCTCGGCCAGTTTGTGAATTGCTGTGCCCCTGAGCTCCTTTTTTCAACTCGTTTTTGGTGAGCTGACCGCAAGTCCAAAATTTTGGTTCAGGACCTATACTGGTTCCCGGTGGGTGGCTGAGACTTTGGTTAATTCTTCTTCCTGCCGGGAAATTACAGTGATATGTGCTTGTCCAAATGCATAACAGCTACTCTCTCATTGGTTCTCCCTCTTCCCTTTCATCCTCTGCCAAATTGGCAACCTGTGCGAACGAGGAGGTTAAAGGGGCTGTCTCTCCAAGTTGGGAGGTTGATAGTAAAGCAGATGTAAAGTCAAAGCGGAGCACCAGGAGAGGGACTATTCGTTGAGTTTTAGAAACCTTTCGTATTCACAGTGTGTCCGTTCTCTAGGTTTCCCGTACATGTTATAGCTGTAGTAATATTCCCTTCAACCTGGAGAGTTAGGACCCATGGAATGGGTGTCAGGAATTTGTGCTTTAAAGGGTCTGCATTTGCTCACCCAATCTCACCAATCCTCTCAGTCCCAAGTGTCCCTCCTTATGCCACATCCAGCTGTCGTTGTAGATAGGGTCATTCCAGGTTTCATCAGAGACCCTGAAGGAATTGTAAAGAATTTCCCAGTTTTTTGGTTTTGTTTTTGAAATTCCTTTTTATAGTGGGCTTGAGCTGATTCTCGCTGCCATGTTTATGCCAGTCTAGACACACTTGATTCCCTTATGGAGACATATCAATACATAAGTTTTAAGATTATTACTAGTCAGATATATTCCTCTGCGGGAAATATGGTGTTTTGAGTCCCTTTCACTGAGGAAGGTGTAGGTCTTGTCTATTCCATAGTTGGTTTTTGGAACGGTACCTGTGCTTATATCAAACTCTGGTTTTATGCATCACCCCACCTCTCCTTCCCCCTTAAGCAGGCATAAGAGTGTTTTCTAAATATGAGACACTGTTCTCTTTCCTAACTCAGTTCAAGTGTAGCCATGTTTATAGGATCTTCATAAGTGATATCTTATGATAAGTTTCTTTTTCTGTGTGACTTATTTCACTTAGAATCCTCGTACCTGAATCCACCCATTTTGCTGCTACTGGTGTTATGACATTGATTTCATGGCTGAGGGATATTCCATCGTACGTAAGTACCACAATTTTTTGAACCATTTTTATATTTCCTGGGATATTTAAGGTGTACCCAAGTTGAGGTCCTTGTAAGCAGTGCAGCCCTAAATTTTGGGGTGGCTCTGTCTTACTGATTTTCAGTTTTCCCAAGGTATATTCCCTAGACTTGAAGTGCCCTTGGCTCTGTAGCTCTGTTCTTTACTTGTTTTAGGGAACACAATGTACTCATCCAGAGAGGCAGTTGTCAATTTATATGCCAACCATCAGCATAACAAGGCTCCCTGTTCTCCAGGGCTAGTCTTGTTTTTCTGGTTTTTACACATTTTGTGGATGTTCCTTTTGACCAGTGGGAAGTGATACTTCTTTGTAGTGCAGATTTGCATTGCCCGTTTGCTTGCTTGGCCAAAAAGTGCGTATGCGTTTTCTCCTGGATATATTCAGGAGAAAACGCATACGCCCTTTTTGGCCAAGTGCATCATTGTCGAAGTTGTGCCACTCTTCCTGTGCTTTAAAGGCGAATCCAATGTACCTCTTGAAATCTGTTTCCTGCTATTCTGCCTCGCATTCAACTCCGCTTCGTTGCCTTCCCTCAACAGATTTTTGGACGATACTTGTCCTTTATTACTTGGCCAGTTTGTGCATTGCTGTGCCCCTGAGCTCCATTTTTCAACTCGTTTTTTGTGAGCTGACCGCAAGTCCAAAATGTTGGTTCAGGACCTATGCTGGTTCCCGGTGGGTGGCTGAGACTTTGCTTAATTCTTCTTCCTGCCGGGAAGTTAGAGTGATATGTGCCCGTCCAAATGTCTAACAGCTAATGTCTCATTGGTTCTCTGTCTTCCCTTTCATCCTCTGCCAAATGGGCAACCTGTGTGAACTGGGAGGTTAAAGGGGCTGTCTCTCCAAGATGGGAGGTTGATAGTAAAGCAGATGGAAAGTCAAAACGTAGCACCAGTAGACGGACTATTCGTTGAGTTTTAGAAACCTTTCGTATTCACAGTGTGTCCGTTCTCTATGTTTCCCGTACGTGTTATAACTGTAGTAATATTCCCTTCAACCTGGAGAGTTGGGACCCATGGAATGGGTGCCATGCATTATTGCTTTAAAGGGTCTGCATTTGCTCACCCACTCTCACGAATCCTCTCAGTCCCAAGTGTCCAGCCTTATGCCACATCCAGCTGTCGTTGTAGATAGGGTCATTCCAGGTTTCATCAGAGACCCTGAAGGAATTGTAAAGAATTTCCCAGTTTTTTTGTTTCGTTTTTGAAATTCCTTTTTATAGTGGGTTTGAGCTGATTCTCACTGCCATGTTTATGCCAGTCTAGACACACTTGATTCCCTTACGGAGACATATCAATACATAGGTTTTAAGATTCTTACTAGTCAGATATATTCCTCTGCGGGAAATATGGGGTTTTGAGTCCCTTTCAATGAGGAAGGCGTAGGTCTTGTCTATTCCATAGTTGGTTTTTGGAACGGTACCTGTGCTTATATCAAACTCTGGTTTTATGCATCACCCCACCTCTCCTTCCCCCTTAAGCAGGCATAAGAGTGTTTTCTAAATGTGAGACACTGTTCTCTTTCCTAACTCACTTCAAGGGTAGCCATGTTTACCGGATCTTCATAAGTGATATCTTATGATAAGTTTCTTTTTCTGTGTGACTTATTTCACTTAGAATCATCGTACCTCAATCCACCCATTTTGCTGCTACTGGTCTTATGACATTGATTTCATGGCTGAGGGATATTCCATCGTACGTAAGTACCACAATTTTTTGAACCATTTTTATATTTCCTGGGATATTTAAGGTGTACCCAAGTTGAGGTCCTTGTAAGCAGTGCAGCCCTAAATTTTAGGGTGGCTCTGTCTTATTGATTTTCAGTTTTCCCAAGGTATATTCCCTAGACTGGAGGTGCCCTTGGCTCTGTAGCTCTGTTGTTTACTTGTTTTAGGGAACACAATGTACTCCTCCAGAGAGGCAGTTGTCAATTTACATGCCGCCCATCAGCATAACAAGGCTCCCTGTTCTCCAGGGCCTGTCTTGTTTTTCTGGTTTTTACACATTTTGTGGATGTCCCTTTTGACTGGTGGGAAGTGATACTTCTTTGTAGTGCAGATTTGCATTGCCCGCTTGCTTGCTTGGCCAAAAAGGGCGTATGCCTTTTCTCCTGGATATATTCAGGAGAAAACGAATATGCCCTTTTTGGCCAAGTGCATCATTGTCGAAGTTGTGCCCCTATTCCTGTGCTTTAAAGGCGATTCCAACGTACCTCTTGAAATCTGTTTCCTGCTATTCTGCCTCGCTTTCAACTCCGCTTCGTTGCCTTCCCTCAACAGATTTTTGGACGATAGTTGTCCTTTATTACTCGGCCAGTTTGTGCATTGCTGTGCCCCTGAGCTCCATTTTTCAACTCGTTTTTGGTGAGCTGACCGCAAGTCCAAAATTTTGGTTCGGGACCTATACTGGTTCCCGGGGGGTGGCTGAGACTTTGGTTAATTCTTCTTCCTGCCGGGAAATTACAGTGATATGTGCCCGTCAAATGCCTAACATCTACTCTCTCATTGGTTCTCCCTATTCCCTTTCATCCTCTGCCAAATTGGCAACCTGTGCGATCCGGGAGGTTAAAGGGGCTGTCTCTCCAAGTTGGGAGGTAGATAGTAAAGCAGATGGAAAGTCAAACCGGAGCACCAGGAGAGGGACTATACGTTGAGTTTTAGAAACCTTTCGTATTCACAGTGTGTCTGTTCTCTAGGTTTCCCGTACGTGTTATAGCTGTAGTAATATTCCCTTCAACCTGGAGAGTTGGTACCCATGGAATGGGTGCCAGGCATTTGTGCTTTAAAGGGTCTGCATTTGCTCACCCAATCTCACCAATCCTCTCAGTCCCAAGTGTCCCTCCTTATGCCACATCCATCTGTCGTTGTAGATAGGGTCATTCCAGGTTTCATCAGAGACCCTGAAGGAATTGTAAAGAATTTCCCAGTTTTTTTGTTTTGTTTTTGAAATTCCTTTTTATAGTGGGTTTGAGCTGATTCTCGCTGCCATGTTTATTCCAGTCTAGACACACTTGATTCCCTTACGGAGACATATCAATACATAGGTTTTAAGATTCTTACTAGTCAGATATATTCCTCTGCGGGAAATATGGGGTTTTGAGTCCCTTTCACTGAGGAAGGTGTAGGTCTTGTCTATTCCATAGTTGGTTTTTGGAACGGTACCTGTGCTTATATCAAACTCTGGTTTTATGCATCACCCCACCTCTCCTTCCCCCTTAAGCAGGCATAAGAGTGTTTTCTAAATGTGAGACTCTGTTCTCTTTCCTAACTCAGTTCAAGTGTAGCCATGTTTACAGGATCTTCATAAGTGATATCTTATGCTAAGTTTCTTTTTCTGTGTGACTTATTTCACTTAGAATCATCGTACCTGAATCCACCCATTTTGCTGCTACTGGTCTTATGACATTGACTTCATGGCTGAGGGATATTCCATCGTACGTAAGTACCACAATTTTTTGAACCATTTTTATATTTCCTGGGATATTTAAGGTGTACCCAAGTTGAGGTCCTTGTAAGCAGTGCAGCCCTAAATTTTGGGGTGGCTCTGCCTTATTTATTTTCAGTTTTCCCAAGGTATATTCCCTAGACTGGAAGTGTCCTTGGCTCTGTAGCTCTGTACTTTACTTGTTTTAGGGAACACAATGCACTCCTCCAGAGAGGCAGTTGGCAATTTACATCCCGCCCAACAGCATAACAAGGCTCCCTGTTCTCCAGGGCCTGTCTTCCCTTTCTGGTTTTTACACATTTTGTGTATGTACCTTTGGACCGGTGGGAAGTGATACTTCTTTGTAGTGCAGATTTGCATTGCCCGCTTGCTTGCTTGGCCAAAAAGGGCGTATGCGTTTTCTCCTGAATATATCCAGGAGAAAACACATACGCCCTTTTTGGCCAAGTGCATCATTGTCGAAGTTGTGCCCCTCTTCCTGTTCTTTAAAGGTGATTCCAACGTACCTCTTGAAATCTGTTTCCTGCTATTCTGCCTCGCTTTCAAGTCCGCCTCGTTGCCTTCCCTCAACAGATTTTTGGACGATAGTTGTCCTTTATTACTCGGCCAGTTTGTGAATTGCTGTGCCCCTGAGCTCCAATTTTCAACTCGTTTTTGGTGAGCTGACCTGAAGTACGAAATTTTGGTTCAGGACCTATGCTGGTTCCCGGTGAGGGGCTTAGACTTTGGTTAATTCTTCTTCCTGCCGGGAAATTACAGTGATATGTGCCCATTCAAATGCCTAACAGCTACTCTCTCATTGGTTCTCCCTGTTCCCTTTCATCCTCTGCCAATTTGGCAACCTGTGCGAACCAGGAGGTTAAAGGGGCTGTCTCTCCAAGTTGGGAGGATGATAGTAAAGCAGGTGTAAAGTCAAACCGGAGCACCAGGAGACGGACTATTCGTTGAGTTTTAGAAAACTTTCGTATTCACAGTGTGTCCGTTCTCTAGGTTTCCCGTACATGTTATAGCTGTAGTAATATTCCCTTCAACCTGGAGAGTTGGGACCCATGGAATGGGTGCCATGCATTATTGCTTTAAAGGGTCTGCATTTGCTCACCCAATCTCACCAATCCTCTCAGTCCCAAGTGTCCAACATTATGCCACATCCAGCTGTCGTTGTAGATATGGTCATTCCAGGTTTCATCAGAGACTCTGAAGGAATTGTAAAGAATTTCCCAGTTTTTTTGTTTTGTTTTTGAAATTCCTTTTTATAGTGGGTTTGAGCTGATTCTCGCTGCCATGTTTATGCCAGTCTAGACACACTTGATTCCCTTACGGAGACATATCAATACATAGGTTTTAAGATTCTTACTAGTCAGATATATTCCTCTGCGGGAAATATGGGGTTTTGAGTCCCTTTCAATGAGGAAGGCGTAGGTCTTGTCTATTCCATAGTTGGTTTTTGGAACGGTACCTGTGCTTATATCAAACTCTGGTTTTATGCATCACCCCACCTCTCCTTCCCCCTTAAGCAGGCATAAGAGTGTTTTCTAAATGTGAGACACTGTTCTCTTTCCTAACTCACTTCAAGGGTAGCCATGTTTACCGGATCTTCATAAGTGATATCTTATGATAAGTTTCTTTTTCTGTGTGACTTATTTCACTTAGAATCATCGTACCTCAATCCACCCATTTTGCTGCTACTGGTCTTATGACATTGATTTCATGGCTGAGGGATATTCCATCGTACGTAAGTACCACAATTTTTTGAACCATTTTTATATTTCCTGGGATATTTAAGGTGTACCCAAGTTGAGGTCCTTGTAAGCAGTGCAGCCCTAAATTTTAGGGTGGCTCTGTCTTATTGATTTTCAGTTTTCCCAAGGTATATTCCCTAGACTGGAGGTGCCCTTGGCTCTGTAGCTCTGTTGTTTACTTGTTTTAGGGAACACAATGTACTCCTCCAGAGAGGCAGTTGTCAATTTACATGCCGCCCATCAGCATAACAAGGCTCCCTGTTCTCCAGGGCCTGTCTTGTTTTTCTGGTTTTTACACATTTTGTGGATGTCCCTTTTGACTGGTGGGAAGTGATACTTCTTTGTAGTGCAGATTTGCATTGCCCGCTTGCTTGCTTGGCCAAAAAGGGCGTATGCCTTTTCTCCTGGATATATTCAGGAGAAAACGAATATGCCCTTTTTGGCCAAGTGCATCATTGTCGAAGTTGTGCCCCTATTCCTGTGCTTTAAAGGCGATTCCAACGTACCTCTTGAAATCTGTTTCCTGCTATTCTGCCTCGCTTTCAACTCCGCTTCGTTGCCTTCCCTCAACAGATTTTTGGACGATAGTTGTCCTTTATTACTCGGCCAGTTTGTGCATTGCTGTGCCCCTGAGCTCCATTTTTCAACTCGTTTTTGGTGAGCTGACCGCAAGTCCAAAATTTTGGTTCGGGACCTATACTGGTTCCCGGGGGGTGGCTGAGACTTTGGTTAATTCTTCTTCCTGCCGGGAAATTACAGTGATATGTGCCCGTCAAATGCCTAACATCTACTCTCTCATTGGTTCTCCCTATTCCCTTTCATCCTCTGCCAAATTGGCAACCTGTGCGATCCGGGAGGTTAAAGGGGCTGTCTCTCCAAGTTGGGAGGTAGATAGTAAAGCAGATGGAAAGTCAAACCGGAGCACCAGGAGAGGGACTATACGTTGAGTTTTAGAAACCTTTCGTATTCACAGTGTGTCTGTTCTCTAGGTTTCCCGTACGTGTTATAGCTATAGTAATATTCCCTTCAACCTGGAGAGTTGGTACCCATGGAATGGGTGCCAGGCATTTGTGCTTTAAAGGGTCTGCATTTGCTCACCCAATCTCACCAATCCTCTCAGTCCCAAGTGTCCCTCCTTATGCCACATCCATCTGTCGTTGTAGATAGGGTCATTCCAGGTTTCATCAGAGACCCTGAAGGAATTGTAAAGAATTTCCCAGTTTTTTTGTTTTGTTTTTGAAATTCCTTTTTATAGTGGGTTTGAGCTGATTCTCGCTGCCATGTTTATTCCAGTCTAGACACACTTGATTCCCTTACGGAGACATATCAATACATAGGTTTTAAGATTCTTACTAGTCAGATATATTCCTCTGCGGGAAATATGGGGTTTTGAGTCCCTTTCACTGAGGAAGGTGTAGGTCTTGTCTATTCCATAGTTGGTTTTTGGAACGGTACCTGTGCTTATATCAAACTCTGGTTTTATGCATCACCCCACCTCTCCTTCCCCCTTAAGCAGGCATAAGAGTGTTTTCTAAATGTGAGACTCTGTTCTCTTTCCTAACTCAGTTCAAGTGTAGCCATGTTTACAGGATCTTCATAAGTGATATCTTATGCTAAGTTTCTTTTTCTGTGTGACTTATTTCACTTAGAATCATCGTACCTGAATCCACCCATTTTGCTGCTACTGGTCTTATGACATTGACTTCATGGCTGAGGGATATTCCATCGTACGTAAGTAGCACAATTTTTTGAACCATTTTTATATTTCCTGGGATATTTAAGGTGTACCCAAGTTGAGGTCCTTGTAAGCAGTGCAGCCCTAAATTTTGGGGTGGCTCTGCCTTATTTATTTTCAGTTTTCCCAAGGTATATTCCCTAGACTGGAAGTGTCCTTGGCTCTGTAGCTCTGTACTTTACTTGTTTTAGGGAACACAATGCACTCCTCCAGAGAGGCAGTTGGCAATTTACATCCCGCCCAACAGCATAACAAGGCTCCCTGTTCTCCAGGGCCTGTCTTCCCTTTCTGGTTTTTACACATTTTGTGGATGTACCTTTGGACCGGTGGGAAGTGATACTTCTTTGTAGTGCAGATTTGCATTGCCCGCTTGCTTGCTTGGCCAAAAAGGGCGTATGCGTTTTCTCCTGAATATATCCAGGAGAAAACACATACGCCCTTTTTGGCCAAGTGCATCATTGTCGAAGTTGTGCCCCTCTTCCTGTTCTTTAAAGGTGATTCCAACGTACCTCTTGAAATCTGTTTCCTGCTATTCTGCCTCGCTTTCAAGTCCGCCTCGTTGCCTTCCCTCAACAGATTTTTGGACGATAGTTGTCCTTTATTACTCGGCCAGTTTGTGAATTGCTGTGCCCCTGAGCTCCAATTTTCAACTCGTTTTTGGTGAGCTGACCTGAAGTACGAAATTTTGGTTCAGGACCTATGCTGGTTCCCGGTGAGGGGCTTAGACTTTGGTTAATTCTTCTTCCTGCCGGGAAATTACAGTGATATGTGCCCATTCAAATGCCTAACAGCTACTCTCTCATTGGTTCTCCCTGTTCCCTTTCATCCTCTGCCAATTTGGCAACCTGTGCGAACCAGGAGGTTAAAGGGGCTGTCTCTCCAAGTTGGGAGGATGATAGTAAAGCAGGTGTAAAGTCAAACCGGAGCAACAGGAGACGGACTATTCGTTGAGTTTTAGAAAACTTTCGTATTCACAGTGTGTCCGTTCTCTAGGTTTCCCGTACATGTTATAGCTGTAGTAATATTCCCTTCAACCTGGAGAGTTGGGACCCATGGAATGGGTGCCATGCATTATTGCTTTAAAGGGTCTGCATTTGCTCACCCAATCTCACCAATCCTCTCAGTCCCAAGTGTCCAACATTATGCCACATCCAGCTGTCGTTGTAGATATGGTCATTCCAGGTTTCATCAGAGACCCTGAAGGAATTGTAAAGAATTTCCCATTTTTTTTGTTTTGTTTTTGAAATTCCTTTTTATAGT
This sequence comes from Hyperoodon ampullatus, assembly GCF_949752795.1. Taxonomy (NCBI): domain Eukaryota; kingdom Metazoa; phylum Chordata; class Mammalia; order Artiodactyla; family Ziphiidae; genus Hyperoodon; species Hyperoodon ampullatus. The sequence goes on along the minus strand of NW_027640462.1, from coordinate 136,433 downwards.
GGGTTTGAGCTGATTCTCGCTGCCATGTTTATGCCAGTCTAGACACACTTGATTCCCTTACGGAGACATATCAATACATAGGTTTTAAGATTCTTACTAGTCAGATATATTCCTCTGCGGGAAATATGGGGTTTTGAGTCCCTTTCAATGAGGAAGGCGTAGGTCTTGTCTATTCCATAGTTGGTTTTTGGAACGGTACCTGTGCTTATATCAAACTCTGGTTTTATGCATCACCCCACCTCTCCTTCCCCCTTAAGCAGGCATAAGAGTGTTTTCTAAATGTGAGACACTGTTCTCTTTCCTAACTCACTTCAAGGGTAGCCATGTTTACCGGATCTTCATAAGTGATATCTTATGATAAGTTTCTTTTTCTGTGTGACTTATTTCACTTAGAATCATCGTACCTGAATCCACCCATTTTGCTGCTACTGGTCTTATGATATTGACTTCAAGGCTGAGGGATATTCCATCGTACGTAAGTACTACAATTTTCTGAAACATTTTTATATTTCCTGGGATATTTAAGGTGTACCCAAGTTGAGGTCCTTGTAAGCAGTGCAGCCCTAAATTTTGGGGTGGCTCTGTCTTATTGATTTTCAGTTTTCTCAAGGTATATTCCCTAGACTGGAAGTGCCCTTGGCTCTGTAGCTCCGTTGTTTACTTGTTTTAGGTAACACAATGCACTCCTCCAGAGAGGCAGTAGGCAATTTACATCCCGCCCATCAGCATAACAAGGCTCCCTGTTCTCCAGGGCCTGTCTTGCCTTTCTGGTTTTTACACATTTTGTGGACGTCCCTTTTGACAGGTGGGAAGTGATACTTCTTTGTAGTGCAGATTTGCATTGCCCGCTTGCTTGCTTGGCCAAAAAGGGCGTATGCGTTTTCTCCTGAATATATTCAGGAGAAAACGCATACGCCCTTTTTGGCCAAGTGCATCATTGTCGAAGTTGGGCACCTCTTCCTGTGCTTTAAAGGCGATTCCAACGTACCTCTTGAAATCTGTTTCCTGCTATTCTGCCTCGCATTCAAGTCCGCCTCGTTGCGTTCCCTCAACAGATTTTTGGACGATAGTTGTCCTTTATTACTCGGCCAGTTTGTGAATTGCTGTGCCCCTGAGCTCCATTTTTCAACTCGTTTTTGGTGAGCTGACCGCAAGTCCAAAACTTTGGTTCAGGACCTATACTGGTTCACGGTGGGTGGCTGAGACATTGGTTAATTCTTCTTCCTGCCGGGAAATTACAGTGATATGTGACCGTCCAAATGCCTAACAGCTAATCTCTCATTGGTTCTCTCTCTTCCCTTTCATCCTCTGCCAAATTGGCAACCTGTGCGAACCAGGAGGTTAAAGGGGCTGTCTCTCCAAGTTGGGAGGTTGATAGTAAAGCAGATGGAAAGTCAAACCGGAGCACCAGGAGAGGGAATGTTCATTGAGTTTTAGAAACCTTTCGATTTCACAGTGTGTCCGTTCTGTAGGTTTCCCGTACATGTTATAGCTGTAGTAATATTCCCTTCAACCTGGAGAGTTGGGACCCATGGAATGGGTGCCAGGCATTTGTGCTTTAAAGGGTCTGCATTTGCTCACCCAATCTCACCAATCCTCTCAGTCCCAAGTGTCCCTCCTTATGCCACATCCAGCTGTCTTTGTAGATAAGGTCATTCCAGGTTTCATCAGAGACCCTGAAGGAATTGTAAAGAATTTCCTAGTTTTTTTGTTTTGTTTTTGAAATTCCTTTTTATAGTGGGTTTGAGCTGATTCTCGCTGCCATGTTTATGCCAGTCTAGACACACATGATTCCCTTACGGAGACATATCAATACATAGGTTTTAAGATTCTTACTAGTCAGATATATTCCTCTGAGGGAAATATGGGGTTTTGAGTCCCTTTCACTGAGGAAGGTGTAGGTCTTGTCTATTCCATAGTTGGTTTTTGGAACGGTACCTGTGCTTATACCACACTCTGGTTTTATGTATCACCCCACCTCTCCTTCCCCCTTAAGCAGGCATAAGAGTGTTTTCTAAATGTGAGACACTGTTCTCTTTCCTAACTCAGTTCAAGTGTAGCCATGTTTACAGGATCTTCATAAGTGATATCTTATGATAAGTTTCTTTTTCTGTGTGACTTATTTCACTTAGAATCATCGTACCTGAATCCACCCATTTTGCTGCTACTGGTCTTATGACATTGATTTCATGGCTGAGGGATATTCCATCGTACGTAAGTACCACAATTTTCTGAACCATTTTTATATTTCCTGGGATATTTAAGGTGTACCCAAGTTGAGGTCCTTGTAAGCAGTGCAGCCCTAAATTTTGGGGTGGCTCTGTCTTATTGCTTTTCAGTTTTCCCAAGGTATATTCCCTAGACTGGAAGTGCCCTTGGCTCTGTAGCTCCGTTGTTTACTTGTTTTATGTAACACAATGCACTCCTCCAGAGAGGCAGTAGGCAATTTACATCCCGCCCATCAGCATAACAAGGCTCCCTGTTCTCCAGGGCCTGTCTTGCCTTTCTGGTTTTTACACATTTTGTGGACGTCCCTTTTGACAGGTGGGAAGTGATACTTCTTTGTAGTGCAGATTTGCATTGCCCGCTTGCTTGCTTGGCCAAAAAGGGCGTATGCGTTTTCTCCTGAATATATTCAGGAGAAAACGCATACGCCCTTTTTGGCCAAGTGCATCATTGTCGAAGTTGGGCACCTCTTCCTGTGCTTTAAAGGCGATTCCAACGTACCTCTTGAAATCTGTTTCCTGCTCTTCTGCCTCGCTTTCAAGTCCGCCTCGTTGCCTTCCCTCAACAGATTTTTGGACGATAGTTGTCCTTTATTACTCGGCCAGTTTGTGAATTGCTGTGCCCCTGAGCTCCATTTTTCAACTCGTTTTTGGTGAGCTGACCGCAAGTCCAATACTTTGGTTCAGGACCTATACTGGTTCACGGTGGGTGGCTGAGACATTGGTTAATTCTTCTTCCTGCCGGGAAATTACAGTGATATGTGACCGTCCAAATGCCTAACAGCTAATCTCTCATTGGTTCTCCCACTTCCCTTTCATCCTCTGCCAAATTGGCAACCTGTGCGAACCAGGAGGTTAAAGGGGCTGTCTCTCCAAGTTGGGAGGTTGATAGTAAAGCAGATGGAAAGTCAAACCGGAGCACCAGGAGAGGTACTGTTCATTGAGTTTTAGAATCCTTTCGATTTCACAGTGTGTCCGTTCTCTAGGTTTCCCGTACATGTTATAGCTGTAGTAATATTCCCTTCAACCTGGAGAGTTGGGACCCATGGAATGGGTGCCAGGCATTTGTGCTTTAAAGGGTCTGCATTTGCTCACCCAATCTCACCAATCGTCTCAGTCCCAAGTGTCCCTCCTTATGCCACATCCAGCTGTCATTGTAGATAAGGTCATTCCAGGTTTCATCAGAGACCCTGAAGGAATTGTAAAGAATTTCCTAGTTTTTTTGTTTTGTTTTTGAAATTCCTTTTTATAGTGGGTTTGAGCTGATTCTCGCTGCCATGTTTATGCCAGTCTAGACACACTTGATTCCCTTATGGAGACATATCAATACATAGGTTTTAAGATTCTTACTAGTCAGATATATTCCTCTGAGGGAAATATGGGGTTTTGAGTCCCTTTCACTGAGGAAGGTGTAGGTCTTGTCTATTCCATAGTTGGTTTTTGGAACGGTACCTGTGCTTATATCACACTCTGGTTTTATGTATCACCCCACCTCTCCTTCCCCCTTAAGCAGGCATAAGAGTGTTTTCTAAATGTGAGACACTGTTCTCTTTCCTAACTCAGTTCAAGTGTAGCCATGTTTACAGGATCTTCATAAGTGATATCTTATGATAAGTTTCTTTTTCTGTGTGACATATTTCACTTAGAATCATCGTACCTGAATCCACCCATTTTGCTGCTACTGGTCTTATGACATTGATTTCATGGCTGAGGGATATTCCATCGTACGTAAGTACCACAATTTTCTGAACCATTTTTATATTTCCTTGGATATTTAAGGTGTACCCAAGTTGAGGTCCTTGTAAGCAGTGCAGCCCTAAATTTTGGGGTGGCTCTGTCTTATTGATTTTCAGTTTTTCCAAGGAATATTCCCTAGACTGGAAGTGCCCTTGGCTCTGTAGCTCTGTTGTATACTTGTTTTAGGGAACAAAATGCACTCCTCCAGAGAGGCAGTTGGCAATTTACATCCCGCCCAGCAGCATAACAAGGCTCCCTGTTCTCCAGGGCCTGTCTTGCCTTTCTGGATTTTACACATTTTGTGGATATCCCTTTTACCGGTGGGAAGTGATACGTCTTTGTAGTGCAGATTTGCATTGCCCGCTTGCTTGCTTAGCCAAAAAGGGCGTATGTGTTGTCTCCTGAATATATTCAGGAGAAAACGCATACGCCCTTTTGGCCAAGTGCATCATTGTCGAAGTTGTGCCCCTCTTCCTGTGCTTTAAAGGCGATTCCAACGTACCTCTTGAAATCTGTTTCCTGCTATTCTGCCTCGATTTCAAGTCCACCTCGTTGCCTTCCCTCAACAGATTTTTGGACGATAGTTGTCCTTTATTACTTGGCCAGTTTGTGAATTGCTGTGCCCCTGAGCTCCATTTTTCAACTCGTTTTTGGTGAGCTGACCGCAAGTCCAAAATTTTGGTTCAGGACCTATGCTGTTTCCCGGTGGGTGGCTGAGAATTTGGTTAATTCTTCTTCCTGCCGGGAAATTACAGTGATATGTGCCCGTCCAAATGCCTAACAGCTACTCTCTCATTGGTTCTCCCTCTTCTCTTTCATCCTCTGCCAAATTGGCAACCTGTGCGAACCAGGAGGTTAAAGGGGCTGTCTCTCCAAGTTGGGAGGTTGATAGTAAAGCAGATGGAAAGTCAAACCAGAGCACCAGGACAGGGACTATTCGTTGAGTTTTAGAAACCTTTCGTATTCACAGTGTGTCTGTTCTCTAGGTTTCCCGTACATGTTATAGCTGTGGTAATATTCCCTTCAACCTGGAGAGTTGTGACCCATGGAATGGGTGCCAGGCATTTGTGCTTTAAAGGGTCTGCATTTGCTCACCCAATCTCACCAATCGTCTAAGTCCCAAGTGTCCCTCGTTATGCCACATCCAGCTGTCACTCTAGATAGGGTCATTCCAGGTTTCATCAGAGACCCTGAAGGAATTGTAAAGAATTTCCCAGTTTTTTGTTTTGTTTTTGAAACTCCTTTTTATAGTGGGTTTGAGCTGATTCTCGCTGCCATGTTTATGCCAGTCTAGACACACTTGATTCCCTTACGGAGACATATCAATATATAGGTTTTAAGATTCTTACTAGTCAGATATATTCCTCTGCGGGAAATATGGGGTTTTGAGTCCCTTTCACTGAGGAAGGTGTAGGTCTTGTCTATTCCATAGTTGGTTTTTGGAACAGTACCTGTGCTTATATTAAACTCTGGTTTTATGCAGCACCCCAACTCTCCTTCCCCCTTAAGCAGGCATAAGAGTGTTTTCTAAATGTGAGACACTGTTCGCTTCCCTAACTCAGTTCAAGTGTAGCCAAGTTTACAGGATCTTCATAAGTGATATCTTATGATAAGTTTCTTTTTTCTGTGTGACTTATGTCACTTAGAATCATTGTACCTGAATCCACCCATTTTGCTGCTACTGGTCTTATGACATTGATTTCATGGCTGAGGGATATTCCATCGTACGTAAGTACCACAATTTTCTGAAACATTTTTATATTTCCTGGGATATTTAAGGTGTACCCAAGTTGAGGTCCTTGTAAGCAGTGCAGCCCTAAATTTTAGGGTGGCTCTGTCTTATTGATTTTCAGTTTTCCCAAGGTATATTCCCTAGACTGGAAGTGCCCTTGGCTCTGTAGCTCCATTGTTTACTTGTTTTAGGTAACACAATGCACTCCTCCAGAGAGGCAGTTGGCAATTTACATCCCGCCCATCAGCATAACAAGGCTCCCTGTTCTCCAGGGCCTGTCTTGCCTTTCTGGTTTTTACACATTTTGTGGATGTTCGTTTTGACCGGTGGGAAGTGATACTTCTTTGTAGTGCAGATTTGCATTGCCCGCATGCTTGCTTGGCCAAAAAGGGCGTATGCGTTTTCTCCTGAATATATTCAGGAGAAAACGCATACGCCCTTTTTGGCCAAGTGCATCATTGTCGAAGTTGTGCCCCTCTTCCTGTGCTTTAAAGTCGAATCCAACATACCTCTTGAAATCTGTTTCCTGCTATTCTGCCTCGCTTTCAAGTCCGCCTCGTTGCCTTCCCTCAACAGATTTTTGGACGATAGTTGTCCTTTATTACTCGGCCAGTTTGTGAATTGCTGTGCCCCTGAGCTCCATTTTTCAACTCGTTTTTGGTGAGCTGACCGCAAGTCCAAAATTTTGGTTCAGGACCTATACTGGTTCCCGGTGGGAGGCTGAGACGTTGGTTAATTCTTCTTCCTGCCGGGAAGTTAGAGTGATATGTGCCCGTCCAAATGCCTAACAGCTACTCTCTCATTGGTTCTCCCTCTTCCCTTTCATCCTCTGCCACATTGGCAACCTGTGCAAACCAGGAGGTTAAAGGGGCTGTCTCTCCAAGTTGGGAGGTTGATAGTAAAGCAGATGGAAAGTCAAACCGGAGCACCAGGATAGGGACTATTCGTTGAGTTTTAGAAACCTTTCGTATTCACAGTGTGTCCGTTCTCTAGGTTTCCCGTACATGTTATATCTGTAGTAATATTCCCTTCAAACTGGAGAGTTGGGACCCATGGAATGGGTGCCAGGCTTCTGTGCTTTAAAGGGTCTGCATTTGCTCACCCAATCTCACCAATCCTTTCAGTCCCAAGTGTCCAGCCTTATGCCACATCCAGCTGTCATTGTAGATAGGGTCATTCCAGGTTTCATCAGAGACCCTGAAGGAATTGAAAAGAATTTCCCAGTTTTTTTGTTTTGTTTTTGAAATTCCTTTTTATAGTGGGTTTGAGCTGATTCTCGCTGCCATGTTTATGCCAGTCTAGACACACTTGATTCCCTTACGGAGACATATCAATACATAGGTTTTAAGATTCTTACTAGTCAGATATATTCCTCTGCGGGAAATATGGTGTATTGAGTCCCTTTCACTGAGGAAGGTGTAGGTCTTGTCTATTCCATAGTTGGTTTTTGGAACGGTACCTATGCTTATATCAAACTCTGGTTTTATGCATCACCCCACCTCTCCTTCCCCCTTAAGCAGGCATAAGAGTGTTTTCTAAATGTGAGACACTGTTCTCTTTCCTAACTCAGTTCAAGTGTAGCCATGTTTACAGGATCTTCATAAGTGATATCTTATGATAAGTTTCTTTTTCTGTGTGACTTATTTCACTTAGAATCATCGTACCTGAATCCACCCATTTTGCTGCTACTGGTCTTATGACATTGATTTCATGGCTGAGGGATATTCCATCTTACGTAAGTACCACAATTTTTTGAACCATTTTTATATTTCCTGAGATATTTAAGGTGTACCCAAATTGAGGTCCTTGTAAGCAGTGCAGCCCTAAATTTTGGGGTGGCTCTGTCTTATTGATTTTCAGTTTTCCCAAGGTATATTCCCTAGACTGGAAGTGCCCTTGGCTCTGTAGCTCTCTTCTTTACTTGTTTTAGGAACACAATGCACTCCTCCAGAGAGGCAGTTGGCAATTTACATCCTGCCCATCAGCATAATAAGGCTCCCTGTTCTCCAGGGCCTGTCTTGCCTTTCTGGTTTTTACACATTTTGTGGATGTCCCTTTTGACCAGTGGGAAGTGATACTTCTTTGTAGTGCAGATTTCCATTGCCCGCTTGTTTGCTTGGCCAAAGAGGGCGTATGCGTTTTCTCCTGAATATATTCAGGAGAAAACGCATACGCCCTTTTTTTTTTTTTTTTTTTTTTTTTTTTTTTTTTTTTTTTTTTTTGCGTTATGTGGGCCTCTCACTGTTGTGGCCTCTCCCGTTGCGGAGCACAGGCTCCGGACGCACAGGCCCAGTGGCCATGGCTCACGGGCCCAGCCGCTCCGCGGCACGTGGGATCTTCCCAGACCGGGGCACGAACCCATGTCCCCTGCATCGGCAGGCGGACTCTCAACCACTGCGCCACCAGGGAAGCCCCATACGCCCTTTTTGGCCAAGTGCATCATTGTCGACGTTGTGCCCTTCTTCCTGTGCTTTAAAGGCGATTCCAAAGTACCTCTTGAAATCTGTTTCCTGCTATTCTGCCTCGCTTTCAAGTCCGCCTCGTTGCCTTCCCTCAACAGATTTTGGACGATACTTGTCCTTTATTACTCGGCCAGTTTGTGAATTGCTTTGCCCCTGAGCTCCATTTTTCAACTCGTTTTTGGAGAGCTGACAGCAAGTCCAAAATTTTGGTCAGGACCTATACTGGTTCCCGGTGGGTGGCTGAGACTTTGGTTAATTCTTCATCCTGCCGGGAAATTACAGTGATATGTGCCCGTCCAGATGCCTAACAGCTTCTCTCTCATTGGTTCTCCCTCTTCCCTTTTATCCTCTGCCAAATTGGCAACCTGTGTGAACCAGGAGGTTAAAGGGGCGGTCTCTCCAAGTTGGGAGGTTGATAGTAAAGCAGATGAAAAGTCAAACCGGAGTACCAGGAGAGGGACTATTCGTTGAGTTTTAGAAACCTTTCGTATTCACTGTGGGTCCGTTCTCTAGGTTTCCCGTACATGTTATAGCTGTAGTAATATTCCCTTCAACCTGGAGAGTTGGGGCCCATGGAATGGGTGCCAGGCAATTGTGATTTAAAGGGTCTGCATTTGCTCTCCAAATCTCAGCAATCCTCTCAGTCCCAAGTGTCCTTCCTTATGCCACATCCAGCTGTCGTTGTAGATAGGGTCATTCCAGGTTTCATCAGGGACCCTGAAGGAATTGTAAAGAATTTCCGAGTTTTTTTGTTTTGTTTTTGAAATTCCTTTTTATAGTGGGTTTGAGCTGATTCTCTCAGCCATGTTTATGCCAGTCTAGACACACTTGATTCCCTTACGGAGACATATCAATACATAGGTTTTAAGATTCTTACTAGTCAGATATATTCCTCTGAGGGAAATATGGGGTTTTGAGTCCCTTTCACTGAGGAAGGTGTAGGTCTTGTCTAATCCATAGTTGGTTTTTGGAACGGTAATTGTGCTTATATCAAACTCTGGTTTTATGCATCACCCCACCTCTCCTTCGCCCTTAAGCAGGCATAAGAGTGTTTTCTAAATGTGAGACACTGTTCTCTTTCCTAACTCAGTTCAAGTGTAGCCATGTTTACAGGATCTTCATAAGTGATATCTTATGATAAGTTTCTTTTTCTGTGTGACTTATTTCACTTAGAATCATCGTACCTGAATCCACCCATTTTGCTGCTACTGGTCTTATGACATTGATTTCATGGCTGAGGGATATTCCATCGTACGTAAGTACCACAATTTTTTGAACCATTTTTATATTTCCTGGGATACTTAAGTTGTATCCAAGTTGAGGTCCTTGTAAGCCGTGCAGCCCTAAATTTTGGGGTGGCTCTGTCTTATTGATTTTCAGTTTTCCCAAGGTATATTCCCTAGACTGGAAGTGCCCTTGGCTCTGTAGCTCTGTTCTTTACTTGTTTTAGGGAACACAATGCACTCCTCCAGAGAGGCAGTTGGCAATTTACATCCCGCCCATCAGCATAACAAGGCTCCCTGTTCTCCAGGGCCTGTCTTGCCTTTCTGGTTTTTACACATTTTGTGGATGTCCCATTTGACCGGTGGGAAGTGATACTTCTTTGTAGTGCAGATTTGCATTGCCCCCTTGCTTGCTTGGCCAAAAAGGGCGTATGCGTTTTCTCCTGAATATATTCAGGAGAAAATGCATACGCCCTTTTTGGCTAAGTGCTTCATTGTCGAAGTTGTGGCCCTCTTCCTGTGCTTTAAAGGCGATTCCAACGTACCTCTTGAAATCTGTTTCCTGCTATTCTGCCTCGCTTTCAAGTGCCTCGTTGCCTTTCCTCAACAGATTTTTGGACCATAGTTGTCCTTTATTACTCGGCCAGTTTGTGAATTGCTGTGCCCCTGAGCTCCATTTTTCAACTCGTTTTTGGTGAGCTGACCGCAAGTCCAAAATTTTGGTTCAGGACCTATACTGGTTCCCGGGGGGTGGCTGAGACTTTGGTTAATTCTTCTTCCTGCTGAGAAATTATAGTGATATGTGCCCATCCACATGCCTAACAGCTACTCTCTCATTGGTACTCCCTATTCCCATTCATCCTCTGCCAAATTGGCAACCTGTGCGAACCAGGAGTTTAAAGGGGCTGTCTCTCCCAGTAGGGAGGTTGATAGAAAAGCAGATGGAAAGTCAAACCGGAGCACCAGGAAAGGGACTATTCGTTGAGTTTTAGAAACCTTTCGTATTCACAGTGTGTCCGTTCTCTAGGTTTCCCGTACATGTTATAGCTGTAGCAATATTCCCTTCAACCTGGAGAGTTTGGACTCATGGAATGGGTGCCAGGCATTTGTGCTTTAAAGGGTCTGCATTTGCTCACCCAATCTCACCAATCGTCTCAGTCCCAAGTGTCCCTCCTTATGCCACATCCAGCTGTCGTTGTACATAGGGTCCTTCCAGGTTTCATCAGAGACCCTGAAGGAATTGTAAAGAATTTCCCAGTTTTTTTGTTTTGTTTTTTAAATTCCTTTTTATAGTGGGTTTGAGCTGATTCTCACTGCCATGTTTATGCCAGTCTAGATACACTTGATTCCCTTACGCAGACATATCAATACATAGATTTTAAGATTCTTAATAGTCAGATATATTCCTCTGTGGGAAATATGGTGTTTTGAGTCCCTTTCACTGAGGAAGGTGTAGGTCTTGTCTATTCCATAGTTGGTTTTTGGAACGGTACGTGTGCTTATATCAAACTCTGGTTTTATGCATCACCCCACCTCTCCTTCCCCCTTAAGCAGGCATAAGAGTGTTTTCTAAATGTGAGACACTGTTCTCTTTCCTAACTCAGTTCAAGTGTAGCCATGTTTACAGGATCTTCATAAGTGATATCTTATGATAAGTTTCGTTTTCTGTGTGACTTATTTCACTTAGAATTACCGAACCTGAATCCACCCATTTTGCTGCTACTGGTCTTATGACATTGATTTCATCGCTGTGGGATATTCCATCGTACATAATTACCACAATTTTTTGAACCATTTTTATATTTCCTGGCATATTTAAGGTGTAACCAAGTTGAGGTCCTTGTAAGCAGTGCAGCCCTAAATTTTGGGGTGGCTCTGTCTTATTGATTTTCAGTTTTCCCAAGGTATATTCCCTAGACTGGAAGTGCCCTTGGCTCTGTAGATCTGTTGTTTACTTGTTTTACGGAACACAATGCACTCTTCCAGAGAGGCAGTTGGCAATGTACATCCCGCCCATCAGCATAACAAGGCTCCCTGTTCTCCAGGGCCTGTCTGCCCTTTCTGGTTTTTACACAGTTGTGGATGTCCCTTTTGACCGGTGGGAAGTGATACTTCTTTGTAATGCAGATTAGCATTGCCCGCTTGCTTGCTTGGCCAAATAGGGCGTATGCGTTTTCTCCTGAATATATTCAGGAGAAAACGCATATGCCCTACTTGGCCAAGTGCATCATTGTCGAAGTTGTGCCCCTCTTCCTGTGCTTTAAGGGCGATCCCAACGTACCTCTTGAAATCTGTTTCCTGCTATTCTGCCTCGCTTTCAAGTCCGCCTCGTTGCCTTCCCTCAACAGATTTTTGGACGATAGTTGTCCTTTATTACTCGGCCAGTTTGTGAATTGCTGTGCCCCTGAGCTCCATTTTTCAACTCGTTTTTTGTGAGCTGACCGCATGTCCAAAATTTTGGTTCAGGACCTATGCTGTTTACCGGTGGGGGGATGAGACTTTGGTTAATTCTTCTTTGTGCTGGGAAGTTAGAGTGATATGTGCCCGTCCAAATGCCTAACAGCTACTCTCTCATTGGTTCTCCCTCTTCCCTTTCATCCTCTGCCAAATTGGTAACCTGTGCGAACCAGGAGGTTAAAGTGGCTGTCTCTCCAAGATGGGAGATTGATAGTAAAGCAGATGGAAAGTCAAACCGGAGAACCAGGAGAGGGACTATTCGTTGAGTTTTAGAAAGCATTCATATTCACAGTGTGTCCGTTCTCTAGGTTTCCCGTATATGTTATAGGTGTAGTAATGTTCCCTTCAAGCTGGAGAGTTAGGACCCTTGGAATGGGTGCCATGCATTATTGCTTTAAAGGGTCTGCATTTGCTCAGCCAATCTCACCAATCGTCTCAGTCCCAAGTGTCCAGCCTTATGCCATATCCAGCTGTCGTTGTAGATAGGGTCATTCCAGGTTTCATCAGAGACCCTGAAGGAATTGTAAAGAATTTCCCAGTTTTTTGGTTTTGTTTTTGAAATTCCTTTTTATCGTGGGTTTGAGCTGATTATCGCTGCCATGTTTATGCCAGTCTAGACACACTTGATTCCCTAATGGAGACATATCAATACATAGGTTTTAAGATTCTTACTAGTCAGACATATTCCTCTGCGGGAAATATGGGGTTTTGATCCCTTTCACTGAGGAAGATGTAGGTCTTGTCTATTCCATAGTTGGTTTTTGGAACGGTACCTGTGCTTATATCAAACTCTGGTTTTATGCATCACCCCACCTCTCCTTCCCCCTTCAGCAGGCATAAGAGTGTTTTCTAAATGTGAGACACTGTTCTCTTTCCTAACTCAGTTCAAGTGTAGCCATGTTTACAGGATCTTCATAAGTGATATCTTATGATAAGTTTCTTTTTCTGTGTGACTTATTTCACTTAGAATCATCGTACCTGAATCCAACCATTTTGCTCCTAGTGGTCTTATGAAATTGATATCATGGCTGAGGGATATTCCATCGTACGTAATTACCACAATTTTTTGAACCATTTTTATATTTCCTGGGATATTTAAGGTGTACCCAAGTTGAGGTCCTTGTAAGCAGTGCAGCCCTAAATTTTGGGGTGGCTCTGTCTTATTGATTTTCAGTTTTCCCAAGGTATATTCCCTAGACTGGAAGTGCCCTTGGCTCTGTAGCTCTGTTGTTTGCTTGTTTTAGGGAACACAATGCACTCCTCCATAGAGGCAGTTGGCAATTTACATCCCGTCCATCAGCATAACAAGGCTCCCTGTTCTCCAGGGCCTGTCTTGCCTTTCTGGTTTTTACACATTTTGTGGATGTCCCTTTTGACCGGTGGGAAGTGATACTTCTTTGTAGTGCAGATTTGCATTGCCCGCTTGCTTGCTTGGCCAAAAAGGGCGTATGCGTTTTCTCCTGAATATATTCAGGAGAAAACGCATACGCCCTTTTTGGCCAAGTGCATCATTGTTGAAGTTGTGCCCCTCTTCCTGTGCTTTAAAGGCGATTCCAACGTACCTCTTGCAATCTTTTTCCTGCTATTCTGCCTCGCTTTCAATCCGCCTCGTTGCCTTCCCTCAACAGATTTTTGGATGATAGTTGTGCTTTATTACTCGGCCAGTTTGTGAATTGCTGTGCCCCTGAGCTCCATTTTTCAACTCGTTTTTGGTGAGCTGACCGCAAGTCCAAAATTTTGGTTCAGGACCTATGCTGGTCCCAGTGGGGGGCTGAGACTTTGGTTAATTCTTCTTCCTGCCAGGAAATTAGAGTGATATGTGCCCGTCCAAATGCCTAACAGCTACTCTCTCATTGGTTCTCCCTCTTCCCTTTCATCCTCTGCCAAATTGGCCACCTGTTCGAACTAGGAGGTTAAAGGGGCTGTCTCTCCAAGTTGGGAGGTTGATAGTAAAGCAGATGGCAAGTCAAACCGGAGCACCAGGAGAGGGACTATTCGTTGAGTTTTAGAAACCTTTCATATTCACAGTGTGTCTGTTCTCTAGGTTTCCTGTACATGTTATAGCTGTAGTAATATTCCCTTCAACCTGGAGAGTTGTGACCCATGGAATGTGTGCCAGGCATTTGTGATTTAAAGGGTCTGCATTTTCTCACCCAATCTCACAAATCCTCTTAGACCCAAGTGTCCAGCATTATGCCACATCCAGCTGTCGTTGTAGATAGGGTCATTCCAGGTTTCGTCAGAGACCCTGAAGGAATTGTAAAGAATTTCCCAGTTTTTTAGTTTTGTTTTTGAAATTCCTTTTTATAGTGGGTTTGAGCTGATTCTCGCTGCCATGTTTATGCCAGTCTAGACACACTTGATTCCCTTACGGAGACATATCAATACATAGGTTTTAAGATTCTTACTAGTCAGATATATTCCTCTGAGGGAACTATGGGGTTTTGAGTCCCTTTCACTGAGGAAGGTGTAGGTCTTGTCTATTCCATAGTTGGTTTTTGGAACGGTACCTGTGCTTATATCAAACTCTGGTTTTATGCATCACCCAACCTCTCCTTCACCCTTAAGCAGGCATAAGAGTGTTTCCTAAATGTGAGACTCTGTTCTCTTTCCTAACTCAGTTCAAGTGTAACTATGTTTACAGGATGTTCATAAGTGATATCTTATGATAAGTTTCTTTTTCTGTGTGACTTATTTCACTTAGAATCATCGTACCTGAATCCACCCATTTTGCTGCTACTGGTCTTATGACATTGATTTCATGGCTGAGGGATATTCCATCGTACGTAAGTACCACAATTTTTTGAACCATTTTTATATTTCCTGGGATATTTAAGGTGTACCCAAGTTGAGGTCCTTCTAAGCAGTGCAGCCCTATATTTAGGGGTGGTTCTGTCTTATTGATTTTCAGTTTTCCCAAGGTATATTCCCTAGACTGGAAGTGCCCTTGGCTCTGTAGCTCTGTTGTTTACTTGTTTTAGGGAACACAATGCACTCCTCCAGTGAGGCAGTTGGCAATTTACATCCCGCCCATCAGCATAACAAGGCTCCCTGTTCTCCAGGGCCTGTCTTGCCTTTCTGGTTTTTACACATTTTGTGGATATCCCTTTTGACCGGTGGGAAGTGATACTTCTTTATAGTGCAGATTTGCATTGCCTGCTTGCTTGCTTGGCCAAAAAGGGCGTATGCGTTTTCTCCTGAATATATTCAGGAGAAAACGCATACGCCCTTTTTGGCCAAGTGCATCATTGTCGAAGTTGTGCCCCTCTTCCTGTGCTTTAAAGGCGATTCCCACGTACCTCTTGAAATCTGTTTCCTGCTATTGTGCCTCGCTTTCAAGTCTACCTCGCTGCCTTCCCTCAACAGATTTTTGGACGATAGTTTTCCTTTATTATTCGGCCAGTTTGTGAATTGCTGTGCCCCTGAGCTCCATTTTTCAACTCGTTTTTTGTGAGCGGACCGCATGTCCAAAATTTTGGTTCGGGACCTATGGTGGTTCCCGGTGGGTGGCTGAAACTTTGGTTAATTTTTCTTCCTGGCGGGAAATTACAGTGATATGTGCCCGTCCAAATGCCTAACAGCTACTCTCTCATTGGTTCTCCCTCTTCCCTTTCATCCCCTGCCAAATTGGAAACTTGTGCGAACCAGGAGGTTAAAGGGGCTGTCTCTCCAAGTTGGGAGGTTGATAGTAAAGCAGATGGAAAGTCAAACCGGAGCACCAGGAGAGGGACTATTCGTTGAGTTTTAGCAACCTTTCGTATTCACAGTGTGTCCGTTCTCTAGATTTCCCGTACATGTTAGAGCTGTAGTAATATTCCCTTCATCCTGGAGAGTTGGGACCCATGGAATGGGTGCCAGGCATTTGTGCTTTAAAGGGTCTGCATTTGCTCACCCAATCCCACCAATCATCTCAGGCCCAAGTGTCCAGCATTATGCCACATCCAGCTGTCGTTGTAGATAGGGTCATTCCAGGTTTCATCAGAGACCCTGAAGGAATTGTAAAGAATTTCCCAGTTTTTTTGTTTTGTTTTTGAAATTCCTTTTTATAATGGGTTTGAGCTGATTCTCGATGCCATGTTTATGCCAGTCTAGACACACTTGATTCCCTTACGTAGACATATCAATACATAGGTTTTAATATTCTTACTAGTCAGATATATTCCTCTGCGGGAAATATGGGGTTTTGATCCCTTTCACTGAGGAAGGTGTAGGTCTTGTCTATTCCATAGTTGGTTTTTGGAACGGTACCTGTGCTTATATCAAACTCTGGTTTTATGCATCACCCCACCTCTCCTTCCCCCTTAAGCAGGCATAAGAGTGTTTTCTAAATGTGAGACACTGTTCTCTTTCCTAACTCAGTTCAAGTGTAGCCATGTGTACAGGATCATCATAAGTGATATCTTATGATAAGTTTCTTTTTCTCTGTGACTTATTTCATTTAGAATCATCGTACCTGAATCCACCCATTTTGCTGCTACTGGTCTTATGACATTGATTTAATGGCTGAGGGATATTCCATCGTACGTAAGTACCACAATTATTTGAACCATTTTTATATTTCCTGGGATATTTAAGGTGTACCCAAGTTGAGGTCCTTGTAAGCAGTGCAGACCTATATTTTGGGGTGGCTCTGTCTTATTGATTTTCAGTTTTCCCAAGGTATATTCCCTAGACTGGAAGTGCTCTTGGCTCTGTAGCTCTCTTCTTTACTTGTTTTAGGGAACACAATGCACTCCTCCATAGAGGCAGTTGGCAAGTTACATCCGCCCCATCAGCATAACAAGGCTCCCTGTTCTCCAGGGCCTGTCTTGCCTTTCTGGTGTTTACACATTTTGTGGATGTCCCTTTTGACCGGTGGGAAGTGATACTTCTTTGTAGTGCAGATTTGCATTGCCCGCTTGCTTGCTTGGCCAAAAAGGGCGTATGCGTTTTCTCCTGAATATATTCATGAGAAAACGCATACGCCCTTTTTGGCCAAGTGCATCATTGTCGAAGTTGTGCCCCTCTTCCTGTGCTTTAAAGGCGATTCCAACGTACCTCTTGAAATCTGTTTCCTGGTATTCTGCCTCGCTTTCAAGTCCGCCTCGTTGCCTTCCCTTTACAGATTTTTGGACGATAGTTGTCCTTTATTACTCGGCCAGTTTGTGAATTGCTGTGCCCTTGCGCTCCATTTTTCAACTCGTTTTTTTGTGAGCTGACTAGGAGTGCAAAATTTTGGTTCAGGACCTATGCTGGTTCACGGTGGGGGTCTGAGACTTTGGTTAATTCTTCTTCCTGCTGGGAAGTTAGAGTGATATGTGCCCGTCCTAATGCCTAACAGCTACTCTCTCATTGGTTCTCCCTCTTCCCTTTCATCCTCGGCCAAATTGGCAAACTGTGCGAGCCAGGAGGTTAAAGGGGCTGTCTCTCCAAGTTGGGAGATTGATAGTAAAGCAGATTGAAAGTCAATCCGGAGCACCAGGAGAGGGACTATTCGTTGAGTTTTAGAAACCTTTCGTATTCACAGTGTGTCCGTTCTCTAGGTTTACCGTACATGTTATAGCTGTAGTAATATTCCCTTCATCCTGGAGAGTTGGGACCCATGGAATGGGTGCCAGGCATTTGTGCTTTAAAGGGTCTGCATTTGCTCACCCAATCCCACCAATCGTCTCAGTCCCAAGTGTCCAGCCTTATGCCACATCCAGCTGTCGTTGTAGATAGGGTCATTCCAGGTTTCATCAGAGACCCTGAAGGAATTGTAAAGAATTTCCCAGTTTTTTTGTTTTGTTTTTGAAATTCCTTTTTATAGTGGGTTTGAGCTAATTCCCGCTGCCATGTTTATGCCAGTCTAGACACACTTGATTCCCTTATGGAGACATATCAATACATAGGTTGTAAGATTCTTACTAGTCAGATATATTCCTCTGTGGGAAATATGGGGTTTTGAGTCCCTTTCACTGAGGACGGTGTAGCTCTTGTCTATTCCATAGTTGGTTTTTGGAGCAGTACCTGTGCTTATATCAAACTCTGGTTTTATGCATCACCCCACCTCTACTTCCCCCTTAAGCAGGCATAAGAGTGTTTTCTAAATGTGAGACACTGTTCTCTTTCCTAACTCAGTTCAAGTGTAGCCATGTTACAGGATCTTCATAAGTGATATCTTATGATAAGTTTCTTTTTCTGTGTGACTTATTTCACTTAGAATCATCGTACCTGAATCCACCCATTTTGCTGCTACTGGTCTTATGACATTGATTTCATGGCTGAGGGATATTCCCTCGTACGTAAGTACCACAATTTTTTGAACCATATTTATATTTCCTGGGATACTTAAGGTGTACCCAAGTTGAGGTCCTTGAAAGCAGTGCAGCCCTAAATTTTGGGGTGGCTCTATCTTATTGATTTACAGTTTTCCCAAGGTATATTCCCTAGACTGGAAGTGCCCTTGGCTCTGTAGCTCTGTTGTTTACTTGATTTAGGGAACACAATGCACTCCTCCAGAGAGGCAGTTGGCAGTTTACATCCCGCCCATCAGCATAACAAGGCTTCCTGTTCTCCAGGGCCTGTCTTGCCTTTCTGGTTTTTACACATTTTGTGGATGTCCCTTTTGACCGGTGGGAAGTGATACTTCTTTGTAGTGCAGATTTGCATTGCCCGCTTGCTTGCTTGGCCAAAAAGGGCGTATGCATTTTCTCCTGAATATATTCAGGAGAAAACCATTACACCCTTTTTGGCCAAGTGCATCATTGTCGAAGTTGTGCCCCACTTCCTGTGCTTTAAAGGTGATTCCAACGTACCTCTGTTTCCTGCTATTCTGCCTCGCTTTCAGGTCCGCCTCGTTGCCTTCCCTCAACAGATTTTTGGACGATAGTTGTCCTTTATTCCTCGTCCAGTTTGGGAATTGCTGTGCCCCTGAGCTCCATTTTTCAACTCGTTTTTTGTGAGCTGACCGCAAGTCCAAAATTTTGGTTCAGGACCTATACTGGTTCCCGGTGGGAGGCTGAGGCTTTGGTTAATTCTTCTTCCTGCCGGGAAATTAGAGTGATATGTGCCCGTACAAATGCCTAACAGCTACTCTCTCATTGGTTCTCCCTCTTCCCTTTCATCCTCTGCCAAATTGGCAACCTGTGCGAACCAGGAAGTTAAAGGGGCTGTCTCCCCAAGTTGGGAGTTTGATAGTAAAGCAGATGGAAAGTCAAACCCGAGCACCAGGAGAGGGACTATTCGTTGAGTTTTAGAAACCTTTCGTATTCACAATGTGTCCATTCTCTAGGTTTCCCGTACATGTTATATTTGTATTAATATTCCCTTTAACCTGGAGAGTTGGGACCCATGGAATGGGTGCCAGGCATTTGTGCTTTAAAGGGTCTGCATTTGCTCACCCAATCTCACCAATCCTCTCAGTCCCAAGTGTCCAGCATTATGCCACATCCAGCTGTCGTTGTACATACGGTCATTCCAGGTTTCATCAGAGACCTTGAAGGAATTGTAAAGAATTTCCCAGTTTTTTTGTTTTGTTTTTGAAATTCCTTTTTAGAGTGGGTTTGAGCTGATTCTCGCTGCCATGTTTATGACAGTCTAGACACACCTGATTCCCTTACGGAGACATATCAATACATAGGTTTTAAGATTCTTACTAGTCAGATATATTCCTCTGCGGGAAATATGGGGTTTTGAGTCCCTTTCACTGAGGAAGGTGTAGGTCTTGTCTATTCCATAGTTGGTTTTTGGAACGGTACCTGTGCTTATATCAAACTCTGGTTTTATGCATCACCCCACCTCTCCTTCCCCCTTAAGCAGGCATAAGAGTGTTTTCTAAATGTGAGACACTGTTCTCTTTCCTAACTCAGTTCAAGTGTAGCCATGTTTACAGGATCTTCATAAGTGATATCTTATGATAAGTTTCTTTTTCTGTGTGACTTATTTCACTTAGAAACATCGAACCTGAATCCACCCATTTTGCTGCTACTGGACTTATGACATTGATTTCATGGCTGAGGGATATTCCATCGTACGTAAGTACCACAATTTTTTGAACCATTTTTATATTTCCTGGGATACTTAAGGTGTACCCAAGTTGAGGTCCTTGAAAGCAGTGCCGCCCTAAATTTTGGGGTGGCTCTGTCTTATCGATTTTCAGTTTTCCCAAGGTATATTCCCTACACTGGAAGTGCCCTTGGCTCTGTAGCTCTGTTGTTTATTTCTTTTAGGGTACACAATGCACTCCTCCAGAGAGGCAGTTGGCTAGTTATATCCCGCACATCAGCATAACAAGGCTCCCTGTTCTCCAGGTCCTGTCTTGCCTTTATGGATTTTACACATTTTGTGGATGTCCCTTTTGACCGGTGGGAAGTGATACTTCTTTGTATTGCAGATTAGCATTGCCCGCTTGCTTGCTTGGCCAAAAAGGGCGTATGCGTTTTCTCCTGAATATATTCAGGAGAAAACGCATACGCCCTTTTTGGCCAAGTGCATCATTGTCGAAGTTGTGCCCCTCTTCCTGTGCTTTAAAGGCGATTCCAACGTACCTCTTGAAATCTGTTTCCTGCTATTCTGCCTCGCTTTCAAGTCCGCCTCGTTGCCTTCCCTCAACAGATTTTTGGACGAGTGTTGTCCTTTATTACTTGGGCAGTTTGTGAATTGCTGTGCCCCTCAGCTCCATTTTTCAACTCGTTTTTGGTGAGCTGACCGCAAGTCCAAAATTTTGGTTCAGGACCTATACTGGTTCCCGGTGGGTGGCTGAGACTTTGGTTAATTCTTCTTCCTGCCGGGAAATTACAGTGATATGTGCCCGTCCAAATGCCTAACAGCTACTCTCTCATAGGTTCTCCCTCTTCCCTTTCATCCTCTGCCAAATTGGCAACCTGTGCGAACCAGGAGGTTAAAGGGGCTGTCTCTCCAATTGGGGAGGTTGATAGTAAAGCAGATGTAAAGTTAAACCGGAGCACCAGGAGAGGGACTATTCGGTGAGTTTTAGAAACCATTCGTATTCACAGTGTGTCCGTTCTCTAGGTTTCCCGTACATGTTATAGCTGTAGTAATATTCCCTTCAACCTGGAGAGTTGGGACCCATGGAATGGGTGCCAGGCATTTGTGCTTTAAAGGGTCTGCAATTGCTCACCCAATCTCACCAATCCTCTCAGTCCCAAGTGTCCCTCCTTATGCCACATCCAGCTGTCGTTGTAGATAGGGTCATTCCAGGTTTCATCAGAGACCCTGAAGGAATTGTAAAGAATTTCCCAGTTTTTTTGTTTTGTTTTTGAAATTCCTTTTTATAGTGGGTTTGAGCTGATTCTCGCTGCCATGTTTATGCCAGTCTAGGCACACTTGATTCCCTTACGGAGACATATCAATACATAGGTTTTAAGATTCTTACTAGTCAGATATATTCCTCTGCGGGAAATATGGGGTTTTGAGGCCCTTTCACTGAGGAAGGTGTATGTCTTTTCTATTCCATACTTGGTTTTTGGAACGGTACCTGTGCTTATATCAAACTCTGGTTTTATGCATCACCCCACCTCTCCTTCCCCCTTAAGCAGGCATAAGAGTGTTTTCTAAATATGAGACACTGTTCTCTTTCCTAACTCAGTTCAAGTGTAGCCATATTTATAGGATCTTCATAAGTGATATCTTATGATAAGTTTCTTTTTCTGTGTGACTTATTTCACTTAGAATCATCGTACCTGAATCCACCCATTTTGCTGCTACTGGTCTTATGACATTGATTTCATGGCTGAGGGATATTCCATCGTACGTAAGTACCACAATTTTTTGAACCATTTTTATATTTCCTGGGATACTTAAGGTGTATCCAAGTTGAGGTCCTTGTAATCAGTGCAGCCCTAAATTTTGGGGTGGCTCTGTCTTATTGATTTTCAGTTTTCCCAAGGTATATTCCCTAGACTGGAAGTGCCCTTGGCTCTGTAGCTCTGTTGTTTACTTGTTTTAGGGAACGCAGTGCACTCCTCCAGAGAGGCAGTTGGCAATTTACATCCCGCCCATCAGCATAACAAGGCTCCCTGTTCTCCAGGTTCTGTCTTGCCTTTCTGGTTTTTACACATTTTGTGGATGTCCCTTTTGAGCGGTGGGAAGTGATACTTCTTTGTAGTGCAGATTTGCATTGCCCGCTTGCTTGCTTGGCCAAAAAGGGCGTATGCGTTTTCTCCTGAATATATTCAGGAGAAAACGCATACGCCCTTTTTTGCCAAGTGAATCATTGTCGAAGTTGTGCCCCTCTTCCTGTGCTTTAAAGGCGATTCCAATGTACCTCTTGAAATCTGTTTCCTGCTATTCTGCCACGCTTTCAAGTGCGCCTCGTTGCCTTTCCTCAACATATTTTTGGAGGATAGTTGTCCTTTATTACTCGGCCAGTTTGTGAATTGCTGTGCCCCTGAGCTCCATTTTTCAACTCGTTTTTGATGAGCTGACCTCAAGTCCAAAATTATGGTTCAGGACCTATACTGGTTCCCGGTGGGGGGCTGAGACTTTGGTTAATTCTTCTTCCTGCTGGGAAATTACAGTGATATGTGTCCGTCCAAGTGCCTAACAGCTGCTCTCTCATTGGTTCTCCCTCTTCCCTTTCATCCTCTGCCAAATTGGCAACCTGTGCGAACCAGGAGGTTAAAGGGGCTGTCTCTCCAAGTTGGGAGATTTATAGTAAAGCACATGGAAAGTCAAACCGGAGCACCAGGAGAGGGACTATTCGTTGAGTTTTAGAAACCTTTCGTATTCACATTGTGTCCGTTCTCTAGGTTTCCCGTACATGTTAAAACTGTAGTAATATACCCTTCAACCTGGAGAGTTGGGACCCATGGAATGGGTGCCATGCATTATTGCTTTAAAGGGTCTGCATTTGCTCACCCAATCTCACCAACCCTCTCAGTCCCATGTGTCCAGCCTTATGCCACATCCAGCTGTCGTTGTAGATAGAGTCATTCCAGGTTTCATCAGAGACCCTGAAGGAATTGTAAAGAATTTCCCAGTTTTTTTGTTTTGTTTTTGAAATTCCTTTTTATAGTGGGTTTGAGCTGATTCTCGCTGCCATGTTTATGCCAGTCTAGACACACTTGATTCCCTTATGGAGACATATCAATACATAGGTTTTAAGATTCTTACTAGTCAGATATATTCCTCTGCGGGAAATATGGTGTTTTGAGTCCCTTTCACTGAGGAAGGTGTAGGTCTTTTCTATTCCATAGTTGGTTTTTGGAACCGTACCTGTGCTTATATCAAACTCTGGTTTTATGCATCACCCCACCTCTCCTTCCCCCTTAAGCAGGCATAAGAATGTTTTCTAAATGTGAGACACTGTTCTCTTTCCTAACTCAGTTCAAGTGTAGCCATGTTTACAGGATCTTCATAAGTGATATCTTATGATAAGTTTCGTTTTCTGTGTGACTTATTTCACTTAGAATCATCGTACCTGAATCCACCCATTTTGCTGCTACTGGTCTTATGACATTGATTTCATGGCTGAGGGATATACCATCGTACGTAAGTACCACAATTTTTTGAACCATTTTTATATTTCCTGGGATACTTAAGGTGTATCCAAGTTGAGGTCCTTGTAAGCAGTGCAGCCCTAAATTTTGGGGTGGCTCTGTCTTATTGATTTTCCGTTTTCCCAAGGTATATTCCCTAGACTGGAAGTGCCCTTGGGTCTGTAGCTCTGTTCTTTACTTGTTTTAGGGAACACAGTGCACTCCTCCAGGGAGGCAGTTGGCAATTTACATCCCGCCCATCAGCATAACAAGGCTCCCTGTTCTCCAGGGCCTGTCTTGCCTTTCTGGTTTTTACACATTTTGTGGATGTCCCTTTTGACCGGTGGGAAGTGATGCTTCTTTGTAGTGCAGATTTGCATTCCCCGCTTGCTTGCTTGGCCAAAAAGGGCGTATGCGTTTTCTCCTGAATATATTCAGGAGAAAACGCATACGCCCTTTTTGGCCAAGGGCATCATTTTCGAAGCTGTGCCCGCTACCTGTGCTTTAAAGGCGATTCCAACGTGCCCCTTGAAATCTGTTTCCTGCTATTCTGCCTCGCTTTCAAGTCCGCTTCGTTGCCTTCCCTCAAAAGATTTTTGGACGATAGTTGTCCTTTATTACTCGGCCAGTTTGTGAATTGCTGTGCCCCTGAGCTCCATTTTTCAACTCGTTTTTGGTGAGCTGACCGCAAATCCAAAATTTTGGTTCAGGACCTATACTTGTTCGCGGTGGGTGGCTGAGACTTTGGTTAATCGTTCTTCCTGCTGGGAAATTACAGTGATATGTGCCCGTCCAAATGCCTAACAGCTACTCTCTCATTGGTTCTCCCTCTTCCCTTTCATCCTCTGCCAAATTGGCAACCTGTGTGAACCAGGAGGTTAAAGGGGCTGTCTCTCCAAGTTGGGAGGTTGATAGTAAAGCAGATGGAAAGTCAAAGCGGAGCACCAGGAGAGGGACTATTCGTTGAGTTTCAGAAACCTTTCGTATTCACAGTGTGTCCGTTCTCTAGGTTTCCCGTACATGTTATAGCTGTAGTAATATTCCCTTCAACCTGGAAAGTTGGGACCCATGGAATGGGTGCCAGGCATTTGTGATGTAAAGGGTCTGCATTTGCTCACCCAATCTCACCAATCCTCTCAGTCCCAAGTGTCCCTCGTTATGCCACATCCAGCTGTCCTTGTAGATAGGGTCATTCCAGGTTTCATCAGAGACCCTGAAGGAATTGTAAAGAATTTCCCAGTATTTTTTGTTTTGTTTTTGAAATTCCTTTTTATAGTGGGTTTGAGCTGATTCTCGCTGCCATGTTTATGCCAGTCTAGACACACTTGATTCCCTTACGGAGACCTATCAATACATAGGTTTTAAGATTCTTACTAGTCAGATATATTCCTCTGCGGGAAATATGGGGTTTTGAGTCCCTTTCACTGAGGAAGGTGTAGGTCTTGTCTATTCCATAGTTGGTTTTTGGAACGGTACCTGTGCTTATATCAAACTCTGGTTTTATGCATCACCCCACCTCTCCTTCCCACTTAAGCAGGCATAAGAGTTTTTTCTAAATATTAGACACTGTTCTCTTTCCTAACTCAGTTCAAGTGTAACTATGTTTACAGGATGTTCATAAGTGATATCTTATGATAAGTTTCTTTTTCTGTGTGACTTATTTCACTTAGAATCATCGTACCTGAATCCACCCATTTTGCTGCTACTGGTCTTATGACATTGATTTCATGGCTGAGGGATATTCCATCGTACGTAAGTACCACAATTTTTTGAACCATTTTTATATTTCCTGGGATATTTAAGGTGTACCCAAGTTGAGGTCCTTGTAAGCAGTGCAGCCCTAAATTTTTGGGTGGCTCTGTCTTATTGATTTTCAGTTTTCCCAAGGTATATTCCCTAGAGTGGAAGTGCCCTTGGCTCTGTAGCTCTGTTGTTTACTTGTTTTAGGGAACACAATGCACTCCTCCAGAGAGGCAGTTGGCAATTTACATCCCGCCCATCAGCATAACAAGGCTCCCTGTTCTCCAGGGCCTGTCTTGCCTTTCTGGTGTTTACACATTTTGTGGATGTCCCTTTTGACCGGTGGGAAGTGATACTTCTTTGTAGTGCAGATTTGCATTGCCCGCTTGCTTGCTTGGCCAAAAAGGGCGTATGCGTTTTCTCCTGAATATATTCAGGAGAAAACGCATACGCCATTTTTGGACAAGTGCTTCATTGTCGAAGTTGTGCCCCTCTTCCTGTGCTTTAAAGGCGATTCCAACGTACCTCTTGAAATCTGTTTCCTGCTATTCTGCCTCGCTTTCAAGTCCGCCTCGTTGCCTTCCCTCAACAGATTTTTGGACGATAGTTGTCCTTTATTACTCGGCCAGTTTGTGAATTGCTGTGCCCCTGAGCTCCATTTTACAACTCGTTTTTGGTGAGCTGACCGCAAGTCCAAAATTTTGATTCAGGACCTATACTGGTTCGCGGTGGGTGGCTGAGGCTTTGGTTAATTCTTCTTCCTGCCGGGACATTACAGTGATATGTGCCCGTCCAAATGCCTAACAGCTACTCTCTCATTGGTTCTCCCTCTTCCCTTTCATTCTCTGCCAAATTGGCAACCTGTGCGAACCAGGAGGTTAAAGGGTCTGTCTCTCCAAGTTGGGAGATTGATAGTAAAGCAGATGGAAAGTCAAACCGGAGCACCAGGGGAGGGACTATTCGTTGAGTTTTAGAAACCTTTCGTATTCACATTGTGTCCGTTCTCTAGGTTCCCCGTACATGTTATAACTGTAGTAATATTCCCTTCAACCTGGAGAGTTGGGACCCATGGAATGGGTGCCATGCATTATTGCTTTAAAGGGTCTGCATTTGCTCACCCAATCTCACCAATCCTCTCAGTCCCAAGTGTCCAGCCTTATGCCACATCCAGCTGTCGTTGTAGATAGGGTCATTCCAGGTTTCATCAGAGACCCTGAAGGAATTGTAAAGAATTTCCCAGTTTTTTTGTTTTGTTTTTGAAATTCCTTTTTATAGTGGGTTTGAGCTGATTTTCGCTGCCATGTTTATGCCAGTCTAGACACACTTGATTCCCTAACGGAGACATATCAATACATAGGTTTTAAGATTCTTACTAGTCAGATATATTCCTCTGCGGGAAATATGGTGTTTTGAGTCCCTTTCACTGAGGAAGGTGTAGGTCTTGTCTATTCCATAGTTGGTTTTTGGAACGGTACGTGTGCTTATATCAAACTCTGGTTTTATGCATCACCCCACCTCTCCTTCCCCCTTAAGCAGGCATAAGAGTGTTTTCTAAATATGAAACACTGTTCTCTTTCCTAACTCAGTTCAAGTGTAGCCATGTTTACAGGATCTTCATAAGTGATATCTTATGATAAGTTTCTTTTTCTGTGTGACTTATTTCACTTAGAATCATCGTACCTGAATCCACCCATTTTGCTGCTACTGGTCTTATAACATTGATTTCATGCCTGAGGGATATTCCATCGTACGTAAGTACCACAATTTTTTGAACCATGTTTATATTTCCTGGGATATTTAAGGTGTACCCAAGTTGAGGTCCTTGTAAGCAGTGCAGCCCTAAATTTTGGGGTGGCTCTGTCTTATTGATTTTCAGTTTTCCCAAGGTATATTCCCTAGACTGGAAGTGCCCTTGGCTCTGTAGCTCTGTTCTTTACTTGTTTTAGGGAACACAATGAACTCCTCCAGAGTGGCAGTTGGCAATTTACATCCCGCCCACCAGCATAACAAGGCTCCCTGCTCTCCAGGGCCTGTCTTGCCTTTCTGGTTTTTCACATTTTGTGGATGTCCCTTTTGACCGGTTGGAAGTGATACTTCTTTGTAGTGCAGATTTGCATTGCCCGCTTGATTGCTTGGCCAAAAAGGGCGTATGCGTTTTCTCCTGAATATATTCAGGAGAAAATGCATACGCCCTTTTTGGCCAAGTGCATCATTGTCGATGTTGTGCCCCTCTTCCTGTGCTTTAAAGGCGATTCCAACGTACCTCTTGAAATCTGTTTCCTGCTATTCTGCCTCGCTTTCAAGTCCGCCTCGTTGCCTTCCCTCAAAAGATTTTTGCACGATAGTTGTCCTTTATTACTCGGCCAGTTTGTGAATTGCTGTGCCCGTGAGCTCCATTTTTCAACTCGTTTTTGGTGAGCTGACCGCAAGTCCAAAAGTTTGGTTCAGGACCTATACTGGTTCCCAGTGGGGGGCTGAGACTTTGGTTAATTCTTCTTCCTGCCGGGAAATTACAGTGATATGTGCCCGTCCCAATGCCTAACAGCTACTCTCTCATTGGTTCTCCCTCTTCCCTTTCATCCTCTGCCAAATTGGCAACCTGTGCCAACCAGGAAGTTAAAGGGGCTATCTCTCCAAGTTGGGAGGTTGATAGTAAAGCAGATGTAAAGTCAAAGCGGAGCCCCGGGAGAGGGACAATTCGTTGAGTTTTAGAAACCTTTCGTATTCACAGTGTGTCCGTTCTCTAGGTTTCCCGTACATGTTATAGCTGTAGTAATATTCCCTTCAACCTGGAGAGTTGGGACCCACGGAGTGGGTGCTAGGCATTTGTGATTTAAATGGTCTGCATTTGCTCACCCAATCTCACCAATCCTCTCAGTTCCAAGTGTCCCTCCTTATGCCACATCCAGCTGTCGTTGTAGATAGGGTCATTCCAGGTTTCATCAGGGACCCTGAAGGAATTGTAAAGAATTTCCCATTTTTTTTGTTTTGTTTTTGAAATTCCTTTTTATAGTCTGTTTGAGCTGATTCTCGCTGCCATGTTTATGCCAGTCTAGACACACTTGATTCCCTTACGGAGACATATCAATACATAGGTTTTAAGATTCTTACTAGTCAGATATATTCCTCTGCGGGAAATATGGGGTTTTGAGTCCCTTTCACTGAGGAAGGTGTAGGTCTTGTCTATTCCATAGTTGGTTTTTGGAACGGTACCTGTGCTTATATCAAACTCTGGTTTTATGCATCACCCCACCTCTCCTTCCCACTTAAGCAGGCATAAGAGTGTTTTCTAAATATGAGACACTGTTCTCTTTCCTAACTCAGTTCAAGGGTAGCCATGTTTATACGATCATCATAAGTGATATCTTATGATAAGTTTCTTTTTCTGTGTGACTTATTTCACTTAGAATCATCGTACCTGAATCCACCCATTTTGCTGCTACTGGTCTTAGGACATTGGTTTCATAGCTGAGGGATATTCCATCGTATGTAAGTACCACCATTTTTTGAACCATTTTTATATTTCCTGGGATACTTAAGGTGTATCCAAGTTGAGGTCCTTGTAAGCAGTGCAGCCCTAAATTTTGGGGTGGCTCTGTCTCATTGATTTTCAGTTTTCCCAAGGTATATCCCCTAGACTGGAAGTGCCCTTGGCTCTGTAGCTCTGTTGTTTACTTGTTTTAGGGAACACAATGCACTCCTCCAGAGAGGCAGTTGGCAATTTACATCCCGCCCATCAGCATAACAAGGCTCCCTGTTCTCCAGGGCCTGTCTTGCCTTTCTGGTTTTTACATATTTTGTGGATGTCCCTTTTGACCGGTGGGAAGTGATACTTCTTTGTAGTGCAGATTTGCATTGCCCGCTTGCTTGCTTGGCCAAAAAGGGCGTATGCGTTTTCTCCTGAATATATTCAGGAGAAAACGCATACGCCCTTTTTGGCCAAGTGCATCATTGTCGAAGTTGTGCCCCTCTTCCTGTGCTTTAAAGGCGATTCCAACGTACCTCTTGAAATCTGTTTCCTGCTATTCTGCCTCGCTTTCAAGTCCGCCTCGTTGCCTTCCCTCAACAGATTTTTGGACGATAGTTGTCCTTTATTACTCGGCCAGTTTGTGAATTGCTGTGCCCCTGAGTTCCATTTTTCAACTCGTTTTTGTTGAGCTGACCGCAAGTCCAAAATTTTGGTTCAGGACCTATACTGGTTCCCGGTGGGTGGCTGAGACTATCGTTATTTCTTCTTCCTGCCGGGAAATTACAGTGATATGTGCCCGTCCAAATGCCTAACAGCTACTCTCTCATTGGTTCCCCTCTTCCCTTTCATCCTCTGCCAAATTGGCAACCTGTGCGAACCAGGATGTTAAAGGCGCTGTCTCTCCAAGTTGGGAGGTTGATAGTAAAGCAGATGTAAAGTCAAAGCGGAGCACCAGGAGAGGGACTATTCGTTGAGTTTCAGAAACGTTTCGTATTCACAGTGTGTCCGTTCTCTAGGTTTCCCATACATGTTATAGCTGTAGTAATATTCCCTTCAACCTGGAGAGTTGGTACCCATGGAATGGGTGCCAGGCATTTGTGCTTTAAAGGGTCTGCATTTGCTCACCCAATCTCACCAATCGTCTCAGTCCCAAGTGTCCCTCCTTATGCCACATCCAGCTGTCGTTGTAGATAGGGTCATTCCAGGTTTCATCAGAGACCCTGAAGGAATTGGAATTTCCCAGTTTTTTTGTTTTGTTTTTAAAATTCCTTTTTATAGTGGGCTTGAGCTGATTCCCCCTGCCATGTTTATGCCAGTCTAGACACACTTGATTCCCTTACGGAGACATATCAATACATAGGTTTTAAGATTCTTACTAGTCAGATATATTCCTCTGCGGGAAATATGGGGTTTTGAGTCCCTTTCACTGAGGAATGTGTAGGTCTTGTCTATTCCATAGTTGGTTTTTGGAACGGTGCCTGTGCTTATATCAAACTCTGGTTTTATGCATCACCCCACCTCTCCTTCCCCCTTAAGCAGGCATAATAGTGTTTTCTAAATATGAGACACTGTTCTCTTTCCTAAATCAGTTCAAGTGTAGCCATGTTTATACGATCTTCATAAGTGATATCTTATGATAAGTTTCTTTTTCTGTGTGACTTATTTCACTTAGAATCATCGTACCTGAATCCAACCATTTTGCTGCTACTGGTCTTATGACATTGATTTCATGGCTGAGGGATATTCCATCGTACGTAAGTACCACAATTTTTTGAACCATTTTTATATTTCCTGGGACACTTAAGGTGTATCCAAGTTGAGGTCCTTGTAAGCAGTGCAGCCCTAAATTTAGGGGTGGCTCTGTCTTATTGATTTTCAGTTTTCCCAAGGTATATTCCCTAGACTGGAAGTGCCCTTGGCTCTGTAGCTCTGTTCTTTACTTGTTTTAGGGAACACAATGCACCCCTCCAGAGAGGCAGTTGGCAATTTACATCCCGCCCATCAGCATAACAAGGATCCCTGTTCTCCAGGGCCTGTCTTGCCTTTCTGGTTTTTACACATTTTGTGGATGTCCCTTTTGAGCGGTGGGAAGTGATACTTCTTTGTAGTGCACATTTGCATTGCCCGCTTGCTTGCTTGTCCAAAAAGGGTGTATGCGTTTTCTCCTGAATATATTCAGGAGAGAACTCATACGTCCTTTTGGCCAAGTGCATCATTGTCGAAGTTGTGCCCCTCTTCCTGTACTTTGAAGGCGATTCCAACGTACCTCTTGAAATCTGTTTCCTGCTATTCTGCCTCCCTTTCAAGTCTGCCTCGTTGCCTTTCCTCAACAGATTTTTGGACGATAGTTGTCCTTTATTACTCGGCCAGTTTGTGAGTTGCTGTGCCCCTGAGCTCCATTTTTCAACTCGTTTTTGGTGAGCTGACCGCAAGTCCAAAATTTTGGTTCAGGACCTATACTGGTTCCCGGTGGGTGGCTGAGACTTTGGTTAATTGTTCTTCCTGACGGGAAATTACAGTGATAGGTGCCCGTCCAAATGCCT
This sequence comes from Hyperoodon ampullatus, assembly GCF_949752795.1. Classification (NCBI taxonomy): domain Eukaryota; kingdom Metazoa; phylum Chordata; class Mammalia; order Artiodactyla; family Ziphiidae; genus Hyperoodon; species Hyperoodon ampullatus. Next base: position 105,386 of record NW_027640462.1, on the reverse strand, counting down.
AACAGCTACTCTCTCATTGGTTCTCCCTCTTCCCTTTCATCCTGTGCCAAATTGGCAACCTGTGTGAACCAGGATGTTAAAGGGGCTGTCTCTCCAAGTTGGGAGGTTGATAGTAAAGCAGATGTAAAGTCAAACCGGAGCTCCAGGAGAGGGACTATTCGTTGAGTTTTAGAAACCTTTCGTATTCACAGTGTGTCCGTTCTCTAGGTTTCCCGTACATGTTATAGCTGTAGTAATATTCCCTTCAACCTGGAGAGTTGGGACCCATGGAATGGGTGCCAGGCATTTGTGCTTTAAAGGGTCTGCATTTGCTCACCCTATCTCACCAATCCTCTCAGTCCCAAGTGTCCCTCCTTATGCCACATCCAGCTGTCGTTGTAGATATGGTCATTCCAGGTTTCATCAGAGACCCTGAAGGAATTGTAAAGAATTTCCCAGTTTTTTTGTTTTGTTTTTGAAATTCCTTTTTATAGTGGGTTTGAGCTGATTCTCGCTGCCATGTTTATGCCAGTCTAGACACACTTGATTCCCTTACGGAGACATATCAATACATAGGTTTTAAGATTCTTACTAGTCAGATATATTCCTCTGCGGGAAATATGAAGTTTTGAGTCCCTTTCACTGAGGAAGGTGTAGGTCTTGTCTATTTCATAGTTGGTTTTTGGAACGGTACCTGTGCTTATATCAAACTCTGGTTTTATGCATCGCCCCACCTCTCCTTCCCCCTTAAGCAGGCATAAGAGTGTTTTCTAAATGTGAGACACTGTTCTCTTTCCTAACTCAGTTCACTTGTAGCCATGTTTACAGGATCTTCATAAGTGATATCTTATGATAAGTTTCTTTTTCTGTGTGACTTATTTCACTTAGAATCATCGTACCTGAATCCACCCATTTTGCTGCTACTGGTCTTATGACATTGATTTCATGGCTGAGGGATATTCCATCGTACGTAAGTACTACAATTTTTTGAACCATTTTTATATTTCCTGGGATATTTAAGGTGTACCCAAGTTGAGGTCCTTGTAAGCAGTGCAGCCCTAAATTTTGGGGTGGCTCTGTCTTATTGATTTTCTGTTTTCCCAAGGTATATCCCCTAGACTGGAAGTGCCCTTGGTTCTGTAGCTCTGTTCTTTACTTGTTTTAGGGAACACAATGCACTCCTCCAGAGAGGCAGTTGGCAATTTTCATCCCGCCCATCAGCATAACAAGGCTCCCTGTTCTCCAGGGCCTGTCTTGCCTTTCTGGTTTTTACACATTTTGTGGATGTCCCTTTTGACCGGTGGGAAGTGATACTTCTTTGTAGTGCAGATTTGCATTGCCCGCTTGCTTGCTTGGCCAAAAAGGGCGTATGCATTTTCTCCTGAATATATTCAGGAGAAAACGCATACGCCCTTTTTGGCCAAGTGCATCATTGTCGAAGTTGTGCCCCTCTTCCTGTGCTTTAAAGGCGATTCCAACGTACCTCTTGAAATCTGTTTCCTGCTATTCTGCCTCGCTTTCAAGTCCACCTCGTTGCCTTCCCTCAACAGATTTTTGGACGATAGTTGTCCTTTATTACTCGACCAGTTTGTGAATTGCTGTGCCCCTGAGATACATTTTTCAACCCGTTTTTGGTGAGCTCACCTCAAGTCCAATATTTTGGTTCAGGAACTATGCTGGTTCCCGGTGGGGGGCTGAGACTTTGGTTAATTCTTTTTCCTGCCGGGAAGTTAGAGTGATATGTGCCCATCGAAATGCCTAACAGCTACGCTCTCATTGGTTCTCCCTCTTCCCTTTCATCCTCTGCCAAATTGGCAACCTTTGTGAACCAGGAGGTTAAAGGGTCTGTCTCTCCAAGTTGGGAGGTTGATAGCAAAGCAGATGGAAAGTCAAACCGGAGCACCAGGAGAGGGACTATTCGTTGAGTTTTAGAAATCTTTTGTATTCACAGTGTGTCCCTTCTCTAGGTTTCCTTTACATGTTATAGCTGTAGTAATATTCCCTTCAACCTGGAGAGTTGGGACCCATGGAATGGGTGCCATGCATTATTGCTTTAAATTGTCTGCATTTGCTCACCCAATCTCACAAATCCTCTCAGTCCCAAGTGTCCAGCCTTATGCCACATCCAGCTGTCGTTGTAGATAGGGTCATTCCAGGTTTCATCAGAGACCCTGAAGGAATTGTAAAGAATTCCCCAGTTTTTTTGTTTTGTTTTTGAAATTCCCTTTTATAGTGGGTTTGAGCTAATTCTCGCTGCCATGTTTATGCCAGTCTAGACACACTTGATTTCCTTACGGAGACATATCAATACATAGGTTTTAAGATTCTTACTAGTCAGATATATTCCTCTGCAGGAAATATGGGGTTTTGAGTCCCTTTCACTGAGGAAGGTGTAGGTCTTTTCTATTGCATAGTTGGTTTTTGGAACGGTACCTGTGCTTATATCAAACTCTGGTTTTATGCATCACCCCACCTCTCCTTCCATCTTAAGCAGGCATAAGAGTGTTTTCTCAATGTGAGACACTGTTCTCTTTCCTAACTCAGTTCAAGTGTAGCCATGTTTACAGGATCTTCATAAGTGATATCTTAAGATAATTTTCTTTTTCTGTGTGACTTATTTCACTTAGAATCATCGTACCTGAATCCACCCATTTTGCTGCTACTGGTCTTAAGACATTGATTTCATGGCTGAGGGATATTCCATCGTACATAAGTACACAATTTTTTGAACTATTTTTATATATCCTGGGATATTTAAGGTGTACCCAAGTTGAGGTCCTTGTAAGCAGTGCAGACCTAAATTTTGGGGTGGCTCTGTCTTATTGATTTTCAGTTTTCCCAAGGTATATTCCCTAGACTGGAAGTGCCCTTGGCTCTGTAGCTCTGTTCTTTACTTGTTTTAGGGAACACAATGTACTCCTCCAGAGAGGCAGTTGGCAATTTACATCCCGCCCATCAGCAAAACAAGGCTCCCTGTTCTCCAGGGCCTGTCTTGCCTTTCTGGTTTTTACACATTTTGTGGATGTCCCTTTTGACCGGTGGGAAGTGATACTTCTTTGTAGTGCAGATTTGCATTGCCCGCTTGCTTGCTTGGCCAAAAAGGGCGTATGCGTTTTCTCCTGAATATATTCAGGAGAAAACGCATACGCCCTTTTTGGCCAAGTGCATCATTGTGGAAGTTGTGCCCCTCTTCCTGTGTTTTAAAGGCGATTCCAACGTACCTCTTGAAATCTGTTTCCTGCTATTCTGCCTCGCTTTCAAGTCCGCCTCGTTGCCTTCCCTCAACAGATTTTTGGACGATAGTTGTCCTTTATTACTCGGCCAGTTTGTGAATTGCTGTGCCCCTGAGCTCCATTTTTCAACTCGTTTTTGGTGAGCTGACCGCAAGTCCAAAATATTGGTTCAGGACCTATACTGGTTCCCGGTGGGTGGCTGAGACTTTGGTTAATTCTTCTTCCTGCCGGGAAATTAGAGTGATATGTGCCCGTCCAAATGCCTAACAGCTACTCTCTCATTTGTTCTCCCTCTTCCCTTTCATCCTCTGCCAAATTGGAAACCTGTGCGAACCAGGAGGTTAAAGAGGCTGTCTCTGCAAGTTGGGAGATTGATAGTAAAGCAGATGGAAAGTCAAACCGCAGCACCAGGAGAGGGACTATTCGTTGAGTTTTAGAAACCTTTCATATTAACAGTGTGTCCGTTCTCTAGGTTTCCCGTACATGTTATAGCTGTAGTAATATTCCCTTCAACCTGGAGAGTTGGCACCCATGGAATGGGTGCCATGCATTATTGCTTTATAGGGTCTGCATTTGCTCACCCAATGTCACCAATCGTCTCAGTCCCAAGTGTCCAGCCTTATGCCACATCCAGCTGTCATTGTAGATAGGGTCATTCCAGGTTTCATCAGAGACCCTGAAGGAATTGTAAAGAATTTCCCAGTTTTTTTGTTTTGTTTTTGAAATTCCTTTTTATAGTGGGTTTGAGCTGATTCTCGCTGCCATGTTTATGGCAGTCTAGACACACTTGATTCCCTTACGGAGACATATCAATACATAGGTTTTAAGATTCTTACTAGTCAGATATATTCCTCTGTGGGATATATGGGGTTTTGAATCCCTTTCACTGAGGAAGGTGTAGGTCTTGTCTATTCCATAGTTGGTTTTTGGAACGGTACCTGTGCTTATATCAAACTCTGGTTTTATGCATCACCCCACCTCTCCTTCCCCCTTAAGGAGGCATAAGAGTGTTTTCTAAATGTGAGACACTGTTCTCTTTCCTAACTCAGTTCAAGTGTAGCCATGTTTACAGGATCTTCATAAGTGATATCTTATGATAAGTTTCTTTTCCTCTGTGACTTATTTCACTTAGAATCATCGTACCTGAATCCACCCATTTTGCTGCTACTGGTCTTATGACATTGATTTCATGGCTGAGGGATATTCCATCGTACGTAATTACCACAATTTTTTGAACCATTTTTATATATCCTGGGATATTTAAGGTGTACCCAAGTTGAGGTCCTTGTAAGCAGTGCAGCCCTAAATTTTGGGGTGGTTCTGTCTTATTGATTTTCAGTTTTCCCAAGGTATGTTCCCTAGACTGGAAGTGCCCTTGGCTCTGTAGCTCTGTTCTTTACTTGTTTTAGGGAACACAATGCACTCCTCCAGAGGGGCAGTTGGCAATTTACATACCGCCCATCAGCATAACAAGGCTCCCTGTTCTCCAGGGCCTGTCTTGCCTTTCTGGTTTTTACACATTTTGTGGATGTCCCTTTTGACCGGTGGGAAGTGATACTTCTTTGTAGTGCAGATTTGCATTGCCCTCTTGCTTGCTTGGCCAAAAAGTGCGTATGCGTTTTCTCCTGAATATATTCAGGAGAAAACGCATACGCCCTTTTTGGCCAAGTGCATCATTCTCGAAGTTATGCCCCTCCTCCTGTGCTTAAAAGGCGATTGCAACGTACCTCTTGAAATCTGTTTCCTGCTATTCTGCCTCTCTTTCAAGTCCGCCTTGGCGCTTTCCCTCAACAGATTTTTGGACGATAGTTGTCCTTTATTACTCGGCCAGTTTGTGAATTGCTGTGCCCCTGAGCTCCATTTTGCAACTCGTTTTTGGTGAGCTGACCGCAAGTCCAAAATTTTGGTTCAGGACCTATGCTGGTTCCCAGTGGGGGGCTGAGACTTTGGTTAATTCTTCTTCCTGCCGGGAAGTTAGAGTGATATGTGCCCGTCCAAATGCCTAACAGCTACTCTCTCATTGGTTCTCCCTCTTTCCTTTCATCCTCTGCTAAATTGGAAACCTGTGCGAACCAGGAGGTTAAAGGGGCTGTCTCTCCAAGTTGGGAGGTTGATAGTAAAGCAGATGGAAAGTCAAACCGGAGCACCAGGAGAGGGACAATTCGTTGAGTTTTAGAGACCTTTCGTATTCACAGTGTGTCCGTTCTCTAGGTTTCCCGTACATGTTATAGCTGTAGTAATATTCCCTTCAACCTGGAGAGTTGGGACCATTGGAATGGGTGCCAGGGTTTATTGCTTTAAAGGGTCTGCATTTGCTCATCCAATCTCAACAATCCTCTCAGTCCCAAGTGTCCAGCCTTATGCCACATCAATCTGTCGTTGTAGATAGGGTCATTCCAGGTTTCATCAGAGACCCTAAAGGAATTGTAAAGAATTTCCCAGTTTTTTTGTTTTGTTTTTGAAATTCCTTTTTATAGTGGGTTTGAGCTGATTCTCGCTGCCATGTTTATACCAGTCTAGACACACTTGATTCCCTTACGGAGACATATCAATCCATAGGTTTTAAGATTCTTATTAGTCAGATATATGCTTCTGCGGGAAATATGGGGTTTTGAGTCCCTTTCACTGAGGAAGGTGTAGGTCTTGTCTATTCTAGAGTTGGTTTTTGGAACGGTACCTGTGCTTATATCAAACTCTGGTTTTATGCATCACCCCACCTCTCCTTCCCCCTTAAACAGGCATATGAATGTTTTCTATATGTGAGACACTGTTCTCTTTCCTAACTCAGTTCAAGTGTAGCCATGTTTACAGGATCTTCATAAGTGATATCTTATGATAAGTTTCTTTTTCTCTGTGACTTATTTCACTTAGAATCATCGTACCTGAATCCACCCATTTTGCTGCTACTGGTCTTATGACATTGATTTCATGGCTGAGGGATATTCCATCGTACGTAAGTACCACAATTTTTTGAACCATTTTTATATTTCCTGGGATATTTAAGGTGTACTCAAGTTGAGGTCCTTGTAAGCAGTGCAGCCCTAAATTTTGGGGTGGCTCTGTCTTATTGATTTTCAGTTTTCCCAAGGTATATTCCCTAGACTGGAAGTGCCCTTGGCTCTGTAGCTCTGTTCTTTACTTGCATTAGGGAACACAATGCACTCCTCCAGAGAGGCAGTTGGCAATTTACATCCCGCCCATCAGCATAACAAGGCTCCCTGTTCTCCAGGGCCTGTCTTGCCTTGCTGGTTTTTACACATTTTGTGGATGTCCCTTTTGACCGGTGGGAAGTGATACTTCTTTGTTGTGCAGATTTGCATTGCCTGCTTGCTTGCTTGGCCAAAAAGGGCGTATGCATTTTCTGCTGAATATATTCAGGAGAAAACGCATACGCCCTTTTTGGCCAAGTGCATCATTGTAGAAGTTGTGCCCCTCTTCCTGTGCTTTAAAGGCGATTCCAACGTACCTCTTGAAATCTGTTTCCTGCTATTCTGCCTCGCTTTCAATTCCGCCTCGTTGCCTTCCCTCAACAGATTTTTGGACGATAGTTGTCCTTTATTACTCGGCAAGTTTGTGAATTGCTGTGCGCCTGAGCTCCATTTTTCAACTCGTTTTTGGTGAGCTGACCGCAAGTCCAAAATTTTGGCTCAGGACCTATACTTGTTCCCGGAGGGTGGCTGAGACTTTGGTTAATTCTTCTTCCTGCCGGGAAATTACAGTGATATATGCCCGTCCAAATGCCTAACAGCTACTCTCTCATTGGTTCTCCCTCTTCCCTTTCATCCTCTGCCAAATTGGCAACCTGTGCGAACCAGGATGTTAAAGGGGCTGTCTCTCCAAGTTGGGAGATTGATAGCAAAGCAGATGGAAAGTCAACCCGGAGCACCAGGAGAGGGACTATGCATTGAGTTTTAGAAACCTTTCGTATTCACTGTGTGTCCGTTCTCTAGGTTTCCCGTTCATGTTATAACTGTAGTAATATCCCCTTCAACCTGGAGAGTTGGGACCCAAGGAATGGGTGCCATGCATTATTGCTTTAAAGAGTCTGCATTTGCTCACCCAATCTCACCAATCCTCCCAGTCGCAAGTGTCCAGCCTTATGCCACATCCAGCTGTCGTTGTATATAGGGTCATTCCAGGTTTCATCAGAGACCCTGAAGGAATTGTAAAGAATTTCCCAGTTTTTTTGTTTTGTTTTTGAAATTCCTTTTTATAGTGGGTTTGAGCTGATTCTCGCTGCCATGTTTATGCCAGTCTAGACACACTTGATTCCCTTATGGAGACATATCAATCCATGGGTTTTAAGATTCTTACTAGTCAGATATATTCCTCTGCAGGAAATATGGGGTTTTGAGTCCTTTCACTGAGGAAGGTGTAGGTCTTGTCTATTTCATAGTTGGTTTTTGGAACGGTACCTGTGCTTATATCAAACTCTGGTTTTATGCATCACACCACCTCTCCTTCCCCCTTAAGCAGGCATATGAGTGTTTTCTTTATGTGAGACACTTTTCTCTTTCCTAACTCAGTTCAAGTGTAGCCATGTTTACAGGATCTTCATAAGTGATATCTTATGATAAGTTTCTTTTTCTGTGTGACTTATTTCACTTAGAATCATCGTACCTGAATCCACACATTTTGCTGCTACTGGTCTTATGACATTGATTTCATGGCTGAGGGATATTCCATCGTACGTAAGTACCACAATTTTTTGAACCATTTTTATATTTCCTGGGATATTTAAGGTGTACCCAAGTTGAGGTCCTTGTAAGCAGTGCAGCCCTAAATTTTGCGGTGGCTCTGTCTTATTGATTTTCATTTTTCCCAAGGTATATTCCCTAGACTGGAAGTGTCCTTGGCTCTGTAGCTCTGTTCTTTACTTGTTTTAGGGAACACAATGTACTCCTCCAGAGAGGCAGTTGGCAATTTACATCCCGACCATCAGCATAACAAGGCTCCCTGTTCTCCACGGCCTGTCTTGCCTTTCTGGTTTTTACACATTTTGTGGATGTCCCTTTTGACCGGTGGGAAGTGATACTTCTTTGTAGTGCAGATTTGCCTTGCCCGCTTGCTTGCTTGGCCAAAAAGGGCGTATGCGTTTTCTGCTGAATACATTCAGGAGAAAACGCATACACCCTTTTTGTCCAAGTGCATCATTGTGGAATTTGTGCCCCTCTTCCTGTGCTTTAAAGGCGATTCCAACGTACCTCTTGAACTCTGTTTCCTGCTATTCTGCCTCACTTTCAAGTCCGCCTCCTTGCCTTCCCTCAACAGATTTTTGGACGATAGTTGTCCTTTATTACTCGGCCAGTTTGTGAATTGCTGTGCCCCTGAGCTCCATTTTTCAACTCGTTTTTGGTGAGCTGACCGCAAGTCCAAAATTTTGGCTCAGGACCTATACTGGTTCCCGGTGGGTGGCTGAGACTTTGGTTAATTCTTCTTCCTGCCGGGAAATTACAGTGATATATGCCCGTCCAAATGCCTAACAGCTACTCTCTCATTGGTTCTCCTTCTTCCCTTTGATCCTCTGGCAAATTGGCAACCTGTGTGAACCAGGAGGTTAAAGGGGCTGTCTCTCCAAGTTGGGAGGTTGATAGTAAAGCAGATGGAAAGTCAAACCTGAGCACCAGCAGAGGGACTATTCGTTGAGTTTTAGAAACCTTTCGTATTCACAGTGTGTCTGTTCTCTAGGATTCCCGTACATGTTATAGCTGTAGTAATATTCCCTTCAACCTGGAGAGTTGGGACCCATGGAATGGGTGCCAGGCATTTGTGCTATAAAGGGTCTGCAATTGCTCTCCCAATCTCACCAATCGTCTCAGTCCCAAGTGTCCCTCCTTATGCCACATCCAGCTGTCATTGTAGATAGGGTCATTCCAGGTTTCATCAGAGACCCTGAAAGAATTGCAAAGAATTTCCCAGTTTTTTTGTTTTGTTTTTGAAATTCCTTTTTATAGTGGGTTTGAGCTGATTCTCGCTGACATGTTTATGCCAGTCTAGACACACTTGATTCCCTTACGGAGACATATCAATACATACGTTTTAAGATTCTTACTAGTCAGATATATTCCTCTGCGGGAAATATGGGGTTTTGAGTCCCTTTCCCTGAGGAAGGTGTAGGTCTTGTCTATTCCATAGTTGGTTTTTGGAACGGTACCTGTGCTTATATCAAACTCTGGTTTTATGCATCACCCCACCTCTCCTTCCCCCTTAAGCAGGCATAAGAGTGTTTTCTAAATGTGAGACCCTGTTCTCTTTCTTATCTCAGTTCAAGTGTAGCCATGTTTACAGGATCTTCATAAGTGATATCTTATGATAAGTTTCTTTTTCTCTGTGACTTATTTCACTTTGAATCATCAGACCTGAATCCACCCATTTTGCTGCTACTGGTCTTATGACATTGATTTCATGGCTGAGGGATATTCCATCGTACGTAAGTACCACAATTTTTTGAACCATTTTTATATTTCCTGGGATATTTAAGGTGAACCCAAGTTGTGGTCCTTGTAAGCAGTGCAGCCCTAAATTTTGGGGTGGCTCTGTCTTATTGATTTTCAGTTTTCCCAAGGTATATTCCCTAGACTGGAAGTGCCGTTGGCTCTGTGGCTCTGTTCTTTACTTGTCTTAGGAACACAATGTACTCCTCCAGAGAGGCAGTTGGCAATTTACATCCCGCACATCAGCATAACAAGGCTCCCTGTTCTCCAGGGCCTGTCTTGCCTTTCTGGGTTTTACACATTTTGTGGATGTCCCCTTTGACGGGTGGGAAGTGGTACTTCTTTGTAGTGCAGATTTGCATTGACCGCTGGCTTCCTTGGCCCAAAGGGGCATATGCGTTTTCTGCTGAATGTATTCAGGAGAAAACGCATACGCCCTTTTTGGCCAAGTGCATCATTGTCGAGGTTGTGCCCCTCTTCCTGTGCTTTAAAGGCGATTCCAACGTACCTCTTGATATCTGTTTCCTGCTATTCTGCCTCGCTTTCAATTCCGCCTCGTTGCCTTCCCTCAACAGATTTTTGGACGATAGTTGTCCTTTATTAATCGGCCAGTTTGTGAATTGCTGTGCCCCTGAGCTCCATTTTTCAACTCGTTTTTGGTGAGCTGACCGCAAGTCCAAAATTTTGGTTCAGGACCTATACTGGTTCCCGGTGGGTGGCTGAGACTTTGGTTAATTCTTCTTCCTGCCGGGAAATTACAGTGACATGTGCAAGTCCAAATGCTTAACAGCTACTCTCTCATTGGTTCTCCCTCTTCCCTTTCATCCTCTGCCAAATTGGCAACCTGTTCGAACCAGGAGGTTAAAGGGGCTGTCTCTCCAAGTTGGGAGATTGATAGTAAAGCAGATAGACAGTGAAACCGGAGCACCAGGAGAGGGACTATTCGTTGAGTTTTAGAAACCTTTCGTATTCACAGTGTGTCCGTTCTCTAGGTTTTTCGTACATTTTATAACTGTAGTAATATTCCCTTCAACCTGGAGAGTTGGGACCCATGGAATGGGTGCAATGCATTATTGCTTTAAAGGGTCTGCAGTTGCTCACCCAATCTCACCAATCCTCTCAGTCCCAAGTGTCCAGCGTTATGCCACATCCAGCTGTCATTGTAGATAGGGTCATTCCAGGTTTCATCAGAGACCCTGAAGGAATTGTAAAGAATTTCCCAGTTTTTTTGTTTTGTTTTTGAAATTCCTTTTTATAGTGGGTTTGAGCTGATTCTCGATGCCATGTTTATGCCAGTCTAGACACTCTGGATTCCCTTATGGAGATATATCAATACATAGGTTTTAAGATTCTTACTAGTCAGATGTATTCCTCTGCGGGAAATATGGGGTTTTGAGTCCCTTTCACTGAGGAAGGTGTAGGTCTTGTCTATTCCATAGTTGGTTTTAGGAATGGTACCTGTGCTTATATCAAACTCTGGTTTTATGCATCACCCAGGCTCTCCTTCCCCCTTAAGCAGGCATAAGAGTGTTTTCTAAATGTGAGACTCTGTTCTCTTTCCTAACTCAGTTCAAATGTAGCCATGTTTACAGGATCTTCATAAGTGATATCTTATGATAAGTTTCTTTTTCTGTGTGACTTATTTCACTTAGAATCATCGTACCTGAATCCACCCATTTTGCTGCTACTGGTCTTATGACATTGATTTCATGGCTGAGGGATATTCCACTGTACGTAAGTACCACAATTTTTTGAACCATTTTTATATTTCCTGGGATATTTAAGGTGTACCCAAGTTGAGGTCCTTGTAAGCAGTGCAGCCCTAAATTTTGGGGTGGCTCTGTCTTATTGATTTTCAGTTTTCCCAAGGTATATTCCCTAGACTGGAAGTGCCCTTGGCTCTGTAGCTCTGTTCCTTACTTGTTTTAGGGAACACAATGTACTCCTCCAGAGAGGCAGTTGGCAATTTACATCCCGCCCATCAGCATAACAAGGCTCCCTGTTCTCCAGGGCCTGTCTTGCCTTTCTGGTTTTTACACATTTTGTGGATGTCCCTTTTGACCGGTGGGAAGTGATACTTCTTTGTAGTTCAGATTTGCATTGCCCGCTTGCTTGCTTGGCCAAAAAGGGTGTATGCGTTTTCTCCTGAATATATTCAGGGGAAAATGCATACGACCTTTTTGGCCCAGTGCATCATTGTGGAAGTTGTGCCCCTCTTCCTGTGCTTTAAAGGCGATTCCAACGTACCTCTTGAAATCTGTTTCCTGCTATTCTGCCTCGCTTTCAAGTCTGCACCGTTGCCTTCCCTCAACAGATTTTTGGACGATAGTTGTCCTTTATTACTCGGCCAGTTTGTGAATTGCTGTGCCCCTGAGCTCCATTTTTCAACTCGTTTTTGGTGAGCTGACCGCAAGTCCAAAATTTTGGTTCAGGACCTATTCTGGTTCCCGGTGGGTGGCTGAGACTTTGGTTAATTCTTCTTCATACCGGGAATTTAGAGAGATGTGTGCCCGTCCAAATGCCTAACAGCTACTCTCTCATTGGTTCTCCCTCTTCCCTTTCATCCTCTGCCAAATGGGCAACCTGTGCGAACCAGGAGGTTAAAGGGGCTGTCTCTCCAAGTTGGGAGGTTGATAGTAAAGCAGTTGGAAAGTCAAACCAGAGCACCAGGAGAGGGACTATTCGTTGAGTTTTAGATACCTTTGGTATTCACAGTGTGTCCGTTCTCTACGTTTCCCGTACATGTTATAACTGTAGTAATATTCCTTTCAACCTAGAGTTGGGACACATGGAATGGGTGCCATGCATTATTGCTTTAAAGGGTCTGCATTTGCTCACCCAATCTCACCAATCCTCTCAGTCCTAAGTGTCCAGCCTTATGCCACATCCAGCTGTCGTTGTACATAGGGTCATTCCAGGTTTCATCAGAGTCCCTGAAGGAATTGGAAAGAACTTCCCAGTTTTTTTCTTTTGTTTTTGAAATTCCTTTTTATAGTGGGTTTGAGCTGATTCTCGCTGCCATGTTTATGCCAGTCTAGACACACTTGATTCCCTTATGGAGACATATCAATACATAAGTTTTAAGATTCTTACTAGTCAGATATATTCCTCTGCGAGAAATATGGGGTTTTGAGTCCCTTTCACTGAGGAAGGTGTAGTTCTTGTCTATTCCATAGTTGGTTTTTGGAATGGTACCTGTGCTTATATCAAACTCTGGTTTTATGCATCATCCCTCCTCTCCTTCCCCCTTAAGCAGGCATAAGAGTGTTTTCTAAATGAGAGACACTGTTCTCTTTCCTAACTCAGTTCAAGTGTAGCCATGTTTACAGGATCTTCATAAGTGATATCTTATGATAAGTTTCTTTTTCTGTGTCACTTATTTCACTTAGAATAATCGTACCTGAATCCACCCATGTTGCTGCTACTGGTCTTATGACATTGATTTCCTGGCTGAGGGATCTTCCATCGTACGTAAGAACCACAATTTTTTGAACCATTTTTATATTTCCTGGGATATTAAGGTGTACCAAGTTGAGTTCCTTGTAAGCAGTGCAGCCCTAAATTTAGGGGTGGCACTGTCTTATTGATTTTCAGTTTTCCCAAGGTATATTCCCTAGACTGGAAGTGCCCTTGGCTCCGTAGCTCTGTTGTTTACTTGTTTTAGGGAACCCAATGCACTCCTCCAGAGAGGCAGTTGGCAATTTACATCCCGCCCATCAGCATAACAAGGCTCCTTGTTCTCCAGGGCCTGTCTTGCCTTTCTGGTTTTTACACATTTTGTGGATGTCCCTTTTGACCGGTGGGAAGTGATACTTCTATGTAGTGCAGATTTGCATTGCCCGCCTGCTTGCTTGGCCAAAAAGGGCGTATGCGTTTTCTCCTGAATATGTTCAGGAGAAAACGCATACGCACTTTTTGGCCAAGTGCATCATTGTCGAAGTTGTGCCCCTCTTCCTGTGCTTTAAAGGTTATTCCAACGTACCTCTTGAAATCTGTTTCCTGCTATTCTGCCTCGCTTTCAATTCCGCCTCATTGCCTTCCCTCAACAGATTTTTGGACGATAGTTGTCCTTTATTACTCGGCCAGTTTGTGAATTGCTGTGCCCCTGAGCTCCATTTTTCAACTCGTTTTTGGTGAGCTGACCGCAAGTCCAAAATTTTGGCTCAGGACCTATACTGGTTCCCGGTGGGTGGCTGAGACTTTGGTTAATTCTTCTTCCTGCTGGGAAATTAGAGTGATATGTGCCCGTCCAAATGCCTAACAGCTACTCTCTCATGGGTTCTCCCTCTTCCCTTTCATCCTCTGCCAAATTGGCAACCTGTGTGAACCAGGAGGTTAAAGGGGCTGTCTCTCCAAGTTGTGGGGTTGATAGTAAAACAGACGGAAAGTCAAACCGGAGCACCAGGAGAGGGATTATTCGTTGAGTTTTAGAAACCTTTCGTATTCACAGTGTGTCCGTTCTCTAGGTTTCCCGTACATGTTATAGCTGTAGTAATATTCCCTTCAACCTGGAGAGTTGGGACCCATGGAATGGATGGCAGGCATTTGTGCTTTAAAGGGTCCTCATTTGCTCACTCAATCTTACCAGTCGTCTCAGTCCCAAGTGTCCAGCCTTATGCCACATCCAGCTGTCGTTGTAGATAGGGTCATTCCAGGATTCATCAGAGACCCTGAAGGAAATGTAAAGAATTTCCCAATTTTTTTGTTTTGTTTTTGAAATTCCTTTTTATACTGGGTTTGAGCTGATTCTCGCTGCCATATTTATGCCAGTCTAGACACACTTGATTCCCTTACGGAGACATATCAATCCATAGGTTTTAAGATTCTTACTAGTCAGATATATTCCTCTGCAGGAAATATGGGGTTTTGAGTCCCTTTCACTGAGGAAGGTGTAGGTCTTGTCTATTCCATAGTTGGTTTTTGGAACGGTACCTGTGCTTATATCAAACTCTGATTTTATGCATCACCCCACCTCTCCTTCCCCCTTAAGCAGGCATAAGAGTGTTTTCTAAATGTGAGACACTGTTCTCTTTCCTAACTCAGTTCAAGTGTAGCCATGTTTACAGGATCATCATAAGTGATATGTTATGATAAGTTTCTTTTTCTGTGTGACTTATTTCACTTAAAATCATCGTACCTGAATCCACCCATTTTGCTGCTACTGGTCTTATGACATTGATTTCATGGCTGAGGGATATTCCATCGTACGTAAGTACCACAATTTTTTGAACCATTTTTATATTTCCTGGGATATTTAAGGTGTACCCAAGTTGAGGTCCTTGTAAGCAGTGCAGCCCTAAATTTTGGGGTGGCTCTGTCTTATTGATTTTCAGTTTTCCCAAGGTATATTCCCTAGACTGGAAGTGCCCTTGGCTCTGTAGCTCTGTTCTTTACTTGTTTTAGGGAACACAATGCACTCCTCCAGAGAGGCAGTTGGCAATTTACATCCCGCCCATCAGCATAACAAGGCTCCCTGTTCTCCAGGGCCTGTCTTGCCTTGCTGGTTTTTACACATTTTGTGGATGTCCCTTTTGACCAGTGGGAAGTGATACTTCTTTGTAGTGCAGATTTGCATTGCCCGCTTGCTTGCTTGGCCAAAAAGGGCGTATGCGTTTTCTGCTGAATATATTCAGGAGAAAACGCATACGCCCTTTTTGGCCAAGTGCATCATTGTCGAAGTTGTGCCCCTCTTCCTGTGCTTTAAAGGCGATTCCAACGTACCTCTTGAAATCTGTTTCCTGCTATTCTACCTCGCTTTCAATTCCGGCTCGTTGCCTTCCCTCAACAGATTTTTGGACGATAGTTGTCCTTTATTACTCGGCCAGTTTGTGAATTGCTGTGCCCCTGAGCTCCATTTTTCAACTCGTTTTTTGTGAGCTGACCGCATGTCCAAAATTTTGGCTCAGGACCTATACTGGTTCCCTGAGGGTGGCTGAGACTTTGGTTAATTCTTCTTCCTGCCGGGAAAATACAGTGATATATGCCCGTCCAAATGCCTAACAGCTACTCTCTCATTGGTTCTCCCTCTTCCCTATTATCCTCTGCCAAATTGGCAACCTGTGCGAACCAGGAGGTTAAAAGGGCTGTCTCTCCAAGTTGGGAGATTGATAGCAAAGCAGATGGAAAGTCAACCCGGAGCACCAGGAGAGGGACTATTCGTTGAGTTTTAGAAACCTTTCGTATTCACAGTGTGTCCGTTCTCTAGGTTTCCCGTTCATGTTATAACTGTAGTAATATCCCCTTCAACCTGGAGAGTTGGGACCCAAGGAATGGGTGCCATGCATTATTGCTTTAAAGAGTCTGCATTTGCTCACCCAATCTCACCAATCCTCCCAGTCGCAAGTGTCCAGCCTTATGCCACATCCAGCTGTCGTTGTATATAGGGTCATTCCAGGTTTCATCAGAGTCCCTGAAGGAATTGTAAAGAATTTCCCAATTTTTTTGTTTTGTTTTTGAAATTCCTTTTTATAGTGGGTTTGAGCTGATTCTCGCTGCCATGTTTATGCCAGTCTAGACACACTTGATTCCCTTATGGAGACATATCAATACATAGGTTTTAAGATTCTTACTAGTCAGATATATTCCTCTGCGAGAAATATGGGGTTTTGATTCCCTTTCACTGAGGAAGGTGTAGGTCTTGTCTATTCCATAGTTGGTTTTTGGAACGGTACCTGTGCTTATATCAAACTCTGGTTTTATGCATCACCCCACCTCTCCTTCCCCTTAAGCAGGCAAAAGAGTGTTTTCTAAATGTCAGACATTCTTCTCTTTCCTAACTCAGTTCAAGTGTAGCCATGTTTACAGGATCTTCATAAGTGATGTCTTATGATAAGTTTCTTTTTCTCTGTGACTTATTTCACTTAGAATCATCGTACCTGAATCCACCCATTTTGCTGCTACTGGTCTTATGACATTGATTTCATGGCTGAGGGATATTCCATCGTACGTAAGTACCACAATTTTTTGAACCATTTTTATATTTCCTGGGATATTTAAGGTGTACCCAAGTTGAGGTCCTTGTAAGCAGTGCAGCCCTAAATTTTGGGGTGGTTCCGTCTTATTGATTTTCAGTTTTCCCAAGGTATATTCCCTAGAGTAGAAGTGCCCTTGGCTCTGTAGCTCTGTTCTTTACTTGTTTTAGGGAACACAATGCACTCCTCCAGAGAGGCAGTTGGCAATTTACATCCTGCCCATCAGCATAACAAGGCTCCCAGTTCTCCAGGGCCTGTCTTGCCTTACTTGTTTTTACACATTTTGTGGATGTCCCTTTTGACCGGTGGGAAGTGATACTTCTTTGTAGTGCAGATTTGCATTGCCCGCTTGCTTGCTTGGCCAAGAAGGGCGTATGCGTTTTCTCCTGAATATATTCAGGAGAAAACGCATACGCCCTTTTTGGCCAAGTACATCATTGTCGAACTTGTGTCCCTCTTCCTGTGCTTTAAAGGCGATTCCAACATACCTCTTGAAATCTGTTTCCTGCTATTCTGCCTCGCTTTCATGTCCGCCTCGTTGCCTTCCCTCAACAGATTTTTGGAAGATAGTTGTCCTTTATTACTCGGCCAGTTTGTGAATTGCTGTGCCCCTGAGCTCCATTTTGCAACTCGTTTTTGGTGAGCTGACCGCAAGTCCAAAATTTTGGTTCAGGACCTATGCTGGTTCCTGGTGGGTGGCTGAGACTTTGGTAAATTCTTCTTCCTACTGGGAAATTAGAGTCATATATGCCCGTCCAAATGCCTAACAGCTACTCTCTCATTGGTTCTCCCTCTTCCCTTTCATCCTCTGCCAAATTGGCAACCTGTGCGAACCAGGATGTTAAAGGGGCTGTCTCTCCAAGTTGGGATGATGATAGTAAAGCAGATAGACAGTCAAACCGGAGCACCAGGAGAGGGACTATTCGTTGAGTTTTAGAAACCGTTCGTATTCACAGTGTGTTCGTTCTCTAGGTTTCTTGTACATGTTATAACTGTAGTAATATTCCCTTCAACCTGGAGATTTGGGACCCATGGAATGGGTGCCATGCATTATTGCTTTAAAGGGTTTGCATTTGCTCACCCATTCTCACCAATCCTCTCAGTCCCAAGTGTCCAGCCTTATGCCACATCCAGCTGTCGTTGTAGATAGGGTCATACCAGGTTTCATCAGAGACCCTGAAGGAATTGTAAAGAATTTCCCAGTTTTTTTGTTTTGTTTTTGAAATTCCTTTTTATAGTGGGTTTGAGCTGATTCTCACTGCCATGTTTATGTCAGTCTAGACACACTTGATTCCCTTACGGAGACATATCAATACATAGGTTTTAAGATTCTTACTAGTCAGATATATTCCTCTGCGGGAAATATGGGGTTTTGAGTCCCTTTCACTGAGGAAAGTGTAGGTCTTGCCTATTCCATAGTTGGTTTTTGGAACGGTACCTGTGCTTATATCAAACTCTGGTTTTATGCATCACCCCACCTCTCCTTCCCCCTTAAGCAGGCATATGAGTGTTTTCTAAATGTGAGACACTGTTCTCTTTCCTAACTCAGTTCAAGTGTAGCCATGTTTACAGGATCTTCATAAGTGATATCTTATGATAAGTTTCTTTTTCTGTGTGACTTATTTCACTTAGAATCATCGTACCTGAATCCACCCATTTTGCTGCTACTGGTCTTATGACATTGATTTCATAGCTGAGGGATATTCCATCGTACGTAAGTACCACAATTTTTTGAACCATTTTTATATTTCCTGGGATATTTAAGGTGTACCCAAGTTGAGGTCCTTGTAAGCAGTGCAGCCCTAAATTTTGGGGTGGCTCTGTCTTATTGATTTTCAGTTTTCCCAAGGTATATTCCCTGGACTGGAAGTGCCCTTGGCTCTGTAGCTCTGTTGTTTACTTGTTTTAGGGAACACAATGTACTCCTCCAGAGAGGCAGTTGGCAATTTACATCCCGCCCATCAGCATAACAAGGCTCCCAGTTCTCCAGGGCCTGTCTTGCCTTTCTGGTTTTTACACATTTTGTGGATGTCCCTTTTGACCGGTGGGAAGTGATACTTCTTTGTAGTGCAGATTTGCATTGCCCGCTTGCTTGCTTGGCCAAAAAGGGCGTATGCGTTTTCTGCTGAATATATTCAGGAGAAAACACATTCGCACTTTTTGGCCAAGTGCATCATTGTCGAAGTTCTGCCCCTCTTCCTGTGCTTTAAAGGCGATTCCAACGTAACTCCTGAAATCTGTTTCCTGCTATTCTGCCTCGCTTTCAATTCCGCCTCGTTGCCTTCCCTCAACAGATTTTTGGACGATAGTTGTCCTTTATTACTCGGCCAGTTTGTGATTTGCTGTGCCCCTAAGCTCCATTTTTCAACTCGTTTTTCGTGAGCTGACCACAAGTCCAAAATTTTGGCTCAGGACCTATACTGGTTCCCGGTGGGTGGCTGAAACTTTGGTTAATTCTTCTTCCTGCCTGGAAATTACAGTGATATGTGCCCGTCCAAATGCCTAACAGCTACTATCTCATTGGTTCTCCCTCTTCCCTTTCATCCTCTGCCAAATTGGCAACCTGTGTGAACCAGGAGGTTAAAGGGGCTGTCTCTCCAAGTTGGGAGGTTGATAGTAAAGCAGATGGAAAGTCAAACCTGAGCACCAGGAGAGGGACTATTCTTTGAGTTTTAGAAACCTTTAGTATTCACAGTGTGTCCGTTCTCTAGGTTTCCCGTACTTGTTATAGCTGTAGTAATATTCCCTTCAACCTGGAGAGTTGGGACCCATGGAATGGGTGCCAGGCGTTTGTGCTTTAAAGGGTCTGCAATTGCTCTCCCAATCTCACCAATCGTCTCAGTCCCAAGTGTCCCTCCTTATGCCACATCCAGCTGTCATTGTAGATAGGGTCATTCCAGGTTTCATCAGAGACCCTGAAGGAATTGTAAAGAATTTCCCAGTTTTTTTGTTTTGTTTTTGAAATTCCTTTTTATAGTGGGTTTGAGCTGATTCTCGCTGCCATATTTATGCCAGTCTAGACACACTTGATTCCCGTACAGAGACATATCAATACATAAGTTTTAAGTTTCTTACTAGTCAGATATATTCCTCTGCGGGAAATATGGGGTTTTGAGTCCCTTTCCCTGAGGAAGGTGTAGGTCTTGTCTATTCCATAGTTGGTTTTTGGAACGGTACATGTGCTTATATCAAACTCTGGTTTTATGCATCACCCCACCTCTCCTTCCCCCTTAAGCAGGCATAAGAGTGTTTTCTAAATGTGAGACATTCTTCTCTTTCCTAACTCAGTTCAAGTGTAGCCATGTTTACAGGATCTTCATAAGTGATATCTTATGATAAGTTTCTTTTTCTGTGTGACTTATTTCACTTAGAATCATCGTACCTGAATCCACCCATTTTGCTGCTACTGGTCTTATGACACTGATTTCATGGCTGAGGGATATTTCATCGTACGTAAGTATCACAATTTTTTGAACCATTTTTATATTTCCTGGGATATTAAGGTGTACCCAAGTTGATGTCCTGGTAAGCAGTGCAGCCTTAAATTTTGGGGTGGCTCTGTCTTATTGATTTTCAGTTTTCCCAAGGTATATTCCCAAGACTGGAAGTGCCCTTGGCTCTGTAGCTCTGTTCTTTACTTGTATTAGGGAACACAATGTACTCCTCCAGAGAGGCTGTTGGCAATTTACATCCCGCCCATCAGCATAACAAGGCTCCCAGTTCTCCAGGGCCTGTCTTGCCTTTCTGGTTTTTACACATTTTGTGGATGTCCCTTTTGACGGGTGGGAAGTGATACTTCTTTGTAGTGCAGATTTGCATTGCCCGCTTGCTTGCTTGGCCAAAAAGGGCGTATGCGTTTTCTCCTGAATATATTCAGGAGAAAACGCATACGCCCTTTTTGGCCAAGTGCATCATTGTGGAAGTTGTGCCCCTCTTCCTGTGCTTTAAAGGTGATTCCAACGTACCTCTTGAAATCTGTTTCCTGCTATTCTGCCTCGCTTTCAATTCCGCCTCGTTGCCTTCCCTCAACAGATTTTTGGACGATAGTTGTCCTTTATTCCTCGGCCAGTTTGTGAATTGCTGTGCCCCTGAGCTCCATTTTGCAACTCGTTTTTGGTGAGCTGACCGCAAGTCCAAAATTTTGGTTCAGGAACTATACTGGTTCCCGGTGGGTGGCTGAGACTTTGGTTAATTCTTCTTCCTGCCAGGAAATTACAGTGATATATGCCCGTCCAAATGCCTAACAGCTACTCTCTCATTGGTTCTCCCTCTTCCCTTTCATCCTCTGCCAAATTGGCAACCTGTGCGAACCAGGAGTTTAAAGGGGCTGTCTCTCCAAGTTGGGAGGTTGATAGTAAAGCAGATGGAAAGTCAAATTGGAGCACCAGGAGAGGGACTATTCGTTGAGTTTTAGAAACCTTTCGTATTCACAGTGTGTCCGTTCTCTAGGTTTCCCGTACATTTTATAACTGTAGTAATATTCCATTCAACCTGGAGAGTTGGGACCCATGGAATGGGTGCCATGCATTATTGCTTTAAAGGGTCTGCATTTGCTCACAAAGTCTCAACAATCGTCTCAGTCCCAAGTGTCCCTCCATATGCCACATCCAGCTGTCATTGTAGATTGGGTCATTCCAGGTTTCATCAGAGACCCTGAAGGAATTGTAAAGAATTTCCCAGTTTTTTTGTTTTGTTTTTGAAATTCCATTTTATCGTGGGTTTGAGCTGATTCTCGCTGCCATGTTTATGCCAGTCTAGACACACTTGATTCCCTTATGGAGACATATCAATCCATAGGTTTTAATAATCTTACTAGTCAGATATATTCCTCTGTGGGAAATATGGGGTTTTGAGTCCCTTTCACTGAGGAAGGTGTAGGTCTTGTCTATTCCATAGTTGGTTTTTGGAACGGTACCTGTGCTTATATCAAACTCTGGTTTTATGCATCACCCCACCTCTCCTTCCCCCTTAAGCAGGAATAAGAGTGTTTTCTAAATGTGAGACACTGTTCTCTTTCCAAACTCAGTTCAAGTGTAGCCATGTTTACAGGATCTTCATAAGTGATATCTTATGATAAGTTTCTTTTTCTGTGTGACTTATTTCACTTAGAATCATCGTACCTGAAACCACCCATTTTGCTGCTACTGGTCTTATGACATTGATTTCATGGCTGAGGGATATTCCATCGTACGTAAGTACCACAATTTTTTGAACCATTTTTATATTTCCTGGGATATTTAAGGTGTACCCAAGTTGAGGTCCTTGTAAGCAGTGCAGGCCTAAATCTTGGGGTGGTTCCGTCTTATTGATTTTCAGTTTTCCCAAGGTATATTCCCTAGACTGGAAGTGCCCTTGGCTCTGTAGCTCTGTTGTTTACTTGTTTTAGGGAACACAATGCAGTCCTCCAGAGAGGCAGTTGGCAATTTACATCCCGCCCATCAGCATAACAAGGCTCCCTGTTCTCCAGGGCCTGTCTTGCCTTTCAGGTTTTTAGACATTTTGTGGATGTCCCTTTTGACCGGTGGGAAGTGATACTTCTTTGTAGTGCAGATTTGCATTGCCCGCTTGCTTGCTTGGCCAAAAAGGGTATATGCGTTTTCTCCTGAATATATTCAGGAGAAAACGCATATGCCCTTTTTGGCCACGTGCATCATTGTGGAAGTTGTGCCCCTCTTCCTGTGCTTTAAAGGCGATTCCAACGTACCTCTTGAAATCTGTTTCCTGCTATTCTGCCTCGCTTTCAATTCCGCCTCGTTGCCTTCCCTCAACAGATTTTTGGACGATAGTTGTCTTTTATTACTCGGCCAGTTTGTGAATTGCTGTGCCCCTGAGCTCCATTTTTCAACTCGTTTTTTGTGAGCTGACCGCAAATCCAAAATTTTGGTTCAGGAAATATACTGGTTCCCGGTGGGTGGCTGAGACTTTGGTTAATTCTTCTTCCTGCCGGGAAATTACAGTGATATGTGCCCGTCCAAATGCCTAAGAGCTACTCTCTCATTGGTTCTCCCTCTTCCCTTTCATCCTCTGCCCAATTGGAAACCTGTGCGAACCAGGAGGTTAAAGGGGCTGTCTCTTCAAGTTGGTAGATTGATAGTAAAGCAGATGGAAAGTCAAACGTGAGCACCAGAAGAGGGACTATTCGTTGAGTTTTAGAAACCTTTCGTATTCACAGTGTGTCCGTTATCTAGGTTTCCCTTACATGTTATAACTGTAGTAATATTCACTTCAACCTGGAGAGTTGGGACCCATGGAATGGGTGCCATGCATTATTGCTTAAAAGGGTATGCATTTGCTCACCCAATCTCACCAATCCTCTCAGTCCCAAGTGTCCAGCCTTATGCCACATCCAGCTGTCGTTGTACATAGGGTCATTCCAGGTTTCATCAGAGACCCTGAAGGAATTGTAAAGAATTTCCCAGTTTTTTTGTTTTGTTTTTGAAATTCCTTTTTATAGTTGGTTTGAGCTGATTCTCGCTGCCATGTTTATGCCAGTCTAGACACACTTGATTCCCGTATGGAGACATATCAATACATAGGTTTTAAGATTCTTACTAGTCAGATATATTCCTCTGCGGGAAATATGGGGTTTTGAGTCACTTTCACTGAGGAAGGTGTAGGTCTTGTCTATTTCATAGTTGGTTTTTGGAACGGTACCAGTGCTTATATCAAACTCTGGTTTTATGCATCACCCCACCTCTCCTTCCCCCTTAAGCAGGCAAAAGAGTGTTTTCTAAATGTCAGGCATTCTTCTCTTTCCTAACTCAGTTCAAGTGTAGCCATGTTTACAGGATCTTCATAAGTGATATCTTATGATAAGTTTCTTTTTCTGTGTGACTTATTTCACTTAGAATCTTCGTACCTGAATCCACCCATTTTGCTGCTACTGGTCTTATGACATTGATTTCATGGCTGAGGGATATTCCATCGTACGTAAGTACCACAATTTTTTGAACCATTTTTATATTTCCTGGGATATTTAAGGTGTACCCAAGTTGAGGTCCTTGTAAGCAGTGCAGCCCTAAATTTTGGGGTGGTTCTGTCTTATTGATTTTCAGTTTTCCCAAGGTATATTCCCTAGAGTGGAAGTGCCCTTGGCTCTGTAGCTCTGTTGTTTACTTGTTTTAGGGAACACAATGCACTCCTCCAGAGAGGCAGTTGGCAATTTACATCCCGCCCATCAGCATAACAAGGCTCCCTGTTCTCCAGGGCCTGTCTTGCCTTTCTGGCTTTTACACATTTTGTGGATATCCCTTTTGACCGGTGGGAAGTGATACATCTTTGTAGTGCAGATTTGCATTGCCCGCTTGCTTGCTTGGCCAAAAAGGGCGTATGCGTTTTCTCCTGAATATATTCAGGAGAAAACGCATACGCCCTTTTTGGCCAAGTGCATCATTGTCGAAGTTGTGCCCCTCTTCCTGTGCTTTAAAGGCGATTCCAACGTACCTCTTGAAATCTGTTTCCTGCTATTCTGCCTCGCTTTCAAGTCCGCCTCGTTGCCTTCCCTCAAAAGATTTTTGGACGATAGTTGTCCTTTATTACTCGGCCAGTTTGTGAATTGCTGTGCCCCTGAGATCCATTTTTCAACTCGTTTTTGGTGAGCTGACCGCAAGTCCAAAATTTTGGTTCAGTACCTATGCTGGTTCCCGGTGGGTGGCTGAGACTTTGGTTAATTCTTCTTACTACCGGGAAATTAGAGTGATATGTGCCCGTCCAAATGCCTAACAGCTACTCTCTCATTGGTTCTCCCTCTTTCCTTTCATCCTCTGCCAAATTGGAAACCTGTGCGAACCAGGAGGTTAAAGGGGCTGTCTCTCCAAGTTGGGAGATTGATAGTAAAGCAGATGGAAAGTCAAACGGGAGCACCAGAAGAGGGACTATTCGTTGAGTTTTAGAAACCTTTCGTATTCACAGTGTGTCCTTTCTCTATGTTTCCCGTACATGTTATAGCTGTAGTAATATTCCCTTCAACCTGGAGAGTTGGGACCCATGGAATGGGTGCCAGGCATTTGTGCTTTAAAGGGTCTGCATTTGCTTACCCAATCTCACCAATCATCTCAGTCACAGGTGTCCCTCCTTATGCCACCTCCAGCTGTCATTGTAGATAGGGTCATTCCAGGTTTCATCAGAGACCCTGAAGGAATTGTAAAGTATTTCCCAGTTTTTTTTGTTTTGTTTTTGAAATTCCTTTTTATAGTGGGTTTGAGCTGATTCTCGCTGCCATGTTTATGCCAGTCTAGACACACTTGATTCCCTTATGGAGATATATCAATCCATAGGTTTTAAGATTCTTACTAGTCAGATATATTCCTCTGCGGGAAATATGGGGTTTTGAGTCCCTTTCACTGAGGAAGGTATAGGTCTTGTCTATTCCATAGTTGGTTTTTGGAACGGTACCTGTGCTTATATCAAACTCTGGTTTTATAGATCACCCCACCTCTCCTTCCCCCTTAAGCAGGCATAAGAGTGTTTTCTAAATGTGAGACACTGTTCTCTTACCTAACTCAGTTCAATTGTAGCCATGTTTACATGATCTTCATAAGTGATATCTTATGATAAGTTTCTTTTTCTGTGTGACTTATTTCACTTAGAATCATCGTACCTGAATCCACCCATTTTGCTGCTACTGGTCTTATGACATTGATTTCATGGCTGAGGGATATTCCATCGTACGTAAGTACCACAATTTTTTGAACCATTTTTATATTTCCTGGGATATTTAAGGTGTACCCAAGTTGAGGTCCTTGTATGCAGTGCAGCCCTAAATTTTGGGGTGGCTCTGTCTTATTGATTTTCAGTTTTCCCAAGGTATATTCCCTAGACTGGAAGTGCCCTTGGCTCTGTAGCTCTGTTGTTTACTTGTTTTAGGGAACACAATGCACTCCTCCAGAGAGGCAGTTGGCAATTTACATCCCGCCCATCAGCATAACAAGGCTCCCAGTTCTCCAGGGCCTGTCTTGCCTTTCTGGTTTTTACACATTTTGTGGATGTCCCTTTTGACCGGTGGGAAGTGATACTTCTTTGTAGTGCAGATTTGCATTGCCCGCTTGCTTGCTTGGCCAAAAAGGGCGTATGCGTTTTCTCCTGAATATATTCAGGAGAAAACGCATACGCCCTTTTTGGCCAAGTGCATCATTGTCGAAGTTGGGCCCCTCTTCCTGTGCTTTAAAGTTGATTCCAACGTACCTCTTGAAATCTGTTTCCTGCTATTCTGCCTCGCTTTCAAGTCCGCCTCGTTGGCTTCCCTCAACAGATTTTTGGACGATAGTTGTCCTTTATTACTCGGCCAGTTTGTGAATTGCTTTGCCCCTGAGCTCCATTTTTCAACTCGTTTTTGGTGAGCTGACCGAAAGTCCAAAATTTTGGTTCAGGACCTATGCTGGTTCCCGGAGGGTGGCTGAGACTTTGATTAATTCTTCTTCCTGCCGGGAAGTTAGAGTGATATATGCCCGTTCAAATGCCTAACAACTATTCTCTCATTGGTTCTCCCTATTCCCTTTCATCCTCTGCCAAACTGGAAACCTGTGTGAACCAGGAGGTTGAAGGGGCTGTCTCTCCAAGTTGGGAGATTGATAGTAAAGCAGATGGAAAGTCAAACCAGAGCACCAGGAGAGGGACTATTCGTTGAGTTTTAGAAACCTTTCGTATTCACCGTGTGTCCGTTCTCTAGGTTTTTCGTACATGTTATAACTGTAGTAATATTCCCTTCAACCTGGACAGTTGGGACCCATGGAATGGGTGCCATGCATTATTGCTTTAAAGGGTCTGCATTTGCTCACCCAATCTCACCAATCCTCTCATTCCCAAGTGTCCAGCCTTATGCCACATCCAGCTGTCGTTGTAGATAGGGTCATTCCAGGTTTCATCAGAGATCCTGAAGGAATTGTAAAGAATTTCCCAGTTTTTTTGTTTTGTTTTTGAAATTCCTTTTTATAGTGGGTTTGAGCTGATTCTCGCTGCCATGTTTATGCCAGTCTAGACACACTTGATTCCCTTACGGAGACATATCAATACATAGGTTTTAAGATTCTTACTAGTCAGATATATTCCTCTGCGGGAAATATGGGGTTTTGAGTCCCTTTCACTGAGGAAGGTGTAGGTCTTGTCTATTCCATAGTTGGTTTTTGGAACGGTACCTGTGCTTATATCAAACTCTGGTTTTATGCATCACCCCACCTCTCCTTCCCCTTAAGCAGGCAAAAGAGTGTTTTCTAAATATCAGGCATTCTTCTCTTTCCTAACTCAGTTCAAGTGTAGCCATGTTTACAGGATCTTCATAAGTGATATCTTATGATAAGTTTCTTTGTCTCTGTGACTTATTTCACTTAGAATCATCCTACCTGAATCCACCCATTTTGCTGCTACTGGTCTTATGACATTGATTTCATGGCTGAGGGATATTCCATCGTACGTAAGTACCACAATTTTTTGAACCAGTTTTATATTTCCTGGGATATTTAAGGTGTACCCAAGTTGAGGTCCTTGTAAGCAGTGCAGCCCTAAATTTTGGGGTGGTTCCGTCTTATTGATTTTCAGTTTTCCCAAGGTATATTCCCTAGAGTGGAAGTGCCCTTGGCTCTGTAGCTCTGTTGTTTACTTGTTTTAGGGAACACAATGCACTCCTCCAGAGAGGCAGTTGGCAATTTACATCCCGCCCATCAGCATAACAAGGCTCCCTGTTCTCCAGGGCCTGTCTTGCCTTTCTGGTTTTTACACATTTTGTGGATGTCCCTTTTGACCGGTGGGAAGTGATACTTCTTTGTAGTGCAGATTTGCATTGCCCGCTTGCTTGCTTGGCCAAAAAGGGCGTATGCGTTTTCTCCTGAATATATTCAGGAGAAAACGCATACGCCCTTTTTGGCCACGTGCATCATTGTCGAAGTTGTGCCCCTCTTCCTGTGCTTTAAAGGCGATTCCAACATACCTCTTGAAATCTGTTTCCTGCTATTCTGCCTCGCTTTCATGTCCGCCTCGTTGCCTTCCCTCAACAGATTTTTGGACGATAGTTGTCCTTTATTACTCGGCCAGTTTGTGAATTGCTGTGCCCCTGAGCTCCATTTTTCAACTCGTTTTTGGTGAGCTGCTCGCAAGTCCAAACTTTTGGTTCAGGACCTATGCTGGTTCCTGGTTGGTAGCTGAGACTTTGGTTAATTCTTCTTCCTACCGGGAAATTAGAGTGATATGTGCCCGTCCAAATGCCTAACAGCTACTCTCTCATTGGTTTTCCCTCTTCCCTTTCATCCTCTGCCAAATTGGAAACCTGTGCGAACCAGGAGGTTAAAGGGGCTGTATCTCCAAGTTGGGATGATGATAGTAAAGCAGATAGACAGTCAAACCTGAGCACCAGGAGAGGGACTATTCGTTGAGTTTTAGAAACCTTTCGTATTCACAGTGTGTCCGTTCTCTAGGTTTCTCGTACATGTTATAACTGTAGTAATATTCCCTTCAACCTGGAGAGTTGGGACCCATGGAATGGGTACCAGGCATTTGTGCTTTAAAGGGTCTGCATTTGCTCACCCAATCTCACCAATCCTCTCAGTCCCAAGTGTCCAGCCTTATGCCACATCCAGCTGTCGTTGCAGATAGGGTCATTCGAGGTTTCATCAGAGACCCTGAAGGAATTGTCAAGAATTTCCCAGTTTTTTTGTTTTGTTTTTGAAATTCCTTTTTATAGTGGGTTTGAGCTGATTCTCGCTGCCATGTTTATGCCAGTCTAGACACACTTGATTCCCTTACGGAGACATATCAATCCATAGGTTTTAAGATTCTTACTAGTCAGATATGTTCCTCTGCGGGAAATATGGGGTTTTGAGTCCCTTTCACTGAGGAAGGTGTAGGTCTTGTCTATTCCATAGTTGGTTTTTGGAACAGTACCTGTGCTTATATCAAACTCTGGTTTTATGCATCTCCCCACCTCTCCTTCCCCCTTAAGCAGGCATAAGAGTGTTTTCTAAATGTGAGACACTGTTCTCTTTCCTAACTCAGTTCAAGTGTAGCCATGTTTACAGGATCTTCATAAGTGATATCTTATGATAAGTTTCTTTTTCTGTTTGACTTATTTCACTTAGAATCACCGTACCTGAATCCACCCATTTTGCTGCTACTCGTCTTGTGACATTGATTTCATGGCTGAGGGATATTCCATCGTACGTAAGTACCACAATTTTTTGAACCATTTTTATATTTCCTGGGATATTTAAGGTGTACCCAAGTTGAGGTCCTTGTAAGGAGTGCAGCCCTAAACTTTGGGGTCTCTCTGTCTTATTGATTTTCAGTTTTCCCAAGGTATATTCCCTAGACTGGAAGTGCCCTTGGCTCTGTAGCTCTGTTGTTTACTTGTTTTAGGGAACACAATGCACTCCTCCAGAGAGGCAGTTGGCAATTTACATCCCGCCCATCAGCATAACAAGGCTCCCTGTTCTCCAGGGCCTGTCTTGCCTTTCTGGTTTTTACACATTTTGTGGAAGTCCCTTTTGACCGGTGGGAAGTGATACTTCTTTGTAGTGCAGATTTGCATTGCCCGCTTGCTTGCTTGGCCAAAAAGGGCGTATGCGTTTTCTCCTGAATATATTCAGGAGAAAACGCATACGCCCTTTTTGGCCAAGGGCATCATTGTCGAAGTTGTGCCCCTCTTCCTGTGCTTTAAAGGCGATTCCAACGTACCTCTTGAAATCTGTTTCCTGCTATTCTGCCTCGCTTTCAAGTCCGCCTCGTTGCCTTCCCTCAAAAGATTTTTGGACGATAGTTGTCCTTTATTACTCGGCCAGTTTGTGAATTGCTGTGCCCCTGAGCTCCATTTATCAACTCGTTTTTGGTGAGCTGACCGCAAGTCCAAAATTTTGGTTCAGGACCTATGCTGGTTCCCGGTGGGTGGCTGAGGCTTTGGTTAATTCTTCTTCCTGCCGGGAAATTAGAGTGATATGTGCCCGTCCAAATGCCTAACAGCTACTCTCTCATTGGTTCTCCCTCTTCCCTTTCATCCTCTGCCAAATTGGAAACCTGTGCGAACCAGGAGGTTAAAGGGGCTGTCTCTCCAAGTTGGGAGATTGATAGTAAAGCAGATGGAAAGTCAAACCGGAGCACCAGAAGAGGGACTATTCGTTGAGTTTTAGAAACCTTTCGTATTCACCGTGTGTCCGTTCTCTAGGTTTCCCGTACATGTTATAGCTGTAGTAATATTCCCTTCAACCTGGAGAGTTGGGACAAATGGAATGGGTGCCAGGCATTTGTGCTTTAAAGGGTCTGCATTTGCTTACCCAATCTCACTAATCGTCTCAGTCACAAGTGTCCCTCCTTATGCCACCTCCAGCTGTCATTTTAGATAGGGTCATTCCAGGTTTCATCAGAGACCCTGAAGGAATTGTAAAGAATTTCCCAGTTTTTTGTTTTGTTTTTGAAATTCCTTTTTATAGTGGGTTTGAGCTGATTCTCGCTGCCATGTTTATGCCAGTCTAGACACACTTGATTCCCTTATGGAGATATATCAATCCATAGGTTTTAAGATTCTTACTAGTCAGATATATTCCTCTGCGGGAAATATGGGGTTTTGAGTCCCTTTCACTGAGGAAGGTGTAGGTCTTGTCTATTCCATAGTTGGTTTTTGGAACGGTACCTGTGCTTATATCAAACTCTGGTTTTATAGATCACCCCACCTCTCCTTCCCCCTTAAGCAGGCATAAGAGTGTTTTCTAAATGTGAGACACTGTTCTCTTACCTAACTCAGTTCAATTGTAGCCATGTTTACAGGATCTTCATAAGTGATATCTTATGATAAGTTTCTTTTTCTGTGTGACTTATTTCACTTAGAATCATCGTACCTGAATCCACCCATTTTGCTGCTACTGGTCTTATGACATTGATTTCATGACTGAGGGATATTCCATCGTACGTAAGTACCACAATTTTTTGAACCATTTTTATATTTCCTGGGATATTTAAGGTGTACCCAAGTTGAGGTCCTTGTAAGCAGTGCAGCCCTAAATTTTGGGGTGGCTCTGTCTTATTGATTTTCAGTTTTCCCAAGGTATATTCCCTAGACTGGAAGTGCCCTTGGCTCTGTAGCTCTGTTGTTTACTTGTTTTAGGGAACACAATGCACTCCTACAGAGAGGCAGTTGGCAATTTACATCCCGCCCATCAGCATAACAAGGCTCCCAGTTCTCCAGGGCCTGTCTTGCCTTTCTGGTTTTTACACATTTTGTGGATGTCCCTTTTGACCGGTGGGAAGTGATACTTCTTTGTAGTGCAGATTTGCATTGCCCGCTTGCTTGCTTGGCCAAAAAGGGCAAATGCGTTTTCTCCTGAATATATTCAGGAGAAAACGCATACGCCCTTTTTGGCCAAGTGCATCATTGTCGAAGTTGGGCCCCTCTTCCTGTGCTTTAAAGTCGATTCCAACGTACCTCTTGAAATCTGTTTCCTGCTATTCTGCCTCGCTTTCAAGTCCGCCTCGTTGGCTTTCCTCAACAGATTTTTGGACGATAGTTGTCCTTTATTACTCGGCCAGTTTGTGAATTGCTTTGCCCCTGAGCTCCATTTTTCAACTCGTTTTTGGTGAGCTGACCGCAAGTCCAAACTTTTGGTTCAGGACCTATGCTGGTTCCCGGAGGTTGGCTGAGACTTTGGTTAATTCTTCTTCCTGCCGGGAAGTTAGAGTGATATATGCCCGTTCAAATGCCTAACAACTACTCTCTCATTGGTTCTCCCTATTCCCTTTCATCCTCTGCCAAATTGGAAACCTGTGTGAACCAGGAGGTTGAAGGGGCTGTCTCTCCAAGTTGGGAGATTGATAGTAAAGCAGATGGAAAGTCAAACCAGAGCACCAGGAGAGGGACTATTCGTTGAGTTTTAGAAACATTTCGTATTCACCGTGTGTCCGTTCTCTAGGTTTTTCGTACATGTTATAACTGTAGTAATATTCCCTTCAACCTGGACATTTGGGACCCATGGAATGGGTGCCATGCATTATTGCTTTAAAGGGTCTGCATTTGCTCACCCAATCTCACCAATCCTCTCAGTCCCAAGTGTCCAGCCTTATGCCACATCCAGCTGTCGTTGTAGATAGGGTCATTCCAGGTTTCATCAGAGATCCTGAAGGAATTGTAAAGAATTTCCCAGTTTTTTTGTTTTGTTTTTGAAATTCCTTTTTATAGTGGGTTTGAGCTGATTCTCGCTGCCATGTTTATGCCAGTCTAGACACACTTGATTCCCTTACGGAGACATATCAATACATAGGTTTTAAGATTCTTACTAGTCAGATATATTCCTCTGCGGGAAATATGGGGTTTTGAGTCCCTTTCACTGAGGAAGGTGTAGGTCTTGTCTATTCCATAGTTGGTTTTTGGAACGGTACCTGTGCTTATATCAAACTCTGGTTTTATGCATCTCCCCACCTCTCCTTCCCCCTTAAGCAGGCATAAGAGTGTTTTCTAAATGTGAGACACTGTTCTCTTTCCTAACTCAGTTCAAGTGTAGCCATGTTTACAGGATCTTCATAAGTGATATCTTATGATAAGTTTCTTTTTCTGTTTGACTTATTTCACTTAGAATCACCGTACCTGAATCCACCCATTTTGCTGCTACTCGTCTTGTGACATTGATTTCATGGCTGAGGGATATTCCATCGTACGTAAGTACCACAATTTTTTGAACCATTTTTATATTTCCTGGGATATTTAAGGTGTACCCAAGTTGAGGTCCTTGTAAGGAGTGCAGCCCTAAACTTTGGGGTCTCTCTGTCTTATTGATTTTCAGTTTTCCCAAGGTATATTCCCTAGACTGGAAGTGCCCTTGGCTCTGTAGCTCTGTTGTTTACTTGTTTTAGGGAACACAATGCACTCCTCCAGAGAGGCAGTTGGCAATTTACATCCCGCCCATCAGCATAACAAGGCTCCCTGTTCTCCAGGGCCTGTCTTGCCTTTCTGGTTTTTACACATTTTGTGGAAGTCCCTTTTGACCGGTGGGAAGTGATACTTCTTTGTAGTGCAGATTTGCATTGCCCGCTTGCTTGCTTGGCCAAAAAGGGCGTATGCGTTTTCTCCTGAATATATTCAGGAGAAAACGCATACGCCCTTTTTGGCCAAGGGCATCATTGTCGAAGTTGTGCCCCTCTTCCTGTGCTTTAAAGGCGATTCCAACGTACCTCTTGAAATCTGTTTCCTGCTATTCTGCCTCGCTTTCAAGTCCGCCTCGTTGCCTTCCCTCAAAAGATTTTTGGACGATAGTTGTCCTTTATTACTCGGCCAGTTTGTGAATTGCTGTGCCCCTGAGCTCCATTTTTCAACTCGTTTTTGGTGAGCTGACCGCAAGTCCAAACTTTTGGTTCAGGACCTATGCTGGTTCCCGGTGGGTGGCTGAGACTTTGGTTAATTCTTCTTCCTACAGGGAAATTAGAGTGATATGTGCCCGTCCAAATGCCTAACAGCTACTCTCTCATTGGTTCTCCCTCTTCCCTTTCATCCTCTGCCAAATTGGAAACCTGTGCGAACCAGGAGGTTAAAGGGGCTGTCTCTCCAAGTTGGGAGATTGATAGTAAAGCAGATGGAAAGTCAAACGGGAGCACCAGAAGAGGGACTATTCGTTGAGTTTTAGAAACCTTTCGTATTCACAGTGTGTCCTTTCTCTATGTTTCCCGTACATGTTATAGCTGTAGTAATATTCCCTTCAACCTGGAGAGTTGGGACCCATGGAATGGGTGCCAGGCATTTGTGCTTTAAAGGGTCTGCATTTGCTTACCCAATCTCACCAATCGTCTCAGTCACAGGTGTCCCTCATTATGCCACCTCCAGCTGTCATTGTAGATAGGGTCATTCCAGGTTTCATCAGAGACCCTGAAGGAATTGTAAAGTATTTCCCAGTTTTTTTGTTTTGTTTTTGAAATTCCTTTTTATAGTGGGTTTGAGCTGATTCTCGCTGCCATGTTTATGCCAGTCTAGACACACTTGATTCCCTTATGGAGATATATCAATCCATAGGTTTTAAGATTCTTACTAGTCAGATATATTCCTCTGCGGGAAATATGGGGTTTTGAGTCCCTTTCACTGAGGAAGGTATAGGTCTTGTCTATTCCATAGTTGGTTTTTGGAACGGTACCTGTGCTTATATCAAACTCTGGTTTTATAGATCACCCCACCTCTCCTTCCCCCTTAAGCAGGCATAAGAGTGTTTTCTAAATGTGAGACACTGTTCTCTTACCTAACTCAGTTCAATTGTAGCCATGTTTACAGGATCTTCATAATTGATATCTTATGATAAGTTTCTTTTTCTGTGTGACTTATTTCACTTAGAATCATCGTACCTGAATCCACCCATTTTGCTGCTACTGGTCTTATGACATTGATTTCATGACTGAGGGATATTCCATCGTACGTAAGTACCACAATTTTTTGAACCATTTTTATATTTCCTGGGATATTTAAGGTGTACCCAAGTTGAGGTCCTTGTAAGCAGTGCAGCCCTAAATTTTGGGGTGGCTCTGTCTTATTGATTTTCAGTTTTCCCAAGGTATATTCCCTAGACTGGAAGTGCCCTTGGCTCTGTAGCTCTGTTCTTTACTTGTTTTAGGGAACACAATGCACTCCTACAGAGAGGCAGTTGGCAATTTACATCCCGCCCATCAGCATAACAAGGCTCCCAGTTCTCCAGGGCCTGTCTTGCCTTTCTGGTTTTTACACATTTTGTGGATGTCCCTTTTGACCGGTGGGAAGTGATACTTCTTTGTAGTGCAGATTTGCATTGCCCGCTTGCTTGCTTGGCCAAAAAGGGCGTATGCGTTTTCTCCTGAATATATTCAGGAGAAAACGCATACGCCCTTTTTGGCCAAGTGCATCATTGTCGAAGTTGGGCCCCTCTTCCTGTGCTTTAAAGTCGATTCCAACGTACCTCTTGAAATCTGTTTCCTGCTATTCTGCCTCGCTTTCAAGTCCGCCTCGTTGGCTTCCCTCAACAGATTTTTGGACGATAGTTGTCCTTTATTACTCGGCCAGTTTGTGAATTGCTTTGCCCCTGAGCTCCATTTTTCAACTCGTTTTTCGTGAGCTGACTGAAAGTCCAAAAGTTTGGTTCAGGACCTATGCTGGTTCCCGGAGGGTGGCTGAGACTTTGGTTAATTCTTCTTCCTGCTGGGAAATTACAGTGATATGTGTCCGTCCAAGTGCCTAACAGCTGCTCTCTCATTGGTTCTCCCTCTTCCCTTTCATCCTCTGCCAAATTGGCAACCTGTGCGAACCAGGAGGTTAAAGGGGCTGTCTCTCCAAGTTGGGAGATTTATAGTAAAGCAGATGGAAAGTCAAACCGGAGCACCAGGAGAGGGACTATTCGTTGAGTTTTAGAAACCTTTCGTATTCACATTGTGTCCGTTCTCTAGGTTTCCCGTACATGTTATAACTGTAGTAATATTCCCTTCAACCTGGAGAGTTGGGACCCATGGAATGGGTGCCATGCATTATTGCTTTAAAGGGTCTGCATTTGCTCACCCAATCTCACCAACCCTCTCAGTCCCATGTGTCCAGCCTTATGCCACATCCAGCTGTCGTTGTAGATAGGGTCATTCCAGGTTTCATCAGAGACCCTGAAGGAATTGTAAAGAATTTCCCAGTTTTTTTGTTTTGTTTTTGAAATTCCTTTTTATAGTGGGTTTGAGCTGATTCTCGCTGCCATGTTTATGCCAGTCTAGACACACTTGATTCCCTTATGGAGACATATCAATACATAGGTTTTAAGATTCTTACTAGTCCGATATATTCCTCTGCGGGAAATATGTTGTTTTGAGTCCCTTTCACTGAGGAAGGTGTAGGTCTTTTCTATTCCATAGTTGGTTTTTGGAACGGTACCTGTGCTTATATCAAACTCTGGTTTTATGCATCACCCCACCTCTCCTTCCCCCTTAAGCAGGCATAAGAATGTTTTCTAAATGTGAGACACTGTTCTCTTTCCTAACTCAGTTCAAGTGTAGCCATGTTTACAGGATCTTCATAAGTGATATCTTATGATAAGTTTCTTTTTCTGTGTGACTTATTTCACTTAGAATCATCGTACCTGAATCCACCCATTTTGCTGATACTGCTCTTATGACATTGATTTCATGGCTGAGGGATATACCATCGTACGTAAGTACCACAATTTTTTGAACCATTTTTATATTTCCTGGGATACTTAAGGTGTATCCAAGTTGAGGTCCTTGTAAGCAGTGCAGCCCTAAATTTTGGGGTGGCTCTGTCTTATTGATTTTCCGTTTTCCCAAGGTATATTCCCTAGACTGGAAGTGCCCTTGGGTCTTTAGCTCTGTTCTTTACTTGTTTTAGGGAACACAGTGCACTCCTCCAGGGAGGCAGTTGGCAATTTACATCCCGCCCATCAGCATAACAAGGCTCCCTGTTCTCCAGGGCCTGTCTTGCCTTTCTGGTTTTTACACATTTTGTGGATGTCCCTTTTGACCGGTGGGAAGTGATGCTTCTTTGTAGTGCAGATTTGCATTCCCCGCTTGCTTGCTTGGCCAAAAAGGGCGTATGCGTTTTCTCCTGAATATATTCAGGAGAAAACGCATACGCCCTTTTTGGCCAAGGGCATCATTTTCGAAGTTGTGCCCGCTACCTGTGCTTTAAAGGCGATTCCAACGTACCCCTTGAAATCTGTTTCCTGCTATTCTGCCTCGCTTTCAAGTCCGCTTCGTTGCCTTCCCTCAACAGATTTTTGGACGATAGTTGTCCTTTATTACTCGGCCAGTTTGTGAATTGCTGTGCCCCTGAGCTCCATTTTTCAACTCGTTTTTGGTGAGCTGACCGCAAGTCCAAAATTTTGGTTCAGGACCTATACTTGTTCGCGGTGGGTGGCTGAGACTTTGGTTAATCGTTCTTCCTGCTTGGAAATTACAGTGATATGTGCCCGTCCAAATGCCTAACAGCTACTCTCTCATTGGTTCTCCCTCTTCCCTTTCATCCTCTGCCAAATTGGCAACCTGTGTGAACCAGGAGGTTAAAGGGGCTGTCTCTCCAAGTTGGGAGGTTGATAGTAAAGCAGATGGAAAGTCAAAGCGGAGCACCAGGAGAGGGACTATTCGTTGAGTTTTAGAAACCTTTCGTATTCACAGTGTGTCCGTTCTCTAGGTTTCCCGTACATGTTATAGCTGTAGTAATATTCCCTTCAACCTGGAAAGTTGGGACCCATGGAATGGGTGCCAGGCATTTGTGATGTAAAGGGTCTGCATTTGCTCACCCAATCTCACCAATCCTCTCAGTCCCAAGTGTCCCTCGTTATGCCACATCCAGCTGTCCTTGTAGATAGGGTCATTCCAGGTTTCATCAGAGACCCTGAAGGAATTGTAAAGAATTTCCCAGTTTTTTTTGTTTTGTTTTTGAAATTCCTTTTTATAGTGGGTTTGAGCTGATTCTCGCTGCCATGTTTATGCCAGTCTAGACACACTTGATTCCCTTACGGAGACCTATCAAT
Source organism: Hyperoodon ampullatus (assembly GCF_949752795.1). Taxonomy (NCBI): domain Eukaryota; kingdom Metazoa; phylum Chordata; class Mammalia; order Artiodactyla; family Ziphiidae; genus Hyperoodon; species Hyperoodon ampullatus. The sequence goes on along the minus strand of NW_027640462.1, from coordinate 68,328 downwards.
ACATAGGTTTTAAGATTCTTACTAGTCAGATATATTCCTCTGCGGGAAATATGGGGTTTTGAGTCCCTTTCACTGAGGAAGGTATAGGTCTTGTCTATTCCATAGTTGGTTTTTGGAACGGTACCTGTGCTTATATCAAACTCTGGTTTTATGCATCACCCCACCTCTCCTTCCCACTTAAGCAGGCGTAAGAGTGTTTTCTAAATATGAGACACTGTTCTCTTTCCTAACTCAGTTCAAGTGTAGCCATGTTTATACGATCTTCATAAGTGATATCTTATGATAAGTTTCTTTTTCTGTGTGACTTATTTCACTTAGAATCATCGTACCTGAATCCACCCATTTTGCTGCTACTGGTCTTATGACATTGATTTCATGCCTGAGGGATATTCCATCGTACGTAAGTACCACAATTTTTTGAACCATTTTTATATTTCCTGGGATATTTAAGGTGTACGCAATTTGAGGTCCTTGTAAGCAGTGCAGCCCTAAATTTTGGGGTGGCTCTGTCTTATTGATTTTCAGTTTTCCCAAGGTATATTCCCTAGACTGGAAGTGCCCTTGGCTCTGTAGCTCTGTTGTTTACTTGTTTTAGGGAACACAATGCACTCCTCCAGAGAGGCAGTTGGCAATTTACATCCCGCCCATCAGCATAACAAGGCTCCCTGTTCTCCAGGGCCTGTCTTGCCTTTCTGGTTTTTACACATTTTGTGGATGTCCCTTTTGACCGGTGGGAAGTGATACTTCTTTGTAGTGCAGATTTGCATTGCCCGCTTGCTTGCTTGGCCAAAAAGGGCGTATGCGTTTTCTCCTGAATATATTCAGGAGAAAACGCATACGCCCTTTTTGGACAAGTGCTTCATTGTCGAAGTTGTGCCCCTCTTCCTGTGCTTTAAAGGCGATTCCAACGTACCTCTTGAAATCTGTTTCCTGCTATTCTGCCTCGCTTTCAAGTCCGCCTCGTTGCCTTCCCTCAACAGATTTTTGGACGATAGTTGTCCTTTATTACTCGGCCAGTTTGTGAATTGCTGTGCCCCTGAGCTCCATTTTACAACTCGTTTTTGGTGAGCTGACCGCAAGTCCAAAATTTTGATTCAGGACCTATACTGGTTCGCGGTGGGTGGCTGAGGCTTTGGTTAATTCTTCTTCCTGCCGGGACATTACAGTGATATGTGCCCGTCCAAATGCCTAACAGCTACTCTCTCATTGGTTCTCCCTCTTCCCTTTCATCCTCTACCAAATTGGCAACCTGTGTGAACCAGGAGGTTAAAGGGGCTGTCTCTCCAAGTTGGGAGATTGATAGTAAAGCAGATGGAAAGTCAAACCGGAGCACCAGGAGAGGGACTATTCGTTGAGTTTTAGAAACCTTTCGTATTCACAGTGTGTCTGTTCTCGAGGTTTCCCGTACATGTTATAACTGTAGTAATATTCCCTTCAACCTGGAGAGTTGGGACCCATGGAATGGGTGCCATGCATTATTGCTTTAAAGAGTCTGCATTTGTTCACCCAATCTCACCAATCCTCTCAGTCCCAAGAGTCCCTCCTTATGCCACATCCAGCTGTCGTTGTAGATAGGGTCATTCCAGGTTTCATCAGAGACCCTGAAGGAATTGTAAAGAATTTCCCAGTTTTTTTGTTTTGTTTTTGAAATTCCTTTTTATAGTGGGTTTGAGCTGATTCTCGCTGCCATGTAAATGCCAGTCTAGACACACTTGATTCCCTTACGGAGACATATCAATACATAGGTTTTAAGATTCTTACTAGTCAGATATATTCCTCTGCGGGAAATATGGGGTTTTGAGTCCCTTTCACTGAGGAAGGTGTAGGTCTTGTCTATTCCATAGTTGGTTTTTGGAACGGAACATGTGCTTATATCAAACTCTGGTTTTATGCATCACCCCACCTCTCCTTCCCCCTTAAGCAGGCATAAGAGTGTTTTCTAAATATGAGACACTGTTCTCTTTCCTAACTCAGTTCAATTGTAGCCATGTTTACAGGATCTCCATAAGTGATATCTTATGATAAGTTTCTTTTTCTGTGTGACTTATATCACTTAGAATCATCGTACCTGAATCCACCCATATTGCTGCTAATGGTCTTATGACATTGATTTCATGGCTGAGGGATATTCCATCGTACGTAAGTACCACAAAATTTTGAACCATTTTTATATTTCCTGGGATATTTAAGTTGTACCCAAGTTGAGGTCCTTGTAAGCAGTGCAGCCCTAAATTTTGGGGTGGCTCTGTCTTATTAATTTTCAGTTTTCCCAAGGTATATTCCCTAGACTGGAAGTGCCCTTGGCTCTGTAGCTCTGTTCTTTAATTGTTTTAGGGAACACAATGCACTCCTCCATAGAGGCAGTTGGCAATTTACATCCCGCCCATCAGCATAACAAGGCTCCCTGTTCTCCAGGGCCTGTCTTGCCTTTCTGGTTTTTACACATTTTGTGGATGTCCCTTTTGACCGGTGGGATGTGATACTTCTTTGTAGTGCAGATTTGCATTGCCCGCTTGCTTGCTTGGCCAAAAAGGGCGTATGCGTTTTCTCCTGAATATATTCAGGAGAAAACGCATACGCCCTTTTTGGCCAAGTGCATCATTGTCGAAGTTGTGCCCCTCTTCCTGTGCTTTAAAGGCGATTCCAACGTACCTCTTGAAATCTGTTTCCTGCTATTCTGCCTCGCTTTCAAGTCCGCCTCGTTGCCTTCCCTCAACAGATTTTTGGACGATAGTTGTCCTTTATTACTTGGCCAGTTTGTGAATTGCTGTGCCCCCTGAGCTCCATTTTTCAACTCGTTTATGGTGAGCTGACTGCAAGTCCAAAATTTTGGCTAAGGACCTATACTGGTTCCCGGAGGGTGGCTGAGACTTTGGTTAATTCTTCTTCCTGCCGGGAAATTACAGTGATATGTGCCCGTCCAAATGCCTAACAGCTACTCTCTCATTGGTTCTCCCTCTTCCCTTTCATTCTCTGCCAAATTGGCAACCTGTGCGAACCAGGAGGTTAAAGGGTCTGTCTCTCCAAGTTGGGAGATTGATAGTAAAGCAGATGGAAAGTCAAACCGGAGCACCAGGGGAGGGACTATTCGTTGAGTTTTAGAAACCTTTCGTATTCACATTGTGTCCGTTCTCTAGGTTCCCCGTACATGTTATAACTGTAGTAATATTCCCTTCAACCTGGAGAGTTGGGACCCATGGAATGGGTGCCATGCATTATTGCTTTAAATGGTCTGCATTTGCTCACCCAATCTCACCAATCCTCTCAGTCCCAAGTGTCCAGCCTTATGCCACATCCAGCTGTCGTTGTAGATAGGGTCATTCCAGGTTTCATCAGAGACCCTGAAGGAATTGTAAAGAATTTCCCAGTTTTTTTGTTTTGTTTTTGAAATTCCTTTTTATAGTGGGTTTGAGCTGATTTTCGCTGCCATGTTTATGCCAGTCTAGACACACTTGATTCCCTAACGGAGACATATCAATACATAGGTTTTAAGATTCTTACTAGTCAGATATATTCCTCTGCGGGAAATATGGTGTTTTGAGTCCCTTTCACTGAGGAAGGTGTAGGTCTTGTCTATTCCATAGTTTGTTTTTGGAACGGTACGTGTGCTTATATCAAACTCTGGTTTTATGCATCACCCCACCTCTTCTTCCCCCTTAAGCAGGCATAAGAGTGTTTTCTAAATATGAAACACTGTTCTCTTTCCTAACTCAGTTCAAGTGTAGCCATGTTTACAGGATCTTCATAAGTGATATCTTATGATAAGTTTCTTTTTCTGTGTGACTTATTTCACTTAGAATCATCGTACCTGAATCCACCCATTTTGCTGCTACTGGTCTTATGACATTGATTTCATGCCTGAGGGATATTCCATCGTACGTAAGTACCACAATTTTTTGAACCATGTTTATATTTCCTGGGATATTTAAGGTGTACCCAAGTTGAGGTCCTTGTAAGCAATGCAGCCGTAAATTTTGGGGTGGCTCTGTCTTATTGATTTTCAGTTTTCCCAAGGTATATTCCCTAGACTGGAAGTGCCCTTGGCTCTGTAGCTCTGTTCTTTACTTGTTTTAGGGAACACAATGAACTCCTCCAGAGTGGCAGTTGCCAATTTACATCCCGCCCACCAGCATAACAAGGCTCCCTGTTCTCCAGGGCCTGTCTTGCCTTTCTGGTTTTTCACATTTTGTGGATGTCCCTTTTGACCGGTGGGAAGTGATACTTCTTTGTAGTGCAGATTTGCATTGCCCGCTTGATTGCTTGGCCAAAAAGGGCGTATGCGTTTTCTCCTGAATATATTCAGGAGAAAACGCATACGCCCTTTTTGGCCAAGTGCATCATTGTCGAAGTTGTGCCCCTCTTCCTGTGCTTTAAAGGCGATTCCAACGTACCTCTTGAAATCTGTTTCCTGCTATTCTGCCTCGCTTTCAAGTCCGCCTCGTTGCCTTCCCTCAACAGATTTTTGGACGATAGTTGTCCTTTATTACTTGGCCAGTTTGTGAATTGCTGTGCCCCCTGAGCTCCATTTTTCAACTCGTTTATGGTGAGCTGACTGCAAGTCCAAAATTTTGGCTAAGGACCTATACTGGTTCCCGGAGGGTGGCTGAGACTTTGGTTAATTCTTCTTCCTGCCGGGAAATTACAGTGATATGTGCCCGTCCAAATGCCTAACAGCTACTCTCTCATTGGTTCTCCCTCTTCCCTTTCATTCTCTGCCAAATTGGCAACCTGTGCGAACCAGGAGGTTAAAGGGTCTGTCTCTCCAAGTTGGGAGATTGATAGTAAAGCAGATGGAAAGTCAAACCGGAGCACCAGGGGAGGGACTATTCGTTGAGTTTTAGAAACCTTTCGTATTCACATTGTGTCCGTTCTCTAGGTTCCCCGTACATGTTATAACTGTAGTAATATTCCCTTCAACCTGGAGAGTTGGGACCCATGGAATGGGTGCCATGCATTATTGCTTTAAATGGTCTGCATTTGCTCACCCAATCTCACCAATCCTCTCAGTCCCAAGTGTCCAGCCTTATGCCACATCCAGCTGTCGTTGTAGATAGGGTCATTCCAGGTTTCATCAGAGACCCTGAAGGAATTGTAAAGAATTTCCCAGTTTTTTTGTTTTGTTTTTGAAATTCCTTTTTATAGTGGGTTTGAGCTGATTTTCGCTGCCATGTTTATGCCAGTCTAGACACACTTGATTCCCTAACGGAGACATATCAATACATAGGTTTTAAGATTCTTACTAGTCAGATATATTCCTCTGCGGGAAATATGGTGTTTTGAGTCCCTTTCACTGAGGAAGGTGTAGGTCTTGTCTATTCCATAGTTTGTTTTTGGAACGGTACGTGTGCTTATATCAAACTCTGGTTTTATGCATCACCCCACCTCTTCTTCCCCCTTAAGCAGGCATAAGAGTGTTTTCTAAATATGAAACACTGTTCTCTTTCCTAACTCAGTTCAAGTGTAGCCATGTTTACAGGATCTTCATAAGTGATATCTTATGATAAGTTTCTTTTTCTGTGTGACTTATTTCACTTAGAATCATCGTACCTGAATCCACCCATTTTGCTGCTACTGGTCTTATGACATTGATTTCATGCCTGAGGGATATTCCATCGTACGTAAGTACCACAATTTTTTGAACCATGTTTATATTTCCTGGGATATTTAAGGTGTACCCAAGTTGAGGTCCTTGTAAGCAATGCAGCCGTAAATTTTGGGGTGGCTCTGTCTTATTGATTTTCAGTTTTCCCAAGGTATATTCCCTAGACTGGAAGTGCCCTTGGCTCTGTAGCTCTGTTCTTTACTTGTTTTAGGGAACACAATGAACTCCTCCAGAGTGGCAGTTGCCAATTTACATCCCGCCCACCAGCATAACAAGGCTCCCTGTTCTCCAGGGCCTGTCTTGCCTTTCTGGTTTTTCACATTTTGTGGATGTCCCTTTTGACCGGTGGGAAGTGATACTTCTTTGTAGTGCAGATTTGCATTGCCCGCTTGATTGCTTGGCCAAAAAGGGCGTATGCGTTTTCTCCTGAATATATTCAGGAGAAAACGCATACGCCCTTTTTGGCCAAGTGCATCATTGTCGAAGTTGTGCCCCTCTTCCTGTGCTTTAAAGGCGATTCCAACGTACCTCTTGAAATCTGTTTCCTGCTATTCTGCCTCGCTTTCAAGTCCGCCTCGTTGCCTTCCCTCAACAGATTTTTGGACGATAGTTGTCCTTTATTACTCGGCCAGTTTGTGAATTGCTGTGCCCCTGAGTTCCATTTTTCAACTCGTTTTTGTTGAGCTGACCGCAAGTCCAAAATTTTGGTTCAGGACCTATACTGGTTCCCGGTGGGTGGCTGAGACTTTCTTTATTTCTTCTTCCTGCCGGGAAATTACAGTGATATGTGCCCGTCCAAATGCCTAACAGCTACTCTCTCATTGGTTCCCCTCTTCCCTTTCATCCTCTGCCAAATTGGCAACCTGTGCGAACCAGGATGTTAAAGGCGCTGTCTCTCCAAGTTGGGAGGTTGATAGTAAAGCAGATGTAAAGTCAAAGCGGAGCACCAGGAGAGGGACTATTCGTTGAGTTTCAGAAACGTTTCGTATTCACAGTGTGTCCGTTCTCTAGGTTTCCCATACATGTTATAGCTGTAGTAATATTCCCTTCAACCTGGAGAGTTGGGACCCATGGAATGGGTGCCAGGCATTTGTGCTTTAAAGGGTCTGCAATTGCTCACCCAATCTCACCAATCGTCTCAGTCCCAAGTGTCCCTCCTTATGCCACATCCAGCTGTAGTTGTAGATAGGGTCATTCCAGGTTTCATCAGAGACCCTGAAGGAATTGTAATTTCCCAGTTTTTTTGTTTTGTTTTTGAAATTCCTTTGTATAGTGGGCTTGAGCTGATTCCCCCTGCCATGTTTATGCCAGTCTAGACACACTTGATTCCCTTACGGAGACATATCAATACATAGGTTTTAAGATTCTTACTAGTCAGATATATTCCTCTGCGGGAAATATGGTGTTTTGAGTCCCTTTCACTGAGGAATGTGTAGGTCTTGTCTATTCCATAGTTGGTTTTTGGAACGGTGCCTGTGCTTATATCAAACTCTGGTTTTATGCATCACCCCACCTCTCCTTCCCCCTTAAGCAGGCATAATTGTGTTTTCTAAATATGAGACACTGTTCTCTTTCCTAAATCAGTTCAAGTGTAGCCATGTTTATACGATCTTCATAAGTGATATCTTATGATAAGTTTCTTTTTCTGTGTGACTTATTTCACTTAGAATCATCGTACCTGAATCCAACCATTTTGCTGCTACTGGTCTTATGACATTGATTTCATGGCTGAGGGATATTCCATCGTACGTAAGTACCACAATTTTTTGAACCATTTTTATATTTCCTGGGATACTTAAGGTGTATCCAAGTTGAGGTCCTTGTAAGCAGTGCAGCCCTAAATTTAGGGGTGGCTCTGTCTTATTGATTTTCAGTTTTCCCAAGGTATATTCCCTAGACTGGAAGTGCCCTTGGCTCTGTAGCTCTGTTCTTTACTTGTTTTAGGGAACACAATGCACCCCTCCAGAGAGGCAGTTGGCAATTTACATCCCGCCCATCAGCATAACAAGGCTCCCTGTTCTCCAGGGCCTGTCTTGCCTTTCTGGTTTTTACACATTTTGTGGATGTCCCTTTTGACCGGTGGGAAGTGATACTTCTTTGTAGTGCACATTTGAATTGCCCGCTTGCTTGCTTGTCCAAAAAGGGTGTATGCGTTTTCTCCTGAATATATTCAGGAGAGAACTCATACGCCCTTTTGACCAAGTGCATCATTGTCGAAGTTGTGCCCCTCTTCCTGTACTTTAAAGGCGATTCCAACGTACCTCTTGAAATCTGTTTCCTGCTATTCTGCCTCGCTTTCAAGTCTGCCTCGTTGCCTTTCCTCAACAGATTTTTGGACGATAGTTGTCCTTTATTACTCGGCCAGTTTGTGAATTGCTGTGCCCCTGAGCTCCATTTTTCAACTCGTTTTTGGTGAGCTGACCGCAAGTCCAAAATTTTGGTTCAGGACCTATACTGGTTCGCGGTGGGTGGCTGAGACTTTGGTTAATTGTTCTTCCTGCCGGGAAATTACAGTGATATGTGCCCGTCCAAATGCCTAACAGCTAGTCTCTCATTGGTTCTCCCTCTTCCCTTTCATCCTCTGCCAAATTGGCAACCTGTGCGAACCAGGAGGTTAAAGGGGCTGTCTCTCCAAGTTGGGAGGTTGATAGTAAAGCAGATGTAAAGTCAAACCGGAGCACCAGGAGAGGGACTATTCGTTGAGTTTTAGAAGCCTTTCGTATTCACAGTGTGTCCGTTCTCTAGGTTTCCCGTACATGTTATAGCTGTAGTAATATTCCCTTCAACCTGGAGAGTTGGGACCCATGGAATGGGTGCCATGCATTATTGCTTTAAAGAGTCTGCATTTGTTCACCCAATCTCACCAATCCTCTCAGTCCCAAGTGTCCCTCCTTATGCCACATCCAGCTGTCGTTGTAGATAGGGTCATTCCAGGTTTCATCAGAGACCCTGAAGGAATTGTAAAGAATTTCCCAGTTTTTTTGTTTTGTTTTTGAAATTCCTTTTTATAGTGGGTTTGAGCTGATTCTCGCTGCCATGTAAATGCCAGTCTAGACACACTTGATTCCCTTACGGAGACATATCAATACATAGGTTTTAAGATTCTTACTAGTCAGATATATTCCTCTGCGGGAAATATGGGGTTTTGAGTCCCTTTCACTGAGGAAGGTGTAGGTCTTGTCTATTCCATAGTTGGTTTTTGGAACGGAACATGTGCTTATATCAAACTCTGGTTTTATGCATCACCCCACCTCTCCTTCCCCCTTAAGCAGGCATAAGAGTGTTTTCTAAATATGAGACACTGTTCTCTTTCCTAACTCAGTTCAATTGTAGCCATGTTTACAGTATCTCCATAAGTGATATCTTATGATAAGTTTCTTTTTCTGTGTGACTTATATCACTTAGAATCATCTTACCTGAATCCACCCATATTGCTGCTAATGGTCTTATGACATTGATTTCATGGCTGAGGGATATTCCATCGTACGTAAGTACCACAAAATTTTGAACCATTTTTATATTTCCTGGGATATTTAAGGTGTACCCAAGTTGAGGTCCTTGTAAGCAGTGCAGCCCTAAATTTTGGGGTGGCTCTGTCTTATTGATTTTCAGTTTTCCCAAGGTATATTCCCTAGACTGGAAGTGCCCTTGGCTCTGTAGCTCTGTTCTTTACTTGTTTTAGGGAACACAATGCACTCCTCCATAGAGGCAGTTGGCAATTTACATCCCGCCCATCAGCATAACAAGGCTCCCTGTTCTCCAGGGCCTGTCTTGCCTTTCTTGTTCTTACACATTTTGTGGATGTCCCTTTTGACCGGTGGGAAATGATACTTCTTTGTAGTGCAGATTTGCATTGCCCGCTTGCTTGCTTGGCCAAAAAGGGCGTATGCGTTTTCTCCTGAATATATTCAGGAGAAAACGCATACGCCCTTTTTGGCCAAGTGCATCATTGTCGAAGTTGTGCCCCTCTTCCTGTGCTTTAAAGGCGATTCCAACGTACCTCTTGAAATCTGTTTCCTGCTATTCTGCCTCGCTTTCAAGTCCGCCTCGTTGCCTTCCCTCAACAGATTTTTGGACGATAGTTGTCCTTTATTACTTGGCCAGTTTGTGAATTGCTGTGCCCCTGAGCTCCATTTTTCAACTCGTTTATGGTGAGCTGACTGCAAGTCCAAAATTTTGGCTAAGGACCTATACTGGTTCCCGGAGGGTGGCTGAGACTTTGGTTAATTCTTCTTCCTGCCGGGAAATTACAGTGATATGTGCCCGTCCAAATGCCTAACAGCTACTCTCTCATTGGTTCTCCCTCTTCCCTTTCATTCTCTGCCAAATTGGCAACCTGTGCGAACCAGGAGGTTAAAGGGTCTGTCTCTCCAAGTTGGGAGATTGATAGTAAAGCAGATGGAAAGTCAAACCGGAGCACCAGGGGAGGGACTATTCGTTGAGTTTTAGAAACCTTTCGTATTCACATTGTGTCCGTTCTCTAGGTTCCCCGTACATGTTATAACTGTAGTAATATTCCCTTCAACCTGGAGAGTTGGGACCCATGGAATGGGTGCCATGCATTATTGCTTTAAAGGGTCTGCATTTGCTCACCCAATCTCACCAATCCTCTCAGTCCCAAGTGTCCAGCCTTATGCCACATCCAGCTGACGTTGTAGATAGCGTCATTCCAGGTTTCATCAGAGACCCTGAAGGAATTGTAAAGAATTTCCCAGTTTTTTTGTTTTGTTTTGAAATTCCTTTTTATAGTGGGTTTGAGCTGATTTTCGCTGCCATGTTTATGCCAGTCTAGACACACTTGATTCCCTAACGGAGACATATCAATACATAGGTTTTAAGATTCTTACTAGTCAGATATATTCCTCTGCGGGAAATATGGTGTTTTGAGTCCCTTTCACTGAGGAAGGTGTAGGTCTTGTCTATTCCATAGTTGGTTTTTGGAACGGTACGTGTGCTTATATCAAACTCTGGTTTTATGCATCACCCCACCTCTCCTTCCCCCTTAAGCAGGCATAAGAGTGTTTTCTAAATATGAAACACTGTTCTCTTTCCTAACTCAGTTCAAGTGTAGCCATGTTTACAGGATCTTCATAAGTGATATCTTATGATAAGTTTCTTTTTCTGTGTGACTTATTTCACTTAGAATCATCGTACCTGAATCCACCCATTTTGCTGCTACTGGTCTTATGACATTGATTTCATGCCTGAGGGATATTCCATCGTACGTAAGTACCACAATTTTTTGAACCATTTTTATATTTCCTGGGATATTTAAGGTGTACCCAAGTTGAGGTCCTTGTAAGCAATGCAGCCGTAAATTTTGGGGTGGCTCTGTCTTATTGATTTTCAGTTTTCCCAAGGTATATTCCCTAGACTGGAAGTGCCCTTGGCTCTGTAGCTCTGTTCTTTACTTGTTTTAGGGAACACAATGAACTCCTCCAGAGTGGCAGTTGGCAATTTACATCCCGCCCACCAGCATAACAAGGCTCCCTGTTCTCCAGGGCCTGTCTTGCCTTTCTGGTTTTTCACATTTTGTGGATGTCCCTTTTGACCGGTGGGAAGTGATACTTCTTTGTAGTGCAGATTTGCATTGCCCGCTTGATTGCTTGGCCAAAAAGGGCGTATGCGTTTTCTCCTGAATATATTCAGGAGAAAATGCATACGCCCTTTTTGGCCAAGTGCATCATTGTCGATGTTGTGCCCCTCTTCCTGTGCTTTAAAGGCGATTCCAACGTACCTCTTGAAATCTGTTTCCTGCTATTCTGCCTCGCTTTCAAGTCCGCCTCGTTGCCTTCCCTCAAAAGATTTTTGGACGATAGTTGTCCTTTATTACTCGGCCAGTTTGTGAATTGCTGTGCCCGTGAGCTCCATTTTTCAACTCGTTTTTGGTGAGCTGACCGCAAGTCCAAAAGTTTGGTTCAGGACCTATACTGGTTCCCGGTGGGTGGCTGAGACTTTGGTTAATTGTTCTTCCTGCCGGGAAATTACAGTGATATGTGCCCGTCCCAATGCCTAACAGCTACTCTCTCATTGGTTCTCCCTCTTCCCTTTCATCCTCTGCCAAATTGGCAACCTGTGCAAACCAGGAAGTTAAAGGGGCTATCTCTCCAAGTTGGGAGGTTGATAGTAAAGCAGATGTAAAGTCAAAGCGGAGCCCCGGGAGAGGGACAATTCGTTGAGTTTTAGAAACCTTTGGTATTCACAGTGTGTCCGTTCTCTAGGTTTCCCGTACATGTTATAGCTGTAGTAATATTCCCTTCAACCTGGAGAGTTGGGACCCACGGAGTGGGTGCCCGGCATTTGTGATTTAAATGGTCTGCATTTGCTCACCCAATCTCACCAATCCTCTCAGTTCCAAGTGTCCCTCCTTATGCCACATCCAGCTGTCGTTGTAGATAGGGTCATTCCAGGTTTCATCAGGGACCCTGAAGGAATTGTAAAGAATTATCCATTTTTTTTGTTTTGTTTTTGAAATTCCTTTTTATAGTCTGTTTGAGCTGATTCTCGCTGCCATGTTTATGCCAGTCTAGACACACTTGATTCCCTTACGGAGACATATCAATACATAGGTTTTAAGATTCTTACTAGTCAGATATATTCCTCTGCGGGAAATATGGGGTTTTGAGTCCCTTTCACTGAGGAAGGTGTAGGTCTTGTCTATTCCATAGTTGGTTTTTGGAATGGTACCTGTGCTTATATCAAACTCTGGTTTTATGCATCACCCCACCTCTCCTTCCCACTTAAGCAGGCATAAGAGTGTTTTCTAAATATGAGACACTGTTCTCTTTCCTAACTCAGTTCAACGGTAGCCATGTTTATACGATCATCATAAGTGATATCTTATGATAAGTTTCTTTTTCTGTGTGACTTATTTCACTTAGAATCATCGTACCTGAATCCACCCATTTTGCTGCTACTGGTCTTAGGACATTGGTTTCATAGCTGAGGCATATTCCATCGTATGTAAGTACCACAATTTTTTGAACCATTTTTATATTTCCTGGGATACTTAAGGTGTATCCAAGTTGAGGTCCTTGTAAGCAGAGCAGCCCTAAATTTTGGGGTGGCTCTGTCTCATTGATTTTCAGTTTTCTCAAGGTATATCCCCTAGACTGGAAGTGCCCTTGGCTCTGTAGCTCTGTTGTTTACTTGTTTTAGGGAACACAATGCACTCCTCCAGAGAGGCAGTTGGCAATTTACATCCCGCCCATCAGCATAACAAGGCTCCCTGTTCTCCAGGGCCTGTCTTGCCTTTCTGGTTTTTACATATTTTGTGGATGTCCCTTTTGACCGGTGGGAAGTGATACTTCTTTGTAGTGCAGATTTGCATTGCCCGCTTGCTTGCTTGGCCAAAAAGGGCGTATGCGTTTTCTCCTGAATATATTCAGGAGAAAACGCATACGCCCTTTTTGGCCAAGTGCATCATTGTCGAAGTTGTGCCCCTCTTCCTGTGCTTTAAAGGCAATTCCAACGTACCTCTTGAAATCTGTTTCCTGCTATTCTGCCTCGCTTTCAAGTCTGCCTCGTTGCCTTCCCTCAACAGATTTTTGGACGATAGTTGTCCTTTATTACTCGGCCAGTTTGTGAATTGCTGTGCCCCTGAGTTCCATTTTTCAACTCGTTTTTGTTGAGCTGACCGCAAGTCCAAAATTTTGGTTCAGGACCTATACTGGTTCCCAGTGGGTGGCTGAGACTTTCGTTATTTCTTCTTCCTGCCGGGAAATTACAGTGATATGTGCCCGTCCAAATGCCTAACAGCTACTCTCTCATTGGTTCCCCTCTTCCCTTTCATCCTCTGCCAAATTGGCAACCTGTGCGAACCAGGATGTTAAAGGCGCTGTCTCTCCAAGTTGGGAGGTTGATAGTAAAGCAGATGTAAAGTCAAAGCGGAGCACCAGGAGAGGGACTATTCGTTGAGTTTTAGAAACCTTTCGTATTCACTGTGTGTCCGTTCTCTAGGTTTCCCGTTCTTGTTATAACTGTAGTAATATCCCCTTCAACCTGGAGAGTTGGGACCCAAGGAATGTGTGCCATGCATTATTGCTTTAAAGAGTCTGCATTTGCTCACCCAATCTCACCAATCCTCCCAGTCGCAAGTGTCCAGCCTTATGCCAAATCCAGCTGTCGTTGTATATAGGGTCATTCCAGGTTTCATCAGAGACCCTGAAGGAATTGTAAAGAATTTCCCAGTTTTTTTGTTTTGTTTTTGGAATTCCTTTTTATAGTGGGTTTGAGCTGATTCTCGCTGCCATGTTTATGCCAGTCTAGACACACTTGATTCCCTTATGGAGACATATCAATCCATGGGTTTTAAGATTCTTACTAGTCAGATATATTCCTCTGCAGGAAATATGGGTTTTTGAGTCCTTTCACTGAGGAAGGTGTAGGTCTTGTCTATTTCATAGTTGGTTTTTGGAACGGTACCTGTGCTTATATCAAACTCTGGTTTTATGCATCACACCACCTCTCCTTCCCCCTTAAGCAGGCATATGAGTGTTTTCTTTATGTGAGACACTTTTCTCTTTCCTAACTCAGTTCAAGTGTAGCCATGTTTACAGGATCTTCATAAGTGATATCTTATGATAAGTTTCTTTTTCTGTGTGACTTATTTCACTTAGAATCATCGTACCTGAATCCACCCATTTTGCTGCTACTGGTCTTATGACATTGATTTCATGCCTGAGGGATATTCCATCGTACGTAAGTACCACAATTTTTTGAACCATTTTTATATTTCCTGGGATATTTAAGGTGTACCCAAGTTGAGGTCCTGGTAAGCAGTGCAGCCCTAAATTTTGGGGTGGCTCTGTCTTATTGATTTTCATTTTTCCCAAGGTATATTCCCTAGACTGGAAGTGTCCTTGGCTCTGTAGCTCTGTTCTTTACTTGTTTTAGGGAACACAATGTACTCCTCCAGAGAGGCAGTTGGCAATTTACATCCCGACCATCAGCATAACAAGGCTCCCAGTTCTCCACGGCCTGTCTTGCCTTTCTGGTTTTTACATATTTTGTGGATGTCCCTTTTGACCGGTGGGAAGTGATACTTCTTTGTAGTGCAGATTTGCCTTGCCCGCTTGCTTGCTTGGCCAAAAAGGGCGTATGCGTTTTCTGCTGAATATATTCAGGAGAAAACGCATACGCCCTTTTTGTCCAAGTGCATCATTGTGGAATTTGTGCCCCTCTTCCTGTGCTTTAAAGGCGATTCCAACGTACCTCTTGAACTCTGTTTCCTGCTATTCTGCCTCACTTTCAAGTCCGCCTCCTTGCCTTCCCTCAACAGATTTTTGGACGATAGTTGTTCTTTATTACTCGGCCAGTTTGTGAATTGCTGTGCCCCTGAGCTCCATTTTTCAACTCGTTTTTGGTGAGCTGACCGCAAGTCCAAAATTTTGGCTCAGGACCTATACTGGTTCCCGGTGGGTGGCTGAGACTTTGGTTAATTCTTCTTCCTGCCGGGAAATTACAGTGATATATGCCCGTCCAAATGCCTAACAGCTACTCTCTCATTGGTTCTCCTTCTTCCCTTTGATCCTCTGGCAAATTGGCAACCTGTGTGAACCAGGAGGTTAAAGGGGCTGTCTCTCCAAGTTGGGAGGTTGATAGTAAAGCAGATGGAAAGTCAAACCTGAGCACCAGCAGAGGGACTATTCGTTGAGTTTTAGAAACCTTTCGTATTCACAGTGTGTCTGTTCTCTAGGATTCCCGTACATGTTATAGCTGTAGTAATATTCCCTTCAACCTGGAGAGTTGGGACCCATGGAATGGGTGCCAGGCATTTGTGCTATAAAGGGTCTGCAATTGCTCTCCCAATCTCACCAATCGTCTCAGTCCCAAGTGTCCCTCCTTATGCCACATCCAGCTGTCATTGTAGATAGGGTCATTCCAGGTTTCATCAGAGACCCTGAAAGAATTGCAAAGAATTTCCCAGTTTTTTTGTTTTGTTTTTGAAATTCCTTTTTATAGTGGGTTTGAGCTGATTCTCGCTGACATGTTTATGCCAGTCTAGACACACTTGATTCCCTTACGGAGACATATCAATACATACGTTTTAAGATTCTTACTAGTCAGATATATTCCTCTGCGGGAAATATGGGGTTTTGAGTCCCTTTCCCTGAGGAAGGTGTAGGTCTTGTCTATTCCATAGTTGGTTTTTGGAACGGTACCTGTGCTTATATCAAACTCTGGTTTTATGCATCACCCCACCTCTCCTTCCCCCTTAAGCAGGCATAAGAGTGTTTTCTAAATGTGAGACCCTGTTCTCTTTCTTATCTCAGTTCAATTGTAGCCATGTTTACAGGATCTTCATAAGTGATATCTTATGATAAGTTTCTTTTTCTCTGTGACTTATTTCACTTAGAATCATCAGACCTGAATCCACCCATTTTGCTGCTACTGGTCTTATGACATTGATTTCATGGCTGAGGGATATTCCATCGTACGTAAGTACCACAATTTTTTGAACCATTTTTATATTTCCTGGGATATTTAAGGTGAACCCAAGTTGAGGTCCTTGTAAGCAGTGCAGCCCTAAATTTTGGGGTGGCTCTGTCTTATTGATTTTCAGTTTTCCCAAGGTATATTCCCTAGACTGGAAGTGCCGTTGGCTCTGTGGCTCTGTTCTTTACTTGTCTTAGGAACACAATGTACTCCTCCAGAGAGGCAGTTGGCAATTTACATCCCGCACATCAGCATAACAAGGCTCCCTGTTCTCCAGGGCCTGTCTTGCCTTTCTGGGTTTTACACATTTTGTGGATGTCCCCTTTGACGGGTGGGAAGTGGTACTTCTTTGTAGTGCAGATTTGCATTGACCGCTGGCTTCCTTGGCCAAAAGGGGCATATGCGTTTTCAGCTGAATATATTCAGGAGAAAATGCATACGCCCTTTTTGGCCAAGTGCATCATTGTCGAGGTTGTGCCCCTCTTCCTGTGCTTTAAAGGTGATTCCAACGTACCTCTTGAAATCTGTTTCCTGCTATTCTGCCTCGCTTTCAATTCCGCCTCGTTGCCTTCCCTCAACAGATTTTTGGACAATAGTTGTCCTTTATTAATCGGCCAGTTTGTGAATTGCTGTGCCCCTGAGCTCCATTTTTCAACTCGTTTTTGGTGAGCTGACCGCAAGTCCAAAATTTTGGTTCAGGACCTATACTGGTTCCCGGTGGGTGGCTGAGACTTTGGTTAATTCTTCTTCCTGCCGGGAAATTACAGTGACATGTGCCCGTCCAAATGCTTAACAGCTACTCTCTCATTGGTTCTCCCTCTTCCCTTTCATCCTCTTCCAAATTGGCAACCTGTGCGAACCAGGAGGTTAAAGGGGCTGTCTCTCCAAGTTGGGAGATTGATAGTAAAGCAGATAGACAGTGAAACCGGAGCACCAGGAGAGGGACTATTCGTTGAGTTTTAGAAACCTTTCGTATTCACAGTGTGTCCGTTCTCTAGGTTTTTCGTACATTTTATAACTGTAGTAATATTCCCTTCAACCTGGAGAGTTGGGACCCATGGAATGGGTGCAATGCATTATTGCTTTAAAGGGTCTGCAGTTGCTCACCCAATCTCACCAATCCTCTCAGTCCCAAGTGTCCAGCGTTATGCCACATCCAGCTGTCATTGTAGATAGGGTCATTCCAGGTTTCATCAGAGACCCTGAAGGAATTGTAAAGAATTTCCCAGTTTTTTTGTTTTGTTTTTGAAATTCCTTTTTATAGTGGGTTTGAGCTGATTCTCGCTGCCATGTTTATGCGAGTCTAGACACTCTGGATTCCCTTATGGAGATATATCAATACATAGGTTTTAAGATTCTTACTAGTCAGATGTATTCCTCTGCGGGAAATATGGGGTTTTGAGTCCCTTTCACTGTGGAAGGTGTAGGTCTTGTCTATTCCATAGTTGGTTTTTGGAATGGTACCTGTGCTTATATCAAACTCTGGTTTTATGCATCACCCAGGCTCTCCTTCCCCCTTAAGCAGGCATAAGAGTGTTTTCTAAATGTGAGACTCTGTTCTCTTTCCTAACTCAGTTCAAGTGTAGCCATGTTTACAGGATCTTCATAAGTGATATCTTATGATAAGTTTCTTTTTCTGTGTGACTTATTTCACTTAGAATAATCGTACCTGAATCCACCCATGTTGCTGCTACTGGTCTTATGACATTGATTTCCTGGCTGAGGGATCTTCCATCGTACGTAAGAACCACACTTTTTGAACCATTTTTATATTTCCTGGGATATTAAGGTGTACCAAGTTGAGTTCCTTGTAAGCAGTGCAGCCCTAAATTTAGGGGTGGCACTGTCTTATTGATTTTCAGTTTTCCCAAGGTATATTCCCTACACTGGAAGTGCCCTTGGCTCCGTAGCTCTGTTGTTTACTTGTTTTAGGGAACCCAATGCACTCCTCCAGAGAGGCAGTTGGCAATTTACATCCCGCCCATCAGCATAACAAGGCTCCTTGTTCTCCAGGGCCTGTCTTGCCTTTCTGGTTTTTACACATTTTGTGGATGTCCCTTTTGACCGGTGGGAAGTGATACTTCTTTGTAGTGCAGATTTGCATTGCCCGCCTGCTTGCTTGGCCAAAAAGGGCGTATGCGTTTTCTCCTGAATATGTTCAGGAGAAAACGAATACGCACTTTTTGGCCAAGTGCATCATTGTCGAAGTTGTGCCCCTCTTCCTGTGCTTTAAAGGTTATTCCAACGTACCTCTTGAAATCTGTTTCCTGCTATTCTGCCTCGCTTTCAATTCCGCCTCATTGCCTTCCCTCAACAGATTTTTGGACGATAGTTGTCCTTTATTACTCGGCCAGTTTGTGAATTGCTGTGCCCCTGAGCTCCATTTTTCAACTCGTTTTTGGTGAGCTGACCGCAAGTCCAAAATTTTGGCTCAGGACCTATACTGGTTCCCGGTGGGTGGCTGAGACTTTGGTTAATTCTTCTTTCTGCTGGGAAATTACAGTGATATATGCCCGTCCAAATACCTAACAGCTACTCTCTCATGAGTTCTCCCTCTTCCCTTTCATCCTCTGCCAAATTGGCAACCTGTGTGAACCAGGAGGTTAAAGGGGCTGTCTCTCCAAGTTGTGGGGTTGATAGTAAAACAGACGGAAAGTCAAACTGGAGCACCAGGAGAGGGATTATTCGTTGAGTTTTAGAAACCTTTCGTATTCACAGTGTGTCCGTTCTCTAGGTTTCCTGTACATGTTATAGCTGTAGTAATATTCCCTTCAACCTGGAGAGTTGGGACCCATGGAATGGGTGGCAGGCATTTGTGCTTTAAAGGGTCTGCATTTGCTCACTCAATCTTACCAGTCGTCTCAGTCCCAATTGTCCATCCTTATGCCACATCCAGCTGTCGTTGTAGATAGGGTCATTCCAGGATTCATCAGAGACCCTGAAGGAATTGTAAAGAATTTCCAGTTTTTTTGTTTTGTTTTTGAAATTCCTTTTTATACTGGGTTTGAGCTGATTCTCGCTGCCATATTTATGCCAGTCTAGACACACTTGATTCCCTTACGGAGACATATCAATCCATAGGTTTTAAGATTCTTACTAGTTAGATATATTCCTCTGCAGGAAATATGGGGTTTTGAGTCCCTTTCACTGAGGAAGGTGTAGGTCTTGTCTATTCCATAGTTGGTTTTTGGAACGGTACCTGTGCTTATATCAAACTCTGGTTTTATGCATCACCCCACCTCTCCTACCCCCTTAAGCAGGCATAAGAGTGTTTTCTAAATGTGAGACACTGTTCTCTTTCCTAACTCAGTTCAAGTGTAGCCATGTTTACAGGATCATCATAAGTGATATGTTATGATAAGTTTCTTTTTCTGTGTGACTTATTTCACTTAAAATCATCGTACCTGAATCCACCCATTTTGCTGCTACTGGTCTTATGACATTGATTTCATGGCTGAGGGATATTCCATCGTACGTAAGTACCACAATTTTTTGAACCATTTTTATATTTCCTGGGATATTTAAGGTGTACCCAAGTTGAGGTCCTTGTAAGCAGTGCAGCCCTAAATTTTGGGGTGGCTCTGTCTTATTGATTTTCAGTTTTCCCAAGGTATATTCACTAGACTGGAAGTGCCCTTGGCTCTGTAGCTCTGTTCTTTACTTGTTTTAGGGAACACAATGCACTCCTCCAGAGAGGCAGTTGGCAATTTACATCCCGCCCATCAGCATAACAAGGCTCCCTGTTCTCCAGGGCCTGTCTTGCCTTGCTGGTTTTTACACATTTTGTGGATGTCCCTTTTGACCGGTGGGAAGTGATACTTCTTTGTAGTGCAGATTTGCATTGCCCGCTTGCTTGCTTGGCCAAAAAGGGCGTATGCGTTTTCTGCTGAATATATTCAGGAGAAAACGCATACGCCCTTTTTGGCCAAGTGCATCATTGTCGAAGTTGTGCCCCTCTTCCTGTGCTTTAAAGGCGATTCCAACGTACCTCTTGAAATCTGTTTCCTGCTATTCTACCTCGCTTTCAATTCCGGCTCGTTGCCTTCCCTCAACAGATTTTTGGACGATAGTTGTCCTTTATTACTCGGCCAGTTTGTGAATTGCTGTGCCCCTGAGCTCCATTTTTCAACTCGTTTTGGTGAGCTGACCGGAAGTCCAAAATTTTGGCTCAGGACCTATACTGGTTCCCTGAGGGTGGCTGAGACTTTGGTTAATTCTTCTTCCTGCCGGGAAAATACAGTGATATATGCCCGTCCAAATGCCTAACAGCTACTCTCTCATTGGTTCTCCCTCTTCCCTATCATCCTCTGCCAAATTGGCAACCTGTGCGAACCAGGAGGTTAAAGGGGCTGTCTCTCCAAGTTGGGAGATTGATAGCAAAGCAGATGGAAAGTCAACCCGGAGCACCAGGAGAGGGACTATTCGTTGAGTTTTAGAAACCTTTCGTATTCACAGTGTATCCGTTCTCTAGGTTTCCCGTTCATGTTATAACTGTACTAATATCCCCTTCAACCTGGAGAGTTGGGACCCAAGGAATGGGTGCCATGCATTATTGCTTTAAAGAGTCTGCATTTGCTCACCCAATCTCACCAATCCTCCCAGTCGCAAGTGTCCAGCCTTATGCCACATCCAGCTGTCGTTGTATATAGGGGCATTCCACGTTTCATCAGAGTCCCTGAAGGAATTGGAAAGAACTTCCCAGTTTTTTTCTTTTGTTTTTGAAATTCCTTTTTATAGTGGGTTTGAGCTGATTCTCGCTGCCATGTTTATGCCAGTCTAGACACACTTGATTCCCTTATGGAGACATATCAATACATAGGTTTTAAGATTCTTACTAGTCAGATATATTCCTCTGCGAGAAATATGGGGTTTTGATTCCCTTTCACTGAGGAAGGTGTAGGTCTTGTCTATTCCATAGTTGGTTTTTGGAACGGTACCTGTGCTTATATCAAACTCTGGTTTTATGCATCACCCCACCTCTCCTTCCCCTTAAGCAGGCAAAAGAGTGTTTTCTAAATGTCAGACATTCTTCTCTTTCCTAACTCAGTTCAAGTGTAGCCATGTTTACAGGATCTTCATAAGTGATGTCTTATGATAAGTTTCTTTTTCTCTGTGACTTATTTCACTTAGAATCATCGTACCTGAATCCACCCATTTTGCTGCTACTGGTCTTATGACATTGATTTCATGGCTGAGGGATATTCCATCGTACGTAAGTACCACAATTTTTTGAACCATTTTTATATTTCCTGGGATATTTAAGGTGTACCCAAGTTGAGGTCCTTGTAAGCAGTGCAGCCCTAAATTTTGGGGTGGTTCCGTCATATTGATTTTCAGTTTTCCCAAGGTATATTCCCTAGAGTAGAAGTGCCCTTGGCTCTGTAGCTCTGTTCTTTACTTGTTTTAGGGAACACAATGCACTCCTCCAGAGAGGCAGTTGGCAATTTACATCCTGCCCATCAGCATAACAAGGCTCCCTGTTCTCCAGGGCCTGTCTTGCCTTCCTTGTTTTTACACATTTTGTGGATGTCCCTTTTGACCGGTGGGAAGTGATACTTCTTTGTAGTGCAGATTTGCATTGCCCGCTTGCTTGCTTGGCCAAGAAGGGCGTATGCGTTTTCTCCTGAATATATTCAGGAGAAAACGCATACGCCCTTTTTGGCCAAGTACATCATTGTCGAAGTTGTATCCCTCTTCCTGTGCTTTAAAGGCGATTCCAACATACCTCTTGAAATCTGTTTCCTGCTATTCTGCCTCGCTTTCATGTCCGCCTCGTTGCCTTCCCTCAACAGATTTTTGGAAGATAGTTGTCCTTTATTACTCGGCCAGTTTGTGAATTGCTGTGCCCCTGAGCTCCATTTTTCAACTCGTTTTTGGTGAGCTGACCGCAAGTCCAAAATTTTGGTTCAGGACCTATGCTGGTTCCCGGTGGGTGGCTGAGACTTTGGTTAATTCTTCTTCCTACCGGGAAAATACAGTGATATATGCCCGTCCAAATGCCTAACAGCTACTCTCTCATTGGTTCTCCCTCTTCCCTTTCATCCTCTGCCAAATTGGCAACCTGTGCGAACCAGGAGGTTAAAGGGGCTGTCTCTCCAAGTTGGGATGATGATAGTAAAGCAGATAGACAGTCAAACCGGAGCACCAGGAGAGGGACTATTCGTTGAGTTTTAGAAACCGTTCGTATTCACAGTGTGTTCGTTCTCTAGGTTTCTCGTACATGTTATAACTGTAGTAATATTCCCTTCAACCTGGAGAGTTGGGACCCATGGAATGGGTGCCATGCATTATTGCTTTAAAGGGTTTGCATTTGCTCACCCATTCTCACCAATCCTCTCAGTCCCAAGTGTCCAGCCTTATGCCACATCCAGCTGTCGTTGTAGATAGGGTCATTCCAGGTTTCATCAGAGACCCTGAAGGAATTGTAAAGAATTTCCCAGTTTTTTTGTTTTGTTTTTGAAATTCCTTTTTATAGTGGGTTTGAGCTGATTCTCACTGCCATGTTTATGTCAGTCTAGACACACTTGATTCCCTTACGGAGACATATCAATACATAGGTTTTAAGATTCTTACTAGTCAGATATATTCCTCTGCGGGAAATATGGGGTTTTGAGTCCCTTTCGCTGAGGAAAGTGTAGGTCTTGCCTATTCCATAGTTGGTTTTTGGAACGGTACCTGTGCTTATATCAAACTCTGGTTTTATGCATCACCCCACCTCTCCTTCCCCCTTAAGCAGGCATATGAGTGTTTTCTAAATGTGAGACACTGTTCTCTTTCCTAACTCAGTTCAAGTGTAGCCATGTTTACAGGATCTTCATAAGTGATATCTTATGATAAGTTTCTTTTTCTGTGTGACTTATTTCACTTAGAATCATCGTACCTGAATCCACCCATTTTGCTGCTACTGGTCTTATGACATTGATTTCATGGCTGAGGGATATTCCATCGTACGTAAGTACCACAATTTTTTGAACCATTTTTATATTTCCTGGGATATTTAAGGTGTACCCAAGTTGAGGTCCTTGTAAGCAGTGCAGCCCTAAATTTTGGGGTGGCTCTGTCTTATTGATTTTCAGTTTTCCCAAGGTATATTCCCTGGACTGGAAGTGCCCTTGGCTCTGTAGCTCTGTTGTTTACTTGTTTTAGGGAACACAATGTACTCCTCCAGAGAGGCAGTTGGCAATTTACATCCCGCCCATCAGCATAACAAGGCTCCCAGTTCTCCAGGGCCTGTCTTGCCTTTCTGGTTTTTACACATTTTGTGGATGTCCCTTTTGACCGGTGGGAAGTGATACTTCTTTGTAGTGCAGATTTGCATTGCCCGCTTGCTTGCTTGGCCAAAAAGGGCGTATGCGTTTTCTGCTGAATATATTCAGGAGAAAACGCATACGCCCTTTTTGGCCAAGTGCATCATTGTGGAAGTTGTGCCCCTCTTCCTGTGCTTTAAAGGTGATTCCAACGTACCTCTTGAAATCTGTTTCCTGCTATTCTGCCTCGCTTTCAAGTCCGCCTCGTTGCCTTCCCTCAACAGATTTTTGGACGATAGTTGTCCTTTATTACTCGGCCAGTTTGTGAATTGCTGTGCCCCTGAGCTCCATTTTGCAACTCGTTTTTGGTGAGCTGACCGCAAGTCCAAAATTTTGGTTCAGGACCTATACTGGTTCCCGGTGGGTGGCTGAGACTTTGGTTAATTCTTCTTCCTGCCGGGAAATTACAGTGATATGTGCCCGTCCAAATGCCTAACAGCTACTCTCTCATTGGTTCTCCCTCTTCCCTTTCATCCTCTGCCAAATTGGCAACCTGTGCGAACCAGGAGTTTAAAGGGGCTGTCTCGCCAAGTTGGGAGGTTGATAGTAAAGCAGATGGAAAGTCAAATTGGAGCACCAGGAGAGGGACTATTCGTTGAGTTTTAGAAACCTTTCGTATTCACAGTGTGTCCGTTCTCTAGGTTTCCCGTACATTTTATAACTGTAGTAATATTCCATTCAACCTGGAGAGTTGGGACCCATGGAATGGGTGCCATGCATTATTGCTTTAAAGGGTCTGCATTTGCTCACAAAGTCTCACCAATCGTCTCTGTCCCAAGTGTCCCTCCATATGCCACATCCAGCTGTCATTGTAGATTGGGTCATTCCAGGTTTCATCAGAGACCCTGAAGGAATTGTAAAGAATTTCCCAGTTTTTTTGTTTTGTTTTTGAAATTCCTTTTTATCGTGGGTTTGAGCTGATTCTCGCTGCCATGTTTATGCCAGTCTAGACACACTTGATTCCCTTATGGAGACATATCAATCCATAGGTTTTAATAATCTTACTAGTCAGATATATTCCTCTGTGGGAAATATGGGGTTTTGAGTCCCTTTCACTGAGGAAGGTGTAGGTCTTGTCTATTCCATATTTGGTTTTTGGAACGGTACCTGTGCTTATATCAAACTCTGGTTTTATGCATCACCCCACCTCTCCTTCCCCCTTAAGCAGGAATAAGAGTGTTTTCTAAATGTGAGACACTGTTCTCTTTCCTAACTCAGTTCAAGTGTAGCCATGTTTACAGTATCTTCATAAGTGATATCTTATGATAAGTTTCTTTTTCTGTGTGACTTATTTCACTTAGAATCATCGTACCTGAAACCACCCATTTTGCTGCTACTGGTCTTATGACATTGATTTCATGGCTGAGGGATATTCCATCGTACGTAAGTACCACAATTTTTTGAACCATTTTTATATTTCCTGGGATATTTAAGGTGTACCCAAGTTGAGGTCCTTGTAAGCAGTGCAGGCCTAAATTTTGGGGTGGTTCCGTCTTATTGATTTTCAGTTTTCCCAAGGTATATTCCCTAGACTGGAAGTGCCCTTGGCTCTGTAGCTCTGTTGTTTACTTGTTTTAGGGAACACAATGCAGTCCTCCAGAGAGGCAGTTGGCAATTTACATCCCGCCCATCAGCATAACAAGGCTCCCTGTTCTCCAGGGCCTGTCTTGCCTTTCAGGTTTTTAGACATTTTGTGGATGTCCCTTTTGACCGGTGGGAAGTGATACTTCTTTGTAGTGCAGATTTGCATTGCCCGCTTGCTTGCTTGGCCAAAAAGGGTATATGCGTTTTCTCCTGAATATATTCAGGAGAAAACGCATATGCCCTTTTTGGCCACGTGCATCATTGTGGAAGTTGTGCCCCTCTTCCTGTGCTTTAAAGGCGATTCCAACGTACCTCTTGAAATCTGTTTCCTGCTATTCTGCCTCGCTTTCAATTCCGCCTCGTTGCCTTCCCTCAACAGATTTTTGGACGATAGTTGTCTTTTATTACTCGGCCAGTTTGTGAATTGCTGTGCCCCTGAGCTCCATTTTTCAACTCGTTTTTTGTGAGCTGACCGCAAATCCAAAATTTTGGTTCAGGAAATATACTGGTTCCCGGTGGGTGGCTGAGACTTTGGTTAATTCTTCTTCCTGCCGGGAAATTACAGTGATATGTGCCCGTCCAAATGCCTAAGAGCTACTCTCTCATTGGTTCTCCCTCTTCCCTTTCATCCTCTGCCCAATTGGAAACCTGTGCGAACCAGGAGGTTAAAGGGGCTGTCTCTTCAAGTTGGTAGATTGATAGTAAAGCAGATGGAAAGTCAAACGTGAGCACCAGAAGAGGGACTATTCGTTGAGTTTTAGAAACCTTTCGTATTCACAGTGTGTCCGTTCTCTAGGTTTCCCTTACATGTTATAACTGTAGTAATATTCACTTCAACCTGGAGAGTTGGGACCCATGGAATGGGTGCCATGCATTATTGCTTAAAAGGGTATGCATTTGCTCACCCAATCTCACCAATCCTCTCAGTCCCAAGTGTCCAGCCTTATGCCACATCCAGCTGTCGTTGTAGATAGGGTCATTCCAGGTTTCATCAGAGACCCTGAAGGAATTGTAAAGAATTTCCCAGTTTTTTTGTTTTGTTTTTGAAATTCCTTTTTATAGTTGGTTTGAGCTGATTCTCGCTGCCATGTTTATGCCAGTCTAGACACACTTGATTCCCGTATGGAGACATATCAATACATAGGTTTTAAGATTCTTACTAGTCAGATATATTCCTCTGTGGGAAATATGGGGTTTTGAGTCACTTTCACTGAGGAAGGTGTAGGTCTTGTCTATTCCATAGTTGGTTTTTGGAACGGTACCTGTGCTTATATCAAACTCTGGTTTTATGCATCACCCCACCTCTCCTTCCCCCTTAAGCAGGCAAAAGAGTGTTTTCTAAATGTCAGGCATTCTTCTCTTTCCTAACTCAGTTCAAGTGTAGCCATGTTTACAGGATCTTCATAAGTGATATCTTATGATAAGTTTCTTTTTCTGTGTGACTTATTTCACTTAGAATCTTCGTACCTGAATCCACCCATTTTGCTGCTACTGGTCTTATGACATTGATTTCATGGCTGAGGGATATTCCATCGTACGTAAGTACCACAATTTTTTGAACCATTTTTATATTTCCTGGGATATTTAAGGTGTACCAAAGTTGAGGTCCTTGTAAGCAGTGCAGCCCTAAATTTTGGGGTGGTTCTGTCTTATTGATTTTCAGTTTTCCCAAGGTATATTCCCTAGACTGGAAGTGCCCTTGGCTCTGTAGCTCTGTTGTTTACTTGTTTTAGGGAACACAATGCACTCCTCCAGAGAGGCAGTTGGCAATTTACATCCCGCCCATCAGCATAACAAGGCTCCCTGTTCTCCAGGGCCTGTCTTGCCTTTCTGGCTTTTACACATTTTGTGGATATCCCTTTTGACCGGTGGGAAGTGATACTTCTTTGTAGTGCAGATTTGCATTGCCCGCTTGCTTGCTTGGCCAAAAAGGGCGTATGCGTTTTCTCCTGTATATATTCAGGAGAAAACGCATACGCCCTTTTTGGCCAAGTGCATCATTGTCGAAGTTGTGCCCCTCTTCCTGTGCTTTAAAGGCGATTCCAACGTACCTCTTGAAATCTGTTTCCTGCTATTCGGCCTCGCTTTCAAGTCCGCCTCGTTGCCTTCCCTCAAAAGATTTTTGGACGATAGTTGTCCTTTATTACTCGGCCAGTTTGTGAATTGCTGTGCCCCTGAGCTCCATTTTTCAACTCGTTTTTGGTGAGCTGACCGCAAGTCCAAAATTTTGGTTCAGGACCTATGCTGGTTCCCGGTGGGTGGCTGAGACTTTGGTTAATTCTTCTTCCTACCGGGAAATTAGAGTGATATGTGCCCGTCCAAATGCCTAACAGCTACTCTCTCATTGGTTCTCCCTCTTCCCTTTCATCCTCTGTCAAATTGGAAACCTGTGCGAACCAGGAGGTTAAAGGGGCTGTCTCTCCAAGTTGGGAGATTGATAGTAAAGCAGATGGAAAGTCAAACGGGAGCACCAGAAGAGGGACTATTCGTTGAGTTTTAGAAACCTTTCGTATTCACAGTGTGTCCTTTCTCTATGTTTCCCGTACATGTTATAGCTGTAGTAATATTCCCTTCAACCTGGAGAGTTGGGACCCATGGAATGGGTGCCAGGCATTTGTGCTTTAAAGGGTCTGCATTTGCTTACCCAATCTCACCAATCATCTCAGTCACAGGTGTCCCTCCTTATGCCACCTCCAGCTGTCATTGTAGATAGGGTCATTCCAGGTTTCATCAGAGACCCTGAAGGAATTGTAAAGTATTTCCCAGTTTTTTTTGTTTTGTTTTTGAAATTCCTTTTTATAGTGGGTTTGAGCTGATTCTCGCTGCCATGTTTATGCCAGTCTAGACACACTTGATTCCCTTATGGAGATATATCAATCCATAGGTTTTAAGATTCTTACTAGTCAGATATATTCCTCTGCGGGAAATATGGGGTTTTGAGTCCCTTTCACTGAGGAAGGTATAGGTCTTGTCTATTCCATAGTTGGTTTTTGGAACGGTACCTGTGCTTATATCAAACTCTGGTTTTATAGATCACCCCACCTCTCCTTCCCCCTTAAGCAGGCATAAGAGTGTTTTCTAAATGTGAGACACTGTTCTCTTACCTAACTCAGTTCAATTGTAGCCATGTTTACAGGATCTTCATAAGTGATATCTTATGATAAGTTTCTTTTTCTGTGTGACTTATTTCACTTAGAATCATCGTACCTGAATCCACCCATTTTGCTGCTACTGGTCTTATGACATTGATTTCATGGCTGAGGGATATTCCATCGTACGTAAGTACCACAATTTTTTGAACCATTTTTATATTTCCTGGGATATTTAAGGTGTACCCAAGTTGAGGTCCTTGTAAGCATTGCAGCCCTAAATTTTGGGGTGGCTCTGGCTTATTGATTTTCAGTTTTCCCAAGGTATATTCCCTAGACTGGAAGTGCCCTTGGCTCTGTAGCTCTGTTGTTTACTTGTTTTAGGGAACACAATGCACTCCTCCAGAGAGGCAGTTGGCAATTTACATCCCGCCCATCAGCATAACAAGGCTCCCAGTTCTCCAGGGCCTGTCTTGCCTTTCTGGTTTTTACACATTTTGTGGATGTCCCTTTTGACCGGTGGGAAGTGATACTTCTTTGTAGTGCAGATTTGCATTGCCCGCTTGCTTGCTTGGCCAAAAAGGGCGTATGCGTTTTCTCCTGAATATATTCAGGAGAAAACGCATACGCCCTTTTTGGCCAAGTGCATCATTGTCGAAGTTGGGCCCCTCTTCCTGTGCTTTAAAGGTGATTCCAACGTACCTCTTGAAATCTGTTTCCTGCTATTCTGCCTCGCTTTCAAGTCCGCCTCGTTGGCTTCCCTCAACAGATTTTTGGACGATAGTTGTCCTTTATTACTCGGCCAGTTTGTGAATTGCTGTGCCCCTGAGCTCCATTTTGCAACTCGTTTTTGGTGAGCTGACCGAAAGTCCAAAATTTTGGTTCAGGACCTATGCTGGTTCGCGGAGGGTGGCTGAGACTTTGGTTAATTCTTCTTCCTGCCGGGAAGTTAGAGTGATATATGCCCGTTCAAATGCCTAACAACTACTCTCTCATTGGTTCTCCCTATTCCCTTTCATCCTCTGCCAAATTGGAAACTTGTGTGAACCAGGAGGTTGAAGGGGCTGTCTCTCCAAGTTGGGAGATTGATAGTAAAGCAGATGGAAAGTCAAACCAGAGCACCAGGAGAGGGACTATTCGTTGAGTTTTAGAAACCTTTCGTATTCACCGTGTGTCCGTTCTCTAGGTTTTTCGTACATGTTATAACTGTAGTAATATTCCCTTCAACCTGGACAGTTGGGACCCATGGAATGGGTGCCATGCATTATTGCTTTAAAGGGTCTGCATTTGCTCACCCAATCTCACCAATCCTCTCAGTCCCAAGTGTCCAGCCTTATGCCACATCCAGCTGTCGTTGTAGATAGGGTCATTCCAGGTTTCATCAGAGATCCTGAAGGAATTGTAAAGAATTTCCCAGTTTTTTTGTTTTGTTTTTGAAATTCCTTTTTATAGTGGGTTTGAGCTGATTCTCGCTGCCATGTTTATGCCAGTCTAGACACACTTGATTCCCTTACGGAGACATATCAATACATAGGTTTTAAGATTCTTACTAGTCAGATATATTCCTCTGCGGGAAATATGGGGTTTTGAGTCCCTTTCACTGAGGAAGGTGTAGGTCTTGTCTATTCCATAGTTGGTTTTTGGAACGGTACCTGTGCTTATATCAAACTCTGGTTTTATGCATCACCCCACCTCTCCTTCCCCTTAAGCAGGCAAAAGAGTGTTTTCTAAATATCAGGCATTCTTCTCTTTCCTAACTCAGTTCAAGTGTAGCCATGTTTACAGGATCATCATAAGTGATATGTTATGATAAGTTTCTTTTTCTGTGTGACATATTTCACTTAAAATCATCGTACCTGAATCCACCCATTTTGCTGCTACTGGTCTTATGACATTGATTTCATGGCTGAGGGATATTCCATCGTACGTAAGTACCACAATTTTTTGAACCATTTTTATATTTCCTGGGATATTTAAGGTGTACCCAAGTTGAGGTCCTTGTAAGCAGTGCAGCCCTAAATTTTGGGGTGGCTCTGTCTTATTGATTTTCAGTTTTCCCAAGGTATATTCACTAGACTGGAAGTGCCCTTGGCTCTGTAGCTCTGTTCTTTACTTGTTTTAGGGAACACAATGCACTCCTCCAGAGAGGCAGTTGGCAATTTACATCCCGCCCATCAGCATAACAAGGCTCCCTGTTCTCCAGGGCCTGTCTTGCCTTGCTGGTTTTTACACATTTTGTGGATGTCCCTTTTGACCGGTGGGAAGTGATACTTCTTTGTAGTGCAGATTTGCATTGCCCGCTTGCTTGCTTGGCCAAAAAGGGCGTATGCGTTTTCTGCTGAATATATTCAGGAGAAAACGCATACGCCCTTTTTGGCCAAGTGCATCATTGTCGAAGTTGTGCCCCTCTTCCTGTGCTTTAAAGGCGATTCCAATGTACCTCTTGAAATCTGTTTCCTGCTATTCTACCTCGCTTTCAATTCCGGATCGTTGCCTTCCCTCAACAGATTTTTGGACGATAGTTGTCCTTTATTACTCGGCCAGTTTGTGAATTGCTGTGCCCCTGAGCTCCATTTTTCAACTCGTTTTGGTGAGCTGACCGGAAGTCCAAAATTTTGGCTCAGGACCTATACTGGTTCCCTGAGGGTGGCTGAGACTTTGGTTAATTCTTCTTCCTGCCGGGAAAATACAGTGATATATGCCCGTCCAAATGCCTAACAGCTACTCTCTCATTGGTTCTCCCTCTTCCCTATCATCCTCTGCCAAATTGGCAACCTGTGCGAACCAGGAGGTTAAAGGGGCTGTCTCTCCAAGTTGGGAGATTGATAGCAAAGCAGATGGAAAGTCAACCCGGAGCACCAGGAGAGGGACTATTCGTTGAGTTTTAGAAACCTTTCGTATTCACAGTGTATCCGTTCTCTAGGTTTCCCGTTCATGTTATAACTGTACTAATATCCCCTTCAACCTGGAGAGTTGGGACCCAAGGAATGGGTGCCATGCATTATTGCTTTAAAGAGTCTGCATTTGCTCACCCAATCTCACCAATCCTCCCAGTCGCAAGTGTCCAGCCTTATGCCACATCCAGCTGTCGTTGTATATAGGGGCATTCCACGTTTCATCAGAGTCCCTGAAGGAATTGGAAAGAACTTCCCAGTTTTTTTCTTTTGTTTTTGAAATTCCTTTTTATAGTGGGTTTGAGCTGATTCTCGCTGCCATGTTTATGCCAGTCTAGACACACTTGATTCCCTTATGGAGACATATCAATACATAGGTTTTAAGATTCTTACTAGTCAGATATATTCCTCTGCGAGAAATATGGGGTTTTGATTCCCTTTCACTGAGGAAGGTGTAGGTCTTGTCTATTCCATAGTTGGTTTTTGGAACGGTACCTGTGCTTATATCAAACTCTGGTTTTATGCATCACCCCACCTCTCCTTCCCCTTAAGCAGGCAAAAGAGTGTTTTCTAAATGTCAGACATTCTTCTCTTTCCTAACTCAGTTCAAGTGTAGCCATGTTTACAGGATCTTCATAAGTGATGTCTTATGATAAGTTTCTTTTTCTCTGTGACTTATTTCACTTAGAATCATCGTACCTGAATCCACCCATTTTGCTGCTACTGGTCTTATGACATTGATTTCATGGCTGAGGGATATTCCATCGTACGTAAGTACCACAATTTTTTGAACCATTTTTATATTTCCTGGGATATTTAAGGTGTACCCAAGTTGAGGTCCTTGTAAGCAGTGCAGCCCTAAATTTTGGGGTGGTTCCGTCTTATTGATTTTCAGTTTTCCCAAGGTATATTCCCTAGAGTAGAAGTGCCCTTGGCTCTGTAGCTCTGTTCTTTACTTGTTTTAGGGAACACAATGCACTCCTCCAGAGAGGCAGTTGGCAATTTACATCCTGCCCATCAGCATAACAAGGCTCCCTGTTCTCCAGGGCCTGTCTTGCCTTCCTTGTTTTTACACATTTTGTGGATGTCCCTTTTGACCGGTGGGAAGTGATACTTCTTTGTAGTGCAGATTTGCATTGCCCGCTTGCTTGCTTGGCCAAGAAGGGCGTATGCGTTTTCTCCTGAATATATTCAGGAGAAAACGCATACGCCCTTTTTGGCCAAGTGCATCATTGTCGAAGTTGTGCCCCTCTTCCTGTGCTTTAAAGGCGATTCCAACGTACCTCTTGAAATCTGTTTCCTGCTATTCGGCCTCGCTTTCAAGTCCGCCTCGTTGCCTTCCCTCAACAGATTTTTGGACGATAGTTGTCCTTTATTACTCGGCCAGTTTGTGAATTGCTGTGCCCCTGAGCTCCATTTTTCAACTCGTTTTTGGTGAGCTGACCGCAAGTCCAAAATTTTGGTTCAGGACCTATGCTGGTTCCCGGTGGGTGGCTGAGACTTTGGTTAATTCTTCTTCCTACCGGGAAATTAGAGTGATATGTGCCCGTCCAAATGCCTAACAGCTACTCTCTCATTGGTTCTCCCTCTTCCCTTTCATCCTCTGTCAAATTGGAAACCTGTGCGAACCAGGAGGTTAAAGGGGCTGTCTCTCCAAGTTGGGAGATTGATAGTAAAGCAGATGGAAAGTCAAACGGGAGCACCAGAAGAGGGACTATTCGTTGAGTTTTAGAAACCTTTCGTATTCACAGTGTGTCCTTTCTCTATGTTTCCCGTACATGTTATAGCTGTAGTAATATTCCCTTCAACCTGGAGAGTTGGGACCCATGGAATGGGTGCCAGGCATTTGTGCTTTAAAGGGTCTGCATTTGCTTACCCAATCTCACCAATCATCTCAGTCACAGGTGTCCCTCCTTATGCCACCTCCAGCTGTCATTGTAGATAGGGTCATTCCAGGTTTCATCAGAGACCCTGAAGAAATTGTAAGGTATTTCCCAGTTTTTTTTGTTTTGTTTTTGAAATTCCTTTTTATAGTGGGTTTGAGCTGATTCTCGCTGCCATGTTTATGCCAGTCTAGACACACTTGATTCCCTTATGGAGATATATCAATCCATAGGTTTTAAGATTCTTACTAGTCAGATATATTCCTCTGCGGGAAATATGGGGTTTTGAGTCCCTTTCACTGAGGAAGGTATAGGTCTTGTCTATTCCATAGTTGGTTTTTGGAACGGTACCTGTGCTTATATCAAACTCTGGTTTTATAGATCACCCCACCTCTCCTTCCCCCTTAAGCAGGCATAAGAGTGTTTTCTAAATGTGAGACACTGTTCTCTTACCTAACTCAGTTCAATTGTAGCCATGTTTACAGGATCTTCATAAGTGATATCTTATGATAAGTTTCTTTTTCTGTGTGACTTATTTCACTTAGAATCATCGTACCTGAATCCACCCATTTTGCTGCTACTGGTCTTATGACATTGATTTCATGGCTGAGGGATATTCCATCGTACGTAAGTACCACAATTTTTTGAACCATTTTTATATTTCCTGGGATATTTAAGGTGTACCCAAGTTGAGGTCCTTGTAAGCATTGCAGCCCTAAATTTTGGGGTGGCTCTGGCTTATTGATTTTCAGTTTTCCCAAGGTATATTCCCTAGACTGGAAGTGCCCTTGGCTCTGTAGCTCTGTTGTTTACTTGTTTTAGGGAACACAATGCACTCCTCCAGAGAGGCAGTTGGCAATTTACATCCCGCCCATCAGCATAACAAGGCTCCCAGTTCTCCAGGGCCTGTCTTGCCTTTCTGGTTTTTACACATTTTGTGGATGTCCCTTTTGACCGGTGGGAAGTGATACTTCTTTGTAGTGCAGATTTGCATTGCCCGCTTGCTTGCTTGGCCAAAAAGGGCGTATGCGTTTTCTCCTGAATATATTCAGGAGAAAACGCATACGCCCTTTTTGGCCAAGTGCATCATTGTCGAAGTTGGGCCCCTCTTCCTGTGCTTTAAAGGTGATTCCAACGTACCTCTTGAAATCTGTTTCCTGCTATTCTGCCTCGCTTTCAAGTCCGCCTCGTTGGCTTCCCTCAACAGATTTTTGGACGATAGTTGTCCTTTATTACTCGGCCAGTTTGTGAATTGCTGTGCCCCTGAGCTCCATTTTGCAACTCGTTTTTGGTGAGCTGACCGAAAGTCCAAAATTTTGGTTCAGGACCTATGCTGGTTCGCGGAGGGTGGCTGAGACTTTGGTTAATTCTTCTTCCTGCCGGGAAGTTAGAGTGATATATGCCCGTTCAAATGCCTAACAACTACTCTCTCATTGGTTCTCCCTATTCCCTTTCATCCTCTGCCAAATTGGAAACTTGTGTGAACCAGGAGGTTGAAGGGGCTGTCTCTCCAAGTTGGGAGATTGATAGTAAAGCAGATGGAAAGTCAAACCAGAGCACCAGGAGAGGGACTATTCGTTGAGTTTTAGAAACCTTTCGTATTCACCGTGTGTCCGTTCTCTAGGTTTTTCGTACATGTTATAACTGTAGTAATATTCCCTTCAACCTGGACAGTTGGGACCCATGGAATGGGTGCCATGCATTATTGCTTTAAAGGGTCTGCATTTGCTCACCCAATCTCACCAATCCTCTCAGTCCCAAGTGTCCAGCCTTATGCCACATCCAGCTGTCGTTGTAGATAGGGTCATTCCAGGTTTCATCAGAGATCCTGAAGGAATTGTAAAGAATTTCCCAGTTTTTTTGTTTTGTTTTTGAAATTCCTTTTTATAGTGGGTTTGAGCTGATTCTCGCTGCCATGTTTATGCCAGTCTAGACACACTTGATTCCCTTACGGAGACATATCAATACATAGGTTTTAAGATTCTTACTAGTCAGATATATTCCTCTGCGGGAAATATGGGGTTTTGAGTCCCTTTCACTGAGGAAGGTGTAGGTCTTGTCTATTCCATAGTTGGTTTTTGGAACGGTACCTGTGCTTATATCAAACTCTGGTTTTATGCATCACCCCACCTCTCCTTCCCCTTAAGCAGGCAAAAGAGTGTTTTCTAAATGTCAGGCATTCTTCTCTTTCCTAACTCAGTTCAAGTGTAGCCATGTTTACAGGATCTTCATAAGTGATATCTTATGATAAGTTTCTTTGTCTCTGTGACTTATTTCACTTAGAATCATCGTACCTGAATCCACCCATTTTGCTGCTACTGGTCTTATGACATTGATTTCATGGCTGAGGGATATTCCATCGTACGTAAGTACCACAATTTTTTGAACCATTTTTATATTTCCTGGGATATTTATGGTGTACCCAAGTTGAGGTCCTTGTAAGCAGTGCAGCCCTAAATTTTGGGGTGGTTCCGTCTTATTGATTTTCAGTTTTCCCAAGGTATATTCCCTAGAGTGGAAGTGCCCTTGGCTCTGTAGCTCTGTTGTTTACTTGTTTTAGGGAAC
Organism: Hyperoodon ampullatus; assembly: GCF_949752795.1. Taxonomy (NCBI): domain Eukaryota; kingdom Metazoa; phylum Chordata; class Mammalia; order Artiodactyla; family Ziphiidae; genus Hyperoodon; species Hyperoodon ampullatus. The sequence continues at coordinate 32,967 of NW_027640462.1, read as the reverse complement.
ACAATGCACTCCTCCAGAGAGGCAGTTGGCAATTTACATCCCGCCCATCAGCATAACAAGGCTCCCTGTTCTCCAGGGCCTGTCTTGCCTTTCTGGTTTTTACACATTTTGTGGATGTCCCTTTTGACCGGTGGGAAGTGATACTTCTTTGTAGTGCAGATTTGCATTGCCCGCTTGCTTGCTTGGCCAAAAAGGGCGTATGCGTTTTCTCCTGAATATATTCAGGAGAAAACGCATACGCCCTTTTTGGCCACGTGCATCATTGTCGAAGTTGTGCCCCTCTTCCTGTGCTTTAAAGGCGATTCCAACATACCTCTTGAAATCTGTTTCCTGCTATTCTGCCTCGCTTTCATGTCCGCCTCGTTGCCTTCCCTCAACAGATTTTTGGACGATAGTTGTCCTTTATTACTCGGCCAGTTTGTGAATTGCTGTGCCCCTGAGCTCCATTTTTCAACTCGTTTTTGGTGAGCTGACCGCAAGTCCAAACTTTTGGTTCAGGACCTATGCTGGTTCCTGGTTGGTAGCTGAGACTTTGGTTAATTCTTCTTCTTCCCGGGAAATTAGAGTGATATGTGCCCGTCCAAATGCCTAACAGCTACTCTCTCATTGGTTTTCCCTCTTCCCTTTCATCCTCTGCCAAATTGGAAACCTGTGCGAACCAGGAGGTTAAAGGGGCTGTATCTCCAAGTTGGGATGATGATAGTAAAGCAGATAGACAGTCAAACCTGAGCACCAGGAGAGGGACTATTCGTTGAGTTTTAGAAACCTTTCGTATTCACAGTGTGTCCGTTCTCTAGGTTTCTCGTACATGTTATAACTGTAGTAATATTCCCTTCAACCTGGAGAGTTGGGACCCATGGAATGGGTGCCAGGCATTTGTGCTTTAAAGGGTCTGCATTTGCTCACCCAATCTCACCAATCCTCTCAGTCCCAAGTGTCCAGCCTTATGCCACATCCAGCTGTCGTTGCAGATAGGGTCATTCGAGGTTTCATCAGAGACCCTGAAGGAATTGTCAAGAATTTCCCAGTTTTTTTGTTTTGTTTTTGAAATTCCTTTTTATAGTGGGTTTGAGCTGATTCTCGCTGCCATGTTTATGCCAGTCTAGACACACTTGATTCCCTTATGGAGATATATCAATCCATAGGTTTTAAGATTCTTACTAGTCAGATATATTCCTCTGCGGGAAATATGGGGTTTTGAGTCCCTTTCACTGAGGAAGGTATAGGTCTTGTCTATTCCATAGTTGGTTAATGGAACGGTACCTGTGCTTATAACAAACTCTGGTTTTATAGATCACCCCACCTCTCCTTCCCCCTTAAGCAGGCATAAGAGTGTTTTCTAAAAGTGAGACACTGTTCTCTTACCTAACTCAGTTCAATTGTAGCCATGTTTACAGGATCTTCATAAGTGATATCTTATGATAAGTTTCTTTTTCTGTGTGACTTATTTCACTTAGAATCATCGTACCTGAATCCACCCATTTTGCTGCTACTGGTCTTATGACATTGATTTCATGGCTGAGGGATATTCCATCGTACGTAAGTACCACAATTTTTTGAACCATTTTTATATTTCCTGGGATATTTAAGGTGTACCCAAGTTGAGGTCCTTGTAAGCAGTGCAGCCCTAAATTTTGGGGTGGCTCTGTCTTATTGATTTTCAGTTTTCCCAAGGTATATTCCCTAGACTGGAAGTGCCCTTGGCTCTGTAGCTCTGTTGTTTACTTGTTTTAGGGAACACAATGCACTCCTCCAGAGAGGCAGTTGGCAATTTACATCCCGCCCATCAGCATAACAAGGCTCCCAGTTCTCCAGGGCCTGTCTTGCCTTTCTGGTTTTTACACATTTTGTGGATGTCCCTTTTGACCGGTGGGAAGTGATACTTCTTTGTAGTGCAGATTTGCATTGCCCGCTTGCTTGCTTGGCCAAAAAGGGCGTATGCGTTTTCTCCTGAATATATTCAGGAGAAAACGCATACGCCCTTTTTGGCCAAGTGCATCATTGTCGAAGTTGGGCCCCTCTTCCTGTGCTTTAAAGGTGATTCCAACGTACCTCTTGAAATCTGTTTCCTGCTATTCTGCCTCGCTTTCAAGTCCGCCTCGTTGGCTTCCCTCAACAGATTTTTGGACGATAGTTGTCCTTTATTACTCGGCCAGTTTGTGAATTGCTGTGCCCCTGAGCTCCATTTTGCAACTCGTTTTTGGTGAGCTGACCGAAAGTCCAAAATTTTGGTTCAGGACCTATGCTGGTTCGCGGAGGGTGGCTGAGACTTTGGTTAATTCTTCTTCCTGCCGGGAAGTTAGAGTGATATATGCCCGTTCAAATGCCTAACAACTACTCTCTCATTGGTTCTCCCTATTCCCTTTCATCCTCTGCCAAATTGGAAACTTGTGTGAACCAGGAGGTTGAAGGGGCAGTCTCTCCAAGTTGGGAGATTGATAGTAAAGCAGATGGAAAGTCAAACCAGAGCACCAGGAGAGGGACTATTCGTTGAGTTTTAGAAACCTTTCGTATTCACCGTGTGTCCGTTCTCTAGGTTTTTCGTACATGTTATAACTGTAGTAATATTCCCTTCAACCTGGACAGTTGGGACCCATGGAATGGGTGCCATGCATTATTGCTTTAAAGGGTCTGCATTTGCTCACCCAATCTCACCAATCCTCTCAGTCCCAAGTGTCCAGCCTTATGCCACATCCAGCTGTCGTTGTAGATAGGGTCATTCCAGGTTTCATCAGAGATCCTGAAGGAATTGTAAAGAATTTCCCAGTTTTTTTGTTTTGTTTTTGAAATTCCTTTTTATAGTGGGTTTGAGCTGATTCTCGCTGCCATGTTTATGCCAGTCTAGACACACTTGATTCCCTTACGGAGACATATCAATACATAGGTTTTAAGATTCTTACTAGTCAGATATATTCCTCTGCGGGAAATATGGGGTTTTGAGTCCCTTTCACTGAGGAAGGTGTAGGTCTTGTCTATTCCATAGTTGGTTTTTGGAACGGTACCTGTGCTTATATCAAACTCTGGTTTTATGCATCACCCCACCTCTCCTTCCCCTTAAGCAGGCAAAAGAGTGTTTTCTAAATGTCAGGCATTCTTCTCTTTCCTAACTCAGTTCAAGTGTAGCCATGTTTACAGGATCTTCATAAGTGATATCTTATGATAAGTTTCTTTTTCTCTGTGACTTATTTCACTTAGAATCATCCTACCTGAATCCACCCATTTTGCTGCTACTGGTCTTATGACATTGATTTCATGGCTGAGGGATATTCCATCGTACGTAAGTACCACAATTTTTTGAACCATTTTTATATTTCCTGGGATATTTAAGGTGTACCCAAGTTGAGGTCCTTGTAAGCAGTGCAGCCCTAAATTTTGGGGTGGTTCCGTCTTATTGATTTTCAGTTTTCCCAAGGTATATTCCCTAGAGTGGAAGTGCCCTTGGCTCTGTAGCTCTGTTGTTTACTTGTTTTAGGGAACACAATGCACTCCTCCAGAGAGGCAGTTGGCAATTTACATCCCGCCCATCAGCATAACAAGGCTCCCTGTTCTCCAGGGCCTGTCTTGCCTTTCTGGTTTTTACACATTTTGTGGATGTCCCTTTTGACCGGTGGGAAGTGATACTTCTTTGTAGTGCAGATTTGCATTGCCCGCTTGCTTGCTTGGCCAAAAAGGGCGTATGCGTTTTCTCCTGAATATATTCAGGAGAAAACGCATACGCCCTTTTTGGCCACGTGCATCATTGTCGAAGTTGTGCCCCTCTTCCTGTGCTTTAAAGGCGATTCCAACATACCTCTTGAAATCTGTTTCCTGCTATTCTGCCTCGCTTTCATGTCCGCCTCGTTGCCTTCCCTCAACAGATTTTTGGACGATAGTTGTCCTTTATTACTCGGCCAGTTTGTGAATTGCTGTGCCCCTGAGCTCCATTTTTCAACTCGTTTTTGGTGAGCTGACCGCAAGTCCAAACTTTTGGTTCAGGACCTATGCTGGTTCCTGGTTGGTAGCTGAGACTTTGGTTAATTCTTCTTCTTCCCGGGAAATTAGAGTGATATGTGCCCGTCCAAATGCCTAACAGCTACTCTCTCATTGGTTTTCCCTCTTCCCTTTCATCCTCTGCCAAATTGGAAACCTGTGCGAACCAGGAGGTTAAAGGGGCTGTATCTCCAAGTTGGGATGATGATAGTAAAGCAGATAGACAGTCAAACCTGAGCACCAGGAGAGGGACTATTCGTTGAGTTTTAGAAACCTTTCGTATTCACAGTGTGTCCGTTCTCTAGGTTTCTCGTACATGTTATAACTGTAGTAATATTCCCTTCAACCTGGAGAGTTGGGACCCATGGAATGGGTGCCAGGCATTTGTGCTTTAAAGGGTCTGCATTTGCTCACCCAATCTCACCAATCCTCTCAGTCCCAAGTGTCCAGCCTTATGCCACATCCAGCTGTCGTTGCAGATAGGGTCATTCGAGGTTTCATCAGAGACCCTGAAGGAATTGTCAAGAATTTCCCAGTTTTTTTGTTTTGTTTTTGAAATTCCTTTTTATAGTGGGTTTGAGCTGATTCTCGCTGCCATGTTTATGCCAGTCTAGACACACTTGATTCCCTTATGGAGATATATCAATCCATAGGTTTTAAGATTCTTACTAGTCAGATATATTCCTCTGCGGGAAATATGGGGTTTTGAGTCCCTTTCACTGAGGAAGGTATAGGTCTTGTCTATTCCATAGTTGGTTAATGGAACGGTACCTGTGCTTATATCAAACTCTGGTTTTATAGATCACCCCACCTCTCCTTCCCCCTTAAGCAGGCATAAGAGTGTTTTCTAAAAGTGAGACACTGTTCTCTTACCTAACTCAGTTCAATTGTAGCCATGTTTACAGGATCTTCATAAGTGATATCTTATGATAAGTTTCTTTTTCTGTGTGACTTATTTCACTTAGAATCATCGTACCTGAATCCACCCATTTTGCTGCTACTGGTCTTATGACATTGATTTCATGGCTGAGGGATATTCCATCGTACGTAAGTACCACAATTTTTTGAACCATTTTTATATTTCCTGGGATATTTAAGGTGTACCCAAGTTGAGGTCCTTGTAAGCAGTGCAGCCCTAAATTTTGGGGTGGCTCTGTCTTATTGATTTTCAGTTTTCCCAAGGTATATTCCCTAGACTGGAAGTGCCCTTGGCTCTGTAGCTCTGTTGTTTACTTGTTTTAGGGAACACAATGCACTCCTCCAGAGAGGCAGTTGGCAATTTACATCCCGCCCATCAGCATAACAAGGCTCCCAGTTCTCCAGGGCCTGTCTTGCCTTTCTGGTTTTTACACATTTTGTGGATGTCCCTTTTGACCGGTGGGAAGTGATACTACTTTGTAGTGCAGATTTGCATTGCCCGCTTGCTTGCTTGGCCAAAAAGGGCGTATGCGTTTTCTACTGAATATATTCAGGAGAAAACGCATACGCCCTTTTTGGCCAAGTGCATCATTGTCGAAGTTGGGCCCCTCTTCCTGTGCTTTAAAGTCGATTCCAACGTACCTCTTGAAATCTGTTTCCTGCTATTCTGCCTCGCTTTCAAGTCCGCCTCGTTGGCTTCCCTCAACAGATTTTTGGACGATAGTTGTCCTTTATTACTCGGCCAGTTTGTGAATTGCTGTGCCCCTGAGCTCCATTTTGCAACTCGTTTTTGGTGAGCTGACCGAAAGTCCAAAATTTTGGTTCAGGACCTATGCTGGTTCGCGGAGGGTGGCTGAGACTTTGGTTAATTCTTCTTCCTGCCGGGAAGTTAGAGTGATATATGCCCGTTCAAATGCCTAACAACTACTCTCTCATTGGTTCTCCCTATTCCCTTTCATCCTCTGCCAAATTGGAAACCTGTGTGAACCAGGAGGTTGAAGGGGCTGTCTCTCCAAGTTGGGAGATTGATAGTAAAGCAGATGGAAAGTCAAACCAGAGCACCAGGAGAGGGACTATTCGTTGAGTTTTAGAAACCTTTCGTATTCACCGTGTGTCCGTTCTCTAGGTTTTTCGTACATGTTATAACTGTAGTAATATTCCCTTCAACCTGGACAGTTGGGACCCATGGAATGGGTGCCATGCATTATTGCTTTAAAGGGTCTGCATTTGCTCACCCAATCTCACCAATCCTCTCAGTCCCAAGTGTCCAGCCTTATGCCACATCCACCTGTCGTTGTAGATAGGGTCATTCCAGGTTTCATCAGAGATCCTGAAGGAATTGTAAAGAATTTCCCAGTTTTTTTGTTTTGTTTTTGAAATTCCTTTTTATAGTGGGTTTGAGCTGATTCTCGCTGCCATGTTTATGCCAGTCTAGACACACTTGATTCCCTTACGGAGACATATCAATACATAGGTTTTAAGATTCTTACTAGTCAGATATATTCCTCTGCGGGAAATATGGGGTTTTGAGTCCCTTTCACTGAGGAAGGTGTAGGTCTTGTCTATTCCATAGTTGGTTTTTGGAACGGTACCTGTGCTTATATCAAACTCTGGTTTTATGCATCACCCCACCTCTCCTTCCCCTTAAGCAGGCAAAAGAGTGTTTTCTAAATATCAGGCATTCTTCTCTTTCCTAACTCAGTTCAAGTGTAGCCATGTTTACAGGATCATCATAAGTGATATGTTATGATAAGTTTCTTTTTCTGTGTGACTTATTTCACTTAAAATCATCGTACCTGAATCCACCCATTTTGCTGCTACTGGTCTTATGACATTGATTTCATGGCTGAGGGATATTCCATCGTACGTAAGTACCACAATTTTTTGAACCATTTTTATATTTCCTGGGATATTTAAGGTGTACCCAAGTTGAGGTCCTTGTAAGCAGTGCAGCCCTAAATTTTGGGGTGGCTCTGTCTTATTGATTTTCAGTTTTCCCAAGGTATATTCACTAGACTGGAAGTGCCCTTGGCTCTGTAGCTCTGTTCTTTACTTGTTTTAGGGAACACAATGCACTCCTCCAGAGAGGCAGTTGGCAATTTACATCCGGCCCATCAGCATAACAAGGCTCCCTGTTCTCCAGGGCCTGTCTTGCCTTGCTGGTTTTTACACATTTTGTGGATGTCCCTTTTGACCGGTGGGAAGTGATACTTCTTTGTAGTGCAGATTTGCATTGCCCGCTTGCTTGCTTGGCCAAAAAGGGCGTATGCGTTTTCTGCTGAATATATTCAGGAGAAAACGCATACGCCCTTTTTGGCCAAGTGCAACATTGTCGAAGTTGTGCCCCTCTTCCTGTGCTTTAAAGGCGATTCCAACGTACCTCTTGAAATCTGTTTCCTGCTATTCTACCTCGCTTTCAATTCCGGCTCGTTGCCTTCCCTCAACAGATTTTTGGACGATAGTTGTCCTTTATTACTCGGCCAGTTTGTGAATTGCTGTGCCCCTGAGCTCCATTTTTCAACTCGTTTTGGTGAGCTGACCGGAAGTCCAAAATTTTGGCTCAGGACCTATACTGGTTCCCTGAGGGTGGCTGAGACTTTGGTTAATTCTTCTTCCTGCCGGGAAAATACAGTGATATATGCCCGTCCAAATGCCTAACAGCTACTCTCTCATTGGTTCTCCCTCTTCCCTATCATCCTCTGCCAAATTGGCAACCTGTGCGAACCAGGAGGTTAAAGGGGCTGTCTCTCCACGTTGGGAGATTGATAGCAAAGCAGATGGAAAGTCAACCTGGAGCACCAGGAGAGGGACTATTCGTTGAGTTTTAGAAACCTTTCGTATTCACAGTGTATCCGTTCTCTAGGTTTCCCGTTCATGTTATAACTGTACTAATATCCCCTTCAACCTGGAGAGTTGGGACCCAAGGAATGGGTGCCATGCATTATTGCTTTAAAGAGTCTGCATTTGCTCACCCAATCTCACCAATCCTCCCAGTCGCAAGTGTCCAGCCTTATGCCACATCCAGCTGTCGTTGTATATAGGGGCATTCCACGTTTCATCAGAGTCCCTGAAGGAATTGGAAAGAACTTCCCAGTTTTTTTCTTTTGTTTTTGAAATTCCTTTTTATAGTGGGTTTGAGCTGATTCTCGCTGCCATGTTTATGCCAGTCTAGACACACTTGATTCCCTTATGGAGACATATCAATACATAGGTTTTAAGATTCTTACTAGTCAGATATATTCCTCTGCGAGAAATATGGGGTTTTGATTCCCTTTCACTGAGGAAGGTGTAGGTCTTGTCTATTCCATAGTTGGTTTTTGGAACGGTACCTGTGCTTATATCAAACTCTGGTTTTATGCATCACCCCACCTCTCCTTCCCCTTAAGCAGGCAAAAGAGTGTTTTCTAAATGTCAGACATTCTTCTCTTTCCTAACTCAGTTCAAGTGTAGCCATGTTTACAGGATCTTCATAAGTGATGTCTTATGATAAGTTTCTTTTTCTCTGTGACTTATTTCACTTAGAATCATCGTACCTGAATCCACCCATTTTGCTGCTACTGGTCTTATGACATTGATTTCATGGCTGAGGGATATTCCATCGTACGTAAGTACCACAATTTTTTGAACCATTTTTATATTTCCTGGGATATTTAAGGTGTACCCAAGTTGAGGTCCTTGTAAGCAGTGCAGCCCTAAATTTTGGGGTGGTTCCGTCTTATTGATTTTCAGTTTTCCCAAGGTATATTCCCTAGAGTAGAAGTGCCCTTGGCTCTGTAGCTCTGTTCTTTACTTGTTTTAGGGAACACAATGCACTCCTCCAGAGAGGCAGTTGGCAATTTACATCATGCCCATCAGCATAACAAGGCTCCCTGTTCTCCAGGGCCTGTCTTGCCTTCCTTGTTTTTACACATTTTGTGGATGTCCCTTTTGACCGGTGGGAAGTGATACTTCTTTGTAGTGCAGATTTGCATTGCCCGCTTGCTTGCTTGGCCAAGAAGGGCGTATGCGTTTTCTCCTGAATATATTCAGGAGAAAACGCATACGCCCTTTTTGGCCAAGTACATCATTGTCGAAGTTGTGTCCCTCTTCCTGCGCTTTAAAGGCGATTCCAACATACCTCTTGAAATCTGTTTCCTGCTATTCTGCCTCGCTTTCATGTCCGCCTCGTTGCCTTCCCTCAACAGATTTTTGGAAGATAGTTGTCCTTTATTACTGGGCCAGTTTGTGAATTGCTGTGCCCCTGAGCTCCATTTTTCAACTCGTTTTTGGTGAGCTGACCGCAAGTCCAAAATTTTGGTTCAGGACCTATGCTGGTTCCCGGTGGGTGGCTGAGACTTTGGTTAATTCTTCTTCCTACCGGGAAAATACAGTGATATATGCCCGTCCAAATGCCTAACAGCTACTCTCTCATTGGTTCTCCCTCTTCCCTTTCATCCTCTGCCAAATTGGCAACCTGTGCGAACCAGGAGGTTAAAGGGGCTGTCTCTCCAAGTTGGGATGATGATAGTAAAGCAGATAGACAGTCAAACCGGAGCACCAGGAGAGGGACTATTCGTTGAGTTTTAGAAACCGTTCGTATTCACAGTGTGTTCGTTCTCTAGGTTTCTCGTACATGTTATAACTGTAGTAATATTCCCTTCAACCTGGAGAGTTGGGACCCATGGAATGGGTGCCATGCATTATTGCTTTAAAGGGTTTGCATTTGCTCACCCATTCTCACCAATCCTCTCAGTCCCAAGTGTCCAGCCTTATGCCACATCCAGCTGTCGTTGTAGATAGGGTCATTCCAGGTTTCATCAGAGACCCTGAAGGAATTGTAAAGAATTTCCCAGTTTTTTTGTTTTGTTTTTGAAATTCCTTTTTATAGTGGGTTTGAGCTGATTCTCACTGCCATGTTTATGTCAGTCTAGACACACTTGATTCCCTTACGGAGACATATCAATACATAGGTTTTAAGATTCTTACTAGTCAGATATATTCCTCTGCGGGAAATATGGGGTTTTGAGTCCCTTTCACTGAGGAAAGTGTAGGTCTTGCCTATTCCATAGTTGGTTTTTGGAACGGTACCTGTGCTTATATCAAACTCTGGTTTTATGCATCACCCCACCTCTCCTTCCCCCTTAAGCAGGCATATGAGTGTTTTCTAAATGTGAGACACTGTTCTCTTTCCTAACTCAGTTCAAGTGTAGCCATGTTTACAGGATCTTCATAAGTGATATCTTATGATAAGTTTCTTTTTCTGTGTGACTTATTTCACTTAGAATCATCGTACCTGAATCCACCCATTTTGCTGCTACTGGTCTTATGACATTGATTTCATGGCTGAGGGATATTCCATCGTACGTAAGTACCACAATTTTTTGAACCATTTTTATATTTCCTGGGATATTTAAGGTGTACCCAAGTTGAGGTCCTTGTAAGCAGTGCAGCCCTAAATTTTGGGGTGGCTCTGTCTTATTGATTTTCAGTTTTCCCAAGGTATATTCCCTGGACTGGAAGTGCCCTTGGCTCTGTAGCTCTGTTGTTTACTTGTTTTAGGGAACACAATGTACTCCTCCAGAGAGGCAGTTGGCAATTTACATCCCGCCCATCAGCATAACAAGGCTCCCAGTTCTCCAGGGCCTGTCTTGCCTTTCTGGTTTTTACACATTTTGTGGATGTCCCTTTTGACCGGTGGGAAGTGATACTTCTTTGTAGTGCAGATTTGCATTGCCCGCTTGCTTGCTTGGCCAAAAAGGGCGTATGCGTTTTCTGCTGAATATATTCAGGAGAAAACGAATACGCCCTTTTTGGCCAAGTGCATCATTGTGGAAGTTGTGCCCCTCTTCCTGTGCTTTAAAGGTGTTTCCAACGTACCTCTTGAAATCTGTTTCCTGCTATTCTGCCTCGCTTTCAAGTCCGCCTCGTTGCCTTCCCTCAACAGATTTTTGGACGATAGTTGTCCTTTATTACTCGGCCAGTTTGTGAATTGCTGTGCCCCTGAGCTCCATTTTGCAACTCGTTTTTGGTGAGCTGACCGCAAGTCCAAAATTTTGGTTCAGGACCTATACTGGTTCCCGGTGGGTGGCTGAGACTTTGGTTAATTCTTCTTCCTGCCGGGAAATTACAGTGATATGTGCCCGTCCAAATGCCTAACAGCTACTCTCTCATTGGTTCTCCCTCTTCCCTTTCATCCTCTGCCAAATTGGCAACCTGTGCGAACCAGGAGTTTAAAGGGGCTGTCTCGCCAAGTTGGGAGGTTGATAGTAAAGCAGATGGAAAGTCAAATTGGAGCACCAGGAGAGGGACTATTCGTTGAGTTTTAGAAACCTTTTGTATTCACAGTGTGTCCGTTCTCTAGGTTTCCCGTACATTTTATAACTGTAGTAATATTCCATTCAACCTGGAGAGTTGGGACCCATGGAATGGGTGCCATGCATTATTGCTTTAAAGGGTCTGCATTTGCTCACAAAGACTCACCAATCGTCTCTGTCCCAAGTGTCCCTCCATATGCCACATCCAGCTGTCATTGTAGATTGGGTCATTCCAGGTTTCATCAGAGACCCTGAAGGAATTGTAAAGAATTTCCCAGTTTTTTTGTTTTGTTTTTGAAATTCCTTTTTATCGTGGGTTTGAGCTGATTCTCGCTGCCATGTTTATGCCAGTCTAGACACACTTGATTCCCTTATGGAGACATATCAATCCATAGGTTTTAATAATCTTACTAGTCAGATATATTCCTCTGTGGGAAATATGGGGTTTTGAGTCCCTTTCACTGAGGAAGGTGTAGGTCTTGTCTATTCCATAGTTGGTTTTTGGAACGGTACCTGTGCTTATATCAAACTCTGGTTTTATGCATCACCCCACCTCTCCTTCCCCCTTAAGCAGGAATAAGAGTGTTTTCTAAATGTGAGACACTGTTCTCTTTCCTAACTCAGTTCAAGTGTAGCCATGTTTACAGTATCTTCATAAGTGATATCTTATGATAAGTTTCTTTTTCTGTGTGACTTATTTCACTTAGAATCATCGTACCTGAAACCACCCATTTTGCTGCTACTGGTCTTATGACATTGATTTCATGGCTGAGGGATATTCCATCGTACGTAAGTACCACAATTTTTTGAACCATTTTTATATTTCCTGGGATATTTAAGGTGTACCCAAGTTGAGGTCCTTGTAAGCAGTGCAGGCCTAAATTTTGGGGTGGTTCCGTCTTATTGATTTTCAGTTTTCCCAAGGTATATTCCCTAGACTGGAAGTGCCCTTGGCTCTGTAGCTCTGTTGTTTACTTGTTTTAGGGAACACAATGCAGTCCTCCAGAGAGGCAGTTGGCAATTTACATCCCGCCCATCAGCATAACAAGGCTCCCTGTTCTCCAGGGCCTGTCTTGCCTTTCAGGTTTTTAGACATTTTGTGGATGTCCCTTTTGACCGGTGGGAAGTGATACTTCTTTGTAGTGCAGATTTGCATTGCCCGCTTGCTTGCTTGGCCAAAAAGGGTATATGCGTTTTCTCCTGAATATATTCAGGAGAAAACGCATATGCCCTTTTTGGCCACGTGCATCATTGTGGAAGTTGTGCCCCTCTTCCTGTGCTTTAAAGGCGATTCCAACGTACCTCTTGAAATCTGTTTCCTGCTATTCTGCCTCGCTTTCAATTCCGCCTCGTTGCCTTCCCTCAAAAGATTTTTGGACGATAGTTGTCCTTTATTACTCGGCCAGTTTGTGAATTGCTGTGCCCCTGAGCTCCATTTTTCAACTCGTTTTTGGTGAGCTGTCCGCAAGTCCAAAATTTTGGTTCAGGACCTATGCTGGTTCCCGGTGGGTGGCTGAGACTTTGGTTAATTCTTCTTCCTACCGGGAAATTAGAGTGATATGTGCCCGTCCAAATGCCTAACAGCTACTCTCTCATTGGTTCTCCCTCTTCCCTTTCATCCTCTGCCAAATTGGAAACCTGTGCGAACCAGGAGGTTAACGGGGCTGTCTCTCCAAGTTGGGAGATTGATAGTAAAGCAGATGGAAAGTCAAACGGGAGCACCAGAAGAGGGACTATTCGTTGAGTTTTAGAAACCTTTCGTATTCACAGTGTGTCCTTTCTCTATGTTTCCCGTACATGTTATAGCTGTAGTAATATTCCCTTCAACCTGGAGAGTTGGGACCCATGGAATGGGTGCCAGGCATTTGTGCTTTAAAGGGTCTGCATTTGCTTACCCAATCTCACCAATCATCTCAGTCACAGGTGTCCCTCCTTATGCCACCTCCAGCTGTCATTGTAGATAGGGTCATTCCAGGTTTCATCAGAGACCCTGAAGGAATTGTAAAGTATTTCCCAGTTTTTTTTGTTTTGTTTTTGAAATTCCTTTTTATAGTGGGTTTGAGCTGATTCTCGCTGCCATGTTTATGCCAGTCTAGACACACTTGATTCCCTTATGGAGATATATCAATCCATAGGTTTTAAGATTCTTACTAGTCAGATATATTCCTCTGCGGGAAATATGGGGTTTTGAGTCCCTTTCACTGAGGAAGGTATAGGTCTTGTCTATTCCATAGTTGGTTAATGGAACGGTACCTGTGCTTATATCAAACTCTGGTTTTATAGATCACCCCACCTCTCCTTCCCCCTTAAGCAGGCATAAGAGTGTTTTCTAAATGTGAGACACTGTTCTCTTACCTAACTCAGTTCAATTGTAGCCATGTTTACAGGATCTTCATAAGTGATATCTTATGATAAGTTTCTTTTTCTGTGTGACTTATTTCACTTAGAATCATCGTACCTGAATCCACCCATTTTGCTGCTACTGGTCTTATGACATTGATTTCATGGCTGAGGGATATTCCATCGTACGTAAGTACCACAATTTTTTGAACCATTTTTATATTTCCTGGGATATTTAAGGTGTACCCAAGTTGAGGTCCTTGTAAGCAGTGCAGCCCTAAATTTTGGGGTGGCTCTGTCTTATTGATTTTCAGTTTTCCCAAGGTATATTCCCTAGACTGGAAGTGCCCTTGGCTCTGTAGCTCTGTTGTTTACTTGTTTTAGGGAACACAATGCACTCCTCCAGAGAGGCAGTTGGCAATTTACATCCCGCCCATCAGCATAACAAGGCTCCCAGTTCTCCAGGGCCTGTCTTGCCTTTCTGGTTTTTACACATTTTGTGGATGTCCCTTTTGACCGGTGGGAAGTGATACTTCTTTGTAGTGCAGATTTGCATTGCCCGCTTGCTTGCTTGGCCAAAAAGGGCGTATGCGTTTTCTACTGAATATATTCAGGAGAAAACGCATACGCCCTTTTTGGCCAAGTGCATCATTGTCGAAGTTGGGCCCCTCTTCCTGTGCTTTAAAGTCGATTCCAACGTACCTCTTGAAATCTGTTTCCTGCTATTCTGCCTCGCTTTCAAGTCCGCCTCGTTGGCTTCCCTCAACAGATTTTTGGACGATAGTTGTCCTTTATTACTCGGCCAGTTTGTGAATTGCTGTGCCCCTGAGCTCCATTTTGCAACTCGTTTTTGGTGAGCTGACCGAAAGTCCAAAATTTTGGTTCAGGACCTATGCTGGTTCGCGGAGGGTGGCTGAGACTTTGGTTAATTCTTCTTCCTGCCGGGAAGTTAGAGTGATATATGCCCGTTCAAATGCCTAACAACTACTCTCTCATTGGTTCTCCCTATTCCCTTTCATCCTCTGCCAAATTGGAAACCTGTGTGAACCAGGAGGTTGAAGGGGCTGTCTCTCCAAGTTGGGAGATTGATAGTAAAGCAGATGGAAAGTCAAACCAGAGCACCAGGAGAGGGACTATTCGTTGAGTTTTAGAAACCTTTCGTATTCACCGTGTGTCCGTTCTCTAGGTTTTTCGTACATGTTATATCTGTAGTAATATTCCCTTCAACCTGGACAGTTGGGACCCATGGAATGGGTGCCATGCATTATTGCTTTAAAGGGTCTGCATTTGCTCACCCAATCTCACCAATCCTCTCAGTCCCAAGTGTCCAGCCTTATGCCACATCCAGCTGTCGTTGTAGATAGGGTCATTCCAGGTTTCATCAGAGATCCTGAAGGAATTGTAAAGAATTTCCCAGTTTTTTTGTTTTGTTTTTGAAATTCCTTTTTATAGTGGGTTTGAGCTGATTCTCGCTGCCATGTTTATGCCAGTCTAGACACACTTGATTCCCTTACGGAGACATATCAATACATAGGTTTTAAGATTCTTACTAGTCAGATATATTCCTCTGCGGGAAATATGGGGTTTTGAGTCCCTTTCACTGAGGAAGGTGTAGGTCTTGTCTATTCCATAGTTGGTTTTTGGAACGGTACCTGTGCTTATATCAAACTCTGGTTTTATGCATCACCCCACCTCTCCTTCCCCTTAAGCAGGCAAAAGAGTGTTTTCTAAATGTCAGGCATTCTTCTCTTTCCTAACTCAGTTCAAGTGTAGCCATGTTTACAGGATCTTCATAAGTGATATCTTATGATAAGTTTCTTTGTCTCTGTGACTTATTTCACTTAGAATCATCGTACCTGAATCCACCCATTTTGCTGCTACTGGTCTTATGACATTGATTTCATGGCTGAGGGATATTCCATCGTACGTAAGTACCACAATTTTTTGAACCATTTTTATATTTCCTGGGATATTTAAGGTGTACCCAAGTTGAGGTCCTTGTAAGCAGTGCAGCCCTAAATTTTGGGGTGGTTCCGTCTTATTGATTTTCAGTTTTCCCAAGGTATATTCCCTAGAGTGGAAGTGCCCTTGGCTCTGTAGCTCTGTTGTTTACTTGTTTTAGGGAACACAATGCACTCCTCCAGAGAGGCAGTTGGCAATTTACATCCCGCCCATCAGCATAACAAGGCTCCCTGTTCTCCAGGGCCTGTCTTGCCTTTCTGGTTTTTACACATTTTGTGGATGTCCCTTTTGACCGGTGGGAAGTGATACTTCTTTGTAGTGCAGATTTGCATTGCCCGCTTGCTTGCTTGGCCAAAAAGGGCGTATGCGTTTTCTCCTGAATATATTCAGGAGAAAACGCATACGCCCTTTTTGGCCACGTGCATCATTGTCGAAGTTGTGCCCCTCTTCCTGTGCTTTAAAGGCGATTCCAACATACCTCTTGAAATCTGTTTCCTGCTATTCTGCCTCGCTTTCATGTCCGCCTCGTTGCCTTCCCTCAACAGATTTTTGGACGATAGTTGTCCTTTATTACTCGGCCAGTTTGTGAATTGCTGTGCCCCTGAGCTCCATTTTTCAACTCGTTTTTGGTGAGCTGACCGCAAGTCCAAACTTTTGGTTCAGGACCTATGCTGGTTCCTGGTTGGTAGCTGAGACTTTGGTTAATTCTTCTTCTTCCCGGGAAATTAGAGTGATATGTGCCCGTCCAAATGCCTAACAGCTACTCTCTCATTGGTTTTCCCTCTTCCCTTTCATCCTCTGCCAAATTGGAAACCTGTGCGAACCAGGAGGTTAAAGGGGCTGTATCTCCAAGTTGGGATGATGATAGTAAAGCAGATAGACAGTCAAACCTGAGCACCAGGAGAGGGACTATTCGTTGAGTTTTAGAAACCTTTCGTATTCACAGTGTGTCCGTTCTCTAGGTTTCTCGTACATGTTATAACTGTAGTAATATTCCCTTCAACCTGGAGAGTTGGGACCCATGGAATGGGTGCCAGGCATTTGTGCTTTAAAGGGTCTGCATTTGCTCACCCAATCTCACCAATCCTCTCAGTCCCAAGTGTCCAGCCTTATGCCACATCCAGCTGTCGTTGCAGATAGGGTCATTCGAGGTTTCATCAGAGACCCTGAAGGAATTGTCAAGAATTTCCCAGTTTTTTTGTTTTGTTTTTGAAATTCCTTTTTATAGTGGGTTTGAGCTGATTCTCGCTGCCATGTTTATGCCAGTCTAGACACACTTGATTCCCTTATGGAGATATATCAATCCATAGGTTTTAAGATTCTTACTAGTCAGATATATTCCTCTGCGGGAAATATGGGGTTTTGAGTCCCTTTCACTGAGGAAGGTATAGGTCTTGTCTATTCCATAGTTGGTTAATGGAACGGTACCTGTGCTTATATCAAACTCTGGTTTTATAGATCACCCCACCTCTCCTTCCCCCTTAAGCAGGCATAAGAGTGTTTTCTAAATGTGAGACACTGTTCTCTTACCTAACTCAGTTCAATTGTAGCCATGTTTACAGGATCTTCATAAGTGATATCTTATGATAAGTTTCTTTTTCTGTGTGACTTATTTCACTTAGAATCATCGTACCTGAATCCACCCATTTTGCTGCTACTGGTCTTATGACATTGATTTCATGGCTGAGGGATATTCCATCGTACGTAAGTACCACAATTTTTTGAACCATTTTTATATTTCCTGGGATATTTAAGGTGTACCCAAGTTGAGGTCCTTGTAAGCAGTGCAGCCCTAAATTTTGGGGTGGCTCTGTCTTATTGATTTTCAGTTTTCCCAAGGTATATTCCCTAGACTGGAAGTGCCCTTGGCTCTGTAGCTCTGTTGTTTACTTGTTTTAGGGAACACAATGCACTCCTCCAGAGAGGCAGTTGGCAATTTACATCCCGCCCATCAGCATAACAAGGCTCCCAGTTCTCCAGGGCCTGTCTTGCCTTTCTGGTTTTTACACATTTTGTGGATGTCCCTTTTGACCGGTGGGAAGTGATACTTCTTTGTAGTGCAGATTTGCATTGCCCGCTTGCTTGCTTGGCCAAAAAGGGCGTATGCGTTTTCTACTGAATATATTCAGGAGAAAACGCATACGCCCTTTTTGGCCAAGTGCATCATTGTCGAAGTTGGGCCCCTCTTCCTGTGCTTTAAAGTCGATTCCAACGTACCTCTTGAAATCTGTTTCCTGCTATTCTGCCTCGCTTTCAAGTCCGCCTCGTTGGCTTCCCTCAACAGATTTTTGGACGATAGTTGTCCTTTATTACTCGGCCAGTTTGTGAATTGCTGTGCCCCTGAGCTCCATTTTGCAACTCGTTTTTGGTGAGCTGACCGAAAGTCCAAAATTTTGGTTCAGGACCTATGCTGGTTCGCGGAGGGTGGCTGAGACTTTGGTTAATTCTTCTTCCTGCCGGGAAGTTAGAGTGATATATGCCCGTTCAAATGCCTAACAACTACTCTCTCATTGGTTCTCCCTATTCCCTTTCATCCTCTGCCAAATTGGAAACCTGTGTGAACCAGGAGGTTGAAGGGGCTGTCTCTCCAAGTTGGGAGATTGATAGTAAAGCAGATGGAAAGTCAAACCAGAGCACCAGGAGAGGGACTATTCGTTGAGTTTTAGAAACCTTTCGTATTCACCGTGTGTCCGTTCTCTAGGTTTTTCGTACATGTTATATCTGTAGTAATATTCCCTTCAACCTGGACAGTTGGGACCCATGGAATGGGTGCCATGCATTATTGCTTTAAAGGGTCTGCATTTGCTCACCCAATCTCACCAATCCTCTCAGTCCCAAGTGTCCCTCCTTATGCCACCTCCAGCTGTCATTGTAGATAGGGTCATTCCAGGTTTCATCAGAGACCCTGAAGGAATTGTAAAGTATTTCCCAGTTTTTTTGTTTTGTTTTTGAAATTCCTTTTTATAGTGGGTTTGAGCTGATTCTCGCTGCCATGTTTATGCCAGTCTAGACACACTTGATTCCCTTATGGAGATATATCAATCCATAGGTTTTAAGATTCTTACTAGTCAGATATATTCCTCTGTGGGAAATATGGGGTTTTGAGTCCCTTTCACTGAGGAAGGTGTAGGTCTTGTCTATTCCATAGTTGGTTTTTGGAACGGTACCTGTGCTTATATCAAACTCTGGTTTTATGCATCACCAAACCTCTCCTTCCCCCTTAAGCAGGCATAAGAGTGTTTTCTAAATGTGAGACACTGTTCTCTTTCCTAACTCAGTTCAAGTGTAGCCATGTTTACAGGATCTTCATAAGTGATATCTTATGATAAGTTTCTTTTTCTGTGTGACTTATTTCACTTAGAATCATCGTACCTGAATCCACCCATTTTGCTGCTACTGGTCTTATGACATTGATTTCATGACTGAGGGATATTCCATCGTACGTAAGTACCACAATTTTTTGAACCATTTTTATATTTCCTGGGATATTTAAGGTGTACCCAAGTTGAGGTCCTTGTAAGCAGTGCAGCCCTAAATTTTGGGGTGGCTCTGTCTTATTGATTTTCAGTTTTCCCAAGGTATATTCCCTAGACTGGAAGTGCCCTTGGCTCTGTAGCTCTGTTGTTTACTTGTTTTAGGGAACACAATGCACTCCTACAGAGAGGCAGTTGGCAATTTACATCCCGCCCATCAGCATAACAAGGCTCCCAGTTCTCCAGGGCCTGTCTTGCCTTTCTGGTTTTTACACATTTTGTGGATGTCCCTTTTGACGGGTGGGAAGTAATACTTCTTTGTAGTGCAGATTTGCATTGCCCGCTTGCTTGCTTGGCCAAAAAGGGCGTATGCGTTTTCTCCTGAATATATTCAGGAGAAAACGCATACGCCCTTTTTGGCCAAGTGCATCATTGTCGAAGTTGGGCCCCTCTTCCTGTGCTTTAAAGTCGATTCCAACGTACCTCTTGAAATCTGTTTCCTGCTATTCTGCCTCGCTTTCAAGTCCGCCTCGTTGGCTTCCCTCAACAGATTTTTGGACGATAGTTGTCCTTTATTACTCGGCCAGTTTGTGAATTGCTTTGCCCCTGAGCTCCATTTTTCAACTCGTTTTTGGTGAGCTGACCGCAAGTCCAAACTTTTGGTTCAGGACCTATGCTGGTTCCCGGAGGGTGGCTGAGACTTTGGTTAATTCTTCTTCCTGCCGGGAAGTTAGAGTGATATATGCCCGTTCAAATGCCTAACAACTACTCTCTCATTGGTTCTCCCTATTCCCTTTCATCCTCTGCCAAATTGGAAACCTGTGTGAACCAGGAGGTTGAAGGGGCTGTCTCTCCAAGTTGGGAGATTGATAGTAAAGCAGATGGAAAGTCAAACCAGAGCACCAGGAGAGGGACTATTCGTTGAGTTTTAGAAACATTTCGTATTCACCGTGTGTCCATTCTCTAGGTTTTTCGTACATGTTATAGCTGTAGTAATATTCCCTTCAACCTGGACATTTGGGACCCATGGAATGGGTGCCATGCATTATTGCTTTAAAGGGTCTGCATTTGCTCACCCAATCTCACCAATCCTCTCAGTCCCAAGTGTCCAGCCTTATGCCACATCCAGCTGTCGTTGTAGATAGGGTCATTCCAGGTTTCATCAGAGATCCTGAAGGAATTGTAAAGAATTTCCCAGTTTTTTTGTTTTGTTTTTGAAATTCCTATTTATAGTGGGTTTGAGCTGATTCTCGCTGCCATGTTTATGCCAGTCTAGACACACTTGATTCCCTTACGGAGACATATCAATACATAGGTTTTAAGATTCTTACTAGTCAGATATATTCCTCTGCGGGAAATATGGGGTTTTGAGTCCCTTTCACTGAGGAAGGTGTAGGTCTTGTCTATTCCATAGTTGGTTTTTGGAACGGTACCTGTGCTTATATCAAACTCTGGTTTTATGCATCACCCCACCTCTCCTTCCCCTTAAGCAGGCAAAAGAGTGTTTTCTAAATGTCAGGCATTCTTCTCTTTCCTAACTCAGTTCAAGTGTAGCCATGTTTACAGGATCTTCATAAGTGATATCTTATGATAAGTTTCTTTTTCTCTGTGACTTATTTCACTTAGAATCATCCTACCTGAATCCACCCATTTTGCTGCTACTGGTCTTATGACATTGATTTCATGGCTGAGGGATATTCCATCGTACGTAAGTACCACAATTTTTTGAACCATTTTTATATTTCCTGGGATATTTAAGGTGTACCCAAGTTGAGGTCCTTGTAAGCAGTGCAGCCCTAAATTTTGGGGTGGTTCCGTCTTATTGATTTTCAGTTTTCCCAAGGTATATTCCCTAGAGTGGAAGTGCCCTTGGCTCTGTAGCTCTGTTGTTTACTTGTTTTAGGGAACACAATGCACTCCTCCAGAGAGGCAGTTGGCAATTTACATCCCGCCCATCAGCATAACAAGGCTCCCTGTTCTCCAGGGCCTGTCTTGCCTTTCTGGTTTTTACACATTTTGTGGATGTCCCTTTTGACCGGTGGGAAGTGATACTTCTTTGTAGTGCAGATTTGCATTGCCCGCTTGCTTGCTTGGCCAAAAAGGGCATATGCGTTTTCTCCTGAATATATTCAGGAGAAAACGCATACGCCTTTTTGGCCACGTGCATCATTGTCGAAGTTGTGCCCCTCTTCCTGTGCTTTAAAGGCAATTCCAACATACCTCTTGAAATCTGTTTCCTGCTATTCTGCCTCGCTTTCATGTCCGCCTCGTTGCCTTCCCTCAACAGATTTTTGGACGATAGTTGTCCTTTATTACTCGGCCAGTTTGTGAATTGCTGTGCCCCTGAGCTCCATTTTTCAACTCGTTTTTGGTGAGCTGACCGCAAGTCCAAACTTTTGGTTCAGGACCTATGCTGGTTCCTGGTTGGTAGCTGAGACTTTGGTTAATTCTTCTTCCTACCGGGAAATTAGAGTGATATGTGCCCGTCCAAATGCCTAACAGCTACTCTCTCATTGGTTTTCCCTCTTCCCTTTCATCCTCTGCCAAATTGGAAACCTGTGCGAACCAGGAGGTTAAAGGGGCTGTATCTCCAAGTTGGGATGATGATAGTAAAGCAGATAGACAGTCAAACCTGAGCACCAGGAGAGGGACTATTCGTTGAGTTTTAGAAACCTTTCGTATTCACAGTGTGTCCGTTCTCTAGGTTTCTCGTACATGTTATAACTGTAGTAATATTCCCTTCAACCTGGAGAGTTGGGACCCATGGAATGGGTGCCAGGCATTTGTGCTTTAAAGGGTCTGCATTTGCTCACCCAATCTCACCAATCCTCTCAGTCCCAAGTGTCCAGCCTTATGCCACATCCAGCTGTCGTTGCAGATAGGGTCATTCGAGGTTTCATCAGAGACCCTGAAGGAATTGTCAAGAATTTCCCAGTTTTTTTGTTTTGTTTTTGAAATTCCTTTTTATAGTGGGTTTGAGCTGATTCTCGCTGCCATGTTTATGCCAGTCTAGACACACTTGATTCCCTTACGGAGACATATCAATCCATAGGTTTTAAGATTCTTACTAGTCAGATATGTTCCTCTGCGGGAAATATGGGGTTTTGAGTCCCTTTCACTGAGGAAGCTGTAGGTCTTGTCTATTCCATAGTTGGTTTTTGGAACAGTACCTGTGCTTATATCAAACTCTGGTTTTATGCATCTCCCCACCTCTCCTTCCCCCTTAAGCAGGCATAAGAGTGTTTTCTAAATGTGAGACACTGTTCTCTTTCCTAACTCAGTTCAAGTGTAGCCATGTTTACAGGTTCTTCATAAGTGATATCTTATGATAAGTTTCTTTTTCTGTTTGACTTATTTCACTTAGAATCACCGTACCTGAATCCACCCATTTTGCTGCTACTCGTCTTATGACATTGATTTCATGGCTGAGGGATATTCCATCGTACGTAAGTACCACAATTTTTTGAACCATTTTTATATTTCCTGGGATATTTAAGGTGTACCCAAGTTGAGGTCCTTGTAAGGAGTGCAGCCCTAAATTTTGGGGTCTCTCTGTCTTATTGATTTTCAGTTTTCCCAAGGTATATTCCCTAGACTGGAAGTCCCCTTGGCTCTGTAGCTCTGTTGTTTACTTGTTTTAGGGAACACAATGCACTCCTCCAGAGAGGCAGTTGGCAATTTACATCCCGCCCATCAGCATAACAAGGCTCCCTGTTCTCCAGGGCCTGTCTTGCCTTTCTGGTTTTTACACATTTTGTGGAAGTCCCTTTTGACCGGTGGGAAGTGATACTTCTTTGTAGTGCAGATTTGCATTGCCCGCTTGCTTGCTTGGCCAAAAAGGGCGTATGCGTTTTCTCCTGAATATATTCAGGAGAAAATGCATACGCCCTTTTTGGCCAAGGGCATCATTGTCGAAGTTGTGCCCCTCTTCCTGTGCTTTAAAGGCGATTCCAACGTACCTCTTGAAATCTGTTTCCTGCTATTCTGCCTCGCTTTCTAGTCCGCCTCGTTGCCTTCCCTCAAAAGATTTTTGGACGATAGTTGTCCTTTATTACTCGGCCAGTTTGTGAATTGCTGTGCCCCTGAGCTCCATTTTTCAACTCGTTTTTGGTGAGCTGACCGCAAGTCCAAAATTTTGGTTCAGGAACTATGCTGGTTCCCGGTGGGTGGCTGAGACTTTGGTTAATTCTTCTTCCTACCGGGAAATTAGAGTGATATGTGCCCGTCCAAATGCCTAACAGCTACTCTCTCATTGGTTCTCCCTCTTCCCTTTCATCCTCTGCCAAATTGGAAACCTGTGCGAACCAGGAGGTTAAAGGGGCTGTCTCTCCAAGTTGGGAGATTGATAGTAAAGCAGATGGAAAGTCAAACGGGAGCACCAGAAGAGGGACTATTCGTTGAGTTTTAGAAACCTTTCGTATTCACAGTGTGTCCTTTCTCTATGTTTCCCGTACATGTTATAGCTGTAGTAATATTCCCTTCAACCTGGAGAGTTGGGACCCATGGAATGGGTGCCAGGCATTTGTGCTTTAAAGGGTCTGCATTTGCTTACCCAATCTCACCAATCGTCTCAGTCACAGGTGTCCCTCCTTATGCCACCTCCAGCTGTCATTGTAGATAGGGTCATTCCAGGTTTCATCAGAGACCCTGAAGGAATTGTAAAGTATTTCCCAGTTTTTTTGTTTTGTTTTTGAAATTCCTTTTTATAGTGGGTTTGAGCTGATTCTCGCTGCCATGTTTATGCCAGTCTAGACACACTTGATTCCCTTATGGAGATATATCAATCCATAGGTTTTAAGATTCTTACTAGTCAGATATATTCCTCTGTGGGAAATATGGGGTTTTGAGTCCCTTTCTCTGAGGAAGGTGTAGGTCTTGTCTATTCCATAGTTGGTTTTTGGAACGGTACCTGTGCTTATATCAAACTCTGGTTTTATGCATCACCAAACCTCTCCTTCCCCCTTAAGCAGGCATAAGAGTGTTTTCTAAATGTGAGACACTGTTCTCTTTCCTAACTCAGTTCAAGTGTAGCCATGTTTACAGGATCTTCATAAGTGATATCTTATGATAAGTGTCTTTTTCTGTGTGACTTATTTCACTTAGAATCATCGTACCTGAATCCACCCATTTTGCTGCTACTGGTCTTATGACATTGATTTCATGACTGAGGGATATTCCATCGTACGTAAGTACCACAATTTTTTGAACCATTTTTATATTTCCTGGGATATTTAAGGTGTACCCAAGTTGAGGTCCTTGTAAGCAGTGCAGCCCTAAATTTTGGGGTGGCTCTGTCTTATTGATTTTCAGTTTTCCCAAGGTATATTCCCTAGACTGGAAGTGCCCTTGGCTCTGTAGCTCTGTTGTTTACTTGTTTTAGGGGACACAATGCACTCCTACAGAGAGGCAGTTGGCAATTTACATCCCGCCCATCAGCATAACAAGGCTCCCAGTTCTCCAGGGCCTGTCTTGCCTTTCTGGTTTTTACACATTTTGTGGATGTCCCTTTTGACGGGTGGGAAATGATACTTCTTTGTAGGGCAGATTTGCATTGCCCGCTTGCTTGCTTGGCCAAAAAGGGCGTATGCGTTTTCTCCTGAATATATTCAGGAGAAAACGCATACGCCCTTTTTGGCCAAGTGCATCATTGTCGAAGTTGGGCCCCTCTTCCTGTGCTTTAAAGTCGATTCCAACGTACCTCTTGAAATCTGTTTCCTGCTATTCTGCCTCGCTTTCAAGTCCGCCTCGTTGGCTTCCCTCAACAGATTTTTGGACGATAGTTGTCCTTTATTACTCGGCCAGTTTGTGAATTGCTTTGCCCCTGAGCTCCATTTTTCAACTCGTTTTTGGTGAGCTGACCGCATGTCCAAACTTTTGGTTCAGGACCTATGCTGGTTCCCGGAGGGTGGCTGAGACTTTGGTTAATTCTTCTTCCTGCCGGGAAGTTAGAGTGATATATGCCCGTTCAAATGCCTAACAACTACTCTCTCATTGGTTCTCCCTATTCCCTTTCATCCTCTGCCAAATTGGAAACCTGTGTGAACCAGGAGGTTGAAGGGGCTGTCTCTCCAAGTTGGGAGATTGATAGTAAAGCAGATGGAAAGTCAAACCAGAGCACCAGGAGAGGGACTATTCGTTGAGTTTTAGAAACATTTCGTATTCACCGTGTGTCCATTCTCTAGGTTTTTCGTACATGTTATAGCTGTAGTAATATTCCCTTCAACCTGGACATTTGGGACCCATGGAATGGGTGCCATGCATTATTGCTTTAAAGGGTCTGCATTTGCTCACCCAATCTCACCAATCCTCTCAGTCCCAAGTGTCCAGCCTTATGCCACATCCAGCTGTCGCTGTAGATAGGGTCATTCCAGGTCTCATCAGAGACCCTGAAGGAATTGTAAAGAATTTCCCAGTTTTTTTATTTTGTTTTTGAAATTCCTTTTTATAGTGGGTTTGAGCTGATTCTCGCTACCATGTTTATGCCAGTCTAGACACACTTGATTCCCTTACGGAGACATATCAATACATAGGTTTTAACATTCTTACTAGTCAGATATATTCCTCTGTGTGAAATATGGGGTTTTGAGTCCCTTTCACTGAGGAAGGTGTACGTCTTGTCTATTCCATAGTTGGTTTTTGGAACGGTACCTGTGCTTATATCAAACTCTGGTTTTATGCATCACCCCACCTCTCCTTCCCACTTAAGCAGGCATAAGAGTGTTTTCTAAATGTGAAACACTGTTCTCTTTCCTAACTCAGTTCAAGTGTAGCCATGTTTACAGGATCTTCATAAGTGATATCTTATGAAAAGTTTCTTTTTCTGTGTGACTTATTTCATTTAGAATCATCGTACCTGAATCCACCGATTTTGCTGCTACTGGTCCTATGACATTGATTTCATGGCTGAGGGATATTCCATCGTACGTAAGTACCACAATTTTTTGAACCATTTTTATATTTCCTGGGATATTTAAGGTGTACCCAAGTTGAGGTCCTTGTAAGCAGTGCAGCCCTAAATTTTGGGGTGGCTCTGTCTTATTGATTTTCAGTTTTCCGAAGGTATATTCCCTAGACTGGAAGTGCCCTTGGCTCTGTAGCTCTGTTGTTTACTTGTTTTAGGGAACACAATGCACTCCTCCAGATAGGCATTTGGCAATTTACATCCAGCCCATCAGCATAACAAGGCTCCCAGTTCTCTAGGGCCTGTCTTGCCTTTCTGGTTTTTACACATTTTGTGGATGTCCCTTTTGACCCGTGGGAAGTGATACTTCTTTGTAGTGCAGATTTGCATTGCCCGCTTGCTTGCTTGGCCAAAAAGGACGTATGCGTTTTCTCCTGAATATATTCAGCAGAAAACGCATACGCCCTTTTTGGCCAAGTGCATCATTGTCGAAGTTGTGCCCCTCTTCCTGTGCTTTAAAGGCGATTCCAACGTACCTCTTGAAATCTGTTTCCTGCTATTCTGCCTCGCTTTCAAGTCCGCCTCGTTGGCTTCCCTCAACAGATTTTTGGACGATAGTTGTCCTTTATTACTCGGCCAGTTTGTGAATTGCTTTGCCCCTGAGCTCCATTTTTCAACTCGTTTTTGGTGAGCTGACCGCAAGTCCAAACTTTTGGTTCAGGACCTATGCTGGTTCCCGGAGGGTGGCTGAGACTTTGGTTAATTCTTCTTCCTGCCGGGAAGTTAGAGTGATATATGCCCGTTCAAATGCCTAACAACTACTCTCTCATTGGTTCTCCCTATTCCCTTTCATCCTCTGCCAAATTGGAAACCTGTGTGAACCAGGAGGTTGAAGGGGCTGTCTCTCCAAGTTGGGAGATTGATAGTAAAGCAGATGGAAAGTCAAACCAGAGCACCAGGAGAGGGACTATTCGTTGAGTTTTAGAAACATTTCGTATTCACCGTGTGTCCATTCTCTAGGTTTTTCGTACATGTTATAGCTGTAGTAATATTCCCTTCAACCTGGACATTTGGGACCCATGGAATGGGTGCCATGCATTATTGCTTTAAAGGGTCTGCATTTGCTCACCCAATCTCACCAATCCTCTCAGTCCCAAGTGTCCAGCCTTATGCCACATCCAGCTGTCGTTGTAGATAGGGTCATTCCAGGTTTCATCAGAGATCCTGAAGGAATTGTAAAGAATTTCCCAGTTTTTTTGTTTTGTTTTTGAAATTCCTTTTTATAGTGGGTTTGAGCTGATTCTCGCTGCCATGTTTATGCCAGTCTAGACACACTTGATTCCCTTACGGAGACATATCAATACATAGGTTTTAAGATTCTTACTAGTCAGATATATTCCTCTGCGGGAAATATGGGGTTTTGAGTCCCTTTCACTGAGGAAGGTGTAGGTCTTGTCTATTCCATAGTTGGTTTTTGGAACGGTACCTGTGCTTATATCAAACTCTGGTTTTATGCATCACCCCACCTCTCCTTCCCCTTAAGCAGGCAAAAGAGTGTTTTCTAAATGTCAGGCATTCTTCTCTTTCCTAACTCAGTTCAAGTGTAGCCATGTTTACAGGATCTTCATAAGTGATATCTTATGATAAGTTTCTTTTTCTCTGTGACTTATTTCACTTAGAATCATCCTACCTGAATCCACCCATTTTGCTGCTACTGGTCTTATGACATTGATTTCATGGCTGAGGGATATTCCATCGTACGTAAGTACCACAATTTTTTGAACCATTTTTATATTTCCTGGGATATTTAAGGTGTACCCAAGTTGAGGTCCTTGTAAGCAGTGCAGCCCTAAATTTTGGGGTGGTTCCGTCTTATTGATTTTCAGTTTTCCCAAGGTATATTCCCTAGAGTGGAAGTGCCCTTGGCTCTGTAGCTCTGTTGTTTACTTGTTTTAGGGAACACAATGCACTCCTCCAGAGAGGCAGTTGGCAATTTACATCCCGCCCATCAGCATAACAAGGCTCCCTGTTCTCCAGGGCCTGTCTTGCCTTTCTGGTTTTTACACATTTTGTGGATGTCCCTTTTGACCGGTGGGAAGTGATACTTCTTTGTAGTGCAGATTTGCATTGCCCGCTTGCTTGCTTGGCCAAAAAGGGCGTATGCGTTTTCTCCTGAATATATTCAGGAGAAAACGCATACGCCCTTTTTGGCCACGTGCATCATTGTCGAAGTTGTGCCCCTCTTCCTGTGCTTTAAAGGCAATTCCAACATACCTCTTGAAATCTGTTTCCTGCTATTCTGCCTCGCTTTCATGTCCGCCTCGTTGCCTTCCCTCAACAGATTTTTGGACGATAGTTGTCCTTTATTACTCGGCCAGTTTGTGAATTGCTGTGCCCCTGAGCTCCATTTTTCAACTCGTTTTTGGTGAGCTGACCGCAAGTCCAAACTTTTGGTTCAGGACCTATGCTGGTTCCTGGTTGGTAGCTGAGACTTTGGTTAATTCTTCTTCCTACCGGGAAATTAGAGTGATATGTGCCCGTCCAAATGCCTAACAGCTACTCTCTCATTGGTTTTCCCTCTTCCCTTTCATCCTCTGCCAAATTGGAAACCTGTGCGAACCAGGAGGTTAAAGGGGCTGTATCTCCAAGTTGGAATGATGATAGTAAAGCAGATAGACAGTCAAACCTGAGCACCAGGAGAGGGACTATTCGTTGAGTTTTAGAAACCTTTCGTATTCACAGTGTGTCCGTTCTCTAGGTTTCTCGTACATGTTATAACTGTAGTAATATTCCCTTCAACCTGGAGAGTTGGGACCCATGGAATGGGTGCCAGGCATTTGTGCTTTAAAGGGTCTGCATTTGCTCACCCAATCTCACCAATCCTCTCAGTCCCAAGTGTCCAGCCTTATGCCACATCCAGCTGTCGTTGCAGATAGGGTCATTCGAGGTTTCATCAGAGACCCTGAAGGAATTGTCAAGAATTTCCCAGTTTTTTTGTTTTGTTTTTGAAATTCCTTTTTATAGTGGGTTTGAGCTGATTCTCGCTGCCATGTTTATGCCAGTCTAGACACACTTGATTCCCTTACGGAGACATATCAATCCATAGGTTTTAAGATTCTTACTAGTCAGATATGTTCCTCTGCGGGAAATATGGGGTTTTGAGTCCCTTTCACTGAGGAAGCTGTAGGTCTTGTCTATTCCATAGTTGGTTTTTGGAACAGTACCTGTGCTTATATCAAACTCTGGTTTTATGCATCTCCCCACCTCTCCTTCCCCCTTAAGCAGGCATAAGAGTGTTTTCTAAATGTGAGACACTGTTCTCTTTCCTAACTCAGTTCAAGTGTAGCCATGTTTACAGGTTCTTCATAAGTGATATCTTATGATAAGTTTCTTTTTCTGTTTGACTTATTTCACTTAGAATCACCGTACCTGAATCCACCCATTTTGCTGCTACTCGTCTTATGACATTGATTTCATGGCTGAGGGATATTCCATCGTACGTAAGTACCACAATTTTTTGAACCATTTTTATATTTCCTGGGATATTTAAGGTGTACCCAAGTTGAGGTCCTTGTAAGGAGTGCAGCCCTAAATTTTGGGGTCTCTCTGTCTTATTGATTTTCAGTTTTCCCAAGGTATATTCCCTAGACTGGAAGTCCCCTTGGCTCTGTAGCTCTGTTGTTTACTTCTTTTAGGGAACACAATGCACTCCTCCAGAGAGGCAGTTGGCAATTTACATCCCGCCCATCAGCATAACAAGGCTCCCTGTTCTCCAGGGCCTGTCTTGCCTTTCTGGTTTTTACACATTTTGTGGAAGTCCCTTTTGACCGGTGGGAAGTGATACTTCTTTGTAGTGCAGATTTGCATTGCCCGCTTGCTTGCTTGGCCAAAAAGGGCGTATGCGTTTTCTCCTGAATATATTCAGGAGAAAACGCATACGCCCTTTTTGGCCAAGGGCATCATTGTCGAAGTTGTGCCCCTCTTCCTGTGCTTTAAAGGCGATTCCAACGTACCTCTTGAAATCTGTTTCCTGCTATTCTGCCTCGCTTTCAAGTCCGCCTCGTTGCCTTCCCTCAAAAGATTTTTGGACGATAGTTGTCCTTTATTACTCGGCCAGTTTGTGAATTGCTGTGCCCCTGAGCTCCATTTTTCAACTCGTTTTTGATGAGCTGACCGCAAGTCCCAAATTTTGGTTCAGGAACTATGCTGGTTCCCGGTGGGTGGCTGAGACTTTGGTTAATTCTTCTTCCTACCGGGAAATTAGAGTGATATGTGCCCGTCCAAATGCCTAACAGCTACTCTCTCATTGGTTCTCCCTCTTCCCTTTCATCCTCTGCCAAATTGGAAACCTGTGCGAACCAGGAGGTTAAAGGGGCTGTCTCTCCAAGTTGGGAGATTGATAGTAAAGCAGATGGAAAGTCAAACGGGAGCACCAGAAGAGGGACTATTCGTTGAGTTTTAGAAACCTTTCGTATTCACAGTGTGTCCTTTCTCTATGTTTCCCGTACATGTTATAGCTGTAGTAATATTCCCTTCAACCTGGAGAGTTGGGACCCATGGAATGGGTGCCAGGCATTTGTGCTTTAAAGGGTCTGCATTTGCTTACCCAATCTCACCAATCGTCTCAGTCACAGGTGTC
The DNA here is from genome assembly GCF_949752795.1 of Hyperoodon ampullatus. Classification (NCBI taxonomy): domain Eukaryota; kingdom Metazoa; phylum Chordata; class Mammalia; order Artiodactyla; family Ziphiidae; genus Hyperoodon; species Hyperoodon ampullatus. The sequence goes on along the minus strand of NW_027640462.1, from coordinate 2,472 downwards.
CCTCCTTATGCCACCTCCAGCTGTCATTGTAGATAGGGTCATTCCAGGTTTCATCAGAGACCCTGAAGGAATTGTAAAGTATTTCCCAGTTTTTTTGTTTTGTTTTTGAAATTCCTTTTTATAGTGGGTTTGAGCTGATTCTCGCTGCCATGTTTATGCCAGTCTAGACACACTTGATTCCCTTATGGAGATATATCAATCCATAGGTTTTAAGATTCTTACTAGTCAGATATATTCCTCTGTGGGAAATATGGGGTTTTGAGTCCCTTTCACTGAGGAAGGTGTAGGTCTTGTCTATTCCATAGTTGGTTTTTGGAACGGTACCTGTGCTTATATCAAACTCTGGTTTTATGCATCACCAAACCTCTCCTTCCCCCTTAAGCAGGCATAAGAGTGTTTTCTAAATGTGAGACACTGTTCTCTTTCCTAACTCAGTTCAAGTGTAGCCATGTTTACAGGATCTTCATAAGTGATATCTTATGATAAGTGTCTTTTTCTGTGTGACTTATTTCACTTAGAATCATCGTACCTGAATCCACCCATTTTGCTGCTACTGGTCTTATGACATTGATTTCATGACTGAGGGATATTCCATCGTACGTAAGTACCACAATTTTTTGAACCATTTTTATATTTCCTGGGATATTTAAGGTGTACCCAAGTTGAGGTCCTTGTAAGCAGTGCAGCCCTAAATTTTGGGGTGGCTCTGTCTTATTGATTTTCAGTTTTCCCAAGGTATATTCCCTAGACTGGAAGTGCCCTTGGCTCTGTAGCTCTGTTGTTTACTTGTTTTAGGGGACACAATGCACTCCTACAGAGAGGCAGTTGGCAATTTACATCCCGCCCATCAGCATAACAAGGCTCCCAGTTCTCCAGGGCCTGTCTTGCCTTTCTGGTTTTTACACATTTTGTGGATGTCCCTTTTGACGGGTGGGAAGTGATACTTCTTTGTAGGGCAGATTTGCATTGCCCGCTTGCTTGCTTGGCCAAAAAGGGCGTATGCGTTTTCTCCTGAATATATTCAGGAGAAAACGCATACGCCCTTTTTGGCCAAGTGCATCATTGTCGAAGTTGGGCCCCTCTTCCTGTGCTTTAAAGTCGATTCCAACGTACCTCTTGAAATCTGTTTCCTGCTATTCTGCCTCGCTTTCAAGTCCGCCTCGTTGGCTTCCCTCAACAGATTTTTGGACGATAGTTGTCCTTTATTACTCGGCCAGTTTGTGAATTGCTTTGCCCCTGAGCTCCATTTTTCAACTCGTTTTTGGTGAGCTGACCGCAAGTCCAAACTTTTGGTTCAGGACCTATGCTGGTTCCCGGAGGGTGGCTGAGACTTTGGTTAATTCTTCTTCCTGCCGGGAAGTTAGAGTGATATATGCCCGTTCAAATGCCTAACAACTACTCTCTCATTGGTTCTCCCTATTCCCTTTCATCCTCTGCCAAATTGGAAACCTGTGTGAACCAGGAGGTTGAAGGGGCTGTCTCTCCAAGTTGGGAGATTGATAGTAAAGCAGATGGAAAGTCAAACCAGAGCACCAGGAGAGGGACTATTCGTTGAGTTTTAGAAACATTTCGTATTCACCGTGTGTCCATTCTCTAGGTTTTTCGTACATGTTATAGCTGTAGTAATATTCCCTTCAACCTGGACATTTGGGACCCATGGAATGGGTGCCATGCATTATTGCTTTAAAGGGTCTGCATTTGCTCACCCAATCTCACCAATCCTCTCAGTCCCAAGTGTCCAGCCTTATGCCACATCCAGCTGTCGCTGTAGATAGGGTCATTCCAGGTTTCATCAGAGACCCTGAAGGAATTGTAAAGAATTTCCCAGTTTTTTTATTTTGTTTTTGAAATTCCTTTTTATAGTGGGTTTGAGCTGATTCTCGCTACCATGTTTATGCCAGTCTAGACACACTTGATTCCCTTACGGAGACATATCAATACATAGGTTTTAACATTCTTACTAGTCAGATATATTCCTCTGTGTGAAATATGGGGTTTTGAGTCCCTTTCACTGAGGAAGGTGTACGTCTTGTCTATTCCATAGTTGGTTTTTGGAACGGTACCTGTGCTTATATCAAACTCTGGTTTTATGCATCACCCCACCTCTCCTTCCCACTTAAGCAGGCATAAGAGTGTTTTCTAAATGTGAAACACTGTTCTCTTTCCTAACTCAGTTCAAGTGTAGCCATGTTTACAGGATCTTCATAAGTGATATCTTATGAAAAGTTTCTTTTTCTGTGTGACTTATTTCATTTAGAATCATCGTACCTGAATCCACCCATTTTGCTGCTACTGGTCTTATGACATTGATTTCATGGCTGAGGGATATTCCATCGTACGTAAGTACCACAATTTTTTGAACCATTTTTATATTTCCTGGGATATTTAAGGTGTACCCAAGTTGAGGTCCTTGTAAGCAGTGCAGCCCTAAATTTTGGGGTGGCTCTGTCTTATTGATTTTCAGTTTTCCGA